>NC_042515.1:20388888-21057638 GCF_900963305.1 Echeneis naucrates | reverse complement strand
ATCTCACAAGCTGAAGTTTGATGGAGCTTGTTTGACCAAACAGCAGCTTTCCCTTTACAATGCTGCCACCTGCTGGTCAGAAACCCAAACCTGATTGGAATGACAGCTAAAGGCTTAAATGGCAACCGTTTGAAGATATTCCTGTAAAAAGTACAAGATGTGCTGCTTTCCCACATGATAGGGCCTCTGTGCTGAGACATTTGATACGCTTGAAGCTGCAGACCGGCATGTTTCACCGGTCTCGACAAAATCCTCTGATTCTTCGTGGATATATCTCTTTTAGCCTCAGTACTAAATGTTATTTTCATTTGGTGACTGTCTCTCAAGTTATCGCTCCATCTAAATAGCCTTCTAATGAAAACCATTTGATCTATGACAGGTTAACTTATCTACGTGACATACCTTTGATATGTTTCGATTTGCCAGTACAGACTCACCAGGACAATTATTTTGATATATAGTTGTAACTTCTAAGTAAATCCTCAAGCCAACACAACAAACAATTGTTGTTCATAACCTGAGAAGTCTGAGAATTTGCTGCTTTTGCTCTTTTTGACATTACTGTGATATGATTGTTTTTTTCTTTTAGACTCTTGGGTTGAAACATTGTTTTCTCATGTTTTTGGGATACCATTTAATCAATCAGTCATAGTAAAACCAGAACAGCAGTGGGGAGGAAAGGCTACGGTGTGTTGGGAGGTGGATATTTAACTAGCTTCCCTGCACACAATATGGCAATTACAGTTTCTTTTTGGTTGCAACCCTGAATTTTCCTTTTTGTTGACACCTCAAATTACACTTAATTTCAAATATTATACTGGAAAGCTCAGATGAAATTAAAGTGAAAACATAAGTGATGTACAGGTTAACTGTGATTTCATCCCAATCAACATGTAGGTGTAAATTACCACCTTCCACCCTCTCGAACAAACTAGTTTCACTCATTTAGAGACCTGGTCCTGATCACACACGAGCACTCAGTGGAAAATTATGTGTGATATAGTAACATACTGTATTTGAAGAGTAAATTTAAAGTAAAGTTTCTTAAGGCTTAAATTCCCCCAAAAAGCTCCTCTCAGGACATTAACTTTACAGCAAAAATTTTGAATGTCACTTCTTCTACCTGAACACAAACAGAAGTTTAAAACATTTTAGAGAAAGGTATTAATATTTCCCTAATAAATTATATATCACCTTATTTCAGCCACCCACAACTCGTCCGCCTGAGCTACAGATCAACTGCAGTGCCTGTGGTTGAATTGCGATCTGCACATCACTACGACACCTATGTGTACGTGCCATACCTTTGAGTGAGAGCTCTTCAGCCACTGTTTCAGCTTTATTCTTGTCCAGGTCAACCACAGCCACCTTTGCACCAGCCTCCCCCAGGGCATGTGCGAATGCTCGACCTATACCCTGACCAGCACCCGTCACGTAAGCCACCTTTCCATCGAGACGCATCCGATCAAGTATTGGACGCCCCTGGACTCCACGGAAAACCTCATCATCTGTTATTTTACCCTGTCAAACAGAAATAGGGTAACTAGGCAATAAGTCAGAATGATGCCATTACAGAGACAAATTGAACAGAGGAGGTATGATGACAACTGCATGAGTCCATGTCTAGCACCAGGTGAACACAGGGGTTATCTAAACATTACCTGTGTCCTTGAGCACTCAGAGGACACAGAGACCCTGCAGATCATGCTGATACCATCTCTGAGGGGGATGATGACCTTTAAACAAGATAGATATTGTTTAGACAAAACCAGAGTACATGTAAAGACTCACGTTGAAATGTAATGGATTTAAACTCACCTGCTCCACACGTGGATCACTAGAGACAAACTGGTTGAATTCACGGAGTGCCAATCCATTGCTGTCTGCGGTGTCTTTAAGATAAACCTTGGCTTTGAAGAGCGAGTTATCTACACATATGACTCCCCTGAGTTTTAGTAGATTGTTGTCCATGATAAACTTGTAGTAGTTGATGTAATTTGTCTTGTCAGCGTCGATGAAGACCATGTCAAACTGCTCACCTGCAGCAGCCAATTCCTGGAAGGAGCAGATGACTATTAGAAAACCAAAGTCCTGAACTTATTCACCCCCCTCTGATTACGCAATACATAGCACAATTGAAAATGCTGGGGTGAAAAGGGCTGCATGAGTATGTTATTAATTTGCAAATGGGACTCTTAATCTTCTTAATCAAAGAAAAAGTTGTTAAATCGTCTTTAGAAGTGTTTGGTTTTTTCCTCTCTTACTTTTAACGTGTCCATAGCAGATCCAGTTTTGACAGTGATCTTCTTGCCATGTGGGGACTTGTCAAAAATGGGCTGAGCAAAATCTTTGAGGTATGGCTCTAACTCACAAGCAACTAAGCAACCATCTTCAGGAAGCCCCTCAGCCATGGACAGAGCACCATAACCAGTGAACATCCCTATCTCGAGTACCTTCTTGGCTTGACTCATGCGCACCAGCATCTTCAGGGTCTGGCCTGCAAAAAAAACACACCAGAAACCATGTTATCTTATGGAAATCTGCCATTACAGCAACGAGCAGTCATGTACGAATGTTTAACCTTCAACATGTCCAGTGATGCACTCCTTGGGAAGCCGGAACATAGTGTGACCATCCCTGTGCACTTGATCCCAGTCGTGAGAAACAGTTTTTCTGTAAATAAAGACATTAGCAAGGGTCACATATGCATTTATATTGATTACTCGTGGAACTTTTGGGATGATTATGTATTCAAAGCTCAGACATACTTATAGAGTTCAGCCAGAGGTTCACTTTCCTGTGTCGTCATTTTCGCCAGGTAGTCATCCAGGCCCCTGCTGATGTCCAGAGCTTTCTGCAGGTGAGCTTTCAACTCCTCTGGGACAGTATCGCTGGATGCTGCTATTTCTCTGGCTTTGGTGAGGAGTTCCACAATGACCTCCACTGGAGTGTCAGGAACTGGCAGAAAGACATCCAGTATTTTAAAAAAGAGCCAGTACTTTTAGTTAAGTAATTGTCAGGTATTTTTTTTCTTGGTTAGGTCAGCAAATAATGTAATGGCCACTAAAATAAGGCCTTAAAAGGGCTGTCTCTGAAAGTTAGCTGCGGAAAAAAAGAATGAAAGAAATTGATTTGAAGAGAATAAAATATAAAAAACCAGAGATATGATAGTTTTTTTTAGTAAAAATAATTAAAAAATAAAATAGTCAGAATACATCAATTTAGGAGACACTTCAAAATATATCAAGAAATAAACAGATGGATGAAAAAAAAAAAAAAAAAGGTAATTAGAAGCCAGGCTAAAAAGGTAGGCTTCGAATTTGCTTTAAAGAAACTGGCTGTGAAGGGGTCAAGCAAGTGTTTAGGTAAAGAAGTTACCAGTCTCAACGCTGGTGCCCTTCAGGGTCACAAAATACAATACAACAACACAACACAAAAAAAGCTGGAATAATTCATAAGCAACACAACATAAGCAACATTTCGGTTTTTTAAGCCTTTGCAGTACTGCTCACATATAGATACATATAAAGTTGTCTGGATCAAAAAAAAAAAAAACCCCAAAACAAAACAACTGTAAAATGTGCTCTAACAACAGTAGCTCTGTGTGTGCGTGTGTGTATGTATGTGTGTGTGTGTGTGTGTGTGTGTGTGTGAATATTCACTTTCAAAAAGGAGGGGGTAGTTCTACGTGTCACACTCTCACCCCAACCACCCATACCAGAAAAGGACCATGAGGAAATTTATGATTCAATCCTTTAAGTCATAAATATGCAATTGCCACATGTAACTCTATTTGATCTATAATCATATATATCAACGCTGATGACTTTGTCCTGGACAGATGTAATCACTGTAAGAGGTTCATGTCCAAACATGGCTACATAGACAATGTGTTCTGTAAAGTATATGTTATGTTTGTTTATAGAACAACAATATCTTACAGAAGTTACTTTTGAAAGCCAAAGATTAGTGAGGGCCAAGAAGTTGTTTCGTTTCCCAAAAGATTGAAAGACCTCTCAGATTCTATCTTCTGACCCATTCAGGGAACCACTCTGCTGAATCTGAGCGTCCAAAACTAAGCAGTTAAAAATAACTCCATTCAGAAAAGCCGGCTGCTGTTAGTCACACGTTTTTTATGCGGAGGGACATTTTGTTTCGCGCACGTTGAGTTTTGTACCGTTTCTGCATTGTTAGTCGGTGAGGTGAAGCACACACAGTTCATGCACGCGTTCTCCCGACACCGGCAGCCTTACCTGCATTGGCGGCCATGGCGCGCGTTTGTGGGCGTGACAGTCTCCGGCAGCCGTCGGCCTCGGCGGACACACTTGGAGTCGCGTTGGAGGAGTTTCGGTTATATCACAGCAACTATGCAAATAGTTGAGTGAGGGGAGTGACTGGCGCCTTACACAACCGGCAAAATCCTATTATTCAACAGCACTTGGCACGTGTCAGGTGACACGCACGCACGCGCGCACGCAGGCAGGGCGTGGACGGGTGGTGTCGTGAACCGATTCAACTCTTAAGGAAAATGCAAGTGAATCTTTGAGCCGTTCCTTTCAAAGAGCCGTGCAAAAGACTCATTTTGATATTGGTTCATTTTTAAGGGGCCAGCCAGGGGGTAACTAATTTTATATGGTAAATAAACACTGGGAGAGTGTTGGATAAGATTTGGATCAAAATCCTTCAAACCTAAACATTCCACCAATTGGTGGGATACCTGAGTTTGATTTATTCTTAAAGGTTGATTATGACTACATTTGGCATGCTTGTGTGAGATTTGTATTCATAGTAGGCTAAACATTACACATCCCTCTGCTCTGACAGTGAGATAACGTCTACATTACATTATAAAATGTTTGTGTAAAGCAACTTTAACATATGTTATTCATGCAACACCTAAAGAAACCTTTGTGGCACATGCAGCAAAAAAAAAAAAAAAAAAACGACTTGCAATTGCGATTCGGTTACCATCATTTGAGTGAAAGAGCCATTCTGGATTCTGTTCGCTCGTGAACTTCGCAACTGCAATATTTTGAGCCACATGTTCAGTCCGTTCAGTGTCCACCGACTATAATTACTGAAAGGGCTCAGGCTATTTATAACTGTGGGCCACAGTGGGGCTGAAGGGTATAAATATTAGAAATATAAACTAAAATCTTCATACTGGCTCTCAAAAAGTCAGCTGTAAGTTATTGGTAGCCTGTTACCCTAAAATGTAGTAACCTGTTTGCACATCACCTTTAGAGAGGAAATCAAAATGCAATAAGAATAACTCAGAAACTTCAAATAAAACGTAAAGACAATTGAAATAAATTCCAACTGATGAAAACATTTTAAGAAGACATATGGCCATTAGGGGGGCATGGCAGTATATTGATAAGCGCTGTTGCCCCACAACAAGACGGTCTCTGGTTCGGTTGGGGCCTTTCTGTGTGGAGTTCCCCTTGTGCCTGCATGGGTGCTCCAGTTTCCTCCCACCGTCCAAACACATCATGTTTGGGTTAACCGGTGACTCTAAATTGTCTGTCTGTCTGAGTGTGAGTGGTTGTTGGTCTCTGTCTGTCTCTGTGTGTTGGCCCTGTGATGGACTGGTGACCTGTCCAGGGTGACCCCGCCCTCACCCAGAGTGAGCTGGGATTGGCTCCAGCACCCCTGTGACCCGGAAAAGGATAAGTGGTTGATGAGGAATGAATGAATATTGCCATTAGGCCATATAAAGGCACATTTAACACCATCTTTGATCTCTTTTCCTGAAGGACACACATGCACCACAGATTTGTGTGTTTGACACTTTTTAGCATCTCACACACACATTCATGTGTGTGATGTTGTAAAAAGTAGTTGCAGTTGCAGTTTTAGCTGGAAGCCATCTAGAACATTCCACACACTGGGGGAGGTGAGAAAAATGGGTGTTAAAGGTGACATAAAACATCTGGTGGCCTCGCTCTACATCTTCACTGTACTGGGTCAGAGAGGACTCTTTGTTCAAGGAACATTTGATAAAGAGTCATAATGCATGCAATTGTCCACCTGTTTTGTCAACTGTTGTCTAAGGTCTATGACATTATTTATGCCCTCTTGAAAGTCACAGTGGGCAACGGGGGAATAGTGTGTAGAGCACGTGCACACTCTGGTGTCTGGTAACACTGGTTTGGTTCCAGCCATGTCATTTCTTTCTCCCCCATTTGTTGGAACTTTTAAAGTTGTCCTATCTAATAAAGCCAGACAGCCAGAAACGTCTTTAAAAACGCAATTCTGCACATATCTCTTTTATCTAATGGCTAGACTAAGTAGAAGGGGGGATGTGTGGGAAAGAAAGGGATAATGAAATCTTAAAATTGATGACCTTGTTCCCCTTATCGGATGCTTTTAATTCCTTTATTCCTTGTTTTGCCACATTGTTTTGAGAAGAAGAACTCATAATATGAGGGATATGATGCAAAAACACACCTTCTTATTTTAAAAATGATTAACCAAAGGCATGATTGTGTGTCAAGCCTAACTCTACTAATTTGAAAGAAATATGTTTAGCGATCTTAAAAAGACATGTCCTGGCAAAACTGCATTGGTCATAGTAAATGAAACCAAGTAAACTGACATACATGATGACGGAAGAAAAAATAACAATGATTCATTTTTATTTTAATGATGTGATTACATTACATCATCATTATTACATACTATTTCTTTACAGTAATAACTGAAATGATATAATTTAAATGAGAAAAACGTCCCTCTCCTTCTCTTTCATAACACATGAATCTTTTTTGTTGAATTTCGTATAGTTAGGTAATGCTGATCAAGCCTGTGAATGAAAGCGACTTTTTTTTTTCCCTAGCCAAACAGGCGATACCTGAGTTACACAAAAATTGTATAATGTAGGTGACACATGTAATGACATGTGAATCCCACACTGAGTTAATGCTCCTCCCTCGGTTTAGGGGCACCCTCTAAATACAATACGCGACGCTTCTTCAATGAGAGTGTCATAAAAATCCTGGCCAGCTCTGTGCGCTTTTGTAACCTGCTTTTCACAGCAAGAATGGGGAAGATTCATATGGAGGGCAACAATGCCAAAAGAAAGAGAGCTGAGTTTAGTTTAGTACGGATCAAAGGTACATGGAAGCGCAAGCTGGGAAAAAAAATCAATAAGGACACCATTGACACTGTCTCAGCTGCAAAAATGTGAGTAGACCCTTGCTGCTTACATCATCTTAAAAAAAAAAAAAAAAGTTATGCAGAAGGTGAGATTTTCTCCTCCTCTTATGTATAGCTATATATCACACATGATATATAACTATATATATACACACACAAATACCTATATATGATTAGACACAATTACATCCATTGAGAAAAATGTTGCTGCTATTTCATCCAGTTGTATGTTACCATTTGCTGATTACACAAAAGGTTCAAGGCATAGAATTTAGTGGATACAAATAATTTGATGTAGCAAAAAAAAATATATGCATGAATGTTTTATATGTTTTTTTCCCTTATTATACTTTTTATTACGCTATTATTATTATTATTGTTGTTGTTGTTGTAATTTTTTTTGCAGTTTTCCCAGTCACAGTCCTCTCCTGCTCTTTTCATGCAAGATTACTTTTGGAACAAAGGGCACAGAGGCACTGGAATACTATTAGAACACAAATCGAAAAGGGACAGTCAGTTTCTTTAAACTGAACTTATACCAGTGCCTGTCATGACATGCCTCAAATGGGGTCTTTGCATTTGTTGAATACCATTTTGTAGCAAAAATGTAAATGGGTTGAAGGTAAACTTCCTCAGGCACATTGTTAGACTGACAATTATGCTGACAAGGTAATAGTTCTGTAATGAAAAGAAAACAAGAATGTGTGAAAGCACAGGAAGAAATTGTTTTTTAACCTTCATATTCCAAACAAACGAAACCTTGAAAAAGACCTCAATGTTGAGAAAAAAGATACTGAACACAATCCTATCAGTTTTTGACATATAGTCTATGCTCAATCAATTCTGTTCCTGTCTGAAGAGTGAGCTGAGATATTAACTTGCAGATACAAAATCTAGACAAAACAGGAAAAAGCAGTTTTGGAGATGCTGACGTTTAATTTCTAAGAGTCAAATGTGGTACTTGATACTTAGACTTGAAGGTGTGACTAAAGGGAATTTGATAAACTAATGCTGAAGAGACAAGGAGCATGGTGATGTCAGCTGCACAAACGATATGCATAATCACTCTTAAATGTGACCAGATTCAAATGCATCTTGGATATTTTCTTTGTTAACTTTTGCGAATGGGTTTCCTCCTGTCATTGATTTGATTGTAGGATTAGTGTTCTGTTTAAAATAGTGAAAAGTGTCCAATAACCTTTGGAGTATACAGAAGAACTGTTAAGCTGATGCTGATGAAGAGCAGAAGCTAAAACTAGTTAGTCTTAAAAAAAAAATCCTCTGTATTTATCAACTGCTGCCGCAGTTTTGACCTCTTCAGTCAATTTTCTTTTCTCTGTGGTCAAAGGGAAAGATATATCAGAAACCTTTACTTTGCTTCCATATTTATGCTAATGCAAAACATGTCATGTATAGACAGATAGGCACATTAAACAATTTCTACACTGTTTGCCTTCTGACTGAAAGCACTGACAGATGATAATAATTATTTCATGTGTTTTTGGGGCAGCTATGAAAGCATCACAGAGAAAGGCACCAGCTGGACTGTGGTCAGCCCAATCGTCTTTACTTACACGGTCACCGAGACTCAGAACTTGCTAGACCCCTGCAATGACATGCTCCTGCTGGGCCACATCACGGACCCACAGCAGTTGGAGGACATAAAAAAATCAAGCAAACCACTCAAACGCTTTGTGGTTGTTGACCAGGAAGTCTACAAAATCTACGGCACCAAGATAACTGAGTACTTTGAAGCCAACAATGTCTTATACAAGATCTTGTCCCTGCCCACCACAGAGGAGAACAAATCCATGGACATGGCCTTAAAGATCCTAGAGGAGGTCAACAACTTCTCCCTCGACCGCCGCAGAGAGCCCATCATCGCCTTTGGTGGAGGGGTGTGCCTGGATATAGTCGGCCTGGCTGCCTCACTCTACAGGCGACGCACTCCCTACATCAGAGTCCCAACTACTCTGCTTTCCTACATTGACGCTAGTGTGGGGGCAAAGACAGGGGTTAACTTTGCAAACTGCAAGAACAAGCTCGGTGCCTACATCCCACCTGTTGCTGCCTTTCTAGATCTATCCTTCATAAAAACCGTTCCTCGACGACACATCTCCAACGGTCTGGCAGAGATGCTAAAGGTACAATCAACCCCCAGATGTGGCGTTGTTATCCTAACACTGGTGCAACCTGGGGAACTAAAAATATTGTTCTCATTTTGCCTTCACCTGCTAATACCATGCATCTATATATTGTCTTTATTACAGAGATTTTATTATATAATGATCAATAAGAATTATTGAGACTGATGTGAAAAAGCATATTGTTTCCATAGTTACGCTATGTCTTTAGACACGATAGGGTGTTAAGTATGACAGGAGCAATGGGAGATGTACAATAATATCATTGATAACATCATGCCAGAGTGACGCATGGGTGAATGGACTGTGATACAGACAAATAGTGTTTGATTCCCATGTGAAAGAAACAGTATATGTTCTTCACTCTATCCATGACTGTTTGAAAAACACTACTGCAGTGGAATTATTATAACCATATCAACCTAATTGTATTTAATGAAGACATTTGTGTGGCATAGAGATCGAGTTCATTGTGTGGCCCTTACTCTTTATAAGAAATCCTGCAGTAGTTGTTAAAGGCATGTTTCAACCTGCAGAGTCTCTAATATGAGCTGCTCATTAAAATTTTCTGTGTATTTTGCAGATGGCTTTGATGAAGCACACAGGCCTCTTTGAGCTCCTTGAGAAGCACGGCCATATGCTGTTGGACACTAAATTCCAGGCTGATAATAGTGTTTATGGTTGCAACCACACACAGGCTGCATCACAAACTACTCATATAGCCATCACAACCATGCTTGAGGAGCTTGCTCCAAACCTCTGGGAGGATGATCTTAACAGACTTGTGGACTTTGGACACCTAATTAGTCCAGCGTTAGAGATGGTACGTAATCCCTCTCTAAATACTGACGCATACATTGGTATTATATTTACAGACCAAAAGCAACGTCCTGACATTGCCACGCTTTGCTTTTCCATACAGAAAGTTCTCCCAACTCTGCTGCATGGTGAAGCAGTGAGCATTGATATGTCATACATGACTTACGTGTCTCAAGAGAGTGGTCTATTAACAAAAGAAGAGAAGCAAAGGATCATTGCCTGCATGGTGGCTCTTGAGCTGCCCATCTGGCATAAGGCATGTACCATGGAGCTTATTCAGAAGTCTCTGCAGGACCGGCTGAAGCACTCCGGTGGTTTGGCCAGGATGCCTCTGCCCATTGGTCTTGGACGAGCAGGTACGAAATTGTCCTTACCAGAAAACCTCTGACATTCCCATGTGCACCCTAAGGACAAGCCGCCATTTGTAATGACCATGGCTCAAGTGATCACAAACAAAAAAAGGAGAGAAATCTTTGTTATGATTAATAAAGAGTATTTTTGGATTAAACCTTATTGCCAAATTAAAGACCACTGAACTTCTGAATGAGATTGCTCTAACAAGTTCACATAATGTATGTACATTATTCTTAATGCATGTTCTCTACTTTTTTTTTTTTCAGAAATCTTTAATAATACATCTTATGAAATCCTGCTGAGAGCTCATGAAAAATGGTGTGACGAGCTGAGTGTCTCCTCCAGTTCTAACACCTGCGACCCCTAACCTGACCACATCAACGCTGCATCACTTCCACTAAAAGTTTATAACAATATGTAGGGTTTTTTTTTTTCGTTGTTTAGTTTTTTTTTCGTCTTAAAATAGCAGTTGATAGCATTCATGAACAATTTTTTTATAAGGCAACTTTTATACTTGGTTAAAAAGGGACTTCCAGGATAGGGTTAACCTTCACACACTCTTTATGCATCTGATTTTGAGATTATCAAAAAATCATATTCAGCCTGTTTTATCAATCAGATTGGATTAGAAACATTTCTTATTATGTTTGTTTGTTTACCAGTTTGAATATCATGTTTGCGAAGCAAACGCTAGCAACCAGTTTGCTACCAGTTTTGTTGTTATGTCAAATACATCAGTAAAGATTTTTAAGTTTTAAGTTCATCATGAGTTTTAATTGTTTGTTTGTTTTGTTACTTACAGCCACTTAACAACACTCCTTACTTCTGCCACTAATACTTGCAAAGGTGTCATTTAAACCATTTGTGAACACATAAAACAAACCATTAGGTGGGAATTATTTATTACTATTTTCATTTGGCCAAACAATTATATAATTCTGACAGCTGTACAGTCAGTTGCAATTAAAACATTTTTCCTCAACAATCACAGGCAAGCAGTTTGTGCCTTGAGGAGAAACACTTTTCTGTGAAGTCTCTGGTAATGTAAAAGCGTGCTCATCCCCCACAAATCCCTCCTTGTAGGATAAATTGCATGCTCCAAATGTAGCATTCATTATGATATATCTCACCTCATATCCTTGCTCACCGTTAGTTCTTGAACCCATAAATTAGAATGGAGATGGACTTAGTGACAGGGTGCAAGGATTTAGTCGTTTTTAGGAAAATAATTCAGATGTAGAGGTGACAAACTACATTTCCCTGGGAACTGTTTCTTCAACAGTAATACAGTTTGAAGAACACAAAATTACTAGCCGCAGAGGCCATGAAGTTGGTTGGGGTGGATGGGGGCCAACAAAGCACATGACTGTCACACTAAACACTAGGGTTCACATCCACAGTCCTGTCTGCTGTTAACAGAAGCACTTCAGTTGCTGTTAGGAAAAGGTTGTATTTTTGGTTGATTGTAAATAATTCTTTTGTCACTGTGTACTTCAAAAAGCATGATGAGATCATATCTTGGAAAACACATAAAATGTCTGTGAACAATTTACTAACACGTTCAGTTTCACCATACTTGTTATTGCCATAGAAATAACTAAATTGTTAAATTAAATTAAATAGACAACTTACACAACAACTATATATCTGACAAAATGTGTCTGCTGTTGCAGTTTAGTTGTTAAAGGTAACTAACACAAGATTCTTCCAGCTTTTTAGGGCTCTCATGAGGAATTTTTGAGAAATTGTAGTTCAACATTAATAGCAAATGTTTTAGCATGGTAAAACAGTTGCAGCACAGCGCAGTGGTTAGCACACAATAAGAAGATCGTGGGCTTGGTTCCTGGGCCTGGGGCCTTCCCATGTGGAGTTTACATGATGTCCCACCTTCCAAAGAGATGTTTGGGTTAACCAGTGACTCTAAATTGTCTGTAGGTCTGAATGCGAGCGTGAGTGGTTGTTCGTCTGTTTGTCTGTGTGGACTGGCAACCTGTTCAGGATGTACCCCGCCCTCGCCCGGAACGTTTGTGGGGATTGGCTCAAGCACACCTCCCGCAAATGCAGTTGATCTTATTGATGAATCATAGCTAAATCACCCCTTTGGATTTATGATCATACTTTTTATAACACTTGTAAGATCTGCATTCTGAGCATACTGTTTCCCCAGATTTCCACCAGAAGCGGAAGCGCTGCTGAACGGTTTAGCTCTGTCCTCTGTCCAGCGTCAGTTGACACTAGTGATGTGTCGGTCGCGAACGATACGGCTGTAAGAGCCCACTCTTTGAAATGAACGACGGGAACTGGATCCTGCCTGGCTCGGACTCGCTTCATTTTTTTTTCTGTTCAAGCCACATGTGATTGGTCAGCTACATGAGCACTGAGCAGGAGGAGGAGGGGATGGGGGCTACACACAGCACACAGAGATGCTGGAAACAAGTGGGAATTGAAAATGAGTGGCAGGAAATGAAGTAAAATTTTGATGCATTTCAGTTTCATTGATCAAGCAAAGGCAGAATGGGTGACCAAGGCTTCAGTCTACCGACGCCTTGCACATGTGATGGCACGGAGACTGTTTATCCACCCTCTCTAAGCGAATCTTCTAAAAAGCAAATAATTGCAGACAGAAGGAACAGAAGCAACCCCTCAAAGCTGAGGCACTTGGCCTTTCTCAATGCCAATCTTCTGAAACTATTACCTGTTTTTCTTTTTATTTTACACATTTTTATTTATTGTTATTTTCATTTTGTTCTTTTTGGATTTATTGTTGTTTCACACTAAAAGTTGATGAATAAATAAGTATGCTATCAGAGATGTGCCCTTTTGTCTAATTGAGAAGGGTCTTTGTCTTTGTACTTATTTATACATATTTATTTTTTTAGCACTCTGCTCCATGTTGAGTATAATAAGCTATATGAATACTGAACATTTGATATAATGTATGTTTTTTACAGGCAGTAATTCATTTTACATTATTGATTATCATTCATGGTAAGATATTAATTTATGCAATAAAAAATCTGAGGAACCCCTTGAGAGCCGAAAGAGCCGGAATTCCCATCACTCGTTCACACCGGAAGCGGAGGCTTGCGAGCAGCAGTAATCGCGCGATATCAGTCTCGCGAGATCGCTGGATCCCGCGATTCACAGATTGTATACGGAAACAACTACAATAGTTAGAATAGAATAGTTTGCCTCTGCCACGCGAAAGAGCAACATCTTCTGATATTTCCTGAGATTTCTGCTTCCACCATGGGGAAGTAGGCCTTTAGGTAGGTAAGTAGGCTGTTTTATATTGAAAGGTGACGGAAGTTTTATGTTGAAACTGTATCTGACTTCCTGTCCGGTGCGATCCGATGAGCATGAGCATGGAAGCGGCCGGGAAGTTGCTGATCCGGTCCGCGGCGCTCTCGGTGAAAACTATCTCATTGATTTTCAAGGCGGCTATTTGCACCGGTGGGAATTAGGCTTTAGGCTTTCAGCATTTGATTGTACTTTTGCTGGTCTTCAGTACCTTTACCGTACAACCGCTTTATTGTAACTGAGGTTTACATTTAGAAATTCTTACCATGAGTTCAAGTTTTACAGTTTCACTGCGAATGTGTTTGATAGTATAACACAGTAATTGTGTTTTACAGCATAACACATTCATATTTCAGTGTATTACTGTAAGTTTAAATAGTCTTACCATATTCAGTATAATAACATTTTTCTATAAACAATGTAATTTAATAAAGTAAGAATTGAGAATAGTGAATAAAACAGGTTTTTATTGTCAACAGATTTTAAACAATTAAATCAATTTTCAATGGCATAAAAAAAATGTTGCAAACCAATGAACATTATAGGGTATGATCCAAAAAATAAATGACAAATTTTGTACAATGAAAACACATGATCCAAAAAATAAATGACAAATTTTGTACAATGAAAACACATGCTCCAATATAAGCACATTAGCATCATTAATAATCGTGGGAGGGCCTATCAAGATAATCTTAAACCCTTCAACAGTGGCACCTTAGCTAACTTTGTATAAATGTTAGCATAAACTCAAAATAAACTCTATACTGAGCTAACTCAAAAAAAAAAAAAACACCCGCAAAAAAACTTCTTATCTTTGTCTCTGAATTTCCAGACTCTATTTTTTTGGGTCTTTCTTTAATTCTGATTAAACACGATGTCTTTTTATCTGCTGCTTTGTCTTGTCTTGCAGAGAGCTGACGCTAACGTAACGTTAGCACTCTGAAGGGCAGGACAGCAGGTACCGCACTTGGTGGGTAAAGATATACGGTGGCCGACAAGGGCCAAAACGCGCTGCAACGGCCGAATGTATTTCAGTTAGAGGAAACAGCTTTAAGTACAGAAACGATACAATTTCAAAAACTCAAACACTAGTCTAAAGGATGTGCAAAAAGAGAAACGTGGTGCAAATTTAGCCCTTCAAATGTCTATTTTGAAAAGTAAAGAAAAGATTGTGCTTGAGTAATTTAACTAATTTGACCAATTCTTACCAAGAGAACACCGACATTGCAGTGTTTTCCAACGAAACAGCGTTGGTATATATCTATACTGACATCTGTCAGGCTGTTTCGTGTTTTTATACATATATAAACATACTCCCTTTCCCTCTTAAAACTTAATGCATGAGTAGGCAGGAGTGTCAGGGTAGCTGCTTAAACTTACATTACCTTACAAGGTCGTGTGCCGCAGTTGTCACTGTGTGAATATCACTTGGTCATTACTTCCTGTGCTTACTTATATACTTATAAAAGCCATGGACCTATAAAAAAACGGTCACGTTGGTGGAAAAGCGCGACTATAAATAGTATTTACAGTTTATTTACTAATACTCCCTGCACACACTCCGACAAAGGGAGCACCACTGCCATCTACTGTAATGAAGGTGCGATTACACTTTATTCTAGTACGGCACAAAAAGCATGTTCCGCGGGGTCACACATCGCAAGTTTTTGTCAACCAGTGAGATCTGTTACATCGGTAAATTCTGATTTGTATATTTAAAATGGAATGCATTATTGCAACCAACCACTGAAAGAGTAAAAATGCACAAACAGCTTATGACTAACCATTCGAATGAAGTCATAATTACAGTAGCACTACCGCTAATGTGTTACACAGTACATAAAAAAAATGTCAAAAAATACAGTAAGCTACTGTAAATAACAGCACCATATCCATAATGAAAAGCAAATTAACTGACTGTAACAAACTGTAAAAATGTTTTAAGGGTTTATTGGGTGTTTTGTTTTGTAAAATACAACAAAGGCTACCAGTGCAGTTTTTGAAACACTGTAACTTAAAATCTTTGCTGTCTTTTAAAATTTTTGCCCTTGCACAGAGTAGGACTGATCGAATATTTAATTTTTAGATAAGGAGTACAAATTGCATACAATAAAAAAATTACCCCATATTCATAAGTGATCACATCGTCAAAGTTTTTAAATAACAAATTCTGACACAAGTGTCCGAACTTAGAATTCCAAGGTGATGCATTGGCTCTTCTGCAGTTTCACACAAACACAGATTTTTGTTTTTTTCTTTTGCAAAAGGCTTTAAATACAATATATTTGGCTCTCAAGTGCTTTCTTTTACCATTTCAGCAGGAAAAAGGGAACAAAAAATTTCTGCTGACATTAACAAATATTCTTTTCTATATACATTCATTGATACAAAGCGACTGATACATCAGAGACATATGCTGCTGTAAGACTATTTATATTTTTTAAAATTTTATTTTACATTCATGATAAACAAAATATGATGGTGAACCATGTCAGGTATACATAATATATGTCAGCATAATTTACCTTTTGCAGTCAGAGAATACTTTCCTTCTACATGAATTAGTTGCCTTCATGCATCAAAACTAGGATATGAAGTACAAAATGTTTGATATCAGGCATCATGTTAGAAGAAGAAAAATATGTAGTCTGTTATTAATTTTAAAAATTCACCCAACAAAAATCTTAGCTCCTGGTACAAAGACATTGAGCGTTCAGTGAACAACAAAAAGCAGGACAATAATGAATTCTTATAATAATAATAATACTCTCTTGGTGTTTGATTTTGTTATTTTTTTCAGTATACATACATATGCAGTGGGTAAAAACCAATATACATTTAAATATGCAAAAAATTAAATATGAAATCATTTTCACTTAAATTGATTTAAATTTTTTTTTTTTTTTTTTTGTTATTCACTTTATTATGTTAACACCGATAAGTAACTTAAATGTAGGTGACTCATGAATGGGATGCTTTTTTGGAGAGTGTCAGAGGGGTGGGCGAAAGGTCCTCAGCATTGGATAATGCTAACAGCCGTGGTCCTTCTCCTCCATACTAGAGCTGGAACTGTGGTGGCTGCTGATGTTGTTGGAGAGATCCGGCGACATTGAGGACAGCATAGCATCACTTGGGGAAATTGACGACAGGGTGTTGTCCCTTACCAACTCCTTCATTTTACAGTTCCTGGAGTTTCCAAAGGGGCCAGCATCCCCAGAATCTGCAGGAATCTGGTCAAAGGTTATAGTGCCGTTGTTGAGGTCCAGTGTGGTTGGTGGGGACATGTCAGGGGCTGAGCTATGCTGGTAGAGCTCTGAGGGGCAGTCGCCGAGGACCGGCTCTTGTTTAATGGCTCGTGCCATCAACTCTGAAGTGCAGAGAGATGGGGATGACACCACTGTGAGACCATGAGCCCGGGCCTGGATCTCCAATTCCTAGATGAAAAAAACAATGAAAAAGCTTTCATGACACTATCAGTTTAAAGCATAAAATAATCAGTAACAAATACTTAAAAGTACGGTCAAATAAAGCTCAATGGAGCAGTTCACCATTTTAGAACATAATTAAATATAATAAATAATATATATATATATATATATATTAATAATAATAAATATTATTATATTCAAACAAACACATTTTTTCCACACATTCAGAGAGACTGTGATTTAAATGGATGAAAAAGTGTCGCTTTATCTTAATGGTCAATGAAGGGTCTTGCAAATCAAACTTCCCTTCACCTGAATAAAGACTGAACTGATAAAACAGTAAAGGCAGGAATTGATAAAACATTATGTGAATCCAACGGTAAAAAAACAAAAATAAAGATCAAATAATGAACAACTTGATTGTTAAATGTTAAATGTTTAGATATTTTGATGTCAAGGTGATGAATTAGATGAACAGTTTAAAAAAGTCCAAAAGGCATTTGACTAAATAAATAAAATTCAATTAAAAGCCAAACTAAACAAGTATGCCTTGAGTCTGCTTTTATAAAACAACAAGATGTCATGTTCATATGCGTTTGTAACATTAATTAGTGACTTTTTGGGATGCTGGTAGGTGAAATAGAGCCAGCCTAGTATTTATTTATACTGCTTGGCGTATAGCCACTGTCTTTCGTATTATGGTGCTCAGGTTAGGCTCTAGAAGATCAACAAATTGATTAAATCTCTGAAATATTTGAACTGCTTTTGTTAGCGAAGCACTGCTCTGACTGTTTTTTTACAGTCACCCACCTGTATACGAAGCATCAAGTGGCGGTTTGCGTGCTCCAACTTCCTCTGTCTGCACTCAAGCTCCTTGGCTCTCTGCTGCTCCCGCTGAAGCTTCCTGATATAGTCCACTGAGGCCTTCAGAATGGTGCCCTTATTCCAGCGCATGTCTCTGGGGTATACATTGAACAAAGATCTACAGTCAGAGTCAGCTGACCAGATGACCAGAACAACGCAGGATTCTTTACGCCCCTCTAACCAAATACGCACTACACTCATGCTTTAAAGACGCTAGATGTAAAAAACAATGTTGATGAATGGACTGACAAACAGACAGCTGGATAGGCTCACTCATTCAGAAACATAAATACACACACACAAAACAACAACTCACGGGTCATTTGACTTGGGTATCAAAGTTCCTAGCTCTTTGATGCGATCGTTGATATTGAATCTCCGTCTCCGTTCAACTACAAGTTCAACAAAAAGAAGAGTTTTACTGTGAGTCTGGTGAATTTGTCCATATCATTAATTAAAGAAAACATATATAAATTAAATTAAATTTAAGTTAAACGACATGGCAAAAGGAAAAAATGTTAGGAATACTGTATGTGCAGTACTATTTGATATTTTCAGTTCCTTCTATTTTGACTTTTTAGACGAGTAATGTCTATTAAACTCTTGGTTAACTCATTGCCATCTAAAAATACTAAATAGTAAAAGCCCAGCATTAAGAAAATTACTTAAAAGTAGGATTTGTTGGACTTACTTAAGTTGTGATTGTCCTTTTTTTGTCTTTCTTTAGCAAGAGCTCGGACTTCAGCTTCTGTGAATCATAGAGAAATGTAAATGCCAGGAAACCTGCTGGAAAACATCCTGATTTGATAAAACATGCAATACAGCAGCAGGTCTACAAAATGATTGCATTGTAGCGTTTCACGTGCTGATATGAAATGAGATTTACAGAGTCTGAGGATTACAACAGAAGATGAAGCTGAAATCATTATCAATCATAGTGTGTTATTTATATTGTGTGCGATTCAGTCATACAAAAAATACTTTATCTACAGTTAATACAATTCACAAAACATCATCTCTTTCACTTTCTTCATTTGGCTTTGCTTACCTACTGGAAAGCCCTCTGGCCTTTGATAGTTTTCATACTGGCCACAGGGTCCAGGCTTGTCCAGTACTTGCTTCATGCCAGGAGCTGGAGTAATTATTTGGCAAATAATTGGCTTAATAGTATCTTGTGCATTTCCAAATTGCACACAATATTGTTACTGGCCAACAGTACTGATTTTACTCTCTATATGCTGATTGACACTAATAGTATTACTGCAAAGATACTCAATGATGCCTAGACAAATGACAAACTTTCCATATTATGTGTTTTAATCTAATGTGACTGCAAGATAAAGTGAGGTTCACTGAACTTGCTAAGAGTCAGCTATTAGTCACAGACAAGCATACTAAATTGACTGCCAAGCGATTTCACATTCTGGATTTATAGCACTCACTGTGTGTGCGTCTCACTTAAACTCACCCTAAATGATACCTACGACAATCAATCAACAGTGAAAAGTAACGCTATCTCCGTGGTTTACCTGTGTATTCCCTTTTAATGTTGGGTGGACAGGAGTTACTGATGGCCAGGCCCGGCATCGGGAGTCCTTGGTTTCCATACATGTCAAGAAGACTACCAGACACAGGGACCTGCAAGGCATTAATTAGAATATCTATACATGTTCTTGTATTGACAACTGCATATTTTACATATCTCATCCCTTTAAAGACATAGATCTACAGTATCTGTCGTTGAAAAATTACCGGGTTGTTCATTTGAAGTCCAGGGTCCATGAGTCCAAGAACATCTTCATTGTAACTTGACTCCAAGCTAATAATATCATCAATGACATCATCCATCTGTATACCCCCCCCCCAAAAAAAGCACATATAATTGCATGATTTAAATACCAAATATTTCTTTTTAAATGCGGTGAGGGGTTGGAAAGGGAGTGAAATTGATAAGCAGACATACTTCTTTTTCACAGTTGGAGCTCAGGGTGAGCAGAGCCATGGGACTGTTGGGGGCACTGCTACCATGCCCGGGTGGCATGCCGTGCTCAGGGGGCTGGCTGGGACACGGGCTGCCAGCTTTGCCACCTAGGGTGGTGGACAGGTATTGCCTCACCTGCTGCCTCTGAGCCTGCTGGATGTGGTACTTGGTGGAATTCTCCAGGTGCGACTGCACCTGCACAAGGAAGACACAATTGTTTGACAGAATATTCAATTTATTTGTCTATCAAGTAGATGAGTTTACGATCTCCTATTAGTCGATGAAACAAAAAGGATTAAAAGCCACAAGCTAAAGCCTATGCCAAATCAAAGAGACAGAAAAATATCCATGATCATTTTTGA
Organism: Echeneis naucrates; assembly: GCF_900963305.1. Classification (NCBI taxonomy): domain Eukaryota; kingdom Metazoa; phylum Chordata; class Actinopteri; order Carangiformes; family Echeneidae; genus Echeneis; species Echeneis naucrates. Next base: position 21,037,225 of record NC_042515.1, on the reverse strand, counting down.
ATTCTTTCTTTGTAGATTCAATGTCATTTAAATTCAAATCATGAGCTTTACAGAAGATATTAAGCTGCTGATCACAACACAATATTTTAAGTCACCATCTCTTCTTCCTTCCCTCACTCTGTTTAAAATCACAGTGGAAAATGAAACATTGTTTCTTACGTATGATTCATATTTGAAAAACATGACTCCCCCAGCGGCTATCTCTACCAAAGACTAAAACCCTTTACTAAAGGGAACACCATGGAGCATTTCAGCTTTGTCACATGATCAATGACCATTTCAAAGTTGTGCAGCAACTCAACAACTTATGCAGGAACATACGGGAAAGTAGCATTTTCGTGTATCTCACATAGCATCTAAAACTGCAAACTGTGTTGAGCAACGTATGGTGAAACAGAGGAAACGACACCTTAGTACCAAACCATTAATCAATGGAACCATGACTATGAGATAGACGTGAAATATTGGCCCCATCTTCAGGCTCCGTTTGAGTCCACACATCTTTGGTTATTATTACATTGTTTGTCAGAAGCAGAAGAAATGAAAGGTTGACCCATCTCACCTGATAGTGGCTGTATTCAAGCATCTCCAACATGTTATGTGAGTAGTAATCAATAAAAACAATCTACATTCAGTATATAGTCCCTTTGTCTTGCTAGCTCAGTGTCATATGCAAGCTAGCTCGTGCAAATTTGAGCGCAGTCACTAGTCCTGCTGAATTTATCTAGGCGTACAGGCTCATTAGTTACGCAAGTTAAGAAATGGAGGAGGACACCGAGTCTCATCCTCCCACTGCTTTGTTGTTCCAGCTTAACTATGAATTTATGTCTTTATAGAGCCCATTTGACGTCACCATCTCCAGTGCACAAAGGAGTCTTTCAATTAGATGGCAAGTCGTCTGCGAATTGCAGCTTGCTTAAGGCCAACTAACATTTAATCTTTAGTTCTGCTCATCTGGTATAAAACATCAGTTGTTCTGAGCACCAGGAGCACAATTGACAGCACTGTCCCTCAACATGCTAGCCATATTAAAACCCAAATGTATGGTGTTTTTACCAACCCATCCATTTTGGGGGTTTTTAAAGGTTAACTACATTTAACCAAACCATGTTACTCAGTCACATTTGCAGGGCAAACAAGGTAAATGTCCTTGTTCAGGCTGAGAGTATCTGTAGGCTTAGGAAAACGGATTGCTGTTACCAATGGAGATTGGATTTTTCTCGATCTAAGCCCAGGTGTCTTTGTACCAGAAAGCATTTCACACCAACTCCAGTAGTAATATCGGAGCAGCAGTCAATGGGAGTTCATCTACTCCTCAAGTTTTATTTTTGTGAATCAGCAGATCATGGCGTCAGGCACAGTCAATGGTGCAAAGCAAGGTGGCCAGAGGCCATGGTGATTGATTTTTAAAAGACTTTGTAGACACGGATTGGTAGTGGAGCAACAGTGCTGATGGAAACAAGAGTGAAATCATGCCAAATCAGATGATATTGTTCCCTTTACAAAGCGGTGAAATGTGTGGCCACAAACTGAGACTGCTAATGAATTCAGCTGGAAAGCACAAATTAGTTTGGCCACCAAGAATTTTTTTGCAAGGATGTGCCAAGACATCTTCATTTAGAATGCAACATAAAAAGATCCTAACATTACTTTACTAACCTAACCAGACACTTAATATATTCTAATATTTAAAATCTTGTTTCCCGCCTCAAGCATCTATCCTATTCTCAGCACCTTGTGGTAGCTCTGCATATGTAGTAATGAGAAGAGCCCAGAAGTGCACATTTATTAGAAATATTGTTGTAGGATCCTCCTCCACTTTCTTTTCTCTTAGCTTGTCAGTAAGAAATTATGAACCTCAGTAAGTGTGCGTACATTTGGTGAAATAAAATGAAGCATCTCCTTTGAGAGTAATGAATGAATATATGTGGGGGAGGGACGAACAAACCAAACATTAAGTTTGCTGCTGTTTGCAGAATGACTTTGTGCGCCATTGGCTAATATAACAGTTTCTACTATGAAGCATCAGACTCAGAGTGCAAACAGTCCAATTAACTTGAAATGATGTTTAACCAATGTTCAACAGCTCAAAAAACATCTAATATTGGGACTAAAAGAGAGATTGTTACCCATTTAAGGTCTTTCTCAGTTTTAGTTAATTATGTTTACACTCATTTAATGAGTCTTACAAACTCATGATTCATTTAAGGATAAATCAGACCATGTCCACAGAAAACTGTCTTATGTATTCGTTTGAAATGCTTATTAAAGACATTTTAGGATAAAATAATCTCACAGTATCACTGGATGAGCTGTGTGTGCTTTTGTGCCAGACTGTAGCTTTTTCGTCTGTAATTAATGCTACACAGAGGGATAGCATTAAAGACACACCAAGTCTTTTCCAATTTGAGCTCCCTAATTTAATTGCTGAGTTCTTTACCACAGTGCTGCCAATTATTATTGCACTTGGGTGAAAAATGTTTTGCTGAACTGCAGCATTAATTATTTGCAGTCTTGCAATGTATATTTTGTTATTGTCCATGAAGATCTGCTGTCATAACCAAAGCATGTACAGACACATTACTTGATGCCTTGGATTGGAGGTTGTCTTTACGCTTCTTTATTTACGATGCTGAAAAGCTGGAATTTCCCAGAATCCAGTATTTACAATATTAAGCTTGCTATCCGGTTACATGTGTGTGATAAAGCAGCATCGGCCGCTGTTGTTGATTACTCCCAGTGTCTGCCACTGCATCGTGTGCAGCCCTGCTGGGATTCTCAGCATCAAGTCTTTGTCTGAATTTTCAGAAACTCACTAGCTGGAGAGGTGAGCACAAACACAACGGATGTGCTCCTGGCTGGACAGAATATAGCAGAGAAAGCATTCTTTGTAAACTCATAGTAGAAAGTTTCTTTGTCTCCCCTCAACAGTGTGGCCTTTTCCTTCAGCCAAACCTTTGGGTTGAGAGAGAACTATTAACAAGGGATGCATTTCATTTATCCCTACAGCAAGCCAAGCTCGCACTTTATTCATAGACTCTTCGTGAGACAGAGCTTTATTACCTTCTCAAGGAGAGCACATGGGTCTATGTTTTAGACTTCTGCCCGGAGGACCAATAACATTTCTAGAGATACCCGTCACTCCTTGACCCCTGAGAAGAAACAGACCCATTCATACGTCTATACCAGCTCCATTCTCTTTCTTTCACCCTTGGCAGACAGCCATGATTGAGGGCATTTTATCAAGGGAGGATGCTAAACATTTACTGTCTGCTAACATTTAATAGGATGGCTTGATTAGAGGGACTGGCTACTGAGACGTTAATTTCATATCACATCAAAAACAGCAACCTGTCAACTACTCAATTGCAGAGAGTTACTTTACAAAAAAACATGTAAATAGTAGAGAGATATTATGAAGTGAAATATTATCCCTTTTTTTATCATTGAATCCATAAATGCACTGATAATAATTTTTAGTAATTTAATATATTAAGCTTTAGAAATTATTTTGTTTCCACATTCTACAAGGTTTACAAAAAAAATAACTGCAATTGTGAATCTCTCCGAGAATATTAGTGAGAATATTTCCCACCAATAGATTGGTGCATTAAGTGCTGATGTTTCCTATGCAAGTATAACTTTGACATCATAGTGGGACTAGAGGACATGTAGCAAAAGTCCAAACAGGATTCCCATTTCAAGTACAAGGCACGGACCCCAAAACCGAAACGGAGAACAAAGGTGGAGTCGCTAACAGGACCGCTCAGCTGTATTTGTGTTTGTCCTTTGGAGCATTTTTTATTCAAATAAACAACAAATGACATTTTGTATAGTACATTTTACTATAAAGGAAGTCAGTGTTCTTGTTTTGTGAGGGGATGAAATTCTAAACATTTAGATGTGGGTACTAATCAGTATTAGTATCCCTGTCTGCACTCATTACACCTTGCTTGTTATCTTGGCTCATTGACTTGCTAATTAGCCAGGAAATGAGCTTGGGCGAGCCTTTGCAAGAGACACCCAGCTGTGCTAACAATGCTAATGGCAGCATATGCTTGACACAGTTATTGGCAAGGGCCTTCACCAGTCTTGACACACTTTTTGCCCGTTTTTTGGTTAGGGGAGAGGTAAAAAGAGTGAGGTACTGCCAAGATGGTGACAGCAGGGCAGTCCACTCTGAGCTTCAAACCGCCCTTTAAAAGCCTATGGATCACCTTAATGTTTGTCTTTAGGGCCCAAGCACTCTTGAGTGAGACAGCCCTATTGCATCCCTTGTCGTTATTTTTCTTCTGCCGTTTCAATGGCCTTTTGGGGGATTTTAATATAGCCCAGAACTCGTGAAATTCACACTGCCTTTCAGGACTGTGTGTAATTTCAATATTTCATCTATGTTATAATATTTCCACTTTTTGTTGAGCCCTTAGCTCAGGATTGAGGAGCATGAACAAAAATTGGTACCTATATGTATTGAGCACATGTGATGAGCTGCACAAAAAAGTCTCAAGGACCCATACCCTCAGACCCAAACAGGAAGTCAGCCATTTTTAGATTTTTGGCCGATTTTGGCAATTTCCACACATTGTATTTAACATACTCCTCCTACAGTTTTCATCCAAATGTCATATTCACTCAATGTCATCCCAAGACTATGAAGATATAAATTTATCAAAACTTTTTTCTTCAGTCATACCTGCTGGGTGTGGTTTTGAGGCTTTGCCAGGTTTTGCCATAAAAAAAGAATTCCGCATAAATTCAGCATACATAGTCCAATCAGGTATATATATATATATATAGGTCTATAGGTATATATCAGGTATACGTTGTATCAATATTGAGTCAGATTTAGAGCTCCACCGAGTGGGCACAGGAAGTCACTTTAAAGGACCACGCCTCATAGATGAACAAACTCCTCCTGCAGCTTTTATCCAAATGACTTGACATTCACTGAGCATCATCCCAAGACCTTGAACATAAAAAAAATATCTGAATAATTTTTGTCCGTTTTTCCTGAGGCGCATGGTGTGGCACCATTTTCAATGAGTTGGCACAAGGGAGGAAGTCCTCACAACATGAGCATTCATCATCCAAAATTGTTGCCAAAATTAGCCACACATGATCAGGGTTTCACCCTGAACACAAAACTATCTGTTATTACTGAGTGACAAGCAGACCGCCACCTACTGGACACAGGAAGTTGGAACAACTCATAAATAAAAGAACACCTCTTGTTAACATTTATCTAAACGACTTCACACGTGCTAAGTATCAATTAAGCGCTTCCAAGATGAAAAGTTATCAAATTCTATTTGTCCACTACACCCGTCGGACGTGGCAATAGTGACAATTCTGATGTGTCGCCATAAAAGCGGAAATCCAGAACTCCAGAATACATTGTCCAATCTGCCCATATGATAAGACTCCTGCCCACAACACCTCTACGTGTCAATACTGAGTTACACACAGAGCGCCACGTCCTGCACACAAGAGGTCAGCCTAATAACACAATCATCATCAGATTTAGATGATGTTTACAGACTGTTTTCTCTACATCTTAAACTATGATATGACATGATGAAAATCAGTGGATGTTCTCTAGTGCCACAGAGTGGACATCCAACAGCCATTCCTTATGACTCAAACATTATCCAATCTGCCTCAAACCTTTTGCACACTTGTTCAGACTCCCACTCTGAACAAGTCCATGTGTCAATAGTGACTCAGAATCAGAGCGCCACCCATGGAACAGAGGAAGTCAGATTCATTAGGCAAACATCGTCCAATTTCTATGTTCTCCATATTGTTGATTTCAACATGACGTAAACCTGATGGATGTTCTCTAGCACCAGTGGACACTCACATTATGTTACACACAACTAAATGTTTTAGTTTTATGGCATTTGGGTGGGGGCAAGTCCAGGGACTTCCAAGTTCCACAGATGTGCAAGGACCCGTTCATTCATTCATTTTTTGTCTGTTTTTTTGTAGTATTCACACTGCTTGTACAATGTATCCCTGATTGGCATCTGAAAAAGCTGAACTACACTGAATTCAACCAGTTATCAAATATAAAGTAGCTTGTACACACACAGTGATGAGGACTTAACACACATTGTAAGATTAAAAAAAAAAAAAGGAATGTTAATGTTGCCAGCACAAATATCAAGCTGCCAGTTGCAGTGGATCTAGTTAGTATTAGTTGGAAAAATTCTGAGAAAACAGGATCATGACCAAATGTAGAATATGATATAGAGTAGATTATTATGCAAAGCATGGCTGTTTGTTGTTTTTTTTTTCCCCATTTACGTAAAAGCCAATCTAATTGAACTACATGTATACTTTAAGACTGTACATACTATTGTACACACAAAACTGTATCTATGGTGATTGTTTTTATCTTTTCATCTGGGAGCATCCACAGGTGCCCGCAAAATAAAGTTTTCCAGCATGAAATGATGCTGTTGACAATTGGCAACTGTTTGATCATCTACTGTTGCTGAAATTTGGATGGATAGGAGCACAAAGCAGTATTATGTTTTTTTTTTGTCTTTGTAAAGATGCTTTTCTTAAGTTTTTCAATATACACTCATCTCTGATCCCCCAAATCAACTCACACGTCAGAAAAAAGCACGGGACCTATTACTGATTGAGTTTGACTGACACTCGCTGTTGCACAAAACTACAGACTGCAAACAGTTGTGGATAAGCTTTCTGCAAAATGTCAAACTTTGGTAATCTTGATGCCATTTGGACTCTGAAGTTATTAGACATATAGACATGTGAGCTCTAGTACTTTTAGTCTCTTGCCAGAATAGCTGTAAGCGTTCTCTAATGTCAGCAGACATCAACATGGGTCTGGCAGCTAGATATAGTTTGTGCAGATGAAAGCAAGTATATCGAAAACTTTTCATCAGTAAATAAATACATCCTATTAAAAAAAAAAAATAAATAAATTTCTGTGGCATGAGTAAATTACGCATTTACAAATGAACACACTGAAAACGTGAATTTAATTCTTGAACCAAAGCTTGAAATTAAAATGTTCTTCCAAGATTTAAAGCTAAAAAAACATCAAAATCAGCTGTTGTCAGTGTTTTACTATTCATACCATTAGACGTTTGAAGTTTCTGGGAGTGTTCTTCCAGGTTTTGTCACCTCAGCTCAGAGATTCAAACCGTGCTTTGGTAACCTGGAATCAGTAGTTGCATCTGGTTGCCCATATCTCACCAAATGGATGGGTGTCTGTCCACATACAAAGGTTTCATGTGCAAAGCCTTGAATAGAATTCATTCCAAAATTTTTGTAAGCTGGTAAGGCTGGTAAGCTACCTGTGCACCAATACATTTAATGAAATGTATCATTTCAATCTGCATAAATACACCAAGGCCACGTCACTAATCAAAATAGAAACAAAAAAGTTAAAGCAAGCAACAACTCTTCCAAAAAAGAGAGACTTTAAGAAATGTCCAGAAAGGTCCAGACAAAAGGTTTTATTTGTCATCATAAATAAAAGAAAACAGATGTGGGAGAGTGGAGGCTGTTAATGCAGTGTAGTCCTGACATACCCTGACAGAATGCAGCTTATTGATTTTTTTCTCATTTTTCATACTATACATGCTTCCACTATGTTCAACATGCAAATTGAAGCAATGTGGCAAACAATCTGAATCCAAATTTATGTTTGTTTCCAAACAGGAAAACAGAAAAAAGTGCCACCTGTTGCACACCATGCTACCAGTAATCATAACCAAATGATAACCTGTTTCCTTCTACTTCTACCATTCACTATGTCCTTCAGTAAGGCATTGTTATTCTTGTACTTATTGCATCCTATTTTGCATTCTTTCATGTCCACTTATTTGCGGATGCGTTAATGTTTCCATCAAGTCATGTGTGGGTTGAATTCCTTTTTAATACCCCCGACCATGATAGAGAACGATGATGTATGAATGTTTTTTTGTTGAAACATCAGACAGACAGAAAAAGAGAGGAGGAGAGAGGGAGACAGATAGATGTGGCTGCTGTGGAGCTGTGTCCCGGCTCCCTCACGTGTCTCACTCTAACTCCATTCTGTTCGGTTGCTCCAGCTCCAACCACGCTCTTCGTCTTCACGTGTTTTATCTATATCATTCATTAATGTACTGTTACTGATTTGGTTTACACGAGTCAGCTTAAAAAGGCACACAGCTGAAAACTTACTTACTTAGGCCTTTAAATTCCCTGATGAATATAGGCTATTGATGAAACGCGCCTATCCTATTCAGTCTTGTGCCCTTCAGGCCAGTGTTGCCAGGACAGCCCCTCCTTCTTCATCTCCTACTCTGTTATACTTGTCCAGTCCAGTGGAGGTTCTAGGTCTACCTTGATTCCTCTTGCCTTGGGGGCTCCATGTTAATGCGTGTTTTGTGATTGAAGTGTTTGGTCTACTTTGTGTGTGGCCTAACCAGTTGCATTTCCTCCTCTGGATTTGCTTTTGTTTCGTGAGATCCCACAGGCTGGCATTCAAGATGATGTTGGGTCAGTAGATACCTAGGAGGCATCGGAAGCAGCGTCGGAAGTGTATGTTGGGGGTTATCGTAAATGGATATGACATTTGAGTTCAAGATTTGCACATTGTTCCTGAATGATTTTTGATTTATGATTTTCCAGATTGTATCGAAAATGTTGAATACGGTCATTGCTTTGCCAATTCTGGCAGTGACATTACCCACAAGCTGAAAGAGTGCATGTCACCACCGAGCATGTATGCTGGGACAAGGACAGAAGTCCGATGAGATGGCTTTATCGAGCTGTGACTTAACTGTGCGTCTAAAGTGCTAGATCATTGGTGCAATCCAGCTCTACTATTTGTTCAGTCAGGCTCCACTGTATACCAGTTTATCTATTGCTCGTTACTTGTTTCATGACCCAGTCAGCATCCCTGCTGTACCGCACTCAGGACCTCAAAGAGCTCTGATAGACAGCCTTCATGGAGAACACGGCACTGTGTCCATTGCTAGGTGCTCTTCATGATATTCATTCATTTTGTGGGGATGACAGAGCATCTCCAAATCCACACTGTCGAAGGCCTTTTCAAACCTCCGACATTGACGTAGATAGCAGAACGCCATGATCCTGAGTGTAGCTATTTGGTCTGCACAGGATATATTATTCCTGAAGCCAGCCTGGTTTTCCCTCAGTTTTCCATTTACTGTCTTACTCTGTAGTTTCTACATTCCCTGAGGTCTCCTCTCTTGGGAATCTTAACAATGATGCTATCCCTCCAGTGTGAGGATAAATTTTCCTCTTCCCTGACGGTTTGCATGAGCTGGTAGAGCATGCTGGTGGAGGTTTCTATGTCTGCCTTGAGGGCCCCGGCCTCTTCTCAAGGCCCCGATGGCTTGCTTGATTTCTTCCTTGGTGGGAGGGCTGCAGTTTAGTGGCTGGCACACCTTCTGTGCCTTTGCCTTTGTTGCTCTAGTTTTGCTCCTGTGTAGTACCTCATTTTTTATCCCTCCTCTCTACTTTCTCCCTACTTTCTTCCAGGTTTCCATGGATACCCAGGGCTTATTGTTTGACTTCCTTTTCCTTACCACTTCTTTGCATGTGTCTTTCCATATCGTTTTCAAGATGTTCCACTTTTTCTATACTGATCGAGGAGGTTCCTGTCACAGATGGGTGGGGGTGACCCAAAAGCAGGAGAACCACGTTGAGGTGAAAGTGGACATTTAATTATACGTTTTAACAAAAACTACAAAATAACGTAGGTAAAGGGACAGCAGAAACGCAGGCAGGCAGACCAAACAAGACAACATCAGTGAGGGACGACAAACATAAGCCAGAGACGACATACGTAAGGACCTGACACGGACTAACCAGAAAACAGAACTTAATTACAGTGACCAGACAAGACACAGGTGAACCACATTAGGGCAGGAAAGGCAATCACAGGAGGGAACAACCAGGAAGAAAATCAACGGGCAACACGACGACCACCCTGCTGCAAACATGGTCCTCATGTTCCTTGTAGCAATGTTGGTGAGTGGTCTTGGGGCCAGAAGCTTCAGACGCACTGTCTCCCTTCAGTTTTCCATATACATCATTGTATTCACTTTAGAGTGGGACACTGAAGAGTCTTCCTTTCCAAGACATTGGGGTTTGAGATTTATCTTCAATGTTTCTGTAGCAGGGGTTTTTTTACGGGTTGGTCCACCATTTCTTGCATCCAGGGTGTTTTGGAGTTGGCTTGTTTGTCCCCTCCCCCTAACCCATTGTCCTCCAAAATATTGAAGCTGAAAATAGTTGTGTATTTAGCAGCAGTGACGCTGCAGAGTAGCAGAAAGGAGGAATGGAGATCCCATTACAGCCCTCAGTTAGCCCAGTTAAACACCTGCCAGGGTTTACAGGCACAAGGCAACAGGGGGAGTGTATTTAACCGGATAATGATAAGAGCTTTGCTTATTTTTGTTTTCTGTTACACACATAATACGTTATTTTCACTAGGGGGAAAACATTTCAGCAAAATGTGGATGTGCAGGGTTCCACAGTGATAATAGGAGCTGGATTTTCAGAAGAATGACTACTACATGTGTTGATTTCCGCAATCACCACAAGCAAGTTGATTTTGCTCTCTTGCCCAATGCCCTTAGTAACAATTCTTTACAGCAAATAGCAACCGCTGTAGACATGGGCCAGTTCATCCAGAGGAGGGGCTTGGAACAAAGAGACGTCTTCTCTGCTGCTTAGCCTGTGGCTAAAGGGTAACATTAGCAAGAATGTAACATCCTCTTCCAAGAATGAGTCACATTGTTTAGGCAATGTGGGATTAAGAACATGCACTTGTTTAAGTGACAAACAATAAAACTTAATTTAGCAGCTACATAAATACACAGAGCCTCGTTATCATTCCTGGTGCGGGGCAATGCATCTATCTATCAGCTAAACTGGCTGCAGCAGAAACCAAGAGTAAGCATGTGGAGATGGCACAAGTTAGTTCTCAATTTCTCCTATTTTTTGATTAATGATTAATAATTGGTGCTGCTCATTTATTAATAATAACACTGTTACACGCCTCAGTATTACTGTTATTTTTACCATTATGCCATTTTTCACATAAAAACACAATTTCTTTCCTTTAAGCTCATCCGGTTGCAACAGGCTGTCTACACTGAGTCCAGTATCTGTCTTAAGTTTCTTCCTGTTCAAGGAAGTTTCTCTTCTGTCCTTTTGCAGCTTGCTCACAGTGGGAACTAAAGTACTCAACAATATTTGACCTTGGTCCAAAAAGTGTCTCGAAATGACGCGTGTAATGATGTGGTGCGATATAAATATAAATGAATGAATGCGAATATGTTCCTTACAAGCAGCGTCAAACATCCAGTTTTATCAGACTTTACATAGTTCAATACTAAAAAACTGAAAACAATAAACAGCTGGAAAATTCTGGCAGTAGATTTTAAAACTTGCACAGACATGTCTTTCTTTTTAAAACATTATCTTGGAGGAATCAACTGGAAATTTAGAACAGAGCTCTAGGTATACGCTGATGAGCCTAATAAACAAAAGGCTCTCTTAGCTCAGCCTCAACTTAGTCTGAGACCTCAGAGTTTCCCCCGAACATCAAAGGGCACAAACATGTAACATTATTCAGCTCAATGTGCCTGGAGTTTGAGGAAAAGGTCAGTGCAAACCACTAGCGGCTGCACGTGGAGTTGAATCGGATGATTTTTTTAAAGTCAGAATATTCCAGGGCCATCAAATATTCTGTGACTGTATTTGTATCTGAATATATTCAAAGTCAATTCAGGATCAAATTCCTTGGGATGAATCAATATGCTCTGAGATTTAAGAGTTGTTTTTTTCTGCATTTTTACAAAAGAAACATAAATCAATATTAAAAGGATATAAAAATTGCAAATGCAGAAGACAAGATAGTAGCTACGTTTTTTTTTTTTATTATTATCTATGTGTAAAATCTGACTCTAATAGTTAAACATGTTTGTAAGGGCTGCCAATGCTGTTACAAAAGAGCTCATAATGACAACAAAGAGCATCTTTAAAGTGAGTTCACTTGCTTGACAGTTTTTGTATGAATGAAACGTCTTTATGCTGAAGTTGAGTTATAGATAGCTAAACTGAGATTGAGGACACAAGTTAAAACGCTTATGGAAGACTGCAGTCAGGTGATATTTCACAATAGGTTTTTCACCCCCTTTGTTTTTCCTGGTGAGGCGTACATACTGATTAGTGCAGCTTAAAGTGTTTAGAAACAGCACTGACATAGATTTGTGTCGTAAAACAGCCAGATTTTAAGATTTGCTGCAAGCATGATCAACTGATGATTGATGTCAAAAGAAGTTTGACCTTTCTCACGACTGCCACTTTGGCATGTCATTTAAAGAAAGGTACAGGTGTGATTTATTGCAGTCACTCCTTGCAGAGGAATTAAGGCAGCCACCTGCATGTGGTGCATTCTCAAACTTTAAGGCTCACTGGGCCGCTGGAGACAAAATGCCTGCTGTGGAAGCATGCTCTGTTCATTGCTGAAATTTCCAGTATTATTTCAACTTTTCACAAACGACTTCAGGATATTTGTAAGTTGAGAAACTGCCACTGGAGAAGCTCCTTCACATTGATTTTTTCAAAACAACCCTGATATCATCTTGTATGCACAAGCCAGCTTCTAGGAGAACAGTTGGAGTACACACACAAGAAAACTGTCCTTCCTGCAGTGTAGTGTGGAAAAACAAGAAGGGTCCCATTGTGCAAAGTGTACTGACTCAGTCCCGTTTGTTATCTCTCGTTGTGGTGTGTAACTGTGACTCGTGGATCACGTGGATCATGTTTTCTCTCTTCTCTTTCCATGCTGAGCTTTCTTAGCATCTGCAGAGTTTGTGTATCAAGGACCAGAGGAAATTGTTTTTAAAAGAACTTCTCTTCAGTTTAGCCAGCACTTCTCATGGAAATACACTACTGGACAAAGTATGAATAATTGTGTGTCCATGCTAGCAACATTGATGAAATATAAAACTAGAAACAGCATTTATTTATTTATTTATTTATGTTTAATTGTGGAGAAGTGGTTTACGGGCAGAGAGAGAGTGAGAGAGAGACAGATTCATGGAACCCCACTCCAACAATAATGTTGAAATTTTTTCTTTTTTTCTGTTATTTTAGTGGCTTCAGTAGCAGTGATCAATTAAAAACCTGAATTTCTGTGCCAGAGCTGGCAGCTACAGTCTCACTCTTAGTTCCATACTACTCTTATTTCAAACTCAGAATTGGAGAATCATCACATTTCACGTGTTTCATGTGTTTAGCCCAGCAATTTCTTCATTCTTGGGTACATCTGCAAATAGGGACTGCTAATAGCTAATTTGGCATACATTTAATGTGGAACATGTGGAAATGTAAATTTTAGAAGGGTCTTCCAAAAACACAAAATCTAAGTTAATTTCAAAATGGGTCCATCCCAGGGACAAAACGCCCACACACAAACTCAGTAATGTTGTGTATGCAGTTGAATGCTCAGGGGAGTGCTCTGACCTCTATATAGCGGAAACCAAACAGCCCTCCACTGACGCATTGGCACAACACAGGAGAGCCACCTCATCAGGACAGGACTCAGCTGTACATCTGTATCTTAAGGAGAAAGGCCACTCTATAGAGGATTTCAATGTCCACGTTTTGGACAGAGAAGAGAGATGGTTTGAGGAGTAAAAGAGGGCATCGATGTCCACTTAGAGAAACCTCCTCGAAGGACAGGTGGTGCACTAAGTCACCATTTGTCTGCAACTCACAATGTGGTCTTGGGCGCCCTCCCAGGTGGGTTAAGTCTCATACACACCTGGGGCCATGCAACCCCAAAGTGTCACATGAAAGCAGGGGGTGGGGGACAAACACTCTCGGGTGAGTCCCATCTGGGCTCATGTGACCTTAATGACTTAATGAGTCACATGATGCCTAGCCAGAGAATCATACCCCAAGCTGGGTGTTTTCACCCACATTTTCTTTTTTGGTGATTGTCTCCACCCACTCTGGTTTCGATACCTGCGTCTCCCACACTGACCCTGAGAACTGAAGAAGCCTTTTGGATGAGAGGTGAAATGTCTTTCAACAATATAAAGAGGTCCAGTTGTTCCTAGTAACACTCCAAGACTAAGATGGCCTGGATGCCTGAGAACCTTTAGCACATAAATGTAGGCACAAAAATGGTTCAAGATGTGATCCACAGCTCTTAGCTATTTGTGTGAGCCAGAGAGGTCACTCACCACAGCAGAAATGAATTATCCTATGGTGTTAAACTGACATTTGAAGCCAATTTGAATTATTTGGTGTGGACTTCTGAATTAATGTCTGGTAAACCTCTGTCTCCCTTTGCCTTGATCACTTGATTCTCACAGGGGTCAGAGGTAACTTGGCTAATTAAGGGACTCCCTCCCTTTTCGGATAACCTCAACTGAGCTTTATGTTTTCACTTTCATGGTCCAGCAGCTCTGCCTTGTACTTCTAAGCTAATTTTGCCTCGCCTGCACGGTTTCAGGGGGGGTCTCCAATAATCCACAGACAGGTGAAGTTCAAACTGTCAAAAAGTGTCTGGTAACTGGCATTGTTGCCTGGATTCTGTGCTGTGAAAATGATACATTGTGAGAAAAGATTTCAAAGACTATTCCCTCAAGTATGGCTCTATATTAGTGAAACCACCCTTTCAAACAAAAAATAAAAAATAAAATCTGTATTCATATATATGTGGGGAAAAAGGGGTGTCTGTTTTGCCCAAAGACCCAAAAGCCCATGAGAGCCTTGTTCAAAGTAACACTGTTGCACTGTTATTCTGAAATCAATAAACACACCATGTAAACGATGAAATTGGAACTTCATATAAGTGATGCCATTCGTAATCTTGTTTCTGACTCCCAACAGTATAGATGCTACACTCCTCTTGCAGAATTTATTGGATTAAATCATATAACATGCATGTATCTGTGCTTACTGGCAGAAATTATGATTTCCTTTTGAAATAGTATGGACAAAAAAACTCAAGAAACCCAACACAGACTGTCTTATAGCAAATTACGCTTGCAATTTTCTTTCACCGTTATTTGAAACCACTTAAAGAATAACTGGTGTAACATGTATCTCAAATGTCTAAAAGATAGTTTTCCATCTACTGATTCTGTTTGTTTTGGGAGCATTTGGTTGTACCAGGAATTAAATGAATGAAAATATGTTGGTATAGTGGACAAAATAGGATTAAATGAGCTGAATGCCAAATGTCTGGAAACAGGAATTCTGTTAAGAGATAATCCCCCCAATGGATTTAACACAGCCCACTCTCAGAGAACTGTATTTGGCTCTCAGGCACGGACACAGATGTCGGAATTTCTGAAGCCAAAGTCCACTACCTTGTTGAAATGCTGATTTAAATAAACACAAAACTAAAATATACTCCACTTTCCTATCCATGGACTCAAGGATACACTAAAGCAGTGTGCAGTTATGTAGTCTGTTGATCCCTGTCACTTCTTGCATGATGGCTGTCACTCACACAGGTGCACAACTGTTGGATGTCTTACCTTGAGAATTTCCATGGGCTGCAGGCTCACAGTGGGCTGCCTGGGGGATGGCGTTACATGGATGGCGAAGGTGCGTTGGGTGCTATGGTGGAGAGGGTCTTTGGTCTTCCTTTCTCGGTCCTCCTGCCGCTCTTGACCCTGGTGACAGGCAAAAACTGGCAGCTCTCCGAGTCGGACCTGTGACGTCAGCGCCGGTGTGGGGGGGGGGACCTGTAAGCGCTTGCAGAGGCCATGCAGGTCCGGGGGAGCACTGAAGACCCCAGCCCACCCACGGGCAAAGAGAAGAGGGAGGAGTTCAATAGATTGGGGCAAATGGCATGCTAGTGTGTACATGTATGGCCAGTGGCATTACTCTGAGCCATCCTGACTGAGTGATCAATATGTGGTATTGTAGCAGAGTACAGTATGATGATATAGAGAGGAAAGCCTGAGATTCTTTTAATGAGAGCATGTTATTGTTCTGTGAATGAGAGTGAAAGATGCATTTATGTTTCAGATTGTGCAGTATAAAAGCTGGGTGCAAATACTTCCTTGTACGTTGAGTACAATGTTTTGAACAGCAATGACTGACATCATTAATACCATGGCTTTAGAAAATGTATTCTGAATGACATCAAAAAGTAAATTTCATGTTTCTTTAGGGATGTAGCTACATTGTTTTTTGGTTGGACAGCAGAGACAAGCTATAAAAACTATGCAACTGCAAATAGTCGCCCGTTGGCAGAAGCAGCCAGTTAGCCTTCATTTGGAAACCACCTGAGATATAATTCAAATACTAAGTTTCCTTTTAGCTTTACTTTGGTCTCCACCAAGACCTCTGGGAAACATCTGACTGTTTGATGGCTCAGTGTTCTCCTGCTGTAAGAACACCAGCAAGCTCCAGCTGGATACAAACTTTGTCTGATGCTTCTGATTCAGGAAAAAAAAAAAAACCTTGAGGAAAGCATCACATTTCAAGGATAACTATTTTATACATTCATTTGATCCATTGTTGTGTGTGGAAATATTGATTAGTAAAGGTTTATGTCCCAGTTTTTGACTCCAAACTCCAAATGAGTCCAAAATTAGCCCAAATTCAACAGAAGCCAAGCCATGAGAACTTCACTTTTTAATTAGCCAAATTTAATTCAACCCTCATACTGAGTTGGAGGTAAGCTGTTATGGATTACATGCCATCAGACTGCAGACATCTGATCAGAACAATACCTGTACCCCTTTGGGCACTGCAAAAACTGAGTCTGTCCGATCAGAGGTCACCCTCTCAAATCTGCAACATGTTTGAGTAGGCAGCCCCGCACATCCTAAATCAAAATGGATCTGGCAGTGCACACCATGTCAGGATGAGGCATTCCCTGGGAACATGATTCTTTTGATAAAAACCATTTCAAATCCTCTCAGCCTGTGCAGCTGTGTGATAATCGCACTAATTAGGCCGGCATGTCAAATCAAGCCCTGGTCTGCAGCTATCACTTCAACATCACCGGTGGCAGTGCTGCAGGAACTGCTGTACAAGCTCAAAGATCTTTTTTGTTTTTGTTTTTTTAACTGAAGAATATTTTAGTTATCCACAAAAATCTGTATCTTCTTTCTAAAGTTTGGGACAATTCTTTTTGGTTTTGCTTGTGACACAAATGTAAATCCTAAACAGTCCCTGACCCTGAGGCCAAAGTTCAAATTATTTTTGTCAGATTGTATGAATGGCATTTACTGAAGACTTTTTTTTAATCTAACTATTCTGGCTTCAAATGTTCATGTATATTTCTGCTATTATTTAATATTGTTTTTTTTCTAATCTTTGCCAGTGTATTCTGTCTGAAAAGTCTTTAGAAAAAAACAAACAAACATTTAATTAACATAATAAAAATTAACCAAGCATTGTTGCTTGGTTAATGGTGGTTTTTTGGTGGTTTTTTGGCAAACCACAAGTTAACCACAAGTTAGTCAGCATTCCATTTGTTTACTCTTGTGATTTGTTAATATTGAATATACTTGTTAACATTTGGTAATGGTAAATGGAATACTGTCAGCACAACTCAGAGTTCAAAATTCACTATACTTAAATTTTTCACAGCCTAAGTTTCCAGTTTCCTTTTCCACACGGGACTTCTGACACCAGTTATCAATGCAAAATGACGGCAGGCTTCATATATATTTGAAAAGAAGAAAAAAAAATACATAAATATAAAACCATTTATAAATAAATGTTTAATTACATTGTTTTTAGTGTATTTGGTAAGTATAGTAGAAAATAAACTGTAACATTTGTCACAGTCATGTAGATAATCTAATGTTATAGATGTTTAACTTTAACACTCATAAACATATAAAGGTTCAAACTGATGTTGCATAGTCTCTTCAATACTGAAGCAGTATCACAGTTTAATAATATTGTAGTTTCTTGTATTTTTCAAATGTATTAATTTATTTTCAATTATCTTTTAAATAAAGTGTGTGAATGTATGTTATTGTATGTAATGCTTAATAGCTGTATGCTATTGTGCATTAAATGTAATGATGTATGTCCAGATGACCCCTCAGCATTGGTTATGGTGCAAATCCATGACAAGGTCAGTAAAACCAAATTTTACATCTTGAATTTTGGATGCATGACTTTAAGTGTGTGAGTTTCAATGAGTCAAATGACCCTAATGAGGAGCTTTGAAAATGACTGTGAAATCACTAAGCCCTCATTTGGCTTTCATTTACCTTCCTATCACTCCATTGGCTGTGTGAACCTAAAGTGGTGCGCTTTTTACCATTGTAACCACGCACAGCAGTGCACAACTGAAATAAATGAGCCGTTAAAAGAATGCAGACACAGAAAAGTACTAAATCTATCAATGAGACTTTTACAACTTTTGTTCCCATGTCACAAAAGTGGCATTCATTGGCAGATGCATTATGACCACTTGAAAATAACAAAAATGTATTTTGCTATTAAATGATGTGTTAATGTTCCACACTGATAAATGTTGCATTCATAGTGAAACTATTTACTTATTTTCCTTTTCCTCCTATCTGCACTCATAATAAAGAAACTGAGAAAGAATTGTAGCGATGTTTATAAATGTATTAAAAAGGTAAAACAGGGACAAGACGTTTGTTAGAAGTTCCTCCCATTTCTCTTGATCATCTTCGTAATGATTTCTTGAAAGTATTCAATAGTAGGATGATATGTACATATCCAAACACTTTGAGTACAACTGACTGACCAAAAAAGAGAAACAGCATGAGTCATGTTTTACTCATTTCCACTCTGATTGGTTTGTTCTATGAATCTGCATTGGGAAATATGTTAGTCATTTAAATTTCAGAACCTGCTATTTCCAATATTCAAACTGAACAGAGCAATAAGCTGTCATGATGCTGAAGTTAGATAAGGACAGGCAGAAGACTCATGACTAAGAACTGGTCAAGTGCTTTCTCTATTGAGTGTACCGATTTTGTCTTATTGTATTCTGTGTATTTATTATTGTGTTGTGACTATATTTATCCTGCCACAGGAGAGAGCTGCCAAACTGTCTTTCCCTGTTAAAAGTTGTTGAACAATGTTTCAATGGTGACAATAAAGAATTCTTAACTTTTCTTAAAAATATCATAATAACTGCTATCTTTTTTATGAAAATGTGTTCAAACATTGATGTGCAGTGTTAGCACATGCTGTGGTGCCAGTGAGATGGCCCATCCAACTTTGTTTGGCAGGAACCCCAACAAAGACCTTATCAGCCTCATTTATTTACTTAGAAATGACTATTCCACCTGAAATCATAGTTCATCATGCAATATTAATTAATCGATTATTAATCATTGCAATCTGATTTTGCTTTCCTGATTAAAAAAAAATAAAGATAAAAATAACAACAGATTTCCAGGAAGCGATTACTATTAAAATTTGTCCATCTTTTAAAATTGTTGATGTTTGATTCGGTGGAAGCCATCGTGTCATTGAACTTAACCGTGGGAGTTAAAATGATTAGTATTGCTCAGACACACTACTGATGTGCGTAAGCTGTGAAAATATTACAAGCTCAAGCATCACACATTCACATACTTGCTCACAAACACCAATTTGTTCAGCATTAAAACATTTGAAACATGTTTCTTACCTTTTTATTTTCATGTTTGCAAGTGATTCAAGATTCGCCACTTCACTACAGCTGTGGTTTGAGGAATTAGGTCCTTTTAAAGTCCTCTGGCATGTCAGGACTTCCTGGTGTGACACAATAATGTCTCACTTGCAAGTTGACACAATAATGAGTCCCAGATGTCTTGACATTTGTGGTCTAATTGGACATATTGGTTTCAGGAAGGAGGCTGAGGAGTTTTGTAACTTTGCAACATGAGCGGTTATCCAGCAACCTCACTGCTATTGGGGAGTGCAGCAAAGTGAACGGTGGATTAAAAGATATTTCAGCCAAGAGGTTTTATAGGTTTAAACAGTAGCTCAGTGTCTGCAGCACCATTAGTGTCAACAGTCCTAAGAAGGAAGGAAAGAAGGAAAGAAAGAAAGAAAAGAAAGTGTTACTACTTAAAATACATTTTCTTAGAAGTGCATTTCAAAAACATATCTAAAAACATGCACCTTGCAAAGAAAATAAGTTGCCAAATGAAGCTGTATGAGCGCCAAACTTGGTTTCACTAACACCCAAAACAAGCTCCAGTCGTGTTGGATTTGATTTTGGTAATAAATTTAAAGCTGCTGCTCTCTTTTTCAGTGTATTACTTGTGATGTGTTTGTGTTACTCAAGATATTCTTTGTACTGAGAAGCAACCGTATATTCAGTGGAAAAATATCCATCCATCCATCCATCTTCGACTGCTTTTCCGGTTGCGGGGGGTTCTGGAGCCAATCCCAGCCAACGTTCCGGGTGAGGGACCTTGGACACCCTGGACAGGTTGCCAGTTCATCACAGAGCCAATACCCAGAGACAGACAGATACCAACAACCACTCATGCTTTGGACGGTGGGAGGAAACTGGAGTACCCAGAGGAAGCCCACACAGGCACAGGAAGAACATGCAAACTCCGCACAGAAAGGCCCTAAGCTGGGAACCGAACCCGCAACCTTCTTATTGTGGGGCGACACTATGCTAACCACTATGCTGCAGTGCTGCCCCATTGGAAAAATTTGAGAATGGTATTTCATGTTTTGGAGGATGGCATGGTGGAATAGTGGTTTGCAGTGTTACCCCACAGCAGAAAGGTAATTGGTTCCATTCCCAGGCCTGGGGTCTGTTCATGTTCTGCTGTGCCTGGGTGGGTTTCCTCCCATGCTTTTCAAATACATACATTCATTCATTCATTCATCTTGTACTGCTTATCCATTTCCAGGTTGCGGGGGGTGATGGAGCCTGGACAGGTCCCAGACAGACAGAAAGAGACCGACAACCACTCACACTCAGACCTACAGACAATTTAGAGTCAGCAGTTAACCCAAACATGATGACTTTGGACGTTGGGAGGAAACCAGAGTACCCGGAGGAATTCGTGTGATGGGAATTACACAGACATTCTCAGATTTTTCTTTTATAGCAAAGCAAAAGGTCCATGGCTTCACACAAAGGGGCCCACTGCACATGGATGTGATAAATACAAGAAGGGATGGCATTTTTCTGCAGAAGCTTGAGTAAATCAGAGATTGCAAGTATGGCACAGCTATTATAGTTGCAGAAAAAAGGAAGCATGGGGTATGATTCAATCATTTCCATAGTGAGACTCAGCTCTAAAATTGGTCTTCTTTTCTAGACCGTTTCGTCACCTTCCTCCAGTTGCGTGAGACCTTCACAAAGGATTTCACAACAAGGAAATGGTCTTTTTCCTATCAACGCAGCATCTCATACTTCTCTGACAGTTTTGTGATCCTGCTGAAATGTTTTTAATGATTTGCCTCAGTGTGATGTCCTGGTCCCCTTATTGCCTGATTTATTTTGAAATATCTCACCTGCAGTGTTTACAGCTGCCCCCTATTGTTCCCTTCCTTTTCTATTTTGTTGCCCTTCCCTTGCATTGACCTCTGTAACTTAACCCCCCCCCACCCCCACCCCCTCTTTTTTACCCTGATTCCTGTATATTGTCACTATTTGGATTACTCTGCAAACCCAGACTGGATTCGTCATTCGTTGGGTTGTTATCATTGTTGAATAAAACTTGGAACCATGCCTTTGGGTTGCATCTGCATTTCGATCCACAAATCCTAAAATCTGAATATACAATTTGATCATTTCTTATTACAAGCAAAAACTCACAGTTTGAATACATACTGTGATGAGTAAGAAAAAAACATGGCTTGTCCGAAGTGTTTGTGGGAGATCAGTTGGAGGAGATTCCCCCCTTCTGTCCCTGGGCTGGATGGGTTGGGGCATTAAAATTAATTTTGTTGGTTGGTATGTGAGGATGCAATTTCTTACTAGGCTAGTTGTCTGCAAACAAAAGGATAATTCATAGCAGCATCTTGTGTTCTTTCCCCAGGATAATGAGTTATTTGCAGGATCTAATTGCAAATAAGACAGATAATTTTCTTTTTCCTAACTGTCTAACCTTTCAACATGTGTGGTGCAGGAATGTTAATTATGCCTACTGATATCTTAAAGATAATTTACATCAGAAGATATCTGTTTCCGTTAGCTGCCCTAAATTCTGGTGTTTCTCTTCGCCAGGTTGCCCGTTGATTCTGGATGTTTCATAGCAGCTGTGATTACATCACATCTATGAGAGAGACAGATTGAAAAAAAGAAACTGATCTGTTTGCAATTTTGATGATGGTTTATCCAGCAACAGGAAGTGAAGCAGGAGTTCACGAAACATCATGCAGATTTGTTTTGATTTAAAGGGAAACAACAGCAGAAGCAGATGAGTTGTGGCCATATTTCTTTTCGGTCGTTTATGAAGTTAAGCATTAAAATGGATGTAAATACTCCACTGGTACTGAGAAGTTTGTGAAATTTAAAATTCTCTCTAAAAGCGGCAGGTGAGTGCATCACGTTTTTTCATTTCATGTTCTTGCACGTCACCATCCAAAAAAAAACAGTCCTGCATTTTGAAGAAGGAAAAAGAGCAATATTTTCCTAGTTTTCACCCAAATGTAAAGATTATACAGATATATTCTGATGTCTATGGCTTAAAGGGGCCCTTTGTAAGTTTTCCAGTGTAATACCAGGAGCTCTCGTTTGACGAAAGCTACAGCCATTGTTGAGTTTAGAAGATGAGGCCTCGAACAGTGCTACGTCTCTAAAACATACCGGAGGCTACGATCACAAGGTCTAGCCTGTTAGCATGCTAACCTTTACAGAGGCCAAGAGGTGACAGACACAAGGGTTAACAATTATGCTGCTTGCCATCTCTGGGTGAGTAAAGGAAAGAAGTCTTTTGTTTCCTTTTTTCTCCTCGCCTGTTAAGCAAAATGACTGTTAATGCTGATACAGAGAATGAATCCAAACTCAAGATAGTAAATGGATTCAGCTACCCAGCTGCTGTCTCTTTCACCATGTGTTGATGGCTCAATCTGTATTAGAGCAGAAAATAAAGGTAGAGAGTATTATCTAGTTTTAAATTAATAAAATGCAACAATTTTGATCAATTTTGTTGATTAAACTGATTTACCAAGAATACAGTGTTTATACTTAACTCGTCCAACCGCCATCCAAGTCCAATCAATTAACTTACTAAATGTACACCAGCTGGCGGATGTAAACTGCTGTTATTCAACAATTCTAGTTCTAGCACTTTGGGCCAGCTAGGTTTGGTTGTTCCAATTAATTTATCTGACGTCAGTAAGACAATTTGTGTTGCCCTGTTTTCTTTTCCTCTTTCCGCTGTTTCCTTTGTCTCTCTCAATGAGCATGAAATTCTCGAATAGATGTCTGGTACATTTTGACACATGCATATTCTTGCAATTTTATGTGGATTAGTCCTTGTTTTGCCCGGTTTCCTGCTTTTCTTCCTGAGAATGTATATGTGGGCAGTGTGGGACAGAGCCGTGAATTAGTGAGTAGGGTCTGAGTAGAACACTTACTTTTGAATTCAGCTTTATGGTTCGTCTCTGAGGTAGAATTTAATTTATTAAAAGAAGGACTAACAGTAATTATTATTTTTACATTCAAATATTTGTAAGTAGATACTGTTATTTTTCCACTTTTTGAGCAAGATTTGAAGTTCATTCATTCATTCAGCTCACACTGGGTACACCCTGGACAGGTCACCAGTCCATCACAGGGCCAACACACCACTGACGGCGGGAGGGGGGGCTGTTGCTGGGAGGGCTGTAACATGTATCAAACCAATTAAATCACACATTAAGAAAAAGTTACGTGCTTATGAGAGAGCTAGGTTGCGTGTGTGTAACCCTGTGTGACCGACAGACAGTTAAGCCCCCCCAATGAAAAATCCAGCCCCCCCCCCCAGTTAAGAATTTCTGGTGCCGTTACACAGAGACAGACAGAGACCAACAACCACTCACACTCACACTCAGACCTACAGATAATTTAGAGTCACCAGTTAACCCAAACATGATGTCTTTGGACGGTGGGAGGAAACTGGAGTACCTGGAGGAAGAAAATATGCAAACTCTGCACAGAAAGGCCCCAGGCCCAGGAATCGTACCCACAACCTTCTTGTTGTGAGGCAACAACACTAACCACTATGCTTCAGTGCTGCCTTGATCATATATATATATATATATATATATATATATATATATATATATATATATATGTTCTCATATGTTCATATCATTCTTATAAATAATGCATGGATGTGTAAAGAGGTAGAGCTTTATTGTTTTTCCAGACAGAAGTAGAAACTGCAGAGCAACTGAATGTAGAAGCAGCTGAAACGTTCCTCTCTGCAGTTTTACGGTGAGTACACCACCAACTCCACATGGTGGCAGTGTGACAGCTCATGAGCGCAGGTCCACTCACTGCTGACAAGCCATCTCAATCCCTTTGTGAGTATATTAAGAGGGTGGACAGTAATGAAGTGTCTTTTATTCCTGCTGTTTGCAGACTTCTATTACTCCACCACATTTAAAAGTATTCATTACCCTCCAGCAGGGTTTTTAGCTATATATATGTGTGTGTGTGTGTGTGTGTGTGTGTGTATGTGCTGCAAAATGTATTAATTTTGTAGTAGTCTGTACAACTTTCACTTGTAACGGAGTAATATTGAACATGGTCATTTTCTCCTTTGAATAAATTGCTACATAAATATGAAGAGTTATTATATAACATATGGTTGAACTGGTCATGTTTTCCACACATCTATTAACCTTTGTTGTGATATATGTATATATATATATTAGTCTTTAGTTGACAGATCACCCTCAAACAAATCTTGATTGTCCCTAATGAGTGGGAATACATGAAGCGTTAGAACACCCAGTGATCAGTTCTTTGAAATAATCTCATGAACTCTGAGCTGACAAGCATGTGTAGACAGACCACAACACAGTATTAGGATATCTGACAATGGAAGAGCAACAAGGAAATGTGGAGGAGGGGCAGTGTAAATGTGAATCCTGTCCAACGTCTTCCAGTCACAGTGACACACACATGAAACAGAGAAGTTCAGGCCCCATCACTGTGCTCGAAAGCTAAGAATTGATGACATTTAAGCATTTCAACTGCAGTGTAAACAATGACACAGGGACATTTCACTTTGATGCCACTGGCATGTCTACTAATGTTAATTTTGTTATCCATTGTGTGGAGTTATTTCTACAAGGGGACTCCCTGTTTTGAAAACACAAAGGATGTAGAAATGTAGAAGTGTACTGATAAAATCTGTGAAAGAAGAAAACAGTTTTGAATTGCACCAGCTCTATTGTGTCATCTGGTCTGTTTCACTTTTTATGAATGGCGTGTCTTTACTCCGCCCCCTGGCAGCATATTGTGTCAGACCATCTGACAATCCTGAAGCCATCGAACTCTTTCAGGCATTATCAGTTGTTTAAACAGGACACGGAGTACCTGGAGGAAACCCATGCAAACATAAATTTTGCTCAGAATTGAATATCTAAACAATTTCCATGGTTTACAGAATGACTTCATGCTAAAGATTATTCAGCTCCACCTGAGCCTAAGCCAGCCAACCTCAAATTTTCTAGTTCCCTGTCTGGCAAGTGTCTTTAAGCATAGTCATGTTTTCAGGTAAATTGTTGCAAACAAAAGCAGTAGAGGTTGTTGATTACAAATAGGAAACCTATTTATTTCCTCTTCTTTTTTCACTTATGATTCATTTGAAGTGTTAAATCTGTGTAATCACTGTAAAGTATGTAGTAAGTAAGTAAGTATGTATATTAGTAGAAAGCTTGATGGGTACAGCAGGTGGAGATGTGATATTAAGAAAAATGTTTGCCCAGATAAGAACAACTGTGGCTAAATGAGGGGAAAAATATTTTTGTAAAGGCAAATTCTTTTTGTTGGCCAAGACAGTAAGGGCATCCCTGGATCGTATCACAAGTATTCTCAATATCAGCATACTTCTGCTTTCAGAGGCACTGCAAGGGATTGTAGACGAGATCTCAAAATTCAGTACAAGACTTCGCAGACATGCAGCACACTGCAGGCACTCACTAATTCTGAAATGTCGTCAATTATAGATTTTTGCTCATATTAAAACAATCACTTCCTTTTTTTTCAGGTTTAATTTTTTAGCAATGCAAAGAAAAAGAGAATAGAGCGCTTATTTTAAGGATAAAACTGCTTTAAGTCCATCGATTGAGGAATCGTCCGGTGAACGCAATTTTCTGTTAAGATATTTAGTAGTGAATGTTAGTGGGATAAAAGTAATTTATTTCACAAAGGCCTCAGCTAAGATTAAGCTAAAGTTCGTTTCTACCACTCCATGACGACGCCCACTTTGTGGAAAACTGGGTGGTATTCTGTCGCCCTCTCATTACCAGCAAGGATTGAATCCTAGAATAGGTTAATCCGTGAAGGATCAACCATCCATGGGAACCAAACCATGGAACTTTCAGCCGCAATTTAAATGGGACATTCTGGTCATATCACTCTGACATGATCTCCTTCTAAAGGATGTGGGCTCTTAATGTAAACATGGCTACAGTTTTCTTTTACAGACACAATAATGTTGCTGAACTGGTGCCCCTCACTCTCAATTTCTTGATAGCAAGTGCCAAAGTCTTTCATGGATGCTTTTTTTTTTTACCAGCAATGAAGGAAAAAGAAACTGGTAGTTTTATTTGTGCATTGTAAAGCAAATATTCTAATAACTTGCCCCTGATGGCTGCCTCAGTTTTTCATGAGAAGGACCTCTCATATTATCAGTAAATGTGGGGGAGGGGTAATGCACTGTGTGGAAGTACTGAATTCATTCACCCTGACCTGGAAAATACTAAAGACACAGTGAAATGACCAAGCTATGAAAAAGAATAAAGACTGGTGGCATGAGGACATCAGCACAGCAGCTGACCTGTTTAGAGGTCTCTGAGAGGATGGGATGGAAGGGTCAGTGCTCACTTATTGTCATCCATCCTTTGTTTATCTCAGCTAATAACCACTGCATAAAGTTCTGTTGCGAGGGAAGCATAAAAGTTGGTAAGAGTTCATGTCTATCAAAGCACAAAAGGGGGATGACATTACCAGCCCATCAAGGTCAATGCTGATGGCAGGGGGCAGAATTAATCTCTCTTGAAGGGGGTGGGAGCAATATGCAACTGAAGACTCAGAAGATAGGAGTCACACTGATAATGGGCCAGTGACTCTGGGACAGTGTGTCAGTCAGGGGCCACCCTCAGGAGGTTAGACTTCTCCGTGTTAACATCTGTTCCACAAGCACAACATAATCCCCTTGTACTTAAAATTCATAATTTCCTCCTTCTGCACAAACAAAGGTCCCCGCATCCTGCGCTCACTAGCACTCGCTTGTTTAACTGAGCCTGCAAACTACAGATTTTGCTTGATTCTGATTGAATCAGGGAATTAAACAGCCGAAGTTATCAATAAAACAAATCACCTTTGTGAGATATAAATTTTTCTTGCTATATTTTCTGAATATGCTAATTTAGCTCTTGTCCATCCGAAAAACAAGATGCTTGACTTTACTACACATGGTTTAGTCTTCCACCTTACCAAGTCACGTTGTGCTGTCCATGTATTATCATAATGAGAGAATAGTTTATATGAGGCATCACCAGAACAATAGCTAGTGGGATAATCTCAAAGGGAGCTGAGGCAAAGCAGAGATTTGGTGTGCATAATGGGGGTGGAGTGGGGGTACTTGGTGCACACATGGCACCAGAGTGAGCCTAATCACAAGCTCACACAAATGGGGAGGAGGATACGGAGGGGGCTGTCTCTGGGGTGACTCATTTAGGCTTTGAAGAAAGCATTTCACTCCAGTAACACAACTGGCCTTTGCCCAGACAAGAAAACTCATCTTTTGTTTTATTTTTCGCTCTCCCTCCTCTATGGGCTCGTAGCTGCCCTGACAATTGGTTCCTCTGCATCATTATAAACTGGACAGTTATATCCCTCCCATTTCCTTACCCCTGCAGTTTCTTGTGGATTAGCGGGTCTTTCCATTGTTCAGTCTGCCATGGAACCACAACAGAGTGGCACTCCTTTCCTTCCCCTCACAGTGTAGTCACAGAAAAATTTACAACATATAATGTTCCACCAAACCTGTGCACACCCACAAAGCGTGTAGAAACTTTTTTTTTTTTTTTTTGTATATTGTGCAATAAGATGCTTCTTATTAGATATATGTGTGGATCTGTAGAGACAGACAGACAATAACAATAACGATAACAATTTAAGCCAATCCTGTATTATTTAGTGACTGCTATGAAATTAAGTGAGTGGTGAGCACAGCATTGGTATATTACCATATACATTGCTTAAAATACTTATAGAGCAACATTAGCATCACAGGTTAGATGTCATGTTTTTGGTTGGCTGATGAGAGTATTGTTTTTGACTCAGTCTTTTTTTGGTGCCAAATGCTCTAATGTGCTTACCAACTAGCTTCTGTCTGTCTATTTTTTAGTTCGATGTGTTATTTTTATCAATGCTATTCGGATAAGTGGCCTAAAACATTAGAGCTGCATTAAATCCCCAAGCATGAGGCAAAACCACCGTTTGGTGAGCATTTGCTGGGGGCCTGTCCCTTTCTGAGCCACCTAAGCACCTTTTCAAATTGATTTTATAAATCTCAGGGCTGCTGGCAATAGGCCGATTCCACACAATGTGCATCTGTGAAGAGCACATTAGTAGGCTCAAGATCATACACACATTATGCATGTTAATACTTGTGTAAACAAATGTCCCACCAACTAATCCCTATGTTCAATGATTGTCTGTTAAGAAGTTGCCAATTAAAATGTCAAACTATAACCAAAGGCTTCTGTCAGAAATTGCTGAATGTTTTGTTTTTTGTTTTGCCCTCTTCTGGCACAGTTGGCAAAGGTTGTGCCCTTTAACGCGATGGGGCCGGTGGTGTGGTGTCTCTGCAGCAGAGAGCGCTCCTCCATTGGCCAACAGGCAGCAGCAGAGGGAAATTCATCTGTCCCGTCCTGACTGAGTGGAAGGTGGCGGAGAGGAGGCGGGCAGTCCGACTGGACGGGGCCGAGGGAGACAGCGAGGTGATCAACTTAGCTCCCTTTCCCCGAAGCAACTCTTCATTCATCCAAACACAACAGATCGGTTTTGCAGAGAGAGAGAGAGAGAGAGAGAGAAAGGGACAGAGGTGGATTTGTATGAGTGACGGGTGCCGGCAGAGACGCGCTGTGGACAGACAATAAGTGCGAGCGGACCACAACAAAAGAACTACGGTAAGGACGGGTTGATCTGTTTGCAAACTCAGCTTCTTACAACTGATTTTTTCCTTTAAATATATTTAAAAAAAAAACAAACAAACAAACAATGAAACATCATCTAGACCTGTGACAGCGTTTCTGACAGTGCCCACTCTCCGTTTTGTTGTCTTGTACTTTTCCACTACTTGGCCACTTTGCTCTTATTTGACGCTTTAAAACGTGAATTTATGGACTTTGCATGCTCTGTTTTGCACATTTGATTCGGCCAAAGAAGTCCCGTGAGCTTATTTAATAGATACGCCGTAAACAAAAAAAAAGAGAAAAAAAGAATGATTTGGCTGAATGAATCCGATCATTTTTTAAAACTTTGTCTTTGGCCTGATTTCTGTTGCCTTTAAGGTCAACTGGATGTTGAAGTTGACATGTCAACATGAGTGCCCTGCTGGGCAGAAAGGTGTAGCCTGCTTGGGTTGATCATGGTGTTTCAGACTGACAGGAGAGTGAGGTCAATACATATAAATTGCCTCCATCTGAAAGGAAAGGAGGAAAAATAGAGCTTGCATTTTTATATATTTCGTTTCTAAAGTAAAAATGACCTCTTGCCTTCTCACTCTGTGGTCAGCTGGTCTGTTATCCTGTGTGTGAATATCCTGTTTCCTGCGCCAAACAAACAATGGGGAGTCAGGCATGGCCGGCATGTGATATCCTGTATGGGTCTTGTGTCACCTCATATCATGAAAAACAGGCGAAAGGCATGATGAACACTGAAGCTACATAAAAAAAAAAAAAAGTCAAGTGGTCCAACACGTTCTTCTTCAGTGTCATTCATTTGTTGTGCCACGCAGCAGGTCTGGCATGAGGACAGCCAGTGGCAGGAGATGTGCAGGTGATACAGAACAAAGGCACAGCGCTGCTTTCTATGGGTGAGTGTACTGAGTTTATGCCACACTAGAGCAACATGTGCTGCCTCTTTCTCTCAAACTGCAAAGGCAGCACTGCTTTGTGTTGACTTTAGTCGAGGATGTTCAGCTGCTTTTAATGGGGTCAGCGCTTCTGATTCAATAAAGCTATTAACCGTCGCAGAATATTCCAACACTGCTGTTTGGTACAGATGGGAGGTATCAGGGGCAATTGCGCAGCCTTATGTGTACATCAGGCAGATTCAGAAAGGGTAAACATCACGTCCAGGCCACCTGAGGCGTGCGAGCTCAACTGATGATGCATTCCCACCACCTCTCACCCAAGACCCTGTTTTGTTCTAGAAGTTTCACATCAGCATTTTTCCTTTTTTTCCCGTGTTGTCATTATAACGCTCTGTGCACAGGTTTAAAAGAATATTTGTCAGTTAGGCTATGTGATACTGCTGTCATGCAGGTTGGTATCATTCACCACTTCGGCTAGAAAACAAGTTCCTGCCAGACTGGTTCTGACCGCTGAATTCCACCACGCAGAAAGAAAAAGCTCCTAGTCAAAATGGTGGGATGTGGCGGGGCGGGGGATAAACGCAAATACCTGCTAGAGTTTAGTGTGCAGTCAACAATGTAAATAAATAGACAGCCAGTCTTTTTTCCATGACTCACAGCAGACAGTCAGGCTGTCACGCAGTGCAGGGTCAAGAAACCACAACACTGCATCCTCCAATACACCATTATCAGGGTTATTTTTGAAGAATTTTGAATCCAGAGCTACAGGAGACGTGGGTGAACTGATTTGAACTCGGAATGGCAGAGTTGTCCTTTAAAGCTACTTCAGTTGAACAGCAGCTACTGCCACATGCGAAATGGCTGTTAGGCACACAAAGTTTGCCGAATCACTTGTGCGTTTTACATAGCAATACCTCCAATTCTCTGGCATCAGCCACTGGTCATAACAGGTTATGCTCTGTATGACACTGAAAATAATGTGTTTGAATGCCTATGAACATAACATTTTTTTTTAAATTGAGAGAAGGTGTGGCGTGTACTCATAAGTTTAAAAGTTTCACTTTCATTTAGATGTTATGTAGCGACAAGGTGCATCACATCAAGCTTTGATGGGCAGGAGGTATGAAGAACAGAGCAGAGAGCGCTCAGCTGTTGTCACAGTTGGAGAAAACATGGATGTTGTTGATTAGCACGTTAACAAACATGAACAGGCTTGCTGCTGGAGGCCTAATTCAGGGTCAGACACGGGAGTGTTTTCTAGTTAATGTGTTTGTGGGTCAAAAGTAATCTATAGGCTTTGCACTGGAAATCAATTCAGATGCCCAGTCTGCAGGGGACATCAGAATGAAGAGGCTGTGTGTTTATTTAGTGATTATGATTTGGTCCTAAAGAAAAGTGCCAAAATGTATTTACACAGTTATGTTTGCTGTAAATGCACAAAGAGCATCCAGTGCATTTGGTAACGCAATCGCTGAAAACTTGGTTCACACTGAAAGTTGTGTCAACAGGAATCTGTTCCTCGTTGGCTCTGAACCAGCTCAACAGTGTGCAGATATTACATCTCTTTTCCTTCTTTCACGTCTGCTTTGTCCTGTCAAACAGGACATCCTGACCAAAACAAAGAGTCTAGACTTACATTTCACATGCAAACCATGCACATTGTGAAACATCCAGCGTACACTGTGTTTCACAACTTACATTTTTTGTATGCAGAAATGCCATATGGACAGAGTTTGATGGGACAAAAATATCCAGTTGTTTCTTATAAGATTTCTGAGGGACTCAGGCAGGCAATGTGTTTATGTATAATGCTCTGTGTTTATTTCCCTTCAGAATTAAGCTGAAAGCACTTAAAGTAACCATCAAGAGTGACTCTCAGCTGGTACATAGCTCCCCTGGGAGCCAGTTTCAATGTTATTTAGATGAAAGAGACTGTATTAAAACAAGCCCCAATCTGACAAATACTTGGACAAATATCCCTTGAAATGCATAACTCAAACTCATCTCCTTATGAATTTTTGAAAGAATGGCCACAGGGACGGATTCATAGGTTGCCCATGTGTTTCTGTGGCTGCTGACCTGCACATTTGAGAGGAAAAGCCCCTGGTCTTTGGGGAATATTAGTGGGAAACAAATGACAATTCCAACAGTTAGTGATTTAATGACCTCTAAGTAAAATAAGTAAACAGTTGGCATTTTTTTCATCATCTTTAATGAGCAATCAGGACAGAACGGCAATCCTTATTTTGGCTGATAAAGATATGTAGCAGACATGCTTTGCTTTCACAGTGACACAACATGCAGTGATGGAGTTAATTAATTAGTAAATTATTTTATTACAGATCAATAATATTCACAGAACTAAAGCCAAACATTTATCAAATTTAAGCATGACAACTCAGTTACAACTGCATATACATAATCAGAATGATTATCAGAATATTTTTTTGAGTTTGTAAGAGATGTTTCTACAAAACAAAAAGAATTCACAAATAATATAGTTAAATTAGTCTTTATGAGAAATATTTCAAGGCTCCTGCATTACAGGTTATCCTGTGATACCTTAGTACCTTATTTAATCTTTCTGAAAAGGCATCTAGGTCTGTTTGTGTGTGCAGCTCTCTCTGTTTCTAAGACTTCCCAAATCAAAACACTGTGCCAGCGCAGGTAGGCAGGTGAGATGCAGGGAGCACCTGCCTCCTGGTGGGATCGTCCACAACCTGCAGCAGTGGAGGAGGCCTTGAACCCATCAGATCTATGCATGTTACACTCCAGAGCAAACTACCCCCCTCCTTTTTGTCTGTGTTTGCCTCCACAACCTGCTCCTCTTCATCCTCTGCATGGTTCTCTCAGACTGGGATGTAATTGCTGTGAGGCTAAGAACATGAAAATAACAACAAAGCAAACCCTTTACCAATCTTTTTTCTCTGTGAGTAGTGTTTTATGGCTTGCCTAGCAGGTTTTGGTGTGAATGACTAGGGTGGGGCTGAGGTTTGGGGGGGGGGGGTCTCACTTTAATTACGCTGCTTATGTGCAATACTCCAACAATTCATCCACCCATCCCTCCCTATTTGTTTCTATTTCCCTCCTAAACACACCAACTGCATGTATACTCTCCCTCTCGCTTTCTCTCTCTCTGTCTGTCTCTCTCTCACACACACGCACAGTGGGAAGGCTGTGATGTGATGATGTGGAGGGGATGTTTGAAAGCCTGAATGGTAATGACCAGAATGAGCCTCCCTTCGCTCTGAGTGTGTGTAAGGTAAAGGAGGAGGAAGTGGATGGAAAGGGGCCAGAGCTATTATTATCCTCTCAGGCAGAAGGAGAGAGGTACATGATGTCGAGTTTGAAAAAACAGTCATGCTCCTGCAGCAGACGTACCCCACAGCCTTGGATTCACTGTGATCAATAGTGATAGAACATTTAAAGCCCCATGTGAGTGTTTCACACACTCAGTGCCAGAGGGGATGGAGGCCTGGTAAAGAGACACACTGGGAAGATGTGATGATCTAAGTGTCATCCCCCTCCCTCAAAGTAATTTCCTGTTCAATTGCTCTGCTACATTGTTCTTGTGTCAAAACCTGCCTCAATGAGTTCATTTAGTTTGGTGTAGTTTTATCGTCAGTGGTTTTATAGTTTCAGAGTCATTACACTGCGGTAGACAATAGAGATGGAGGTTGTATAGGTACTCACACAGGGCTTAGAATTCATCATTAATGGAATGTTATGTGAGCTTCCTGTTTTACCGGGTTGATACTGGAAACCTACACCTCCACCTAGACTGTTTGCACATGCACACTAAATGCCAGATGCAGCCCCCCCCCCCCCTCCCCCAACTCGTATCCTCTTCAGTTTGGAAAGAAAGAAATCATCCAGATGCAGTCACCTTCACCACTGCAGCTCAGGATAAGGAGGAGGAGTGGAAGGAGGAGAGAGTGGGGGAAGTCATTATCACCTACCCCGTGGACCGAAACCAAGCACCCTGCTGGTCCACTCAGACAGGCCAGGCTGAGCTCTGTGACAGGGACAGTGAGCTGTAGAGAGAGAGAGAGAGAGAGAGAGAAATAAAGAGAAATAGCGAGGAAGATGTAGGATGCAATGATAACAATACAATGGTGAAGAAACCATGTGAGAGGAAACCCTGTAACTCAACAGAAAGAGCAATCTTTGATCTCACCGTCTTTTTAAAGTTGCATTGTGCTGCTGAGAGGCTTGGCTACCTCCTCTTTGAAAGACATGGGTTGTCCTGTATGAGTGTGTGTGTACACCCTTCCCCCTCACTGTACCCTATTGTAAGAGCAGGATACAATAGATGGATTTGTCATGTTTACAAAAGCGTGCTCTCACAAGACGACAATGTGTTGCGGCTTCCGTTAGCAGCATCAGCATATTTGCTATATGATAAAATTTGTGATGTGCGGACACTGCGTCTTAACACTGAGGCCTGGTAGAAAGCTGATATGGAAACGGAGCACAAGGGATGTCTGTAACAGGTGTCAAGCACACTGTGGGGAAATCCTGTGTCCTCAGGGAAGGCAGTGTTGGGTTGGCCCAGGGAAAACGAATGGTGGCGTGGGTAGAAATATGTGTTTA
Source organism: Echeneis naucrates (assembly GCF_900963305.1). Taxonomy (NCBI): domain Eukaryota; kingdom Metazoa; phylum Chordata; class Actinopteri; order Carangiformes; family Echeneidae; genus Echeneis; species Echeneis naucrates. Next base: position 21,002,384 of record NC_042515.1, on the reverse strand, counting down.
CTTTGCTGCTGATAGAATGAATGAAAAGTTCATTAATTTAGTTTAGGAATTTAGTGAGTTCATTCTAAAACTCACTTCATTTGTGATTCCCCCCCCCCACCCATTTTATATTTAATACCCTGGTTGAGGCCACTGTTCTGACAAAATAATTTCTTCCTTGTAAATAGTCAGTTGTTCAAAGAGAAAAACCAAATAACCAAATAACCGAAACACAATAAATTAATTCAAATTGAAAAAGAGACTAAATTACAGTGTAGTCACTAATTATACAGTTGATAGGAATTTTCAGTGTTACAGAATTCATTTTTATTTAGGTTTCCTTATAAATCTCAGGTTTTTTTGAAAGTGAGATGAAGATGAAGGTGTTAAACCTTTATTTCCATGTTCCCTCTGCAGCTCTGCAGTACATACCTTGATTAAGAAGGAGCCCTTGTAATTTATCTAAGTGTCTCCCTGAGTGACAATTTGTGTGGTTGGCAAAATTTTATTTCAGGCCGCCCCTGTTAACATTAATTCCACCCACACGGCTTTTACAGGTTGGTCTACTGTAATTGAGGCTAATATTATATGATTATTATATAAAATCATGACAATGAGTTGAACATCTGAGTGGAGTAGTTGTTGGTCCATCATTGTGAGCCATACCTCACATTCTACATATATTAATTTGACCTAGTGTGACTTGAGACGCTTTAAATATCAATATGTCCAATTAGCTTGCACTCGGTTGCTGCATCCCCTCTCATCCTCTCCCTCTCTAGCCTTTTGTGATAGATCTTTGTTTAGCTTTGCTCTTTAAAGTCACCCAGTCTTTCTTCTGTCTCTTTTGTTTGACTTGGTGAATATTTGTGCAAAAAAAACGTAATTTGTTCCTTTTTCGTCTTTTCAAAGCAATAAAATATTGAGAAGCGATGAGACATGTTCTCCATCTGTGGTGTAGCAGCTGTTTCAGAATATTCTGTGGGTTAAAAAGTGAAGGGACTGAATTAGACGTAGCAGCACTAAAGCAGGAACAGATGCCTAGTTTAGAGGGTCTCTGCTCTCCAAGCTGCACCTACTTATAAATCCCCATTTGACCCTCTGTGAACTTGCCCACCGTTCAAATCACCGCACCTCCTGAAATCGCTCTGACAGAGCTGGCACATTTGAGAGCTTTCATCCAGTTGGGAGAGTTTCTATTTATACAGAAGGACAAAAAATAGAGGTTTTCTGCCATGCCGGTTGGCTGTTTGATACTGAAAGGACAATTCCTCTGAGACAGCTGACTATGCGATGTGTATCTGAGCCCTACAGGTTCGACTGCATGTCTGTGCAGCACATTAGCCTGCAGAGGGGAGGTCTTGCCATCATCAGGATCAGTTGCGTTTTTTTTCTCAAGCATGTGTCATCTGCCTAGATAAGGTCATGTGACTGATGTGATTACCTAGATAGTGAATTTGATAGAGCGTGATAAGCCAGAGGGCCTAATTACTGTACATCATCTAAATGCAGATATCAGCTGCCAGAATTCAGCTAATTGCATATTGTAGCCACAAAACGGAGCCTTCAGTGAGTCTATACAGTATGCAAATGTATTGGTTTAACTGAAGGGAGCTACAACCCCTCCAGGTTTTCTTTTTGGAGTTAATTTCCACACATGTATTTAGGGTACAATTTCATGTATCAAATGAAACCAGGTTAGTATGTGTCAGATTTCCCCAGATCTAAAATGAGATACCAGGAGTCGATATGGGGCATGTCAGGGGATAGGATGTTACAACCTCATACTGAAGGAAAAACAGGCACTACACTTTATAGCCAGCGTCCATGCTTAGCGAGAATTATTATGAGCTTAGCTGTCAGGCTCTTCAACAACTGTTTCTAAGATGCTCAATAGGAACTCTGACTTTTTCCAGGTTCTCTGCAAACTCTCCCATGAGCAATTATGGATAGAAACTGAACAGATGATTGTCTTCATTTATATTTTTCCAACACAGCCTGTAGTTAATTGAATTTCAGAGCAAGGACTCAATGATTCGCAGCATATTTCTGGATGAAAACAGCTTTGTGCTGTTGTCATCTGCAGTGAACTATGAGTGAAAACTGCTTTTGTGTGGCAGATCATTTATAAGCCACAAAACTTAAATGTGGATTCATTTCAAAATATCTCCGGATTCAAATTTCTACATTTGACACCTTTTTATATTGAGTTAATTTTTAACTCAGTTTTAATATTTCCAAATATCATTCATCATTCTATGAATTCTAGACATCTTCTGGCCAAGCTATTTTTAAATTATTCTTTTGCTTTTCTTTGCAATAATTGCCCCCCGCCCCCTTTTGCCTCAAGGATCATTACAGCACCTCACTTGTAGTATCTCCTCCCTTCCCCCTCCTCTGCATCATCTACATTGCTTTGCTTTGTTTCATTTAGACGCCCGTGGTGATGTCCCCCTTGACCATTAACATTTCCCATTATTTGGTTATTCTCAGAAAAAAAAAAAAAAAAAAACGACTTAAGTGCTAATGATGCTTCTACGAACTGTTTAGAAAATCTGTGAGCCCGCAGCCCCGCGGGGCAACATTTTGTTGCAGCAGACAGTGTGAGGCTGACTCTGCGGCCTCTGCCTCCCACACACTTCCCCCTGTCTGACCTCCTCCTCTTCATAGCATCTGGGTTATACACACACATGGTCTGTCATGGCCTGTGGCCTCCAGTGTGCCCCTAAGCCCCGTCCCATACAGCAAAAGGAGCTGGCCCCAAATCCCTAGAGACAAATGACAAGTTGATGGGTGGATGGTGGCAGCATGAAGCCCCAGGCCCTCGCCTCTTTCCCTGCCTTCATTTCTTTTCTACCCCCTGCCTGGCCACACAACACCGGGTTTGACTGTACTGCCTAAACACACACACAAAGCTTTTCTTCTTCTCTATTCATTTGCCAAATGGAGCTTTATCACATGGTTTTAATTGGCTGTAATTAAGATGTCTTGTGGTTTCTTAAATAGATGCAGTGAACGTTTCAGTCATCATGGAGAATGGCAACCTCTCACTTACTGACATGGCTGTCATATCTGAGAGGCCTTAGGGTAGATGAATCTGTAAAAAAAAAAAAGAAAAAAGAATGAGTTCCTTTTATTTTCATTTTCAGCTGGCAATAAAAGTGAAGCCAGCTGTGTGTCTTGGGCGCAAAAAATATAACACAAAGACAAGAGGGAATACATCATATTTCATTTCAAGATACTCATAAGGCTTGCTCTACCAAAGCCCACTAAAAGTGTATTATATTATATGCATGACCAGACATGGGCCTTTGTCATGATTTCTGAACTTGATCTATCCATGTACTGTATGATTTACGATTACGAATCTTCCTATCAAGTGTTGTGATTTCTGACAGCTGTGACCACCTGCTCCATTTCTGAGAACAAGTGATGGTCAAGAAGCGTGCGGGCAGGCTGCTGTGAGGCCAACACATCAACAGTTGAAGTTTACCGTGCTGCCGGAGTGTGTATGTACTGCAGTGTGTCTGGCATACTGCAGAGAAAGACTTCCATTCAGAGCGTCAGCTGCAGTCTCAGTATGTGGCATGGTTCGTCAGCTGTAGGCCTGTGTGGATGACAGCTGTTTGCCTGCCCTGCTTAGGCTCTGTTGCATTCACTTGGAGGCCTTCCCCTTTTAGACAATTAATCTACCACTTACCACACACGGTAATTGCCATCCCATGTTGAAATGAGCCCGGGGACAAGGAACTGTGATGATCTTGGCAGCGCGGCTGCCCCCTCCATGCCCTTCCTTGTATTCTCAACAGATTCAAGCCTATTAATGCATAACTTCTGGGACTGAACAGAGCAGTCTGCCTGTCTGTATTCTTATTAAACTTTCAATCCGGGCACCACAATTGACGAGACGCTTATATATGGAGAAGGGGCATGACATTGGCATAAACGTAATAGGAAACCCCCCCATGTCTCCCAGAGAGTATAATTTACCACGCAATTTCCAGTACTAAATGTATTTTATCTTTTTGTTCCCAGGGGTTGTGTGCCCCTCTTTTTCCCCATCTGCTGGCTTTAAAGAGGCAGTGCAGCGTGAACACAATAGTTCAGCCACTGCTGCATTTCCACAATTGATTGTACTCTGCCGAAAGCAGAAAGCATAACAACAGCTTGAAAAGAGTGAGCCTTTAAGTGAGCACAGTCTTGTGTTCAGCACATGACTTGTGTAGAGAAATGGCGCAACACTAGAGTGACATCAGAGAGTGACAGACGATGGTGTGAAGTCACGGTGTCTGGTTCCAGGCTGACACAAAGAGCGGACAGATCAGTAGACAAGAGTTTTTTAGACCATGAGTTAACCAGGCAAAGGATGCTGCTGCTCAAAAGATAACACTTCAGAGGAACCTGCTACATAAAAACAAAGAGGCATATTTTGCACACATACTCTTAAAACTACTATCCGATCTGTTAATAATAGACAGAAAATTCAATTAAATTCTGACATCCTTATTTGTGTGTGTATATATATATATTTGTCTATGTTTCTATCATATTTCTCACATTGGGCAATACACCCACTTCAGGCAATAATATATTTTCTCCTTGTTCATCTGGAACATCTATATCTTTATTTTTTCAATCTCTTTTTCTTTTATTTTGCTATTTGCTAAGGGGATGGTCTCATAAATATATGTATCAAATATGATATGCATGGCAATAAGAGAATGCGGCTGTTGTGTGAATGGAGTCATTTGTGGTGACTAACAGAGGGTTTTAACCAGAGCCTGGAGTTCTCAGCTTTATGGCACACTCTAACTTCTTTCTGTAAATAGTTTTCATTTTACGGCTCACACTTGTACTGTTTTGCTTTAGCAGCATCAATTTCCAGATGCAACAGAGAAAGGATTTCCAAGAAGAAATATGAATAAACTTGTGTCAGACATGTCCAGCACGAGACATAACATCAAAGTTAGCATGCACAGTAGAGCATTAAACTGTTAAATAGCCACCAATATCCAACAACATCTGGTAGAAGCCATAAAAAGACCAGAAGTAAATTGAATATAGGTAATTTTCCTTGCTGCTCAGTAATTGCTACATATCTGCTATATGCACATTAGCAGCCTCAACTTTAATGATCAGGTGCACATGTTAAATATACTATATTATACATTATACAGTACATTATGATTATGATTATTATTATATTAATCAAATACACTGCAAAGCTGCATGTTTTGTGATGGACTGCTGAGATATGGATGCTTGTAAACCCACAGGATCAGATGGACTGCTTATCGCCCATCAGTGTTAGCACAGACAATTAATTCACACTCTCCCCCGGGACGCCTTCTTTGACTCCCAAAGATTTATTATAGCTGAGGTCCTTCATCTTCACCCTAGCAAAATCCCACTGCAGAGTGTGGAAATCAACTGGGATTATCTCCTGCCTGCAGGCATATGTCTCTGCGGCTTTCAGTATAGATACAAGGCATGCGTGCTTTGGCATTAAAAAAAGACTGACAACTGTATTCACTGAACCGAATACTTCAAGTTATTTAACTATTCAGTAGTCTTACTATCTTTAAAAGTAGGCTTTCTGGGCATTCTCAATTTTATCTGCCTATTCCTGAATGGACCAACATTTTCTTCAAACTTCTCTGCTCCTTTGCAGGTCGTTTTCCAAATTTGGCAACTGTTTCTATTAAATAAATTTTTTTACCTCAAAAATATGTGCTGCAGAGGCAGCCAAAGCCCTGGGGTTTCTGTATTAACCAGAAAACATTGCATTGCTTTACACATGTGGCAATCATATGTGTGATCACCAGCGGCTTGTGTCCATATGTTTGGCTGTCTTGTCTGCTGTTCCTCCAGGCAGGTGCGGCCTCAAATGTCGGTCCGTGTTTATCATGGTTAACTGTTTTAAAGTCTGTCTGTATTTTGAAGAGTGTATCTTCTGCCCTCCACATGTAGATCCAAGTTAAAGCAAAGCTGGATTACAGGAGAGGAATGAAATCCTGTTCCTGCAGTGGTATTTAGTACAACTATACAATAACAATATAAACTTAGAGCATACTGAGAAATTGATTTTAACTACAGAAAATCTGGTGTTTATTTTACGTGGTTTTCCTTTCATGTTTTCCCACACTTAGATGAGACTGATGATATTATGTCTTGTTTATGTCAGTACAAAAACTGAGACGTACAAATACAAGCGCTTGACTCAAGGAAGTCATATAGTCTCCATATTTATCATACAGGCCTGAGAGTGGTATTGACCACACAAAGCACTGTACAGGGATCTGTTTGTTTGTGTAGTAGCTCCGTGTCACAGCTGTCTGCCTCTACTTAGTTCACTTAGTTCACTGCCTGTATAGGTGCAGTATTTGATATGTTCATTTCCAACATCATATAGTCCAAGCTGTGCTTGGTAGCAGATTTCACTTGCTGTAACATGCACACGCTGCAGGCAATTACATGCATGACTGATATGAAGAGCACCTTTGTTTATTATTACACCGGACCCTTCTGCTATTGTACTGACCATCAAAGCCTGCCACAGTAAACTCCTCAATAAGCCAGTAAATGAGACATAAACTAGCATCCTTTATTTGCTCTATGATCTATGTTTTTGTTTTTGCTACTCCTACCGCAGGTCTAGATCCTTCCTGTCTGTTATTACTGCAGATGTAGAGGTCAAAGTATGGCTGCTCTGAGGCAATTACACCGATCACATTCAATGAAACAGCACCCTGTTGACTGCAGACACTTAAGCTTTCTTGGAAACAAGGGTCATATAAACAAACTATTTCCAGATGAACTGCAGCACATTGCTGCTGAGAGCCACTCCATCTCATCTGTTGCTGTGCTGATTTGCTTAGTTTTTGCCTTTATTATCTGAGTCACGTTTGCAGCGTGAACGAAGGACGATGTCTCTTATGAAGTCATAGGCACTTTGGCAACTATATATATATATATATATTCCTGGATTTTTTTTTCCCACACACAGTTACATTTTTAGTTTTGCCAGTCGTACCATCCCTGCTGACCCAAATAGGACCTTTATATTTATATATATTATAGTTTCTGCAGAATATAGTGGGTGGGGATGTCTGGTTGGGTCCACTCAGGAAATTGTTCCCATATCCCAGACAAAGTGTCACACCTTTCCCATAACCATTTTTCAGACAATGAAAGTGAAATATGCTGAAATGAAAAGGTTAAATACAAGATTAAGTAATGGTCCAAAGCTTGGCTCTACAGAACTGCTAAACAAAACGGTTTCACCATGATACTTTAAAGTATTTATGACTTTAAAATTTGAGCAGTCAGCTCAAGTTTGTTTCTGTGTGCATTGTGTTTGTATACAAGTGTGTTTATGTGAAGGGGAGTTGGAGCCGCTGCAATAGGGGCCTCATGGATCTGTCTTGCCCTCCCCTGCACTCTATGAGGCAGTGTTTTGGACTGGGGCCCAGGACCAAGCCTGAGGCACGCTGCCCCGCTCCAGCCTCTCCGGAGTGCTGACTCTCACTGACATTACATCAGCTGGGGAGTCATAGTAGGCTGTGTGTGTGCTGGAGTGTAGATGCTCCTTTCAGCTTGTTGCTCAGAAGCAATACAGAGTGGTTTACAGATCATCTCTTCTCCTGGTGCTGTGTCTGCGAGCTGTCAGCTGCAGAAAGTAGAAAAGGCACTCACCCATGGCTGTGCGCATCATCCGAGGAATGGAGGACCTGATGGCGTCTGGCAGCCAGCTCGTCTGGAGCCTGGCACATCAGACCCTGAGGAGGTGGTACAACCGTGGGCTAATTCCATGCAGACGCTTCCTAGAAGCTTGGTTCAAGATTGGAAAATGCTACCAGGTATGAGAGTTGCTAGGCCAGTGTGAGCATAAATGATTTAATTAAAAAGAAACATTTTTATTTATTGGTTCCTTGGCAGCATCTGCGATAAATTACTTGTTGTTTCATTGATGTAATCTCGATGTCTTATATTACCATGCTACCTTGATCTTGCTTTAGCTTTCTTTTGATTGAAGTGAGTCAGTACTTTTTCTCAGTTGCCTCATTAGGGTATGCTTGTGTTTATTTGTATGTGAGGAGGCAGCCTTCTTCTTGGTGAGCTGTGAAGCCTTTTTTTTTTTTTTTACAAGGGTCTTTCTCTAGGCCCACATGGCAGTCATTAGAAAGGATCCTGAGCATTTGTTTGATCTCACTGTCTGGCTGAAGAGGAGAACTTTAAAGTCATCTGTCAAATGCATTGTTGCTGGAACACCTGAGTGCTAGTTGTGCTCTCTGCGTAAACTCAAAAGTGATCAGATCTGTCTTCTGTTTCCCCTTTTTTCTAGCCTACTGCAATATGAAACTATATTCTGATTCAGATGGCATTTAGTACTTACTACTTCAGGATGTTTTTATGGAAAGGTTTTCACACCAAGTCTCTTTCATTCATTCAGATCACAAAATTCCATGTGAGCCAACACTATTTTCCCCCTTCAATGCCCTTTGAAAACAAGCAGATTACATGACACCTAACTTGAGTGTTTCATCATTTCTCTGGAATTGGTGAGAATAACACAAGTAATATTTATAAGAAACCTACTGCAATATTTATGTACTGTCACAGGGGGAAAGAACATTGTAAGTACGCCTCACCGTAAATTGTCCCTATAAATAATCAAATGTTTTGAGATTTATCAATGATTTCATTGACTTATTTTATAAATGAAATGCACCTTTCAAGTAAAATTTTCACCTGAAAGGTGACTAATGAAAATATCTTTTATACAAATAAATTACGGAGTTAAATAGTCTGAAAAGTAGCATAATTACTCAGCTTGCGGTCACAGGGAGTTAAGCAGGTGATGTGATGGGTTCTAGACCTGATCAAAGCTGCACAGAGGCACACATTTGCTTGAACAAGTCAGTGGCTGGAGGTCATGTGAAGAGAGCACTATGGGGCTCTCTGCCTGTACTCACAGGGCTGCAGGGCGATGACCCCCCGACACAGCTGTGACCTCTTTGTTTATCACGGAAGACCTTGCTCTTGAGCCCAGGTCCTCTCTTTAGTGGGAAGTTTCAGTCATGAGGAAATTCTCTTTAAAACCTTTAGTCCCTCTTTTCCACATGTATGAGGAAGGGGACACTTGTGTGAAGAAAGTAAAGAACTGTGTATGGTCAGGATGTTTTTATCAATAATTGATATTTTGTGAGCTCCTGGGAAATTGATCCTTCAGTGATGAAGGGAGAAATCACACTGATGGAAGGGTTTTTATGTCACATACACAGATTTTGAAGGTGAATGAAAAATTCTGTGGCTGTTTCTGAGCTTCAGATCAGCCTGGTATCTAAAGGCCTTTGTCCATTTTACTCTATGTTTTGATGTCATTGGCTAACAACAATGTAGCATTGATAGATCAGCTCTTGGAACAATTGTTCCCTGGACAGCCTCAACAATTCATCAAAGAGTTACTGTAGTTATTTATCCCTGATTAAAAAAATAAAAAAAATAAATAATAATACGTAAATATATGAATTGTTACTGAAATGGACAAACGTCTTCACGCAAGTATTTTCTTATTTGTTTCATACTAGTTCAGATTGTCTTTTGGACCACTGAGACAGTTACACAACTTTAAAAAGCTTCAAGAAGTCAGCTGCTGTGTAGCTCATTCTTGGACAAACAGTAGGAGGAAGTATGGTGTTAAAATCTGGCTCTTTAGAGCAAAAGTTAGCATATTACTAAATTAGTGTGACAACAGATGAAACCTTTTGTCGAGCAATAAACTCTGCCCACAGAGCCATTAATCTCACAGAGGTTCAGGGCGTTGAAAAACAGCAAAGTGGGAAAGTAGCTTGCACCATATAAAAATGAAATGACAGCTCTTTTGTTGTGTGGAGAACAATGTGTCCTGGTAGACTGAAGTCTAATGCCATGCCTGCAAGTGTCTTGCTGGACGTCAGCACAACCCTGACTTTCTACCACAGAGACCAAACAGTTGGATGCCACATGTTTGAATAAAAAAAGATGTCTGGGACACATTCCTGGGCAGCAAACGGCATCGAGTAAATACAAATGAGGCCCTGTCTAGTGTTTCTGATGAAATACCTCTGTTAGGACTGAGCAGTGTAGTCAACAAAATGAAAACAAAATGGAAGTTTTTCTGATTCTACTCAGCTCCCAATCATTAACAGGCATTTCAGTCATTTAAGTCAATAATTAATTTGCATTAGAGGTGTTGATATGATTTTAGTTTTATTCTGCTTATTTTGACAAAACCTTGTTTTAACAAATATTATTTATACTTTATTAAAAACCAAAACAACCTCTTTTCCTTCAGGCCGCTCAGGCACATCAGCATGTATTCTTTTTTTTTTTTTCAATCCTAAATATGGACATGGGTCTTGGCAACAGCTTACACACTGACTTGAATTTTCTTCAACATCATATAACATTTCTGTCATGTTCTAGTATACTGTATTCAAAGCTCTAAACAGTAGAGTGGAAATGAAATTAAGGTTTCCTGCAGGACTTTATTGTTTTTTATTTTGGTTGCTCTGTGGAAGAGGAAAACGTGAGATGATTACGTGGGACAATGGGATTTTCAATGGACCAGTGTTGATGCAGAGGAAGGATATGAGGGTGGACAAGAACCTCAGACTTTTTGTCTATGATTCACAGTGCACTTATAGAAACCTGATTTACGGCTGAAATATCTCTGCTGCACTTACTTTATAACATAAAATAAGGATGACAATCTTACAATGACTTTGATCTTTTGGTGTGTGGGTCACATGTGGACATCTGTGTGGTGGCTCTTCTTACCTATTCATTTAGCACAAAGACAAACATGACTTTGAGGTGAGTCACTGTTTTGTTCGCAAAGGAGATGCAGCCATTTTATCCTTGGGCTAAAACAGCAGAAAGACAGTTGTGTGTATGGAGAGGCACAGGGAAAGGTGGAGGTTGTATGCTTTATTTATCAGGTCTCATGTGGTCTTTTTCCCCCTTCAGATGACCGAGGGCCGTCTTTGCCAGGTTCAGCTCCTCGATGGCAGGAATCTAGAGCTTGTGGTGCAGGTATTTAGTTTGTTCTATTTCTTTCATTTATCTATACCAGTAATATGTTCTCTCAAATGTAGTGTTGATTCCCTCCTATATTGTTTGTGTTTCAAGAGCATCACATTTTATTTACTATAAAAATTCAGCTCCCTGTGTTTTATTCCTTTCTCTCCAGCCCAAGCTGCTGTCCCGTGAGCTGTTAGATTTGGTGGCGTCACATTTTAACCTGAAAGAAAAAGAATATTTTGGATTGTGTTTCATTAATGATACGTAAGTGATTTGCATGTGTGTGTGACTTTATAGTTCCATCCATCCATGTATCTTCATCCTCTTATCCAGGGTGAGGTCGCAGGCTTTATTATTCCATGTATTGTAATCAGTTTTTAAAAATATTGAGTTGATTTAGAAAAAGTTTTTGTTTGCAGAATGAGAGAGGAACATATTTGTGCAGTAGCAGTATTCAACATATGATTTTTTTTCTTTTACTCCTGCTCAGCGGTCAGAATAACTGGCTCCAGCTGGATCGTAAAGTCCTTGATCATGACTTCTCCAGGACTTCAGGGCCTTTGGAACTGAAGTTCCTTGTGCGGTGAGTGCTCTCACTGCAAAAGCTTGCCAAATGTGGAATATGGTTCTTATGTCTGGGGCACATCGGCCTTTTTTATTGAAAGTCTTAGTGTTTTAGATACAAAAGTGAAATGTATATGATAGGAGTTTGTGACGTGTTGAGTTTTAAGGTGTCCTGGCCAGCAGGTGGCAGTGATGGAGCAAGGTTTAAGTCCTCCTGTGTGACTGCCACGCAGTTTTAAGATGCTGGTGATCGTTACATTAAAATGCAAAAACAAAAGACCTTGCTTATTAACTCTTTACAGGTTTTATATTGAGAAGATCACCTTCTTAAAAGAGAACACCACAGTGGAGCTGTTTTTCCTGAATGCGAAATCGTTAGTGTTTAACGTAAGTATTCAAATGTTTTTCTTTTTTTTACTGAAAGCATGTCACCTGTATATTTTTTTTTTTAATTCAGTGTGTCTGTTTAGTCCTGATCATTGTACATGTTCCTAAAGTGCCCTGTGAGGGTATGCCAAATACAGCCATTTCTTTTTGATGAGACTTATGTGAAACATATTTCATTCAGCTTGGGGTTGATAGTCATAGGGTCACACGAAAAAGATATTGCACACCTAATGTTATTGATACAAGATTAACCTAGTCTATAACTTTTCATTTTTTGTCTCTTGTTGTGAAATATGACTTCTTATAGGCTGTTTTGGTTTGTTTTGAGTTTTTTTTTTTTTTTTTTTTTTTTGGTGTTTATACTGAATTTGGGATAAATAAAGTAGTATTCATAACATGATGTTCATTATATGCTATTTATTTTAGTGATATTTTAATATAAACGTTATGTCTCTGCAGTACAGATAAACACATTTACATGTTTTAAACTCAAGACCGCAAGCAGTTATGATGTTTTAAAGGACTGTAGGAAATTCTACAACACACAAGTTATTTTCACGCATGTTCGTTTTTAAGCTTTCATTCAAATTTAACAGCCATCCAATTTTTGTAATAAATAATAAAAGAAAATATGAGTTATATATCAATGATGTGTTAAGTTCAGTGAAAGGAAAAATGCGCGTGTGCTACTACAGACTAGTAGTGTCTAGGTATAAGCAGAAAGAAGACGTGGAGCTGTACGAGGGCACCTGAAGGCAGCATGTGATCAAACGTTGCAGTGCAGTTTTTTTTTTTTTCGCGGGGAGAGCAGACTGGTCACCATGGGAGACGGAGACTGTTGAACCTGCTTTTGGACCGTACCACTTTACCGATGGGGTCTGTAACCTCAAACGGGACTTTTAATTAGCTTTTCTCTGCATTAGTGTATGCTTTGTCACTTAAAGAAATTAAATCGATAACCCTAAATTTGGGGATGGATTGAAAGCCCTTCTCGGACAGTTTTAAAATACCGTATTGTCTCTGCGGCAGTGGTTCGGTCGGTAACGGTGGGACCGAGGTACGGGACGGGAAGATTTTCTCTCAAGTCAAGTGTTTCGGACAGGCTACACTTTGCCCCTGAGAGTTTTTTCAGAGGAAAAAAAACATAATTCGACCATTTTTCTTATAACAGGAGACCATCGAAGTCGAGAGTGAAAACGTTTTCAAGTTAGCCGCATTCGCATTGCAGGTAAGAAAGAGTTTGTCGCAGGCTTTCCAGACTGTGATTTTGTCGCTCACCCAAATGTGAATGAAGACGGTCGGGACACGCAGCGTTTGAAAACTGTTGTCTCTTGAGGTTGCTGTGGTCGGAGTCTTTGATAAAGAAATTGGTATATTTTAAAATAGCACTGTCCTTATAGAATGAACTTGAATGCTACATTCATCGTTAGAAAAATCAAAAATGTAGTCAGATGAATTGTACATGCGGTTAACAGTCCAACACCACCTATGTGCGATTCTGCAGGTAGCTAATTTTAGCCAAGTGGTGAATGCAGTTTTGTGCTGCTGTGTGTTAGTGTGAACTAACTGCAATGTTTTCTCTTTTTAAGGAGGCCAAAGGGAATTACATCAGGTAAGAAGTTTTGGATATTATAATGGAAAATGTTTGAAACAAATTATAGGATGCTCTTTGTCATATCAAGTTGACTTCTCATTACAAACACGTTTTCAATAAGCTGTATAGGAAAATATACCTGGGAAAAGCCTACAGAGACAGTGCTTTTATTTAGTCTGTCTTAATATTTTTCCCCTGCTCAAACAAGCAAGCAGCGTATAAACAAAACTGCAGTATTTAACTTGGCAGTCACAGATTGTATTTTACTTGATTTTTTTCCTGTGATATTGAGCTAAACTCTTCATGGCTTGTAGCCATCCACATGGTCCAAAGGCTGCCTTTCAAATCATAACACTTTTTGTCACTCAGTTTGGAGAAAGGTAGGTGCACTGTGTATTAACAGATTCAACAAAACTATATAGAGGCAGTTTTTTCACAAGCGTTGTGATTGGATTGCCCTCATAAATGTCACATCACATCTTTGTGACACAAATACTTGGTTATAATGTATGTGATTTGACCAGTGACCCTACTAGTGAGAAATTCTGTACCAAACCTCAATCATTTGTTTGCCAGTGGAGATAAGGTTTTCACTGTGGGCCTTGCTCTCAGAAGCTTGACCTGCTGATAAGATGTTGCTTTTTTGCCAGCCGTAGGAGTGAAGGGCATTGGCTGCCATTAATAAATACTGCTCTGTCTGAGTGAGCAGCTGAGTAGGTTCAAGCTACACAACCTGCACATTGTCCCTGTGCTTTGCCTCTAAAGGCCTCTCCTCCCATTATGTCAACACAAAGATTTGTGCAATGTGAAGAGTTGTATGAATGGTTATATTTGCAATGCTGAAAATGCAGTTTAACTTGTTGTCAACCACTGCCTTTGTTCTCTTACAAAAATGGTGAACGAAACTTGGCTGCCTCTGCTTGTGCTCATTACCTGGCACCTATTTAGAGTGCAATCACTGTAGTTGTGTAATTATTATTTATTCCAGCTGCTGTACAGATTTACACCATAGTCTTTTGATTTAAACATGCTTGATTCTGAAATTTAGTGTGCGGCCTGAACCTTCAGTTTAAGTAGGTGTTGGGATGGGCTGTTCTTTGTCCTAACTCTGAAAGGACAATAAAATACAACCTGCCAACAAATCTGGTAGAATCAATGAGAGTTTCCAACTCATGCTGTCTTATGTTTTATCTTGCTCTCTCTATCTTGTGTTTTACATTACACTTTTTAAGACATTTGGACACATTAAGAAGCAATGTTCGCTTTGTGTCAATTGGTATAAATTATGGGACCATGTTTTTCCTTCTTGGAGGTCTGTAGGAAATGGTAAAATAAAGGTGTAATCCTGAAAATTTTCTTAGCACAGAACTGGCTTCCCCCCATATACCCCCATAAAGCATACAATATAAATGTGTCTCTTTAGACCATATCAGCAAAGGGCCACAGAGCACTGAGATTAGGTCTATAGGAGTTAGGCCTCCTCCTCCTTAAGAGGGATGAGCTTGACCCACTGTCCAATGATAGACAACATCAGGAGTGTCAGGAGGATTCACTATAGTCATGTTATTGTAGTGTTGTGGGCTAACCTCCTGCTGTGCCTCGAATTAAAGTACCATCAGGTTTCACATAGTACTTGCGGTGTATCTGAATGTTAATATTGCATCTTGCTCTTACCATAATGATTCACACATTATTACTCTTGCCCGGCAGTTACAATCCACAGTTGAGTGTAATAGCTGTTCTTCAGGGGTTGATAAAAGCGATAGCTACAAATCGAAAAATTGATTTGAAGAGTTTTGTAGAGTAATTGAGAGAGAGTAGTTTTCTTGTGCACTTGTATTCAGCAAAAACAATGGCAGCGGTTTTCCAACTGTATCCACATGATCAAATCTTACAGCCTGATAGTTTTTAGTTTTAGTTCTATTTGCAGGTGTAGCCTCTAGTTAATGGTTCATTCACAGCAACAGGCTCTCTTATTGTGATCCTTCCACAGTCACCACGTCTTTACCCCATGGAATAGCTGACACATGACTTTTATCTCTTTGCTTCTGATTGGGTTGCACTGGGCTGGGCTGTACTGGGTGTAGGAATTGCCCCCATTCTGCAGGCTGCAGGGAGATAACAGACGTAGTAATGAATTCCAGATTGCTGACAGGGCAGCACGGCTGTGGAGTAGATCACCCCGACAACACCAGGCCCCAGCTTCCCATAAAATGTATGCCATCAAACACGCAGCAAGATGCCGTGGCAGCAAAACCTAGTCAACCTAGGAGAGGCAGCTACATGGAAGAGTGATTCAAGTGCCTCTGCACTTGCAATTGCTCACCTTTGTTTTTTGTTAAGTAAGCTGGTTCATATAACTGGATCGTTTTGGTTTTGTTTCTGCTATGTTAGCAGAATCCATTTGAATTCAATTGACAACACAAGTTTCTGTCAAATGGCTTAGCCAGTATTTTTTTCTGGTTATGAGGTTCGTCTTAGAATATTCACAATTGCTAAACAAGTTATCTCTAATAGTTGTGTTTATAAATCGTTGACCTACACATCTGAGCTCTCAGATCTCAGAGGGCACTGACTGTTTTTCAGCAGCACTGGAGCTCATACAACACTTTTCAACACAGACAGAGGCTGCCAAGTACTTGTGAATGGCTTTTGTTCAGGTCTCCAGTGGACTGGCCCACCAACCCAGAGATCTTTTTGTCCAGCAGAAACTGTAGACCCAGTGCTCCCTCCTACATGATGGAGTGACTCATATTTCATTATCATAGACCTTGGTAGTGATAAACACTACCATTTTTATGTAAAGATAGCATAGCCAATTGCTTTTTATGATACTTAAATCCTTTACATTTGAACTATGAAGATGAATCAATATTATACAATCACTATGTCTTGAAAATGTGAACAAAACTGCTTTGATATTTTTCAAAAGATTTTTTGCCAACCCTCTTAAAAGGCTCCCTGGGACTTAATAGCTCTGCACACGTTTATAAATGAAGCCTGGCAAGACATGAGTGAAGTTCAAGTTTAGTCCTGGCAAGTAATGTTACTCTTTATAGATAAGAAAGATGAAAATTATATCCTGACACATGAATCATTGCTGCCATGTCTTAAGATAGAAATTCAAGCCACAAAGTAAAAGCATAAACATTTGGAGAAATGTTCTTTGCACATTTTTGCATTTGAGATTCTTGTGTAAACATTCACCTCTTGTGCCCTTATGACAGGAAACACAATTGTCAGTCAACAGTATAATTTTGGTGCTTTGCTATGTGTGTAGCTCAAAAGGAGTAGATGAGTAACTGTTCCAAAAAACAAATGATTATAGTGAGGACACCATTAGTATGACTTAATTTGATGGTCTAAAAATTTGTAAATGCTTTTTTTTTTTTTTCAAGTTCTGAGACTGCCAGATCAGATCTGAAGGAACTTCCAGTTCTGCCAACCAGAGTTCTAAGGGAGCACCCGTCTCTAAATTATTGGTAAGATTTCTGTGCTCTTGGGGTCTCAGAAAACCACAAAATTCATGGGGAAGGGGGTACATTTTGGGGGATCAACCACCCCCATACAGATAAACATGGTTCAAAGAACACCACAGTCATTCCTCTGTAATATGTGCTTATAATACAGCTCTCAAATTGCAACAATGGTCAGTTACACCTGGCTGTACAAAGAAGTTTCCCCAGAGGAGCAGTTTTGGGCATTGTGGTGCATACAGACCTGCCCTCTACTTGGCAGGCTGTTTTGTCTCTGATGAGGTGACTAATTAATGTCTGGGTTGTGTTAATTACGTTTGCCCATTAGCCTTGTGAGAGCGCAGGGTGGTGCTGACAGCCACTGTCTGAAAGATTGCTATCTGTGTCCTCAGTCTGCACTGCTGTTTTTGATCCTCTACCTTCCCTTCCTCTTGTGGTTTAACAATTTTCTGATGCTGCTGCAGCTTCAGAAGAAGCTACACAGAGTTTAATATTCAAATTTAAATTATAGTCATATGATGCATTGGTGAGCACACATGCATGGGTCTCTTTCTATCTGTTAGGCCGCAGTGATTTTGCATTCTCGCTATGCTATTAAAAGGGATGATTACAGTGGGGTAAAAGTAAAAAGTAAATGGGATGCATTTACAGGAGAAGAGAATGAGAGCCATCCGCAGGGCAGTAGGCCAGGCTACATTTTCTGCATGAGCAGACAAAGTGTGTGTCAAAGAAAGGTCCCTCTCAGTACTATCCCTTGTGGCTTGAATGTTTAGCACTTGATGGATTATTCATTAAATGTTCTATCTATCCATTTGCAGTGAGGACAAAGTTACTGAACTTTACAAGAAACTGAAGGGACTGACCAGAGGGCAAGCCATCGTGCAGTAAGTTATGAAAACAAATACAGAATCTGTATGGTTTTAATGGTATTATAACATTTTATGAAATGAATTGTCTTTCAGGAAAAAAAAATCTACATCAGGTCTTCCTCTTTAACCTCATGTTTCTGCGGTTTGATGGCTGTTATTGTAAGAAGTACTTATCACAGAGCCAGAATGTGTCATTAATTAGAGGAGGTGCTCTTAGAGTAGGCAGCTCGTCACCCTTTGGGGGATGTCAGTCATCCACTGCGTTTTTCCCAGGACTGTAACTCCGAGCAATCCTAGGTCATTTACTCTCAGATGAGTTGTGCCCTTGAACTGATCAATGGACTCTCCCTTCGTCTGTCACAGCCCTGAAACAAATCGATCAGCTTGCCAGTGCAAATAAATGTGACTTCTCAATGACTGTAGCTTAAGTCCTACTCTGTCTCTTGTATGAACAGCCACTGTTTGACAATGATGAAGTGGAACTGACTGAATTCCTGTTAACCTGCTCCTCTTCCTCTTAAGATATCTGGCGCTGGTTGAGTCTCTGCCAACATATGGAGTCCATTATTACCCAGTGAAGGTAACAGTGTTGCTCTGAGTCATACAGTAGCTTAACCTTTGATGATTGCAACATCTCGGTGTGCTGTCTGCATTTCCTTTTCTGTATGTAATCAAACACACCAATATGACCTGTGTTCTTTTAAATTTAGAAGATGTTTCTTAGTCTTTCAAATATAAGCTTATTTCTTTTTTAAGATTGGTTGTATATAAAGAAGCTTTTTCTGCATGTGCGGGATATGAGAATATGACTGGACTAATGTAAAAATTGAACTTAACAAAATTTGGATGAATTTAATCAGGGATCCGCCTCATCATTACTGCACATACATAGTTGAGCTTGATCCAATTGATTCCTCAAACTTTCCTTGCTTTCATATGCATCTGCTGACTTTCTCTCTCAAACCCTGTTTAATCTCGGTGTGTGAGGAGATCAAACAGTGGTGTTAAAATGACTCAGTGGAGCTTGCAGAATTTTGAAGGCCTTTAATGTATTTGATCTCTACTTGTGTTGCAAATGCTGTGAGCTTAATGGGGTAATTGCTTTGGTAACAGCCCCCTTTTTTTTACTTCCAAACTCCCACCAATAAAGTTACCTCTAATGAGGAATGGTGTGTTTGTGCTTGGATGCAGGACAAGCAAGGAATACCGTGGTGGCTGGGAGTCAGCTACAAAGGCATTGGCCAATATGATTTGCAGGATAAACTGAAACCAAGAAAGGTAAGTTGGCATTGAATTACCTTTACCATACTGCTCTTTTTACCTTAACTCATTTTCTATTCGAAAAGTTAATATTTCAGGGCAAAGTAATCTTGTTCAAGAGAAATGTTATTTTTGTGTGTATATGTGTCTGTGTGTGTTTTACTGGAGGTTTTTTTTTTCTTTTTTTTGCTATCATGTCAAAGGTCTAAAGACAGTTTTATTTACCGTACATTTTGTAAAGCCCTCTGGGAGATACATTGGGTGTGGACACTGTAAACAAATTTTTCTTACAAAGTCACACTCAATACTAATGTTAAAAGTATTTACATTCAAAGTTATTAGTGTTTATATATTTGGAAAAATTATTATTACTATAACCTATTGTTGAAATCCTTAAAACCACAAGAGTTTTCAGCACAGTGCTGGTTAATGATCCATCCAAAATGTAACTAGGTGTAATAAAAACCATGGTTCCCATGCCAGTCAGGAGGAAGAGTAAAACAAATACGGAAAATATTTTGGACTATCTGTCAGGTGTAAGAGTAAATAGGGTAGGGACTCACAATGTCAATACTGGAATAAAATTCCATAGATTTTTTTACTTACAAAGTTTAAAGGGGAAAATGCACAACTATGTAAAAAGCATTGAACTGACCCTTCATTGCCAAAGCTTTTGGCTGGGGCAATTTGCTATACAGGTAAATTAAAACAGCCTTTCCTGTAAGCCAGTTTTGACGAAACCAAAGCTTTTAAATTACTTGCATTAATTGTCAAATGTTACGTATTTAGCTTTCAGGGTTATTCTTTGCTCTCCAAAGGTCTCACTACATGCCTTTTTTTACTACAGAAATGTAGTAAAATTTTACATTTTTGAGGAGTTTCATCTGATTGCTTGTTTCTCGTGATTCCTCGTTTGTAGTAGAGGTGTTGTTTAATAGTGTGCCAAACAAGCAATTCCATACAGCCTCTTTCATTAGACTTCTTATAGCTAATGCTGTATGCAGGGACCTGTTGACAAAGTATAGTGTTCTGCTTCACTGAATACCATGGCCCTAATGGGCATGGCCACCGTTGGTCTTTCTCCAGCTCTCCTGGTCAAGGCTCTGATTATGGCCCTCAGTAGAAAGGTGTGGGCTTCTGCAAGTTGGGTTGGAACTCTGCCAACTGGATGGGAGTGTTCTTGTTTGGGGTAGGGGGACAGCCTTGAGGATGTTGGGGTTCCTCAGAGGGTTCATCAAAACTAGACTGCCCTCTCCAGCTCTTCCACACAAGATGGGGACTGTCACGTGTGAACCTCACAAGGGCTTATTGCTGTGGGAAAAACCATGTCTTTTTTCAATGACATTTTTTTTTATTAATAGTGTATTACTATTTTTCTTTTGCCTTGAGAGGAGTTCTGTTTATCTGGTGAATATGGATAAAGCTTCCTGTCTTAGTTTGCAGCCCTTGTATTCAGCCCAGCCCATCCCTCCTTGCACTCTGCCCAGCCCCTGTCAGCATGTTGCATTCATTATGGTAATCTGTGTGAGTGAGTGTGATTGTCTTGAAGAGAGTACAATTGATCAAACAATACAAGAAGTTATCTGTCTAGGGGGCAGAGCACTGGATTCAAAGCTGATACTGGTGGGAGGTTTTTAAGTATCCTTTAAAGTAGCTCCAATAGCTCACCCTCACACTATCTTTTCTGCCTGAATTGAACACCCTGAAACTAAAAAGCTTGCACTTTATACAATGTAGATGTACCATGTTTAAAATGCCAAAACCCTTCCATATCCATTTTGTATAGTTGGAGTGTATGTAAGCAGGCTGTCAATAAAATTAATAGTTAATGTAGTCCTAAAATGCTGTAGTAAAAAACACATGATTTATTCTGTAAATGAAGTACTGTAGAAGTGGGTATTCAGGAGATAAGATGGGACTGAAGCAGATTGCGAGTCAGGACTTGATTCTTACTAAATACTACTACTACTTATTAAACCAGGACACTTCTCTGTCTCCCTTTCTGTATGCCACTTGGGCCATCTCCCAGCAGGTAATGGGACACTTTGGAAGACCACATGCTGCCTGCCCCACATGCATAATGAGCCAGCACAACCAAAATAAATGTTTATTATTAATTTATTAGAGTGGGCTCTGTCAGCTCAGAGGTTATAATGAACCAATATGAAAGACCTGGAAAGACTGATTTTTATCAGCCCAATGAAGTTTAAAAGAAAACTGACCAAAATCCTTGCCCTGGCCAGTTTTCTTTTGATTCAACTCAGCCTTTCGTGAATCAAAATAGAACATATTTCCTTTCGGTGCCCTCCTGCTTTTCACTACTTTAACCTATGTGTCATGTTGCGGAAATGTTCACAGTTGCCGACCAACCAGAGTTACTACATGACATGTTATGTGAAGGGTGGGGCAGATTTTCTTTTTTTTTTTTTGTGAGATGTGTGAGTCAGAGCATTTGACACATTTTCATCCATGAATGCTTTCGTGCGTGTGGCTGTGGGGGTCCTTTGGATGTTGTAAATGAACACCCTGCTCCCAGTAGAAACCACAGGCATTTCTGGCAAACTTCCACATGCTTATAATGAGACATTTAGCAAAACCAAGGGAGGTGTAAATACTGAAACTAAAGACACTCAGTGTATTCGCTTAACTCATGAAGCCAGTGATTGGAAGAAAATGGTTCCCCGTGTTTTTCTCTACCTTTCACTTGTGCTGTTGAGTCAATGTTTCTCAGCTTGCCACAGAATGATCTCTTAGACCAGTTCCTCTCTAAGAGGAACACTTGTAGTCTTGTGATTGTAGTGTTTGAGGTGTGTCACATCCTTGACATATTTTCTCAGTGGCTCCATCCATTAGTTTAATACGCCTGGTAGCACTCCAGTGGATTCCAATAGGAGACATGAGCCAAAATAGTGTGCTTATTGCCTATACCATTGTTGACTTTTTTTGCAATGCAAATTATGCTGATGTGAATTGGTGTGAGGTTCCCTCCACAATGGGATGAGGTTTTTGGAGGCATCCTGCTGGCAGGTTCCCATTGTTCATCAAGTACCAAGAGCTTTGTTTCACCGGCAGACTGTGTAATTGATAGTTAAGCATTGGCTGGATTTTACAATAGAAACCATGTATTTGTATGCATTTTTAAAGGGGAATAGCACTATAATATAGGACTACATCAGCATTCAAAATCCATGTTAAATTGTGTTACACATAGACACCGAGGCCTATAATGCTTGCTCTCAGTCAAATATAGTTGTTCAGGAGTGTTCTCTGCCTGGGTAGATGCCCATGCTATTAATGATTAGACCATAGTGGAATTCCTAGTATGTTTGTCTGGTGGGAAAATGGTTATTGTGTTTCAGCCACACAGCAGTGCTCTGTGTACTGTTTATAATATCAAAAACAGTTCCCCGATAGTAGTTCACTACAAACGTTCTACATGAGTTTAATGTCTTATTAGTGAGTGACAGGAAGCAGGGTTTATTTAAATGTCCTTAAACAAGGAAACCCTGGCTTAGCAAATAGTTGTGTACAACCTGATCATCTGGTCTGACTAAGGAAGAGGTGTGCTGTGTCAGAGGGGGAGAGAGAGCGAGAGAGCACCACAGAGCAGTACAAAGGCCTTGAAGGCAGTTTTAAGTGTCTGTGATGTCAGAGGAGGGGGTGGTTAAAGGGGTGTGGCCATCTCAGCTGAAACTCTTGCAACACCTATCTGGCCCCTTGAGAACAGACAAGAGAGAGTATTGTTCATGGAGGCTGTAGTCCTGTGGGAAACTCAGTCAAAGGACTTGATACAAACCCAAGGAAATTCAGAAAGGGTTTGATAAATTGGGAAAAATAACCTTCCACAGTAAGTTTAACTGTTATCTGCTTTAAATATTCAAGTATTTTCAATTTGTGTACTCTGGTTTAGTCTTGTACCTGCCGTGTTTTCTGTGATAGAGGTACAGGCATGTACTTTCACTGTTATAGCGAAGATATTTAACCTGCCTTAATTGCTAATGGATAGGGAAATGTGCAATTTTTCTTTCACGGGTTACAATTTCTCACTAATATAGGTTGTTGGGTGCCCTATTTAAGGTGGTACCAGGTATAGCAATTTTCATAAATTCTCTTCTATGTTATTCTCAGTCAGAGTGATGTATAGCAGCTTCTATTTTTTTTTTTTCTGAATGAGAGCAGAGAAATGTTTTTAGCTGACAAGTTGTTCCAGATCTGTTTAATGATCATGGTGTCAGTGGAGCAGATGTTTCAATGGGAAAGAGAAGACTTGCCTCTGTTTTCCTCTACTGCAAAATGAAATGAGAAGGTGGTCTGCTGCCTGGCACCATTTCACTCTCTGCAGTTGCAGCAGCATCATAATTGCTGATGATTTAGCCCAAAATTATACCTGATCGGCCAGCCCTCTGAGCCTCATCACTGATCCAGCTGTAAAGATGTTTCTGCTAATGTAGATGGTTGACTAGAAAAATAAAAAGGAAAAAACACAGAAACAAAGCCAGTTATATTAATACTACCTGTTGCTTTGTCTTCTGGTGAAAATGATTCATCTTTTCTGAGCAAATTGACATGAATGTGTATTTTATACACGTAGTTAGCAGTGTGAAATGTTTCTCTACCCCTCCCAGGGGTCAGCAACCTTCAGTATTAAAGGAGCCGTTTGGGCACGATTCCCACGAAATACAACAATGCGTTTCATTTGGTAGCTCCAGGTGCTGGAGTCCCAAAACCTATTTTATCAATATGATGAAGATAGCTTCATTGCTGTTATGCTATGTATATAAGAACTGCAGTTTGTTGCATTTATGAACTGTAAGAACTATGCTCAATTTTCCTCAGAAACATTTTGTTTTTTGATCCATGGTTAGCTTACTGGGGGTTGAGAGGTTTAATAGAGTCTCTGATATTAATAGTCACCAGCCTGCTGGCAACGGTTGACGCAAACAATGTGGGGTTAGGGTTATTTCATTTTTGAAAAAATATAAAAACAAAAAAAAATTTTCAATGTAACAAGATCACCTAAATGTCCAGATTCATAACTATTACATTGAAAAAAACTAAATTGAATAAAATGTATTTAAATATTATTTTCTCAAAGTCACAGGGCAAAGGGGTGAAAGAGCCGCATGCGTCTCCGGAACTGCGGATTGCTGACCCTGTGCTAAACTCTCTCTTTCACTCTGCAGTTATTCCAGTGGAAGCAGTTGGAGAATTTGTATTTCCGGGAGAAGAAATTTGCAGTGGAAGTGAACGACCCGCACAGGTCAGAGAAGGAAAACCACTTGATTTATCTGAACTGATTCTCATAAGCACTTTGCCTGTTTTTGAAGTGTTCCCATTTTAACTGCTACTTCACTACTGAGGTCCTTATCCTACAACTTGCACACTATGAAGGGCATCTGCAGCTTGTGGCCAATTTAGGACACTGTGTTAATGCTATAACCTGCCTGTTAAATGAGAACTTTCCTACTGGCCACTTTATTATTCTAAGGTTGTTGTAAGACCCCTGCTCCTCTCACAGCTTTTTTTGTGGCCATCCCAGCATCCAAAGGTGCTCCTAAATCCTACTTTCTCTTTCAAAATGAGTTTGATGTCACTGCTCTTTTCTAATTACAGAACTGCCACAAGTTGATAAATATTTTTAGACTTATTTCCCTAATCTTTGCTTTTTTATGTTAATGAAAAACTACCACCAGTTTGTCTGACCTCAACTCATTCATTTAAATCAGACGGCCCATTGAGTGCCTGTTTGTATTATCCTTTACAGCAGAGCAGTGACCAAGCGAACTTTTGGACAGGCTGGCTTAGTGATTCACTCATGGTATGCTAGCCACTCTCTGATTAAAACCATCTGGGCAATGGCCATCAGTCAACACCAGTTTTACCTGGACAGAAAGCAAAGCAAAGTAAGTCTCTGCTCTTGTTACACACATTTCAACTCACACGTATGCAATGGTAATTTTACAGTGATGCTTTACCTTGGTAGAGAGCTTGCCTTGTGTTGAGTGGCCCACCTGCAGATTAGGGTCAGTGTGTGAAAAATGTCCCACACTAGAATGACAAATGATTGACTGATATTTACAGTTTGTTTTGTGCTCTCTGCTGAGCGCCTGTTATAGTCCAGTGTAACAAATGACTGTTCATCATGTGATGTGCTGCCTGATCCATTTCTTCATGGGTGTACTTCTGTAAATAACTTAACAAAGGGATATGGCAGGCTCACAGCTTTGATATTGAGGGGACTGTACTTATCAGTTTCATGGTTTGTTGTCAGGTCCTTGGTTTAATAGAACTAGAATTGTTTTTACAGTTGGAAGGAAGGTTTAGGTGATGAAAACTGAAAACACAAAACTTCATGATTAAAGCATTTTATCCCTGGCAAAAGTATGCACAATGATAAAGTCACATTAGTGTCTATTATTATGCCTGTTTTTGCCTTGCTTAGGAAACAAAATATGCTCAAATCAGTGTACTACAACGTGCCATATAAAT
The DNA here is from genome assembly GCF_900963305.1 of Echeneis naucrates. Lineage (NCBI taxonomy): Eukaryota > Metazoa > Chordata > Actinopteri > Carangiformes > Echeneidae > Echeneis > Echeneis naucrates. The sequence continues at coordinate 20,976,702 of NC_042515.1, read as the reverse complement.
TGAAACTATTTTGTTTGGAAGGGATACAGCTGCTTTATGGCCAGCCATTGAAAGCAAAGATGGAAAGGCCCAATTTGTTTACAATGTAGGCCCTTTTGTTAAAACACTTTTCTGCTTATAATCCATATTTGCTGCACACAGGGGCTGTTATAAAGTATTAGTGGTGTGTGATGTGGATTTTTGTGGTGTAGATAAATGAGTATTGCTGCAGTCAAATGAGGTAATTCAGCCTCTGTCTTCCTCAAAGGCAGATGGTGTGTCAGTGCTTCTCCCACCTTCTTCCCCTCCTCCTCCTCATCCTCTGTTTTCATCTTCTAACTGTCTCTTCTATGCCTCTTTAGTCTAAAATGACCACAACCAGGAGTTCAGGAGACATTGCTATGGACCTCACAGAGATCTCTGCCCCACGGATCAGCAAACTTTCCAGCATTGAGAGCAAAGACCCGCTCATAATGGCCAGCAATGGAAGCCTCATATCAGCCGGTAAACAGAGTTAATCAGCTAACTGCTGTTGTTCTACATCAGACAAATGAACGATGATTTACAGCTACGATTAGAAATTCATCAGCCTCGGGCTTATTCCAGGTTCTGCTGAGTCTGAGGTGAGTGAGGAGCAGAAGAAAGAAAAGATTACTGAGTTAAAGAAGAAAGAAAAGGACCTTCAAGACTCACTGACAGTGAAACTTGAGGAACTGAAAAAGATCTGCATGAGAGAAGCTGTGAGTGTTTCTCCCCAGTATTTTAAAATCAGTGGTCAACTGTCCAAACTCTCAGCTGATAGGTGGTTGTTCTTATTTGCAGGAGCTCACAGGCAGATTACCTAAAGAGTATCCCTTGGTCACAGGAGAGAAGGCACCCCTAATTCGTCGACGTGTTGGAACAGCTTTCAAACTGGATGACCTTTTCCCCTATGATGAGGTAGTATAGTTCTTGTAGTTGTGATTTCAAGTGTTTGTGTTAACCTGATTGTTCAGGCTTTTTGAAATGAGGATTAAGAGTATAACGTGTGCTGAGGTTACACTCTTGCTGTTTCCCATTTACAAGTGGAAATTAATATGAATTATATATAAATGTGAATATGACAATGTTAGAACACTGAAAACAAATGTTTTTGGATAAATGTAATATTGTGTTTTAACTCTGAGATGTTTTAAGCCTTTTTCTTTGTTCAGAAGACTATTGACTGCATGTGCTGTATTTTTGGGAAATTCCCTGTTAACCGTGTGAATGCACGCATGTGTGTGCATGTTTGTATGTCCCTGTAGGACCCACATCTGAGAAATCTGGAGAGCAGGTTTGCCTTACAGCAGAAGATTGTGGAAGCTGCCATCAAGTTAGCCAGTGAGGGTGACCTCTGTAAGACTGTTAGAAAAAAGAGAAGAAACAACTTTCTAGATGCAAAGAGGAAGCTGGAGGAAATTGAGAAGGAGATCAATGCCTACAGAATAAAGAAAGGAAAGAAACCAACCCAGAGAGCTTCACTGATCTTAGCAGGTACTTGTAATAATAACAAACACCAACAAATTCATCAAGTAGTAAAAAATTTACAAAAAAAGTACAAAAATGAGTGTCACTTTGTATTTCCTGTACAAAGAGTCATCTTAAGGATCATTTCTGTCTTCTGTTATCAGATGATGTCAACCCTTCAGACCTTAGTTCACTATCAGATAGCCTCACTCTGGATGATGGTGAGTGCCCAGGCATAATATTGCTCATTGTCCTCCACCCATCTCTTTTTCATTGGTTAGTTTTACTGGTTATTGCTTTTATGTCCCAGATGATGAACATGGTTCCCAAAGGCAGCGGTCCAGATCGGTGCAGTATTCCCCAAGACCCCACCATGCAGAAACTTTGGACATCCACTACAGCAAAGACAGACGGGCCTCCGCCAATGACCAGCATGGAGACAGCAGGTAAACAGCTAACAGTGAACTCAATGGAGCATTTTTATTTAATTTTTTTTTCTTTTAATTTTTTTTTTTTAACAAGCACTGTGTATTTGAAGCCCTAAGCATGGAGCCAGTAGAGACCTGCAGAGCAAATTCAGCACTACATTCCTGCCAGTCACCTCATCCCTCTTTCTTCTGCCTCTCCAACAATCTCCCTCTTATCAGCCCAAATGCACTAGCTCTAAAAATAGATTGAAAGGAACATGTTACTGCCTGTGAAGGAGCAAACAACTATTCCAGGTTGAGGGGAGGAAAAGGGAAATGGGAAGTAGCTCTGCAAACGGCTACTTCACAACTGTTTGCAAACTGATATGGGCAATGTTTGGCTCTCAGCAACAGAGATTTAAGATAATTTAAAACTGTGCTTGCCATAGCCTGAAAGGAAAGATTTTGACTTTGGACTATGAAATGACATTCAGGTCTAAGTGACAATTCACAAGGTCTATTGAATGTGCTTGAATGTTTAACCTGTTCCAGTTTTGACGGTAGGTTAAGTAAAAGTATGGGTGTTAAAAAGCTTGGCTAAAAAATACAGTGAAAACAGTGTTCTTATCTGCTTTCCAGATTAAATTACGGCCAAGTCCAGGACTCGCTCCACTACAGTCCCTGTGATGCCTTATCAAGCCACAGCGGCCCGTTCAAACCGGCCTCTAGACAGCCACGTGATGCCCGCAGCATGCCACCCACCCCTCTTCTCACCCGCAATGCTTACAGCAGCACCCAGCTCAGGTTCTTTTTCAATCATGAAACTTTCCCTCATCATCAGCACTTGTGGCTGTTGGTGTATGTGTAAGTGAAAATGGATATATTTTCTTGTTGCAGATCGGAGGATGTTCCACAACATTTCCGCCAGCGCAGTGGAAGTCTGGAATCCCAGTCTCAGTTTGTGACAGACACGAAACCTCCTTCACAAACAATCGTTTTCTCACCAGCCCGACGCAGCAACAGCACTGAGGTCCTCGATGATGGTTCCTCTTATACAAGTCAGTCCAGTGTGGAGTACAGTGTTCCTGGCAACCACACCCACAGACGCAGGACTCGTGGTCGCCACAGGAAAGACTTGTATGCTAACACAGGCAGCATGCCCAACCTGGCTCAGCCAGACACCCGCTGCTATGCCTTACAGCCCCGGGCCAGACCCACAACAACAGCCTACTACGTCACAGGCTTTCCCAACTATGTAGACCCAGAGCCTCACTCTAATGGAATCTACATGTACGACAATGAAATGGAGGGACACTATAATGTCAATCCCCCCTACCACCCCACCCCAACAGCCTATCACAGCCGTGACATGCACAGTCACTATGGTAGCGATGAAATAGACTGCATGTCCCAGAACCCCTATGCCACACTGCGGCCACCCAGGAACCGCCAGGTGCCCCACAGCAATGAACAGGTCAGCAAGAACATTCAAAAGGCTATAGTGGCTGAACACCTGAGAGGCTGGTACCATCGCAATGCCGCACACAAACAAGCGGCATACTATGACTACGACCGAGGCTCCCAGCAGAGCCTTGGCTATCAGACCATGCCCACAGCCTACAACAGAAACCCCTCCTACTCATCAGGTCAGACCACATCGCTGTGCATAACATAGTCTCTAGCACATTATGTTGACTCTACTTTCAAATGTCAGTTGGTCATGACTAACATGTACCAATTTATTTTGTCTCCAGTGTCCTCAGTGTCCTCCACTGGAAACTGGCACAGCCACACAAGTGGTGGTATGTTGGAGTATGACATGCCTGTGCATGTGCCGCCGTCCTACTCTTACAGCACAGCCCCCTATAGCCACTCCACCCACAGCAGGTGAGAAAAAAACTTGGCCTTAGCTCCTTATCCAATAAGCCACTCCCTGATCCTCCTTACCCCTGGAGCTAAGTGCTAGTGTTTAATTACCTGGAATGGATGCCTTCAGAAAATATAAGCTGCTGTTTGGTCTTGTTACCCCTTTTGCACAATTGACTAATGTGTAGCCAGTTTTACATTTTCTTTAACTTTACCAAGTTATAAAATCACCGTCCGAAACATATCAATTTGATGTGACAGCCTGGTTCAGTAGTAGGATTATGGGATCTGAGAAGCCAGCAGTCACTTCTTCCTTAGAGCTTAAGAATGGTTCTCTCCTACTTAACTGTCCACTGGCCCCTGCTTTCTTTTAGATATGGCTCGTCCCAGCTTTTAAAGGGCTCCTGGCACAGCCCCGATGGCCACAGGCGCTGTGCCTTTTTCCCTGCTAGTTCTTCTTCCTCAGCTTCCTCCTCCACCTCCTCCCTGCCCTCCTCTTCCTTTCCTTCCTCCTACTCCCCTGGTCGCCAGGTCAGACAGGTGGCTTCCAGCCCTGCGCAGCCACAATCCTCAAGAGGGCACAGGCTCAATAAGGTGTCCTTTGCTAAAGGTAGCTCATAGTAAGTAAACAGCAACAGTTGGAGCCTGTGCGTTTGCTTTTTTCAGTTTGTCCGCAGTGTAACTCCATACTTTGCCTGTTGATGTTTTGAATTGAACTTTGCATCTGAGATGTTTTACTGATGGTCCGTTGTCATGTATGAGAAGGTAACTGCATGGCTTCTTTGGAAAAAAAACATGCCTGCCCTATTTCCTCCTCTGGCAAGCACAATATAATCCAGCGGTCACATTTCTCCACAGTTTGCCTTTGCTGCTCAGTTCTTTTAGTTTGTTGTTTTCACTATGGCCCAAGCAGAGGATCCTTGCCTATGTGCTGTCAATCACCCTTGACCTTTACCCCCTCTCATGTGCAGATGTCCCACAGAGTTTGAATGGCGGAGCTGTGATAGGATGGCGTGCCCTGCGGGGCGTTTAGAGAGGTGTGGTGCTGTGGCCTATGCTACTGACCAGGAAAATTAACCCCTTCCCCCAAATAATCTGAGTCACAGCACAGAAAAAAGGGTGAGACCAGAACGTGAAACTAACACCGGGTTATCATGGTGACGGTGATTTGTCTTCTTACATACATGGCAGGGACTGACAGAAAGCTCCAAATAAATTTGTTTGAATCTTTCTGATTTTTTTGCCGTATTCCTCGGGTGTCTTGTGGTGGTGGGAGAGCACTTGTGTGGCAGAGGGAAAATGTGACCCCGGAACATTGCTGCATTTTAAGGCTATGCATCTGTATAATATCTCATGCATCTGCTGCTTTTTTGGGCAAGAATGTTTGACTCTGGGTTTGAAACATTAACATGCCTGAAAGACAAGTTCTTTGTTCATGCAAGTTTTTTGTTGTTGTTGTTTGTTTTGTTTTTTTTTTCCAATCATTGAGCCCCTGATCTTGGTAGAGAGTTGGCTTTTCACAGCCCAGGGATAATTCATTTGAAACCTGGGGTTTAATCATCTACCCACTTTACTAAGTTTGCTACCTGTTTAATGTGTTCTACTCCTGTGTGTTTATTACAGATCCTACATAGATGTCAGCAGCCAAATGCACACAAACCTGGACCCAGAAGACCAGATTTACTGGCACGAAGACTCAAAACCGGGAACAATAGTGTAGTTGCCTGTCATTGAGCTGTATGAATTTTTCAATTTGATAAGTTTTCATTGTGCCTTACACTGCACTTGCCTGTTCTCCTGTAAAAGAGATCCAAAGAATGAAGGAACTTTATGTGGAATTAATTCAGTTTGTGAAAGAAATTAAGTCTACTTTCTATTTTCATGAAAGCAATTGCCAAACTGACCCACATCCTTGTGTTGAATTCATAACAAAAACCCACAGGAGCATTGATATGTATGGATTGCGAGAGTTTGTGGTGATGGCACTTGTGCACTATACCAGGACCTGCTGTGGACTGTGTGGTATAGCCAAAGGGAATGTGGATATATCTGCTCCAGTGTTTTCCATAGTGATGTCAACTTCGCAAACGAAGGACTAGGCTTGTCTCTGGGATACTCTGCCAAACTGAACAACATGAGCGACTCATCCTGCTCTGTTACTTACATAAACACGAACAAATATTGTGACCATGAAGGATTGGGCAAGAAGAGATAAGGACATTGTCAAAATGAAGGATTGAACTCATTAAAATGAGTCAAAAAGATGGCTACTTCCTGGAACATTATAGTCACCAGATCCAGTTTTATCAAGCTGTGCTTCCTGTACTCGTCATTTACAGTATTTGTTTCTTACCGTCAGTAGTTACAGTGACATTGAGCCAAATAGGTATATTACCTGACGTTTCCACGTTTGATATTACTGCCACATCTAAGTTGCTCCAGTTGCCACAGGAGGATACACAAAAAAGTAAAGTTGTTTATTTTTTATTTTAACATGGGTATTTCATCCATGCTGGAAATCATGGACTGGTGCTCCCACTTTCTCTCAGAGAATGAATCTGTATGTAAATGTTATTATTGTACATACACTGATTCTGTCTTTTTTTTAGAGCATTTTTATGTATTTGAAAAGCATGTAATATATAGTAAACAACTGTTGTTAAGCTGGTTCTTAGTCCTTTGTATTGTTTGAATTAAAAAAAAAATATATTATTTGAATCATTTGCGTGGTTTGAATATGAAATAACGTGGACTTTGAATCTCAAGGGAAAACAGCCTATCCTTTGGGGTCGGAAAAGACGAGTTTTAAGTCCAAATCCATTAAATGAAACAACCCAACATCTGTTGAGTCAGTTCGCTTAATGAAATGGGGTTTAAAGTATCACTGCTCGGAGTGGAGCATGGCTACACAGCCAGCATGACTCTGCTGTAGGTTGTGTGGCTTCAAGGAGCTCACAGGTTTAGGGTGGTGGTCTTGGACGACCGGAAACCATAAATACATTCTTCACATATAAATGGTTTAGAAACTGCTTATCTACGGCGCAGTCAAGGACACCAATCATAGTTAGAAAGATAACTGTGGTGTGCTGGATAAAATACTGTGTTTTCTCTTCCTTTTTCTAGCTTCTGAGAATGAATGCAGAGCTGCAATCAGTCATGATGATAGCTACTTATGAATAAATGGTGCTTTTAGAAGTGCTCTCCTGCTGCAGAGCTCTGTCACTCTGCAGTATTTTCTCACAGCCTTGCTGTGCTGCCAGGCTGGTTTTTTGTGTCCTTAAGCCATAAACTGACCAAACCAGTCTTTAAAAGCCGTCACACCCTCTATGGGCTAGAACCTCTTCTTCTGTCTTTGCTGTGAATGACAAGCCAGTGTTTATAGCACCAAACCCTCCCTGCAGGCATCCATGCAAGAGAAGTCTACACTACACAGATAGACACACTACACTATAACCCTTCACCTCATTTCCCTCCCTACTCATATTCTACCTCGTTGAGTGAATCCTGGTGCTGGCGTCCTCTTTAGGAGGACCACAGTAGAGCAGCTCTGCTTGCCTGGTGTTGTGCTTCTTGAGCGAGCTCAGTGGAGGTCTCAGACACTTCCATCTTCTCACTTTCACCCGAGGTAGCCAGAGGGACGGGAGTGTTTTGCATCCAGCTGTCTCTCCCTGTCTCGGTTCCTCTGCTGCCTCACACCAGCTGTAGCCAGACATCAGGGGAGGCTGTTCCAGCTGACACTCCACTACATAAACAATGACCTCCTATGTACTTCCCTCTCATCTGCTACAGACCAAACTCCTCTAATGCAGAGAGCTCAGTATTCGTCCTGAGTTGGTACTAATCAGTGTCTGGAATATCACATGTCAAGTTATGAAAGCTGGTATCAAGTGACTGATTTGAGCTGTAGTTTTCCTTATTTGTTAGATCAGATGGTTCCTAATTTAAAGATGCAGTGATTCATATTTTTCTATGAAGAATGTGTTTGAAAGGTTCCTCTCCTTGTAATGAGCATGCTTTAGTGTTTTCCAGCTCACTGTTTTTAGTCTTATAGTCTCATGTTTTACATTCATCAAAACATAATGGGCTCCAAAAGACTGTTGTTGGCTGTCCAGTAAAGACAAGAAGACAGTTAGCAAGCGCTTAGTAGACTGTAGCATTTAGCAGCTGAAGAGCCAGATGTTTGCCTCAGGCGTTGGCTAAAATAAGCATGGACAAAAATTCATGAGGTGGACTATACCAGATATGCACTGATGCTGTTTTGAATTTGTTGGATGTTTTAAGAGACATTCAGACTTTATACGCTCAGGCCATTTTGTATTTATAGTGTATTTTACTTGCCAAAATGTCTTATTTCTCAGAATAATGTATTAAAAATGTAATGTTGGACATCAGTATAGAAATGTAGGAAGCAAACTCATGATTATATGCAAAAGAAAATGAAAACAATATTCAGCCACATAACACAACTGGCATCGCACAGTACCTGCTAAGCTTTGCCAAGACTACGAGCCAAGACAAGCTTAAAGTGATTTTAAATCATTCTCAGGATCAGCACATTGTACCTCGATCCAGAGACTAATGGCTCTGACAAGTTATGAAAGGTTGTATATTTGAATTAGCTGAGCACTCATCTACACCGAGGTCTTCTTCATGGGCTAATATGAATGACCTTCTGTCAAGGAGGCAGGAAAAAGCAGCGCGGGCCTATGGCGAGCTCACGTGATCCTCACACCTCAGACTGCAAGGGTCAAAGCAGGTCGTCATCAATGTGTCATATGATCAGCTGCAGTGTAGGTCCAAGCAGCCGGAGCTGCTGAATGACAATCTGTTTGAGTTAGGAGGCCAGTTAACCAGCTTAGCCAGCCAAAAGCCAAAGCCTCTCAGGCGGGCTGAGGAGGACAGGTGGGGTTGGGGGTGGAAGGGTCAACCCAAAGGCAGTGGGCTGACCGAACAGAGCTGAGCATTGCATGATGCTGGATTCTGCCCTGTCCCACATCCCTGTGTTGTGGAAACTAAACAAGAGGCAGATGTTGGAAGTCGCACAAGGAGAAGAGTGTTGTTGAGTGTTGTTACTCTGCAACGGCTGCCAAAGCAGCACGCAGGTTTGTGTTTGTGTCACATCCACTGACTTCTGTTAGTGTTTTATGTTTCTCACTGAAAGACTGCCTTTGGACACAATGATGGTTGTTTTCAGTGACAGGTTAGTGAAGCATTTCTGATTCATGCACAAACACCAGGAAGGGACAGGCGTTGTTTTGTAGTACAATGCAGCTCTTGCTCCGGTGCATTACACTGCTGGGCACCTGTTGGGTGAGCAGCGGCACACGTGCGTTGGTGGGATCCTCACAGCAGCTGCAGCAGAGAAAACAAGGACCTCCACTGTGCCCTCACAGACATGACTGTACTGGAGCTTATTTACCACCAGCTCTTATGCTCACTCCTCCAAGTTGCACAATTTGGATGAAGATGAGGCAGAGCGGGAAAGAGCATAAATCACTGCTGCAGCACAGGCGGCTTAAGCCTTGCAGCTTGAATCAAGGTTGAACTGGAGAGCCACTGGAATGCTGTTACACCTGAACATCCAGCGGTCACCAATTGTCTTAGTTTCAGAAGTAAAGCACTTTCCAAACAGAAATATTCTGAGTTAAATGCTTAAGAATGGATTTAATTCATTCTGAAGGCAAAAGGGGAATAACATGAACACTTGGAGTGATTTCTCTTTTTCATGTCCATCATTCTTATCTTCACATTCCTGCCTCTCCGTACATGCTGCCACTTAAAACCAAATAACTGAGCATTATGTTCCAGATGGATTCTCCCTATCTGCAGTCAATTTCAAATGGAATCCAATAAGAAAAAAAAATCCAAAGTAGCTGACACAGCTTCCAACTCGAATTTGGAGTGCAGATGAATCCACTTTGCCGCTGTGCAGCGCTCAGCTCTCCGCACTATAATCTACTGCAGCCCATTGATTAGCATTGGCCTAAGTGAAGAGGAAAGCAAAGTTAGCCAATCCATCACCCAGAGGACATTGTCAAGATTAAACGACCAGAGGTGCAGGAGGAATACTGATGGGCATGGGTCAGGACCTCACACTCCTTTGAAGTAATCCCTTTAAATATTGACACTGATTTGACCCAGCGTTTCCATTCAAAGTTGTTTCATGGCTGGAGACAAAGTATTCTCTTTTGTCTGGCACTTTTGATTTCATGAACAAATGGTTGGTTTCCATTCAAACGTCTACTTCAGTAAACTGTTACATTTTAGGCAAAGACACAATCCAGCCGTATCTTGGCAGTGGGGTGTTTTGATGGTACGCTTTTTAATCTTTGTAAAGCGGCAAGACATTATTTTCACAATCTTAGTTAAGGGTAAACTGGCATGGCTGAGGTTGGTTTGCCAGACTGATTAAACCCAGATTTTGTACAACAGAATAAAGGAGTGTGCAGCTGTGCTGAACACCGACACATCGCATAACAGAGATGTGAGGCAGCGCTGACATTCCCTCTTTGCTTGCTGAGAAAAAGTGCCCTGACAAGTTGTTTGGCGGTGACACATAACCCTGAGGTAAAGAAAAACGTCTTCAGATAGCAAGCCCTGTTTTCAAAACACACACAGCTAAACACACTGAATAGGAAACAAATATAAGAAGGTTTAGAGAGAGACAAGCAATTATTATTTCTCAGAAAAAGTCAACATCTTTGGCCAAAAGATGTATGTGCATCTGTTCAGTCCAAGGCCAATCACTCTTTCAGTTTTCCCTCCAGAAAGCTCTGGATCTTTTGAAGGTTTTCCTCTTGCTGACCCAGAGCCTCCAGCAAAATGCCCATGGGTGACCTCTTCAGCCCGGCACTTTCTATCTTGTTCTCCAGTTTATTCTTCATGTTGCGGAGGCGAAAGGAGGCATGTGCAAATATCACTGTAAGGCAGATGGGAAAACCACTGGTAACGCTTTCAACATTTGGCAAAAACAAACCTATAAACTGTGATATCATCAGTCCTGGAGAATCTGAACAACATGTTTCAACCACTGCGAAAGAAATACTTTTTCTTTTTTTAATCTAACTCAAATGCACAAATCCATATACTCTTTGTGAAGTAAAAAAGGATTAGATATTTAATTTTAATCTGGGTAAATACAAAAATTACAGGAACACATATATGTCAATATTTGGTGCCTTTTATGATTTCTAAATAAATTGTGACTTCCGCACATTACTATCTTGAACTTACAAGCTAGAGGTAAAGTGATTGCTGACATGAACACCATGACACTCCCCAGCATGGAAATTAGGACATAGCTAGCGACCATGATAGCGATCACAAATGCCGTGGGGTTCCGTCTCTTGAAGTTGTTGATCACAGCTCGGTTTTCTCCGGCCCACACTGAACCCAGAAAAACGGCAGACACCACGGCCATAGCTGTGAACATCCCCAGGGGGTTCAGAAACCTGCAGGGCAGCAAGCCAGGTCAGTTACAGACTGCTCTCAAACAATTGGAGCACAGGCTGAGCTCTTGTGTGTGGTCACTGGCTCCACCATGTGTTTAGATGCTGATTGTGCAACAACAACAATAGTACTGCAGATTGTCTTCATAAAAAAAAAACAAAACAACCTAAGGCTTCACAGTTCACTATATTCAGTTATCATTCTTCACTGGAGATAAAATGCCAAGTGATGCCAAACATGCTGCTGTCATATTTCCATCTGGAAGGTTTTACTGCTTTACTTAGATTTTATCACCAGATTTTGGAACTATGATCAAATAAAACAAGAAATGAAAGGTTTCACATTTAACATATTATTATGGGGGATTATGAAGGGATTTGGTGAGGTAGACAGAAATTTCACCGTTTTCTACCATTTCACAGACCAAATTAATTAGTTAGTTCATTTCAGAAGTTATCAGTGTACACAGAAACAGACACATATCTGTATTTATCTATCTGTATAATTTTTTTTCTTTGTGTGTGTGTGTTTATGATACACACATATGATATATCAAATGTGTGTGTCGTACACAAACACAAAAAGAAAGAAACTGAAGTGGCCTATTCATGCAAGGATGTGTTTACTACTCTAATGGTTGTTTACATCCAATTTCTTTTCTTCTTTTACTATTTTTTCCCTGGCCAGACACCTTGGATAGAAGAGTTGTGTGACAAATCTAGCCCTGTTGCAACTGCACTGATCTTGTCAGAGTTCATGACCTCAGTAAGCCTGTCTCACAGTTGGTCTTACTCAAGCTTTCTTTGATGTATAAGACTTCACTAAAAGTGGCACTTTTGGATAACTGGGTCTCACAAAAAAGAGAACCCTAACCCGCAGAGAAGGGCCCCAGGCTGGGAACCGAACCTGCAAGCCGGTAAAGCTCGAACCACTATGCCGCCATGCTGCCCTTGATTTTATAGAGTTTGAATAAATTTGCGATTGCCCCTGATGGACAACTCGTGTAAGAACAGCAGCGTTTTTAGAGCAATTAGTGCAATCCTTAACAAAAGCGGCTATCTATCAAGGCTAACTATCAAGCCCCCAAAAAAAAAAAAAAATGTAAAAACAACCAAACAACAACTAACTGTTGTGCATTTTGATATACTGAGCAATAATCCTAACTAAATCATGAGCAAGCTTGTAAGAGCTTGGAGCATCTCTTGGATTGTTGCATCATTAAACCTTTCCCATTCTTCAATGTTACTTCAACAAAACTCTGCAACGGTTGCCCCCTTTATTTTACCGTTTTTTGTTTTTTTTTTAATCTTGCATCTGTGACTACATCATGGCTTCATGTTGATTACAGAGTGAAGAGATCTTCTGTTTTCAAAATACGGATGCACATACTGACAGAGCAGAAGCAAATTGTTCTCTATTGAAAGACTAAAATTGAAACGAGTCCTCCCCTTGGGGGAGATCTGAACTCAAGGCCTTCAACATTACCTGACATACTGTCTATGTTAGATGGAATACCCAGGATCACTGAACAATTCAAGATTTTTTAGTCCAAACTGTACCAATAAGACTGTACGGGTTGGATTATTGAAGCCGGATTAATAATACGCAGGTGATGAAAAATCCATGTTACTAACTATGGGGCTTGGTGAGAATATGTTCTAACTGAATGAGCTTCAACTTACAGTAACATCTGCTCATGCTAATAAGATGCATGCAAATAAGAAACATGGTTGAGTTGTTTCCAAAAAAACTAACAAAAAAAGAAAGAAAGAAAAAACAGCAACCTAGCACTCTTCAAGTGCAGACTGTCAAAGGTCAGCCTTATTGGCTGGTTTGGGACTGATCAGTGAGAAGCCTGGTTTATCTCTGATCAAGGATACAGGGCCAGCTGATTGAGCTGCTGTTTCATCACAACTGGGCTATCAACTAGGCAACAGCTGACTAGACAAACAGGTCTAGTGGGCTTCAAGACCATAGCAACAACATGTCATCACACAGCCCATCAGACAAGGCAACACTATTTTTAGTAAGCTGGGCTGAAACAGAGCACCAACTAAAGCCAAGTTATTTCATAAAGCAGAGGCTTAACCTCTTGTTCCCTGACCTGATCTGGCCTTGTATGGTGTTTCCAGATAATAAAAGGTTCAGTTTGCAGTGGTCTGTGACTGTGGTTATCTTAATCCATGTTACTCTATGAATTAGAGCCTTCCTTTCTCTCTGCAGGTCAGCGCATCTCCACCATTGAATATTGCTGGTGCGTTTTTCCATCTCAACTCCACCAATGACATGTGCCACATGTTATATTGGTAAAGGAAAATCGTCTGTCGAGGAAATGATCTTAACTTGTGTTAAGGTGAGAGTTCCTGTTCAGAGAATAACGGTATCACAGCGCATCACGTGACAGCTGGCAGCACATCTTTCAGCTGCCAAGCAGCCTACATCCTGTTTGCCAACTCCGTTTAAATCCGTTTAAAGCAGGCTACAGCAGCAGGGCGACACGAACTTAGAAATGCCCTAGGAAGAGGTGGCGAAAAGTTGTGAGGTGTCCATTGAGCCACAGATGAAACACTTGACAGCTGTTTCATTGATAGTTTAAGTTACTATGTGTAAAGTTACTCACCCGACAATGAGGAAAACAACGATGGCTAAAGCCAAGTAATTAGTCTGATAATAAAGCAGATTGCTGACAACTCTGTTGTTCCATTTCGCCAAATCTTTCACATCTGGCTTGGCGAATCTTTCCGAGCCGGGGAAGAAGTCGTCCCACTGTCTGAGTGGCGTCAGCTCCACTTTAGCCATTTGCCCCTCTCTCCGTCAGCTGAGCTGACAGCGCGGAACCAGCCGGAGAATCACCTGGGGCGACGACACCGCACAATCTCGCGAGAGGCCAACGGGTAGCCTCGCGAGCCCGTCGCAGTCTCACGCTATTGGTCGGCAACCGCAGTAGGAAGACTTCCTGTAGCTGCACGGATGATGACAGAGCGGCGTCGTGAAACGCTAGCGCTGCTTTGTGTTTAGTTACTGCTCTGCTCCAGCTGCTGTCGCTTCGCTGTGACATTTATTTTGTGTATTTAAACGTTGTATTTAACACGTCAGTGTTGCTCCCGTGCGGGTTCTGTGTCAAGAACGCGACAAGCGCGCGCGGACATGTGCCGTTAGCTAGCTCGGTAAATAAACAGACATGAGCATGTGCCGGTGTTTTAGTTGATTGTACACATGTGGAGCAGAGTGCTGAGCCCTCGTGTTATCTGTAGGACAGGTTTATTTTGGAGGAGCCTCTTCACCATGCAGCTGAAGACCAGTGAGTTCCAGTCCCTGTTTACTGATGGACTGACCGGACTAGCAGGTGAGCTCATCTATGGACAGACAGCAGAAACATCTGAGGAGTCCATAATGCTCACTGGAAGAATTAGAGCTGAACTGAAACATGCTGTCATGGTGCTTTCACTTGTTTATTTTTCAGCTACACAATATCCAGCTCAGTTTCCTTCCAAATTCATCAAAACAGAACCAGTGGCTCAGCGTGAATTGAAATGAGTGTTGTGAAGACACCATTTCTTTTTAATTTCAGTTTTAAAGAATTAGTATTTTTTTTTTTTTAGGCAGAGCTCTACCGTGTAAAGAGAAAACAATGTAAAGGGCACAAAAGCACTCACATTAACACGTCCAATTAAAAATTAACAGTACGGCCAAGTATGATATCCAGAAGATTATTATTTTACAAAAGAAAAAAATGTGTCACGGCACTGCACTTCGTTAGCAACATAAGGAGTATAAGATAGAGATATTATATTTCACAAGTGTAAAGGAACACATTGTTTTTTTGCATGTCATGCAGCTCAGGCTCAGAGGCAGATTAAAAAACAAAACAAAAAAAACCCCCCATCAGCATCAACGTAGAAGATGCTGAATTTTTTTTCTCCAGTCTTGGTAAAACAAAATCGATTTCCCTCAGCACAACTATTAGCAATATTTTATAGGACCTTTGTTGTTTGTTTTCTGGTCAGTACACACACAGTTTTAAACTCTGCAAACCCAAAAATTCCCAAGGTCCATATGATCCTCCTGATGATCTCATCAGTGGTATTTTCCCAGAGTTGGCAAAGCTCACCTTGAGCCACTGCAGACATTTAGAGGGAGAGTAGTTCTCCCCTTGACTAGTCACTAGTCACAGGTCACCATGTCATGAACTGGTGGAAAGCCTGTTATCATTTGTGTTGGCACACATTTCCAAAGCAGACAAAGATAATCTCATTGTTTTGAGTAAAAAAAAAAAAACAAAAGTAATGCAGTGAGGACCAAAAAAAGTGTATTCAAGTTTATTCATGACAATTGGATTTCTCATTTTGAAAAGATTCTTGCTCCTCCAGGCTTACTTACATATAAAGCTCTTGTGTCTCCAGCCCCAGTATTTCTGAATGGTGCTAAACTCTTAAGTGTGCATTTGAACTTTGCAGAGGTGTTTGAAAAACACCAGCATGAGCTGAGGATAGCTGGAGGTGCGGTACGGGATCTGCTGTCTGGCAAACGGCCTGAGGATGTGGACTTTGCCACGACAGCCACTCCAGAGGAGATGAAGCGGATGTTCCAGGCTGCTGGCATTAGAATGATCAACAATAAAGGAGAGAAGCATGGGACCATCACAGCACGGGTAAAACACTTCACATGCGATCAGTGTTATCGATCAAATAAGTGGATCTTAGTTTAGTTTGTTTCTGGAACATTTTTTTCTTCTATAGCTACACAATGAGAACTTTGAGGTGACCACGTTGCGAGTGGATGTTCAGACAGATGGCCGTCATGCAGAGGTGGAATTTACCACTGACTGGCTGAAAGATGCAGAACGAAGAGATCTCACAATTAACTCCATGTTTCTGGGTAACTGGGCCTTTGCACTCCACTTACTCAAATTAATTGTATTTGCTATTTGTTGGTGCCATCAAATTGTTTTGTTCTTACCTCATAGGTCTTGATGGCACACTATACGACTACTTCAAAGGATATGAGGACCTGTTGAACAGAAAGGTTCGGTTTGTTGGCAGTGCAGAGCAAAGAATCCAGGAAGACTACCTGAGAATACTGCGATATTTCAGGTGGAGTTTATTTCATTTCCATCTTGTTCTCTCAAACTTTTTTTAAATTGTTTTTTTTTTTTTTCCTTTGGTTCTTTTTAGATTGAATTTACCACTCTCATTTCACCTCAGGTTCTACGGCAGGGTCGCCACAGAGGCTGATGACCATGAGCCTGAGACACTGACTGCCATCAGAGAAAATGGCCGTGGACTTGCAACAGTATCGGGGGAACGGATTTGGGTAGAAATAAAGAAAATGGTGGTTGGTAACCATGCTGATCATCTGCTGGAGCTGATGTACAGACTGGAAATAGCCCAGTACACAGGTGAGAGGAGTGCCTTGAAATAATTTTCTGAGTGATCTTACTCTGTGTGAAGAAATGCTGATTAGGGTGCAGAATCCATGTCTTTCATTCTAACCTTTCTGTCCAATGAATGACCCCTGCTTTCACTCTCCACATTTTCTGTCTGCCTTGCCACATTTCTTCAATTTGAAGTGTCAACCCCACCTAAGATAACTATCACCCCATCACTGCCACAAAACTATTTGAAGAATCTGTGTAGTGCTTGTTTTTCTGACTCACTTTTTTATCAACAGGTAGGTCAGAACAACGAGTAAACATGCAGTTCATCACAATGGGCTTCTGGGCTGCTAATTCTGTTGAACATATTTTCTAACTTAACCTCTGAAATTTATCACATAAGGAAATACCTTCATTCTATCTTTATCATTAATAGGCTTTTAGTAAGAAAAGGTCCAACAGGTTTCCAGTGCTTCAGACATTTACATGCTGTTGTATTCCCTATTTTCCCTGCTTTTGCTCAGGTTTACCTCCAGATGGCAATGTTGACGAGATGAAACAAGTGTGGCAGAACGCCAAAGACCTCTCACCCAAACCCATGACCATCCTAGCTGCTCTCTTCCATTTCCCAGAGGAGGTGGAAAAGATGGACCTACGACTGAAAGTGTCCAAGGAGGAGAAGACTCTGGCTCTGTTCCTGGTGAAATACAGAAAAGAGCTTTGCAAGAGCAAAGAAAACCCAGACAGCCTCAAACCTTTCACTGACTACATCATTGATGTAGGTTTCAGCAGCCTACAGTTGTCATGCATCAGTACAATAATATAGCAATTATTCATGTTTTTCTTCAGCCTGAAAGATTTACGTGCTCATTGATCTCAGCCATGAGTGTCCAGAGAGCATGGGCCATGCTGTTGGCAGACCTTTTATCCAGTGGCTGTAAAATGGAGTTTAAGATAATATTTAAGGAAAAATATTGCATGAGAAAAAATATCACTGTGTCCAGCTTCTGATGATCAAATAGCAATTTCAGACATCACCCTGAGTTACAATCAGAAAAATTAATCCCTTCATGAAGAAAACTTATCATCCATGAAAATAACTTAAGCCATGTCACACAAACATTGCAGCCTTTATCCAATTTCTTTGCTCTCCTAACATGTCTGTTGATTATCACAAACTAGACCTGGATTCTGATTAGCCAAATGAGAGATTGCAGTCCTGATGAAACAGATAAGCTTTAATGGTTTGGCATTGTTAGGAATGTTAAATCTTTGTCTCACATATGCTGTATCTTTTTTAGAGTCGAGAGCTGGATGCTCAGAGTAAAGTGTGTGAGCTGCTGAAGTACCAAGGGGAGGAGAAGCTGCTGGCTGATCTCCGCAGGTGGTCCATCCCTCGATTCCCTGTTAGCGGGCATGATCTGAGGAGGCTGGGTATCACGTCAGGCAAGGAGATAGGGACTACATTACAGAAGCTCCGTGACATCTGGAAGAAAAGTCATTACCAGATGGACAAAGATGAACTCCTCAGCTATGTCAAGCCTTAAATGACTAGAAGTGTTTGTGCCAAACACCGTCTGAGGAATTGATAGTGCATTTGTCCCACACTCAGGTATCAGTAGAGCCAACCGAGGCATGTTGTTCAGAGAGGAGATCGCAGGATCTGATAACCACTGATGAAAGCAATTTCATTCTGAATCACCCCAGGGCCACTTCTGTTCATCTGCATCTTCATTTAAGGGTGGAGTCTATACATTATGTAGGACACCTTAGGACTACATGTTTAATGGGCAGTGGCAGCAGATTTTCCCCACGTCTTAAAACTGACCCCTCAGATAAATGGAAGATCCTATACTGATGCTTAAACACTTAAAATATTAGTTGCCATTGGGAGAGAAATAATGAAGAATGATGAAATACAGGTAAGAATCTGTGAAATAAAATCTGTTCAGTTACTGTTGAAAATAGTTATTTACATTTACATATACACTTAAAATGTAAATGGAAAGCAGAACTGAAGAAAAAAAAAATTCTTCAGTAAAGTCTTATGATACCCTGCTGGTAAAGGTGTAAATCCTCTACATTGTACAGTATGTCTAGCTGGAGCTGACACGTGATCAGCCATTCAAACTATAAAAAGAGTTTTAAATCACATTAATGATCTTCAGGGTGAGCTCTATTGAAAACAGGCCACTGATAGACAGCCAGCAGCCACCAACCTGTTTTAATGAGGTGGTTGGGTGTATTTCCTGTTCTGAAGAGATGTTGCTCCTCCCTCCTACACAGATGAGGAGATATAAAGCCCTCTGCTCTCCTTCACTAACATCTCCTTGTCTGCCTGGAGACTCAACTTGTTTATTAGTGGAAGTGTATTCTTGAATCTCCTACGTCGACTTCTTTCTTTTTTTAAGGAATGAAACCTTTTGGTGACACTATTTAAAGGCAATCCCTGGCTGTCTGTTTTACACGTATTGTTTTATTATCCTTATTGGGATCCACATTGGCCGTGTTGCCCTGACATGGTTTTCTGGGTGTGTGCAGATCATCAGTAGGACAGCATGGCTTGGTTTCGCACGAATGTCAGTAACATCACTTCAGACACTACGCTCTTTGGAGACGACCCGCGGGATGAGCGCTTGGCCAAGGTGGAAATAACAATTCTGTCCATCATCTTCATCACTGCGGGCATCCTAAACTTTGGGCTGTTGTTGGTGCTGTGGAGGAGAAGGAAGCAGCTCTCCAGGATGCGCGTTTTCGTCTTTCACCTGTGCGTCGCAGACCTGGTGGTCACCTTCTTCCAAGTTTGTCCGCAACTCATGTGGGACATCACCGACAGATTCGTCGGACCGGACCTTCTGTGTCGCGCAGTGAAGTACCTGCAGGTGGTCGGGATGTTCGCCTCCACTTACATGATAGTGGTGATGACAATAGACCGATACCAAGCCATCTGTAACCCCATGGTGACGTTCCAGAGGCGCAGGGCGCGCTGGAACGGTCCGGTGTGCGCCGCCTGGTGCGTCTCTCTCATCGGCAGCCTCCCGCAGGCTTTCATCTTCTCCCAGGTCGAGGTCGCCCCCGGTGTGTACGACTGCTGGGCACAGTTCATCACACCCTGGGGTCCCAGAGCCTACGTGACCTGGACCACTCTGGTGATTTTCGTCTTGCCCATCCTCACAGTGATCGTGTGCCAAGTGCGCATCTACCGCGCCGTGCACGTCAACTTCCAAGTGAAGACGAAGCAAATCGGAGAGGCGGTGAGCAAGCCGCTGTCCTCCAGGGCCAGCAGCCTGGCGGGAGTGTCCAAGGCGCGGGTGAAGACAGTGAAGATGACCGTGGTCATCGTGCTCGCCTACATCATCTGCTGGACGCCCTTCTTCACCGTGCAGCTCTGGTCTGTCTGGGACGTGGAGGCGCCCACTCACAGTAAGACGGCAGGAATCTCACAACATGAAATAAATATACATGTCAGCACGATGCATCATCACGAAGCATGTGGGGGAAGAATAAAAAAAGATAAAAAAAAAAAAGAATAAAAAAGATTGTCATCGCACGATGACAAACTGTCAATTAAGGCATGACAGCCATCCAGTTAAATAATGCTTAAGAAGCAATGAGCTTCTAAAGGATTAATGATTGGATTTCGTATTCAGATGAGTCTCCCTATCAGTGCTTAAAACAGGCTAATGACTCTCAGCTATGGCTTCCCATTTATCATGTGAAAATAATACTGATAATTACGTCTGATTCAATTTCCTTGAAAACCACCCACATAAATAGAAATATTAGACCTTAAGTCGACCTTACAGAGGCTCTTACTCTGAACCATCTGGACAAAATCGATTTGATCATGAAGATATATCTATCACAGAGAGGGTCCCCACAATTAAAAAGTTAAATAACGGGGCTTATAATAAAATCTCATTCCTCCCTCGTTCCAGCGGCAACCTTCACCATTCTGATGCTGCTGGCCAGCCTGAACAGCTGTGTCAACCCCTGCATCTACCTGCTGTTCAGTGGGAAACTGCCCAAGCGACTGGTGGCCCTCATGTGTGCAGACCAGCCTGATCTGAAGGAATCCATGCAGGAGGAGACCACCACGGTCAGCTCCATGTACATCAGCCTGAAGAGCCTGTCAGACAGCAGATAAAAGCCCCAGTGTCACTTTGTCACCTCAGTGCAGCCTCCTCAACATTGTGTGAAAAATATTGCTCTTTTAAGAGAAAGACGTCACGGTAGTTCTGCAAGTGCCAGTAGTGGCAGTCCATTGCAGTGAGAATATAGAAAAGAGAATGAAATATGAAATGCTTTAATGGGGGAAACTCGCTGCTGTGAGTACCACACACACAAGTCATTATAGTGAAATGAGAGTGGTGAATTATCGCCTGTAGTCCTATAATGCCTGACCAGAGAAATAATATATTAGCTGATTTGCCTTTTTGTTTATATCATATTTACATCGGGTATTACACCACATTCAGGCAATAACAGCTGCCTTTTCCAATCTCCTTTTGTATCTATGTATCAAATACATGTATCAAATATGATACACACAGCATTGCTTCCTATGCGTTCCTATATTCCTTTTAGCGGTGTGGCTAAAAAAATAGTCTTCTGCTTATTTGGTGGTCTGCCACTTTGGCTGAATGAAATATCTTTACAAGTACCTAGCAGTGAGATTTACAGACACTCAAATCCCTGGAGGATGATGCCTAATACGTAATATACAAGCTGCTTATTTACCATCTATTGTCTCCATCTGGTGAACGTATCCAGTGAAGTGTAAGATTTTGTTCAGACATCAGTGGTCCCTGAGGATGGCTCCTGATAATTTGGCATGATTTTACAATGAGCTTGAAATTTCTGGTTTGACTGATATTAATTGATAAAGCTATTGATTGATTGATTTTTTTTTTCTTTTTTTTAATCTTGCTTAAGTGAACCAAAATGGGGAACATGGTATCTGCCAAATGTTTCTTTACCATTATTATGTGCAAGCAAATTATTGCAGAAAAACTATTATTGTTCACAACTCTTCATTTATATTATGAGCAGACTTTGCACTTAAAGCTCAGATTTGGTGAACTTTTGCTTTTCTGGACCTCTGTGGGTGCAGACTGAAAGCTGCTAAGCCATTTTCTGTTTTGTTTTCCATTTGCAGAACAGTAGACAAGGAAAAAAAAATATACATTTGCTTGGTGAAATAGAAGCATAGCAGGTTTGTTACAAAAGCACTCCCAATGGCTGTATCATGTAACAATCTAGTTACATAGTACTGGAAGGTGTCAGCCAATACAGACAGTGTAGCACAAGAGCTTTGTTTTCCCAGATGCATTGTGAATTCACTCTCTCTCTTGCAAAACATTGTTGAACCGTCGTCAGAGTAATATTTTGAGTTGACAGAATGATAAAAATCTGTTTATTTTGCAAGAGGGACAAATTACTCCAATTTGCATGAAAGAGCTTAATAATATTGCATTGAATGTACATTTCTTTCTTTTTCTTCTTTTCCTAAAAGAGGATATGTGACAACTGTTCATGGGAAATTCTTTAGTGTTTTCAATTGTTTTTTTTTTAATCCACATTACAGACTGTGTAATGTGACAGTGTAAATGTTGTTCTTTCTGTAAATATGCAGTGTATCATATCTACATCTTAGCTCTATTATATATATATATGGTAAGGACAGTGTGAGAGAACAGGTGAGTCTGTGTTTGTTAAAATTAAGTATCTTCAGATAAGAAGAAAGATGCTCATCCATAAATGTTGACAGGCGTTTACATTTTTCAATGATTTTTCTCTCAACCTCTAAGGGGCAATGGCTTACTGTTACCAATGAATAAACAGTTGTGACTTTTCATGTGACTGTTCCCTGTCTTCCCAACAGCACCTTCTTGTTGAGAAAAATGTCCCTTTTGATTTTTAGTAAAAATACTTTCTTTGGACCCCTGAAAGGGGCTCAGCCACACAGACTTGTTTGTTTGCAGTTTACCCTGTCTTCCTGCAGGGTCCTGTATCTTATAGGCAGACAGACAGATACTGTCTGTCATCTGATAGTTTACAATCAGGTGACAGACACAGCACCAGTTCTGTCTTTTGTCTTTGTGATTTACAGATGGCTCTTTCACGTCCCGTGCTGTTATTAGTTGAGTTAAGAGAGTTAAAACCCATGTCCCATTAACCCCTTGTAATTCACTACATGAGCAAACTAAAAATATCTTTCCTGTGAACTCAGTCTGCAAACACATCTTTAGAAAAAGCAAGGCTGATGCTCTGCTCTCTGCTGCTTTCAGCAGGCCGCATAGATATCAAATCTGTAAATGTGAGTCCTTTGCTTTGACTCTCAGCAGTGACTGACAGCACTAATGCTAATATAGTGACCAGCAGCCACAGAAGCATCTCTAGCCAGGCTCACAGGTCGTGTACTCACGCACATATATAGCTATTTTTATATAACAAGGTGGAAAATTTGCATTTAGAAGTGGTCTAAAATTTTAAATGCACTATATTTCAAAGGGGGAAAAGTATAAGAACTGTAGAAATCTTTTCAGCTGTATATTCCTGATATTTGAATATGTTTTAGGTCAGGGAGAGCCTCAGGAATTGCACTGAAAGTACAACATTTTAGATGCCTGCCATGCTACAGCGAGATAAAAAACAACAACAACAAAAGGCTGGCTCCAAAAAGAGTATCCATGAAATTATTATTCTTCATATTGATTATTTTTAATCAGTGTGTCCAGTTTTGACACTTGCAGCTGTCTTAAAAACAAGAAAAAAAAGTTTTTGTGAATTGACATCGTCATAATGTAAAGACCAGCCAGTGGTTGAAGTTTGTACCATTACAGTGATGCAAAGATTGAAATTCAGGATGAACCTTAGCAGCAGTAGGCCATAAGATCTACTGCAGCATGTGTTTTTTATCCACTGGGGAAATAAAAGGTTTTCGCTGGCTATATTAGCCTGGCCTATTCAACATAACCAAAGGCCTTCAGCCTGTTTTCAGAGCCACTTCTATTTATTTGACTATAATATAAAATACTTGTGCTTAAAAGAGAAGTAAGTAAGTAAAACAAAGTATCAATTGTGAATGGTGGATAAATTATGTCTTTTTAGGTAAACTGTATGATGTCAAATAAATCACATTATGTTTGTTGAAATAGAGTATGTTTTTGTATCCTAAATTGTTTATACTCTCAAGATTTAAGGGACATCGTTGCTGGTCTGACACCAGTTTTTACCCAGCAGGGATCCCAAAACAACATTGATGTCTTCCAGTAATATGAGTCATAATGCAAAAATTGGGCCATAAATACATTAATTGTATTGTTCAAAGAAATTGAAATGTTTTCTTCGTGTGTATATGAACACATGTTCACGTGTCTCTAATACTAAGTACTCACATTTTGGGGGATCTATAAAGCATGACCAAAAAGGCTTCAGATAATGGGATTTAAATGCAGTGCAAACATTTGAACATTATGGGAATGTGAAAATATTCATTAAAATCCTCATGCTATGAAAAGAGACTGCATCTACACTGATTTTCGGTAGCAAACACCAGCTCAAGGTAGTTTCTGAGCCATGGCCAAAACACACAACGAATGCTATATCTACTTTTTGTTGGGGTGATGTCACTCATCACCTGCGTGTTGCAATAACTACTTTCTCTCTGCATCCAACAAAGGCCATCCAGCCACTTATCTGCAGAGAATTTGTGCCACACAACTCATTTGCATATGCATTTTAGCTTGCAACAACAACCCAGCACTTTGCCATCACAAACAGACATTCGAAGCTTTCAGCATTAACAGACTTTTGTTTCTCCCTGTTCCATATTCTACTGACTCTGAAGATGGCTAATGACATTTAACAGAAAAATTATATTTAATATGAACTAAAGCATTAAGTTTAAAAGCTCCATATTCATCTGTATCTGGCCTGCATTTTGAATGTTTTTTCATCTGCATACAGTACAGGCCAAAAGTTTGGACACACCTTCTCATTCAAATGAATAGGAACGTGTGTCCTTTTGGCCTGCACTGTAAAGGTATCACAGCTCCAAGTCTTTTTGTTCAAAACACTGAATGGTCAAACACACGGCGGTTGCTCTGTGCTCCTGGAATGCATCCTGGTCAATAACAAGAGCTTGTAACATTGTGGTGTATAACAAATGTACAGTCTCTGTTGATCAATACATAGACTGTACAGAAACTAGCTGAGAGTCTGGAAGAGGAAGCATTGTGTGTGTCATGTCCAGGATCCATGAATTTGTATGCCATAAATAATGCAACAAATGGTTTTTGCGATGCTATGAATCATGGTACTTTTCAAGCATGATCTGCAATAATAATGCCTTATAATCATTATGTCCGGCTGATGAGTCCTGAAACAAATGTCTGAGGAAGAAATAAACCAGGGCTGCTGTGTTCCAGATGTTTTACTGAGGGTTGTTAGTGTCACACAAGCACAAGTTTCTCATAAAACTTTTAGAGAGAGAGCAAAGATGAATAAAGGACTGTATAATTCATGCATCCGACCTCAGCTTAGTTAAAATTAAAAAGGTGACTTGTTCCAGGAATAGGTCTGAGCCCTTATTATCTCTCAGGCCTGTGGGATGTGTCCATTTATTATCCAGCTGTTAGGCCCTGACAAGATAGTAGTGGTTCTGAGACATTTCTACTCTGTTTGAGGGAAGGTAAGATCGGGACATTATGCTGTAAGCACATACAGTATGTGAAACACAAAACAGGGTGACTGTGTACGTTTACAGATTTGTAGAGGAGCAGAGTCACATCAGCTACAGAAAGTTCCCAGTAGAGGTCTGGTTTTTTGGTCCGATGCACTTACAAGTAACAGATGGTACTGAATGTATTTCCAAAAACTGAATCTTGAGAGCAAATCCAAATCAATCAGAATGTCAAAAAGAGAGAGCGAGAGAAAAGGTAGATGACCTTATCCCTCTTGGTTCAGTTACAGTTGCAGAGTAAATCTGTGCACGGTGATGCAAAGTTACATATTTAAATTGGCAGTAATCCTGAATCAGCCGTTGATTTCAAAAGCAGGTCTCTTCATCAGTCCCTGCTGACTAATTAAGTAAACGTGATGGCTATGAGTTGTATTTGATGTGTCCAGTGGTTTTTAATGTGAGGTTACTCTATAAAGCGCTAAGATAAATATGCCATTCATGGCTATAAATGTAACATTTGACTGAGGCTAACCGGTGAAAAGACAGACCTGGAGGTGTTTGTAAGTTTCCCTTGTAGCTGAACATTGTTTCTTTCCAGGAGCAGGTCGTGATGATCGTGACTGGACAGGTTTCACCCACTGTTGTGTTTACGGGCCATGAGGCTAAACAACATTTCATCTTTTTGGTGGTTTGGAGTTGAAAATGCAAGTGACAAGAAAGGCCAGGATGCTAACACTGCTAATGCTCACCTTGGGTATGCAAGAAGTCATGTTGCCCCCCAACTATGTATTCAGTCATTAATGAATGTATGATATGATATGAAAATAGCCCTGATAGCACTTTCTTGTGTCACACTGTTGAAAACATAATAGTAAGAAAGGTAAAAGAAATGTAAGTAATTTATGAGCAAAGAGAATGAGTAGCATTGCATAGACGAAGGACGCAGGACAGCAATGAGACAGAAGAAAGAAAGGGACACGAAAGAGACCAAAGTGTTGACGAAGATGCTGTTGATGTGGAGTGGACAGAGGTAACGAATTCGGCAGCAGCTGAATCCTCAAGGAGACATTGCTCAGCAAATAAGTGAGATGGCAGTAACGTTAAGCCTGAAATGCATGTTAAGTGCCAGCTGTCTTAAATTTCAAAGCAACTTAATATTCTTGAGGTCACAGATGCTCAAATGGAAACAAAGGCACAACAAAGAACGCATGCTGTTTACTCCAAGACTTCTAAAATCTACATAATTCACTCTTTTTGCAAATATGGAATATTTGTTCTGGACACCTGATAATTCATCAATACAAACCTAATATAAATACTTGGCGCTCTTGGCGCCGCTTAACCACACGTGCGGCCGGTTTACCTGTAGCAGTCTAGATGAAAGAGATCAGTGGAATGAATAGAAATAACTGATCCACAGATTTGGTGACATGACATTTATAAAGGTGACTGACTCCAATAATAACACACATCGAGATGACTTCTGTCTTCAGAGGGGAACGTCATCTGCCTTCACAAGATTACACAATTTTCATTTTGTGGTGTGACGTTTTATTGACTGCACCGCAAAACAAACACGATCTGTCATATAAGCTGTTCATGTTAAACCATCAATCAGCTGAGCGCCACATGAGGAAATGGAATGAAGTCCAGAGACTGAGAGGCACACGACTCCCTTTATCAAGATTTTCACTCACAGCAGCCACAGCAGCATCTCTGTCTTAAATTTTTGTTTTGGTGACATGCTGGACACTGTCACGGTTATGAAACCCGAGCTTGGTATCATGGAAACGGCTTGGATGTTAACGTGCAATCTTAAAGGGCAATTTTTAAAGCCACTATTTAAAAGTTTGCTCTCTGACCAGATACAGTTCAAAAACTCAGTTTCATAAACTGGCTCTCCCTTCTGTTTGAGGAGCAGCAGAATTATGGTCGGTTGTCCTTAACAGACACATTTGGTTTACATGATTGATATCCTGAAATCCTACTCACCCATAGATACACTGAAAGACCTCCTCTTGCTTATTTCTTCTCTCTGCATTGATACTGTGAGCATTTTTACTACAAAGATATGTAGATTCATTTTG
The DNA here is from genome assembly GCF_900963305.1 of Echeneis naucrates. NCBI lineage: Eukaryota > Metazoa > Chordata > Actinopteri > Carangiformes > Echeneidae > Echeneis > Echeneis naucrates. Next base: position 20,949,366 of record NC_042515.1, on the reverse strand, counting down.
AGCACATAGCACAAAAACCCTCATCGTGGAGGCTAGAAAGGTGTGTAATATGTATCAAGGAGACAGCTGTTAAATGAAACAAGATGACATGAAGGAGGAGGTTGAGTGCTCTGCTGATGCTAAAATTGAGCATTGTGGCCATCAATTCAATACAAAAACCATGTTGGGAGTCAGGTTTGTACAGACTCAAATTGATTTGCAAGACAAAGGTCCTGGAGGAAAATGGCTCCACCCCCAAGAGTTTGGTCTGAAAGAATAAGAGAATGTTCACAATAGTGGCTTGATTGAGGCAATTATGCAGTCTTTATTTTTTATTTTTACATAACTGGATTGCATTTGCTGTGGGTGACTGTCTTTAAAGAGTATGAATCAGGGTTGTTACTTCTCACAGGCATTTGTGTCTAACAGAGCGATATCTGTGAGCTGCTGTGATATCTTGATATCTTGATAAATTTCATCTAGTTCTTGTAACTCAGATCAGGAGACGATCATTAGCAACTCGCTTGTTCTGGAGTCAGCTTCAGTTTCAGTAAGGATAGGAATCAGTGGGATATATAGGATGGAGATGAGAGGGTGACTGTTGCATTGATTGATGTCAAACTGAGAACCACACGAGCGAGGAATGAAAAACATCTTCAATCATCAGGCTCCACAGCCTCCACTTCAGGACAGCGTGTTGTCCTCGGCATCCTTTCTCTTTTTGCACCTTGTCAGCCATTGTGTCGATAATAAAGTTGAACCTGAGATATATTTCAGCTTCCTGTTATTTTAATCTTATATGGCCTTCGCATATTGATTTTCAGATTTTTCATACACGTCGTATGTCATTTGCAATAAAATTTCCACAAAATAGTTAAATTACATTTAATTTTAATGGTTCAAAGAATGTTGGCCCTCACGCATGTTCACCTCATCAAATCTGGCCCTCTTTGAAAAAAGTCTGGACACCCCTGTTCTAAACTTAGCAAGAACTATGGTTAAGCATGTCGATAGGACAGACAATGTAATGAATTCTAAGTGAAATTTGTATCCAAATAATCATTTATATATTTAATTTACCTACATACTTCCAGATGATGAAAGTGACTTTTCTTGCACTGAGCTTGTCTGTGTCACACCCAAAAAAAAAAAAAAAAAAATGGAAGTCATTCTCTATTTTAGAGTAGCTCAGATATGAACCACTATTCATCCTGTCTTTGTTAATTATACATGGACTCTTCTCGCACCGAGGGGATTGATTTACCAAAGAAGAAATTAAGCAGTGACGGTCTTTCACAAGTGAGAGAGGGATCTGTAATCTACTGGATAATCTCTCACACTCAGATGTCGGATCATTTTAACAAAAGCGGACAAAACGGAAATGCATGATGCAAATGATTGATGACTAGTCAGTAGTTATCAAAAGTAGCTTCTGTTGTCCAGCCTCCCCCCAAGTTTAAAATGAAAGGAACAATTTTGGATATTTTGAGTGCAGTGATGTGTGTCACAAAACCGCTCAATGGCATCACCTTGAAATTTTCAAAAGTTTTGCGTCTCGCTCCAGATTGATGTAGATGAATGAGAAACAGTACACGCATGTATCAAGGAAGGACCTCATATCCTAATCTCAGCAGAAAGTTGGCCATTTTGATTTGAAATTTGGATTTTTATTCTGTTTGCTATTCAGCCTCAATGAACTCTCCTTCCAGTTTTATTACAAGTTACTTTACATTCACTCAATATCATTCTCATGAAGGCCTGCAAAGTTTTCAACATCTTTTTAGTTCCTTGTAAGTTCCGGGTGAGGTGTTGCTATGAACCTCGATGATTTGGACATGAAACAGACAGTCCTTGTGACTCCAGTCCAATCTGCCTGCCCGAGACTACTGCTCTGAAGACGTCTGCGCGTCAACACTGAGCCAGACCTGGGTGGGAGTAGTGAGCCTCATATCACAAACAGCGTCTGATTTACGTTTGGTGTGTTTTCCAAATGATACAGTATGACAGGATGTATACAAACAACAACAAACAGTTTGAACTTTGTAGCTTATGACTCTGTAGACCACCTATGTTAACAAGAGGCTATATAACACACACAGGCGAAAGTAAAAAAAAAGCATAAAAAAGTGGATTGTTGGATTGTGTCAGTAACACAGTCATCTCAGTGTGTTTCTTCTGGCCCTGCTCCATTAGCACCTCAAGTCATGTAAGCTGCATAGAAGATACTGCTGCAGCTGAGGCCTCAAAAGTTATCAGTGCGATATAAACAACACACACAAAGTCAGACTTTAGCTGATATTTCATTTTGGCAAGAACTCCAGTGGGTCTGGGGCTGCATGGTGGCACAGTGGTTAATGTTGTTGCCCAACAACAAGAAGGGACCTTTCTGTGCAGAGTTTGGATGTTCTCCCCGTGCCTGCGTGGGTTTCCTCCCACTGTCCAAAGACATCATGTTTAGCTTTGTCCAGGGAGACCCCGCCTTTGCCCAGTGTGAGCTGAGATTGGCTCCAGCACCCTCTGTGACCTGGAAACGTATGAGCGGTATTCACAGATTTCAGCCTAAATGTTCTGGTTATTGAACACTACTGTATGTCAGGGGCCCACTCACAGTATTACTGGAGCAGTGGGAGGTACTGAATCCTCGGACTACATTAATGGTTTCCGAAGGCAGCTCTTTGAATCAGTTAGCTTGGCTTGAGAAAAACTAGAGGCTCCTCATAGAAAGTGACATTGTATGACTGAGAGGTGTATTCTTTTTTTCCCCAGGTGATCAAGCGCTAGCCCTGTTTGTCGGACATTATTCCAAACTACGTCATCTCTACCCCAGACAGAAAGAGGGCAGGCCAGATGCGTCATTCATTTTTATCCTTCTGGACCTGAGGCAGGGGTTACGTTGGCTCAGGTAAACTAACCTCTGTTGCTGGAAGACCCCGAGCTTGAGGTCACAGATTGCATGACATGCATGTAGTGGAGATCCTGTGGAGATAGCCAGGAAGTGGTACAGTATTTGACACCTGAGGGCATACATATGGCCACAGGATGGGAAAGCTCATCTGACCCGCTCCCTGGGAAACAGTTGACGAAGGACTATCAACACCATTTGCTCTCTTTTCAGACTTCTCTAACCCATCTGGGGGAAAGAACAGTCCCTACTGATTGTATGCTCTTATATTTTCTGTCACCTTCTTTTCTGCCAAAGCACATGGCGTAACGGATATGCTTACAGACAATTCAAAGACACTTGCACTGTGCAACCACACTGAGCTCTGATGTTTTCTTCCCCCACTAAGACGTACATGACCATTGCATCATTTTTAGTTAGCGACACCGGCAGCCATAGTGAAGTGTGTCCCGGGGGCCAGAGCAGACGACATCCAGTCTTATCTGAAACTGCTGGCTAAGGGTTAATATTGGTGTGTACTTTTGCTAAAACGATGTCGGACACTGTAGTTTTCTCCGGCCCCCTCCCCAATCGGACCAGTGATGACGTGTACAGCCGCATGACGTCATTTAACCGCTGGCTGTCGAGCTGCTGTCCCGAAAACAACGTGGGCTACATAGATAACTGGAAGTCTTTCTGGGAGAGACCTGGTCTGATTAGGAGAGATGGTGTCCATCCCACCGTGGACGGGGCCGCTCTCATTTCGAGGAATATGGCCGAATTTATTCCAAAATATTCTTTGCCTGCTAGACTCAATTGGCTTTTCCCAGCATGTGAATGAACCCACTCACTTCTACAATCATATCCTTGATCTTGTTCTAACATATGGCATTGACATTGACAAGCTAACAATTCTTCCCCAAAACTCTCTCCTGACTGACCATTACCTTATTACATTTGAGTTTACTTTAATGGGCTCCACAGCAGTGAGGAATACATTCAGCTATAGAAGATGTTTATCTGAAGGCTAAATTTAAAGAGAACATTCGGTCATCATTCCCAACAATGCCATATCTAAATTCAGATGAGGATTTCTCCCATACGCAGGTTGATGACCTTGTGACTAGCACTATGGCCACACTGTGTTCGAATCTCGACAATGCTGCCCCTCTCAAAAAGAAAGTATTCAACCTGAGGAGGCTGGCTCCCTGCTATAATTCTCAAATCCGTGCCTTAAAGCAGACATCAAGGAAATTAGAAAGAAATTGGCGTTCCAGTAAGTCAGAAGAGTCTCACAGAGCCTGGAAAGAAAGAACAACCCCAGGTTTCTCTTCAGCACTGTAGCCAGGCTGACAGAGAGCCATAGCTCAGTTGAACCAGTGATCCCCTTGGCTCTCAGCAGTGATGATTTTATTAACTGTTTTACATAAATACATAAAATTCTCACCATCAGAGAAAGAATTTATCAGCTCTTATTTACATTAGACAGTAATCTTCTGCTGAATACAGCAACTCCTGAATCAGCTGCGATGCCTCTTTTACATCTGGAATCATTCTCACCTCTGAATCAGAGCTAGCTTCTATAGTTTCATCATCCAGACCGTCAACCTGTCTATTAGACTCAGTACCAACTAGCCTCTTTAAAGAGAGCTTTTATTAATTGAGCCGTTCATTCTAGATTTGGTTAATCAGACTTTATTTCTGGGTTATGTACCTCAGGCACTTAAGACTGCGGTCATCAAACCCCAGCTTAAAAAGCCTAATCTTGATACCCATATCAAACCTTCCATTTATTTCTAAAATCATTGAAAAAGCTGTAGCAAAACAACTACACGACCATCTGGATGGGAACAGTTTGTTTGAAGAGTTTCAGTCAGGATTTAGAGCCCATCATAGCACAGAAACAGCGCTGGTTAAAGTCTCCAATGACATTCTAATGGCCTCAGACAATGGATCAGCCTCCATACTTCTCCTTCTAGATCTTAGTGCTGCAATTGCTAATCTCGCTCTTGCTCTCTCTCTCTCTCCTTCCCACTCTCAACCCAACTGTCGAGGCAGATGGCCGCCCCCCTTGAGCCTTCTGCCTGAGGTTACTGCCTCTTAAAGGAAGTTTTTCCTGCTCATCAAGGGATCTGTTGGGTCTCTTTAAATAATTTTATAAAGAGTTTGGTCTAGACCTGCTCTGTATGTAAATTGCCTTAATGTAACTTTGTTATGATTTGGCGCGATACAAATAAATCTGATTTGATTTGATTTTGATTTGATCTATCGACTCCTGGGTTGGTGGTCGTCACCTCACAGCAAGGCTCTGGATTTAGATCTACCAACCAACAGGGTACCCTGTCTTCTGCATGCTGACCTATGCAGACACATCCAAGTTATGTTAAACTGTGAGCCCAAATTGCCCATAAGTGTCAGTCCGGGCATAAATGGTTGTTGGTCTCTATGTATCAGCCCTGTTAGGGCCTCACCCAGTGTCACCTGGAATTGGCTTCCCCGCCATCCCTCAAAAGGATAAGCAATAACACTAATTAATGAAGCATTACATTAATTAACAGCAGTGGAGGGACCATGAAGGTGGGCGAAGTGTGAAGTGCATGATGGTCACACCAGAGATCAAGACTGACAGCCAGGCAACGATAATTAACATCACACCACAGAGATCAATGCAAATTCCCAACGTCAGTGCTGGGATGTCAGTCAAAGACGAAATGTGTAAAGTAACAGACATCAGCTGGTGAAGTGATATCTCGCCTTACATCTGATCATTATATAACTTTGCCTAAAGACTCTGATGCTCTGTTTGCTTTCTTCATGTGATTTTCTGCACACGTGGCGCCAGCAGGGTGCCATCTTTGAAAGTTAGCTTGATTGCCAACTGTCATACCTATGTCCAGTGAACAACGGCTTGTTCCTCCATCCACGAGCACACAGCCTGGAAATGAATTAGGCCGCTCTCATCAATGACCTTTTGACTGGCTACTACAGCTGTCCACATGGACACGGGAAGAATTGCTGCAATATTACTGTAATATAAGTCTGTCGACACAATGTATATGTCAGACTGGCACCTGCAGTTCTAAAATTGTTCTGTGTTTATATTACATGTGTAGAATCTTTGAGATGAATGAATTGAATCGAACAATCAATTGAATACCATAACATTGGGGGACATCCTCATTCTCATTATACTCAAAGATTATCAGTGGTCTTTAAAACCTGTATTTTTCTCCTTAAATTTTTATGCAGCCCTGTAAATATTAAAACTTGATTACACACTACATTGGTTTCTGAATGAAAGTCAGTGAAAGAGGGAGAAAATCCACTAAGACCTCAAAGAGAAACCTAAAAAAAAAAAAAAAAAAAAACAACACTGCTGCAGTTTGATAAAATTCCCATTAACGAATGTGTTTGGGAGGGCCTTAAAATTCACATCATGAAAAGTGAAACCTTCAAAGGCCATCCAGACTGTGAAATATATAGGAAATGCAGTTATGTTCTAGAGAAAAACATCCTTCCCTGTGCCAGACTGCACTGTCTTCTCCATCAAGATCAGGTCACTTTGTCTCTCTGCCAAACAGGAATGAAGACGATGCTCATCTCTCATGTAAGCCATACTGTCCTCTCTCATGTCGTCACTTGCGAGGGGGAAAAATGTGTGCCTGCAGCTTGGATGTTGACACCATGGTCCCCCACAGGCTGATCCCAAAACTCAGGCGCCTGCCGCTGAGCTCTGCTCCTGACTACAAAGCTCTCTAATGGACAGGCTGTCAACTGCTTATCCTCAGCATCAGTGTCCCTGAAGGTTGCACGCTTTTCTCTTTGTTCATTGTTCTATTCAAGCAAAATGTACAGCCACCATGAAGTTCAGTGAAATTCACTGTTGACAGTTGGAGTGGTTAGTGTGCTTCAGGATAAAAAATAACCATTCAAGTGAGGTGGCTGGCATTATAGTGTATGAACATATATTTGTACCTCACTGAAATTTGATGTCCAGTTTTCTACACTGGCACTCTGTTGTTGTATCTCAGACTGGCTCACCAATTGGAAAAGAAGAGATTGCATTGAAATAAAAAACGGTACTCAGGCCACATCACAGGGATCACTCTGCTCCCACAATGCATTTAAAACAGACGGTGTGATCTAAACATTTTAACAGTCTGATTATGCTGAATAACACAGATCTTGGTTCATTTTGAATCATGCGCAGTTCATATGATCTATTTCCTGCTCTTAGTCATGTTTGGGACATGCGATGGATTTGAACATAAGCTGACACCTTTGGCATAGTGTTGCTATTGCAATAACTGAATTAATTCACGTTAAAATCAAGAGCCAACATAAAAAATCCAGTGATCCGGAACTAATGAAAACAGGCTTGTAAGCTTTTTGCTGCTCATGCTTGTCCACGAACAACATGTATTATCACCAGGGACTGATGCTAATGTTACAGAGGCAGAACCCCTGTCTCTTTCAATGAAGTGATTTTAAGGTCACGTTTAGGGAAGAACAATTTGGTTTATCCCAAAACACAATTAAACTCATTATACTTATTGCTTTACATCTAAAAACATCTGCTGTATAGAACTCTTTATTTATTGCATTGGGATGAATGGGCTTTTTTACACCATTGATTGCCTGAAAGTTATTTTCTACTCCCAATTGTTCACCTCTGCCGCTGTAAATAACACAGGATAAATAATTTAGATGGAAATATGCATGGACAGACATTAATTTGAAAGGAGCCAGCATGAATAATCATCGAGTCCTGTATCTGCCCAGTCCAGACAGACCATGGGGGCATGGAAACATACCAAACTCTGCTAAGCAAATTGATGGACAGCTTTTCAAGCCAGCAGTTTGCTGTCCCACCTGCAATTCTGCCCCAGTGATTGGTCTTGCAGTATAACCTCTGAAAGTCAATAAAAGACGCAATAATGTAGATGGCAGGAGCAGTGATACTAAAAATAAAATAAAATCCTATTTATTCTAAAGAGGCCCTGCATGAGAGGGTTAAAGTAGACTATGTCACACTAAAGAAACTGCTCTTTATTACTTCTAATGAAATGTTCATCAAAAACCTGGTCTCTTCATCCTTGATTTTCACCATGTCATTTAAAAGATAAAACACCAAACAATTGGACTGGGACAGGAAACATGATCGAATCATATGGTTGCTCTGTGAATGGAGTGGTGGAGCAGACGCCATCCCAAATTTATCTGCAGTCATTACTGCTGAGTGATGCTCCGGACAGTTTTTGGTTCAGGACTTTCACCAGGGTTCGAACACAAACAGAAAAGGTGGAGATGTGGTGGAGAATTAGCCTTTTTTTTTTGCCAGAGGAAACAGGTGAGAGCTGACTGTGCGGAGCAATGAAGGTGGATGAGAACCAGGCAGGTGGAGGAAGGGAGGCTGGCGTGAGGAGGAGTCTCTTCGTTACCTGGCTTCACGTACCCAGACATCTGCAATCTGGATAATTGGTGACCTGAAGCTGGTTATCAACTCGCTAATTGAACCCAAACGTTTCCTATCTAGATCAGCGCGTTCACATGAAAGGGGCGGGGTTTTCTGTGTCCGACCAATTGCAGCACGGAGCAGCATATTTCACAGCAGCAGAGCTTCATTGTCCGCAAATATAAGGAGTAGAAATCGGTAATTCAAACAAAGAGCAACACGGTTGCAGCAGCAAGAAGCCCAAAGGAATGAAGGAAAAGACCAACAATAAAAAAATAAAATAAATAAATAAATAAATAAAAAATCACTGACTCTGTCAATGCACAAGTTACTGGGATTTAATATTACATCTCGATTTACTGTGTTTGTCCCAGAAATATATGTTTCAGGTATTTTTGAATGGGTTCTTCGACAATTTGGACCTCATTTCAGCTACAACCCCAGTGGAGCAAAGAGAAGTTGGGAGCAAGTAAAAAAAAAAAAAGTGATCCATAGGTCTAACTTCATATCTTCTAGGCTGTACTTGTGTCCCTGTTTTTTTAAACAGTGTCTCTTTGTTGTAGGGTGGCATAACAGCAATGATCTGATATAGTTTGCAGCCCACAGGAAATAATGTGAGAGGAGAAAGACGGAGTTAGCAATGTCTATCTCATCAGACCCTGGTGGAGGTGGCAGCTCACAAAGCATCACATTTGTACATGTCATGTTTCAGTGAGCTGATGTTAAAACACTGGGCTCCCCTCACTGATTTACAGAATTGGAGGTTTATTAATCTCTCACTGGTAGGAAGGATGTTACCCAGATTCCTGTCTTTTTCAATGTCTCCCTATATTTCTCCAAATGTTTTTTCAGTCCATTGATAAAACTATACTTGTCATTCTTTTTTTTCCTTTTTTTTTGGGGGGGGGGGGCATGGAATACAAAAAAAGCTTCTACAACAATATTGAGCTTAGGTCTGCCAAATTTGCTTCATTATCATCCATCCAGCTTCATCCACTTATCCGGGGTCAGGTCACGGGGCTTCGCTATCACTGGGCGGCTAATTTTCAGAAAATCATATATTGGTTTCACGCTCCAAAGCTGTCATGGTGTGAAATTGAAAACGAGTCATGCATATTGGCAACCCTTCCTGCCTTGGTTACTTTGAGTCTCCTTCTGTCTACTCCACTCTATACCTGTAATCCTGTTGTTCTTAATACTTTACAAATTTGGTCACAATTTCAAAACCACTTTGGTTGCACAGATTCTTTCATCTGGTCCCTATCTGTGACATCATCTTTTTGTCCCAACTACATTAGATAGTTATTTTGCCCTGTGGAAAAGACTTGGCCTCTCCAAAATTAATGACCTTTACAGCGAAAGTGTCTTGTCTACTATTAGTCATCTCTCGCAAAAATTCAACCTCCCCGACTCAAGTCGTTTTTGATATTTTCAGGTCAGACAGAGATTCAAACTTTCCCAATGCCCCTCAACCTACTGCTGTGGACGACATTCTCCAAACTCCCCCCAATCTATCTAATCTATAATTTTGAAAATATATTCCAACATATCATCTCTCACAGACACTCGATAAAATAACTTCTACGGACAGCCGTGGTTCTGGATCCCTACTCCTGGAGAGGGGCTGGACTTTATTCTTCTCTGGAGTTGCTCATGGGGTGAGGTGCCAGGTGGGTGTGGGGATACTCACAAGCCCCCGGCTGTGCGCCACTACATTGGAGTTTTCCCCAGTGGATGAGAGGATCGCCTCCCTATGCCTCAGGGTTGTGGGGGAAAAACTCTGACTGTTTTTTGTGCGTACGGACCAAACAGCAGTTCAGAGTATTCGGCCTTCTTGGAGACCCTGAATCGGGTCCTGTATGGGGCTCCAGTAGGGACTCCATAGTCCTATAATAGGACTTCAACGCGCATGTGGGCAATAATGGAGACACCTGGAGGGTCGTGATTGGGAGGAACGGCCTTCCTGATCTGAACCCAAGAGGTGGTTTGTTGTTGGACTTCTGTGCTAGTCATGGACTGTCCATAACGAACACCATGTTCAAGCATAAGGATGCTCATAAGTGTACTCGGTACCAGAGCACCCTAGGCCGAAGGTCGATGATCTATTTTGTGATTGTGTCATCTGATCTGAGGCCGCATGTGTTGGACACTCAGGTGAAGAGAGGGGCGGAGCTGTCAACTGATCACCACCTGGTGGTGAATTGGGTTAGGTGGCGGGTGAACTGGGAACGTCTCGAGGAGGCCTCTGTCCAACAGACTTTCAACTCCCACCTCCAGTGGAGCTTTTCTAGCATCCCTGTGGAGGTTGGGGACATTGAACTTGAGTGGTCAATGTTCAAAACTTCAATTGCCGTGGGGAGCTGTGGCCTCAAGGCTTTGGGTGCCTCAAGGGGCGGTAACTCTCGGACACCATGGTGGACACCGGTGGTCAGGGAAGCTGTCGGACTGAAGAAGGAGGCCTTCTGGGATATATTAGCCCAGGGGACTCCTGAGACAGATGCAAGGTACCGACAGGCCTGAAGGGCTGCAGCCTCAGCGGTGAGGGAGGCAAAGCAGTGGGTGTGGGAGGAGTTTGGAGAACGCATGGAGAAGGACTTTCGGAAAGTATACTCCAAGGTGCTGGAAAGGAGGGTTCGGCCACTTGTTGAACCTTAGATTGAAGAACAATGGAGCAGATCTTTACTCTTGCACGTATCCTGGAGGAAACCAGTGGCATGCACACTCTGGGTAGGAAATGAGTCCTTGAGTATCTCGGGGTCTTATTCACGCGTGAGGGTAAGATGGAGCATGAGATTGGCTGGAGAATCGGAGCAGCAGGGGCGGTGTTTCGTTCGCTCTACCGCACTGTTGTGACAAAGAGGGAGCTGAGCCAGAAGGCAAAGCTCTCTATCTACCGGTCAGTCTTTGTTCCTATCCTCACCTATGGTCATGAGCGATGGGTCATGACTGAAAGAATCGCGGGTACAGGCGGCTGAAATAGGTTTCCTCAGGCTGGTGGCTGGATTCTCCCTTCGAGATAGGGTGAGAAGTTCAGCCATCCGGGAGGGACTTGGAGTAGACCTGCTGCCCCTTCATGTGGAAAGGAGCCAGTTGAGGTGGTTCGGGCATCTGATAAGGATGCCACCGGGACACCTCCCAAGGGAGGTGTTCCTGGCATGTCCAGCTGGGAGGAAGCCACAGGGCAGGCCGAGGACCAGGTGGGGAGATTATATCTCCACACTGGCCTGGGAGTGCCTTGGGATCCCCCAGTCAGAGCTGGCCAATGTGGACGGGAAAAGGAAGTTTGGGGTCGTCTGCTGGAGCTGCTACCCCCGTGCCCCGATCCCGGATAAGCGGCTGAAGATGCATGAATGAATGAATGAAAGGAAGTGGGAGGAGGAGTTTAGGATGTAATACCTGAGGAATACTGGACTGAAGCTCTGAATAGACTTCATGGTTTTTCCTTCCGTCTAAAAAAATGTTTCCCACTCGAAGCCAGAAAGAGACTTGTGCAAAGCTTGTTTTTATCTGTTTTGGATTATGGAGATGTGATATATATGCATGCCGCATCTTCCCTGCTTAAAAAGCTGGACAGCAATCCGTTTTGTAATGAGTGCAGGCTCACGCACACACCACTGCACCTTATGTGAATCGTTAGAATGGCCCTCCCTATATACAAGAGGAGAAAACACATATGGTGACATTTACTTTTAAAACATTAGCAGGTAAATTGCCATCTTATATCTCCAGACTTCTGTCTTTTTATATGAACACCAATGGCACTAGACGAGCAGCAAATGGAATGCTTTTAAATGTTCCCTGGATGCAGTCGGATCTAGTTTTCTTTCTATGCCCCTTCATTATGGAATGAGTTGCAAGATGAAATTAACCCACAGGCCGTCCCTACTGTAAATGTGTTTAAAGGTATTTTAAAAGCAGCCCTTCAGAAAACACACAGCTGTTTTAATTAATGCTGACTTCAGATTGCCCCTTACTGTTGATTTTATGTATTTAATGTCTTCACCGTATATGTATCCTTATATATTTCCTTATTTTATGTATGGAATCTATGTGTGCTGTCTTGGCCAGGACCCCCTGGAAGAAGAGATTCTGTATCTCAATGGGACATTTCCGTTTACTGTGAAAGTAAGTCAGATGTACCTTTTGCAGAGGGGACCCTGGGACCCTCACAGTGACCCACCCACAAAAAGGCTGGCCTCCAGAGCGGTAATAGTAAATTAAGAATTCAATTATAAATGTAGTAAATTCATCATATACCTTTACATACAAATCCATTGTTTCGTGCATTGTGGGGGTGAGGCCATGTGCACTCAGGTGGAGGTCACTGATGAGATGCTCTCTGCTAGATCAGCGAGACCAATGCTGCTACTACACTTGAGATTGAGTGTGGACACTCAGCATTTGTCTCACTTGTGGTGGTGAAGCATCCCTCCTTTATTACCTGCATGAGAAGGTGGCCAGGAAACACCACAAAGTCCTGTGAGTGACCTGGCCACCTTGTGGATGGCCCTGCTGCATGTTTTTTATTGAGGTTCTTAGTGTCGCCAACAGCATACAGTACATGAATGTACCCATGAATAACAAACACCCAAATGAATAATTTACACTTAATTTTTGTTTAAGCCCCCCCCCCCTCGAAAAAAAAAAAAAAAAAAAACAACTGTTGAAAATTAAACTTTTTGATATGGGCCCCAGGAGTGTGGAGGAAAACAGGAGCTGAGGATTTGCAGCAGGAAACAATACTGTAGACGATCCATCAATGAGTGGCAGAATGAGCCAGGTTTTTAATGGAGCAGGTGAGATCAATTGAGTTAGGTGACTCCAGGTCAACCCAGCTCCATACCAGCCTCCAAATCAGACAGTCACAGGAAAGGCAGACACACACACACAAAAAAACAAAACAGGAAAGAGGGAACTGAGGGAGAGGAACGTAAACACAAAAAAAAAAAAAAGAAATCCAGGGTATTAGAGAGGTTAAAGTGAATATATATGATTTGCAGTCAAACTGAAAAAGGGCTGCAACCCCTGAAAGACAAAATATAAAGTTCATTTTAAGTTTAGCTTCATCTACATCATCACCATCTTAGTTCCCCTGACTATGCATCATCAGCCAGTGTATGTCTGCTTAGGCGCTCTAGTAAGATTCTTCAACAAATCTGAGTGGAAATAAACAATCCTGTTCAGGACATCTAAAGTCTTTATCAGGTGTGCTGCACTGCTGAGTATATGAACAGTTATGGCGCCCCCTAGAGAATGTCACTTGATAACGCTACTATGTTTGAATAGCTTTGCACACAGTTCATATTATGAATAACTTTCTTGATGACATAACTTTTATCACTTTCATCTCACATAGTCAAAAATATTGAATAAATATGAAAAAAATAAAATTTGAAAGCACAGTCTAACTTGTGAGGGATTAGTTGTCAAAGGTGTCTGACTGTCGTCTTGAAACATCCAGGAGATGTCACTGCAGGCTGAGAACAGGGAAACAGGCAATGTGCTTCGATGTATTGACTGGCGAGGACGGTTGATAATTTTCTAAGGAGCTGTAGATAATTGTGCAGAAAATGAATCGGTAAGGTTGATAGTCCCTCCTCGGAGCACACAGAGAACACTGAAAACCTTTGATTTAATATCAGTATCTCCTGTCTGACGGACTGTGGGAGGCTACACGCTGTGACCAGGTGGTTCATTTCCACACTGCACATCGTCAAATGGAGTTTTCCAGTGTGACTCTACTTTCTTAAATCATAATAAAGCAGACAAACCCAAACAGAACACAGAATAAGATAATGTGATTTAGGACTTTGATTTTACACTGACAGGCTTGGTGAGTCCTGGGCCGATCGATCACTCTATCTTTGTTGTGCTTGGCATTTATCTACCATCAATCAGGCAGTGGTAGACACCTCCCAAGGTCAGAGCCTGACTTGTCAATACTAGACATGATTCAGCACTTTGTCAGCACTGCCACAATGTCTCTATCAGATGCATATTTATCTAATTGCAACGATATACTACAGTTGACAGATAAAGAAGTGAATTTACCAAAAAATTCGCTGATTGAAGCAACACTAGAGAATTATCTAAGCCAATATGTGGACTGTGGACAGAGGCCCAGAATAATCAGCTCATTGGATGGACGCAGAAGAGGCAGCCGGAAGGCAGTCGCTGCCACTTAGTGTACATTATTTATCCAGATTAGTCACAGGGCTGCTTTCAGCCAGCTGCAGACGTGAGTAAGGAAACTTCTGATGATCCTTTGCTGACCAAGCCAAATTCAGAATATGCACAGACAAAACCACGAAGGAAAAGCTTCTTATCCAGGTCATTGAGTGATTCTGTTTGGAGCATGCGGTGCTGATAATTTCTTATCACAACTATGCCAGAAGTTGGTGTTTTTTCTTTTCTTTTCTTTTCTTTTTTTTTTTTTTTACCAGCTCATTGAAAAATACAATATTTATGCTATCTACATTTGATAGAGTTGTGCCGTGGATTTTGAATTTAAGTTGCATCTCTGTGGTAAGATTTACATGGACATTGAATCACAGGCCTGGCATTTGCAGGAGAACTACAGGATGTGTTGAATTCTCAGTACAGCAACAAAGAGCCTGATGAAGCTGCTTGTACTATCTCTGCAGTTAAGCCACAGCTGTGAAATGAAGATGCGAGATGTGAGTGTGTTCGGATGTATGCACTGGTTGCCTGTTTGCTGGTTCTTTATATTTCCCTCTGTTTTTTTGTCACCTGCAACACTGTGCTGTTGCAGGTTGTGGGGGTTGACCTTAAGCACATGGAAATGCGTTGACATCACCACAGCCATGCGTCTCCTGCCTCTTCTGTCATCCGTCCTGTGTTGTCATCTGTCACTGATCAGACTCGCTCTCCACTAACATCCAGGTATAAAACAATGAGAACCCAGGCAACTGTGTTGAGACAGATAATGCTGGATTTACTGGATCTTATTTCTAACTTGATTTCTGGGCTGGAGTCTGATAAACTCTCTCGCATGGGTCCAGAAGTGTTAAGTTCTTATCAAGTGAAATTGGAGAGCATCAACATATTAACATTTTCATACTATTTCCCAGCCACATAAAGGAACTTGTGAAGCCTGAAAGGTGATCGAGAATGAGAAGGCGGCGCCGATGTTTGAGCAGCATGAGGTTCTGGAGACCGGAGGGGAAAATTCAGGTAGACAGATGATTATTTCATCCATCATCCATTTTCTGCTTAATTAGGGTAAAGATTGCAGCGGCAGCAGGTTGAGTAAAGCAGTCTAAATGTGCCTTTTCCCAGCAATGTTTTCCAGCTCTAGCTCTGGAATCCCAAGGCTCTCGAGGGGCAGATGAAATAATAATCCCACTGCTCACTGGAGCTGTCTGGAAGCCCTACAGTATAGAACACACATATTCTAACCAGAAGGCCAAGCCACGTCAACCACCTCCTTCCAAGGTGAAAGAGCAGTGGGTCTATGCAGGCGTCCGTCTGGATATCAGAACTCCTTACCCTATCTCCAAGGATGAGTCCAGTGACGTTGCAGTGGGGTGATGCAGTCATGAAGAAACCCTTCTATCTGCTGGCTATTGATTGCAGCTTTTGCTGCTGGATCTATCAAGATGTGTCACTTATAAAAAAGGTAATGTTGCTGGATGATGAGCGATATGTCGATGCCATTGGATCATTGTGAGATAGCTTAAACGTGGCTGTGAAACACAAGGGTGAGGATTAGTTGGAAACATTTTCACTTATGAAATACATTTGCCGAAAAATATTCACAGCTCCAGATTTAGTGGCCGTAAAACACTGCAAATCAGAATAAGGCACCATGTGTGTCATCCTATAGTGTCCCATCATGCCAGGTAGAAAGCCACATCACCAACACTGGTTTACAGTAAAGCTGGCTAGAGTAAGACTATATCAGGTGTAATTAATGCATACCTACTGAAGACCGTATATGGACCTGTAGATTTGGGGTCCGATGAGTGAAGTCAATACAATCTGGCTGAAAAAATTCAGCCAGATTGTATTGAAGTCAGTGGGAAAATGTTCCTGCTTATGACTTGATTAGCATCTCAGTCTCTAGTTTCAAGTCGTCGATACCACATGATATTATTTTTTTTAAATGATGGTCCCAGAGGAAAATAAACCAGAAATCATGGTACACGTCAGGGCTTGGCGTCACCAACAGACTGTACCACACACAGCGATCTGCTGGACAATCATGGAGCAGGTCACTCCTCAAACCCACTTTCACTCCCAAATATGGTTTCCGCTGGATTCTAAGAAATCAAGTTTGCGACTGCCTGATTACTAACTGGAGGCTTTAAAATAGCGGCTCACAAACCAATGGGTGACACCATGATGAGTTGCCATTTGATACATGCATAGTTATTTCACAATGAAGTCAAAAAACTTAATTGAGTGGTAGCCCCTTACAATACTCTGCTCTGCTGCTGCTGTGCTTTTGTTTCCTCTTGATTCCTAGTATTCATTTATCGCTCTTCTGATTTTTAGCCCCAGCTTGTACAAAATGCAGCTTCCAGACTGACATAACCGATATGAACACAACATATTTCACACATAACACCAGTGTTGGCCAAGTTAGCCATAGAGTGCTAAATTAATTATTTTAATTAACTACAAAGCTTTACATAGCTTATCTTTCTGACTGGCTGTGCGCACTGACTGGTACTGAGGTTAACTGAGCAGGGCCGAAGGAGACATTGCCTGTACAGTTGTGATCCCCACCGTGTTGAATTGTTTTCCCTTAAGCGTGAAAAATAGTTGGTGGCTAATGTCCACTTATCATGTCACGTCAGCTGACAGTTTTAGGGAGACCCACATGCATCATATCTACTTTAGCAGGTGATGCACTGTGTCGCCCAACAGACAAGAGGAGGAGATCTGTCTTCTCTTCTCTGATTCTAAACAGCCGAAGAAAAAATAGTGAAACTAACTACAGCTTAAAAAACTGACAGCAAAATATTTCAGCCTGTCTGTGTGTCTCCCTCCAGTTTAGCACCAAATTATTGTTCCCTGACATCTGTCTCATTAGGTGGCAAGTAGCCAAAGACAAGACTGCACTACATGAATCTCAACCTCATCTTTAGATCACAAATCCAGTATTAGAGTGGACTGGAGCAGGCAGCTGCAGATTGAACTGAGAACAGAGGAAAAGAGCAAGTGGTATAGCAAATGAAAATGACAGCTTCATGCCCCCGTCACCCTGGCAGAGGGAAGAATGATGAGTCGCTTTTTCCCAGCAACCTCAGTCTCCATCCGTCATCTCCTTGTAAACTGATTTGTGACTGACGGAACATGTCTCTGTCATCAATTACAGGAGATTTTACTACAACAAAGCTGATCAGATCAAAATATTGCAGAAGTTCGCTCCCCTCCAGTGAACGTGTCAAGCAGCCCACCCTCCTGTGAAGCTGCATGAATAAACTGATTTTCAGGATTTTCAAAGTCGTTGTGTAACAATCCTCCGCAGAGCTCAGATTAGACTTGTTTATTCATAAGCTACCTCCCTCCTTTACAGTAACATAGAGGCTCACATTTGTGCCAACATTAGCTGTGTATTACATCATCCCCAGCAGTGCTATCTTTCTTAATTATTGATGAGTCATTATTACAACCCATTACCTGATGAGCTGATAATATTTAATTTCTTAGTCACGGCAAGATTTTCATTGTATTAGCATGTTCTGAATATATTCTTTATAGATATTAGATAACATGACATATACCGATTGCTTAGAGACAAATCAGTGGTGTACATATTATATCCAAACAGCAACAGTAAATTCTCAAACTTTGTATTGTCTTTAATGCAGTTTGGGAAAACAAGCCTTACCCACATGTTTAGTGTTGCTTTTACAGTGAGAACTAACCTGAATTTGTAAATGTAAAAATTGCACTACTCAGTATGTCAACAATAGATTAAAAGACTGTGACTAATGGGAACATGTCTGCTGCTGTACAAAACCCTTAATGACTATCACACGACTGACCCTTCACCTCCATACAGGGCGTAAAGGAGGGATGAGACATTTTTGGAGGTCAACCATTTAGGAACCCTTATGGTGTCCTCAGGCAGGGGCTCCTGGATTATTTCAGAGAACAAGGCCTGCAACAAAAATAAAAGTTTGCTTTGTTCTGCATAAATGAACATGTTCATGAAAGGCACCAGAGATGGAAAAGCTATGCGTCAATAAACTGCTGCACATTCATATGACTTGAATATCACCACTTTAAAACTTCCAACTTGCAGTTTGATTTAGCTCTCACCTCTTCTTTGCTATTATAAAGTGTAAACGCAACAAGGCTGTGAAGCAGATTGGTTAATAGTTCTGTTTTGTGTTGGGTTTGAGTTTTAAAGTTTTGATTTATAATTTTTCAGTATTAAAAGGTCTATAATAACTAGATGCGTGCTATTCCATGTTTGATGTGTGTACTTTCATTAATCCAAACTGCAGTAATGACCTAACAATGTTAGAACATTCAGCTGAAGATGGTATGTAGCGGGGCATGTAGAAACGTTAAGAACGGCACAGCACCGAAAGCACAACAGATAGATGTGCTACTTTACGTCACCATACCTTATGTTGACACCAATTTTTAATGCCTACAGCAAAGCTTTATTCACATGTCGCTCTTTGTATGACTTTACAAAGACTTTTCAATCAGCTTTGAGAACAATCCTTGACAAACAGCCATCAAAAGACAAAGGGTGACCCTGATTTCACTGCGTGGTACTGCATTGCATTAGCATGCGCAACATAAACAGAACCAAACAATCAAAATGATTATTTTGGTGCAGTGTTAGGTGCAATAATACATTTCATCCGAATTTAAAATACCACAAAAATCATTAATGGATCAAACTACTCAGGTGCTGACAAGTACTCAGCACTGGAGCAGATTATTTGGTGTCCTGGCACAATTTCCCGCATGGATACTTTAAATCTTGAGCAATGGTGTGAGTTCCCTGCTCCTGCTGCACTGCCTCATGTTTTGCATGAATATTAATGAGTCCAATAGTTTTCTCACTTTTTTCCTGCCCTAACCCGCCTGTAGTCCTGATGTAGGTCATGCAGTTTCCTGTTGAAAGTCCCCTTCGGACGAGTAAAACACAACACTTTCTATCTTCTGGTGGAGCCACTGGAGATACAAGCTAAATTACATGTGGGCCAGAGATCACAGTGAATTATTTATGTGCTTCCTGGCCTGTTCCCCAATCATCTTGGTATGGCATTGCAGGGGTAGCAGAGTCAGACCAGGACATGCCTTTAAGCTGTTATTACAACCTACTCCTCAGGCAGCCATCAGCAATCGATACGGTCTATCCCCAGCAGGGTTTTACTGGACTTCAAAAGCAACACAGAAAACATGAGTTGGACAAAAATGCTGTCAGTAAAACATTTTATGACTTATTTTACAAAGCTGTACCTTCATGTTTTAGTTTGGGTCAGAACAGGTGATGAAGTAATCATTTCATTGCTGCTTCCAGCCAACAGTCAGATTAGTGTGCAATTTAATTACTTCCTGCAAGCAATCCATTGCGTTTCAAAGATCACTGGACAACAGTTTCCCCTCTCTGTGACATTGACACAGATACATTGTAGTAGTGATTGGATTGCTGGATGTGGGTAAATTGGTTTGGCGACAAGTGTTGTGGCCTCAGAGCAGAGCTGGAGGACAGGCGCTGAGGGAAGGAGATAAGGGGCAATGGCACCTGATGAAGATGATGGCTAAAAGGGAAGTCTCAGGATAGAGAACAACATGTTATGTTTGTCTTCTCAAAATCAAAGCTAATCCGATTACTGTCTCCATGCACTGTGGGATGTCATTTGAGTTGGGTGCAATAACGGAGCCCAGATGTACGTGACTCAGGCTCAGGGCTGTGTTTTGATGCTTAGACTTTGACTAATGATTTATTTTGCTGTAAGGAATGAAGAGACTGATTTGCTTCTTGAAGGACAAATTTCAACTCAAAAAAGAGTGTTTGAAAAGACCAACACAATACCTGAGGTTTGTATTTACAGGGAACGGAAAATATTCACTTTTCTGTACTTCTGAGATCAGGTCCAGTATAAAATGTTGCTATCAGATGTTGGTCTCAAGCGCTTTGACCAATGCAACGCAGCTGAATATTGCAGGTTACATAGACCACAAATCCTCCAAAACTGGATTTACTCAGCCTGGAATGTAAAGGATACTTTAAAGGTCACCATGTTGACTTCTTGGGTTTTTCCGATCCCAAGGAATCATTTCTTGATTAGGGTTAGGGTCTTGATTACTCTTTCCATGTAGTTCTTTCCTACTGAACTGGTCACATGATCTGCATTTCCAGTTAATCAAATCCAGGTGTGTTCACATGGATGGAAAGATATCTCATACAGAACTCATTTAGCGTATTAAAACCAGAATTTATTATGGTTGCAGTGACCTTTGACTTCATAGCGCTCTGTCCTTTGCTCATTTTCTAACATTTATCTGTCAGGGTAACGCTCTCAGTGAGGGAATGTACAAACTGGGCAGGTGGCCAGCCTATCGTAGGGTGACATACAGAGACATACAGAAACAAGCAACCAATCATATTCACATTCAGACCACATTCAGACAATTTAGAGTCATCAATCAAGCTAAATGTGGATGTCTCCGGACTGTGGGAGGAAACCCATCCGGGCACGGGGGAAAATGTGCAAACTTGACTTCATGGCTGTGCAAATTAAAAGTGAGTTGACTCTCTGTGCAGTAGAAGTTTTGTTTTCTTATTTCCTCATTATTTAGGAACCCCAGTTATCAAATGACCAATTTACTTATTCTGGGTCCAAGATGGAAGGCACTAGTTAAGTCAGAACTGCTGAGTACACCAGGCAGGTTTGAACTAATTGCTATATAGACAGATTCAGCCCATTACTCAGGTATGACTGTATGCGTTTGAAACTTTTGCTGTTAACAGATACAAGGCGACTTAAAGATGGCAAATTCCTAAAACTGTTCTAAATAATACTTTTTATATTAACAAGACATCAAATTATTATAATGTAATTTATAGAGACCACAGAAAATTAACCCAAGGGTCTATCCATTTTACCTTCCTTCAGCTCATTATTATTGCCTTCAGACGCAAAAGTCCAAGAAACACACACTAAACCAAATAATAAAACCAAATACTTATGTCATATTTAACTTATGTCTTTAAAAACAAAATTCCTTCTTTTCTTTCCTTTAGTTTGCATTGACAAGATAGATTTTTTTTATTTCGCACATATTAAAGCTGACAGATGTGGATGTGAGGACACCACATGCTTCCGACAGAAGGCAGTGTGTAGAACTGTGTGGGAACTTTTTTATATGTTAGACAATGTCAGATTTGAAACATCAAAAAAGTTTATTCCTTCACCCACTGCAAACACAGCAAGAAGGGACAGAGGTGACAAAATAAAACAGAACCACTATGATTTCATTTGCAAGATGCTGACGGTTTTTATGTGTTCCACTTACTCGCACAGGCTGCCAGAAATCAAACCTTTGTTTGACAAGGGCTCACAATGTGTTCAAAGTAAAATGTTCTTTTTGATCAATAAATTGTGCAGAGAGCTTGTCGGCGCTGGGGTAAAGTTAACAAAATATTAGAATTAAATCAGAAAGAATATGAAAGCCATGCAAGGATTGTCTTTGCAGTGTCACGGTATGGTGTTGTGTTGCGGGTGAGGACCCAAATGCAGGCGCCAGGAACCAGGTTGTAAGAAAAAGAATACTTTTATTAACAAAACCAAAACTACAAAATTACAGACACTGTGACGCTGCACAAAACCAAAAGCTACAAAATCTGAGACAGAGGGACGACAGGTAGACAAGCACAGACAACAGGCCGAGGGACACAGGCAGACCAAACACCACCAAGTGAACGAGGGACAAAGTGACAAAGGCAGAGCAACCACTTCACAAGTGACACATGACAAGGATCTCATGTGGACTAACCAGAAAACAGGACTTAAATACACAGTGACTAGACAAGACACGGGTGATCCACATTAGGGCAGGGAACGCAAACAACAGGGGATAACAACCAGCAAGTAAAGTAACAGGGAACACAACAGAACCAGGACTTCAAAATAAAACAGGAAATGACACAGACCGAACACCAAACACCAGACAGAAACCAAAACATGACATGTAGGGTCCGAACGGGGTTGCTTAAGCAAAATGAGCCACAGAAGGAAAGAGCTGCACGTCATGTATATATCACTTCTTATTATAGGAAGCTTGATGTTTCATTTACACTTATTCTGTCATCTCTGAAGAGAAAATCACAGGTCTCTAACCACCTAGCTCCTTTTATAACAGTGTCCATAAGATCTTAGCAACGGCATATAAAATTTTAAAGCAGCATTTTCCAGCTGTTGACGATTACCTATGGAGATCGAGGTTATTTTCTTACTTCAAGCCAAATCCACGTTACTGTAGAAAGATTTCAAAACAGAACAGCTAAAGCTCATTAAACCACTCAACAAAAAGTCAATGACTCAACAGCCATGCAGACTGCAAAGCTGAGAATTTTCAACATGGATCACATCTGCTGAATTTGTTAATCATCATTCATCAGCCTATGAATGAACCTGCTATTCTTCCACTGAGATGAATATGGATAAGGGAATCAGACACAAAATATTATCTGTCTTAGTGAAGAGCATCTGTTAGAAAGCACACATTAAAAGCCTCACATTTAAAAGGTGAATTTCTCACCTGCCTTATTGAACTTAAAAATAGGTGGAGGTCACTGTATCCTTGGGCTGAAATGACTGATCTTTTGCTCATTCCGTATGAGAGTTTTCTGATTTGAGCCTGTTGGATTAGTTTTAGGCCTGGTGCGCACCAAAGGATTATTACATTTAAAAACGTGGGAGACCTTGGGAGACGTATCAAAGTAAACTAACATTAATAGTAATATTGTAGTAAATCATGTCAGAGAGAAAACACTTGGAACTTGGGACACAAAACACAACTGTAGCAAAAGAGCAAAGAAAAGATGGCGGCGGAGCGCTGTCAACAGATGGTTGCATTTGTGTAAGCAAGTCTCCACCAACACACAAAACTGGATGTCATTGCGGAGAAGATGGAACATTGTAGTTTGTGAACTGATGGTGACGGTGGTTAGTGGTCGTGCTTATTTCCAATCAGTTTTCCCTCACTGCCCTTTTCACAGTAGGAACCTCAGAGATGTTACTATCAAGCCTGTTTGTGGGACTAATATTTAACAAGCTATCTCTAAACTAAGCTGTCCTCTTGTCACAATCCATTCCTGGCTTGCATTCGTTGTGCAGGTACTTTTCTACTTACCTGCTAGAAACCGGTTACACTAACCACCATTACCTGATCATGACCTACCTGCTGAGTACAAATAGCCGCTCATTCTCTGGCATCAGGCAAAGCTCTCCTGTGATTGTCTCCGTACTGCTTCTCTGGTTTTGACCCTGCCTATCTCCTATGTTGCTGCTCCGGTCTCAGCCTGTGCTGTAGTTGGGTTCAACCTCACACCTGTTACACCTCTAGTATGTAGCCATCGATGGGAAAACTTGGTTAGGTCTGGGAAAATGCCATTGTTTAGATTAATCCATTTATTTGCTTAATGTTAGGGATCATGTTCATTGGAAAATCAGACCAAACAGGCCTGTGTTGTTGGATCAAAATTAAACATTTCATTGGCCTGTCTGACCACACCAACCCCTTCACATCTTCCCTCTGCTAAATTTCTGAATTTCTAAATAATTTCTGTTTCTGTTCTCGATTGACATGAGTCATTATACTGAACTCACTATGGCTTTCTGCCCTGATGTTTCCATTATGTGCTGAATTTTTGCCAACTAATTGGATTTTCTGAGTGTTCTTTTCTTTAGTTCTAGATCTGTAAACCTAAATGGCATTCATATACACTCGCCATAGTTTGTGTTTGTCTGAATTTGGTTCATGGAGATATTCACAACAAAACAGAATTTGTGTTTCTGTGGTGCATTTGCATACACCTCATTAATTCTAAGATTTTTATAGTAGTAGTAGATAATCAGGATCAACTATAGGCTTGTTTATGAGCTGCACAAACAAACTGTTCACATTTCGAAAATAATGTTGAGGAAAACAGAATACCTGCAAACAAACTTGCCATGACAGCAAGAAAAATATCTATTTTAGCTAAATTTTGAAACTGGGAGTTTGGATTTAATTAGAGATTCAACTAGACTGCATTCTAATCCCAAAGAATAAAAAGATGTGAAACAGAATGTTCCAGAGTGATTGTCACCTGCCCTCACACAAAAGCACACACGAGCTGATGGTGTGTGACGGTCACACACATGTCAACAGGTACAGTGAGACATAGTTCTTTTACTGAAGCCCCAGCTGACAGCTTATCCAATTACAGCCACAGAAACACTGGTTCCAAGGGAGTCAACTCTGAAATTGCCTGGTGTGAGTCAATGTGGCCCACCTGACACGCAAAATTGACAGTGTGATTTCTGACTGGGCTCCCAGCAGAGATTACCTCCCAGACCGACAAAGTGAATATTGCAGGTTGTGTTGCAGAAATCGGGTGATTTCAGGGTGAATTCAGGTGTTTTCCCTCAACAATGTCTGAAAATATCCTGTCTTCACACATTAGTGATCTTATAATTGGCTTTGTTTTAAGACCTCATGTATCATCTGTACTTTTCCACTTCCCTAAGTTTCTGTTTTGCACCCGTCCATTGAGCTCATATTACACAGTGTTTGTCCTTGAAGGTCCAAAATTATAAGATAACATGACTGGGTAGAAAGACATCATGTTTGGGTTAACTGGTGACTCTAAATTGTCTGTAGGTCTGAATGTGGTCTGAGTGTGAGTGGTTGTTGGTCTCTGTCTGTCTCTGTGTGTTGGCCCTGTGATGGACTGGGGATCTGTCCTGGGTGACCCCGCCTCTCGCCTGGAACGTTGGCTGGGATTGGCTCCAGCACCCCTGTGACCCGGAAACGGAAAAGTGGTCGAGGATGAATAGATGACTGGATAGAATTGGTCTGCATACCAGGAGACAGATGAAACTTGTCAGTTAGGCCTGTTGTAGTATATACACACCCAGAACACTCTCACACATGGTTTAACACATTCTGGACAGTGGTTGGCCTGTCCAGGTCACTGGTAACTGGCCAATAATATTTGGTTACGAGAAAGTACAACCTCTGTTTTCAAGTGAGCTTAGCCTGCTAACATTAGCACTCCTGCAGTGCTTTCAAACACACTTGCTTTGCTATATTTATCCCTGACATCTCTTAAAAAGACTCTTTTTAGTCCAGAAGCAGAGCCTTTTGTAGGATGGAGACACCCACAATCGCTGGCTGATTGGGACTTATCGGCCTCAACTGCTGGTGGTGAATGCAACATGTATAATGAATTCCAAGCATTAATGACCTTGCACTGGCAGTGTTGTGAGGCATGGATCTGGCTGTATAATTTTAGAAAAACTTAGTTTGCTGTGAGGCCATCTGAACAGACAAACGTTTTTGGGAATCAACAAACTTAGCAGGAAAAAAAAAAAAAAATGCGTGACCAAATCAATAAAATGTAATGATCGTAATCATGCTGTTTCCCAACATCTTGCAGCAGTGACACCAGATATCTGCCCCCTGATTTGATAAAGATACATATCACATCTACAATAGAAATTCATCAGCCTGTAGCTAGAGTTTGAACACGGGGCCTCCAATTGCTCTCCTTCTATTTTTGCTCTGCATCACTACTTATAGTTATACAAAAGTTGGGAGAAAGTTAAAAGAGACAAATGAGAAGTTGAACTGTTATGAAATGACAGTCTTAACCTGGCATATAATAATTCTGCAGCACATCCTCTCCAAGCTTCTCTAATATGTATGAGATGCTCTTCCAGCAGGCTTAAACTCCTGTCTTCTTTGGTAATAAATACAGAATGTGCTTTGCTGTGAAGTTGACGTGCAGCGGGCACAACTTACTTGAAAAGGCAAAATATTTTTTGCCTTTGTCAAAGTCGCAGTTGCCATGCAGAATATTCATCAGTTTGCCTCAAACCTGACGCTCCTTTTGATGTGCATGAAGCTTACACTGATTTGCTATGAAGACGTTACTCTCATTAGAAATTCTTTAAACTTGCAGCCTCAAATCGCATTAGCTGAGCATGGCAGGATCCCTGGTGATGCAACCTCACGCAGTTTCTATGTGACTACACCTACTGTATGCAGGGAAAGAGCTATTTATCATTATACACCCCGAGGAAACAAATGAGAAAGTGTGCTCAGGAAGCTGCTTTGCACTCGTCTCGTCTCTTTACCCTCACAAGGTCAGGAGAGTGAGACGTGCATATTGACGACGGAGATCATAGTGTTGGATCTGCCCCTGGGCCCGGGGTGATCAATGCGGGGAGGAAAACAAATTAGCTTGACAAAATGTGCGCCAATTGTGGGCAATCAAAGTATGAACACACTCACACACACAAACCTTCTAAAATAACTGCATAAACATGAGGGTCATTCAGAGAAATAGGCTTTTCTTGCTTTCATCAGGCAAACATGAGGAACAAAGTCCCAATAAATGTTCCAGCTTGCAAAGTCAATAATACATGTAGCCGGGTAAATAATTGATCACAGATTCATATACTTTCACTACTTCTTTGTGTTGAATAATTGAGATGGGAATTGTTATCTTCTGGGGTATCCGGGGGTTCATACTTCTCTGCGGGCATGTTTCACATTTCCAAGTGCCAGTTACAACAAGGAGGCCATGTTTGGGATTAAAGGGCACGTCCCAGCTGAGCTTTATTGCATCACTGCTGAAGCCACAACAGCAGCAGAGACACGATCTGAGAAACTGAACGGGTCAAACTAAGTATCATGACATGAGCGGTTCTAACCACGTGGTACTTCATTAGCTGACTGATCACAGTCATTACGCCACTCCTTTTTCCACCTTTCCCAGATCTGCTTTAATCGAACGGCTTACTTTACATATTGATAAACATTTTACACAGTGAGATATGGAATGCATTGAAAATGTCACTATTTATATTGAATGAATGATACATGATACATTTGCTTGAACAGAAAATATATAAACGCCCATATCATAAAATTCAGCCCATCATTCTGATACTATAAAGATGGAACTTCATGTAACTCTGTGAACTATTGTTGTACATTTCGCATCTTAATTAAGTGGCACATCCAAACGCATTCTTTCAGTCATTCGTTTTCAACCATCTCTGCGTCGTGGGGGGGGACAGGTCACCAGTCCATTGCAAGGGCCATCCTTATACATTCAGATTTAAAAATCCCTTCTTGGGAGGGAAAGTGAGATCGTATTGTGTTTTCATAAGTTGTTAGATACTTGCACTGCGTATCGTTCTTCCAATTTCAACCATGGGGCATCTGTTTGTTACTGTTGGTTTATGGATATGAGTTCATTGTGATCTGGAGACACTTGTCCCAACTCCTGTTCCTCCTTCTTTGATGGCTTGGAGCATTCCAGACCTTTTCACTTATCCCCCTGTCCAACATATTTTCTTAGTCTGTTTCTAACCTGCTCCTGCTTTCAGGCCTGCCCCTCATTCCCTCATCAACCCACAAGACTATTTGTCTGACCAATTTCAAGCTGTGCTAGCTGATGGTTACAAATCAAATTGCTTAAGTTTATCAAAAGGGGTACTGCAAGGATTGATTTTAGGCCCTATTTTATTTTCTCTTTGTCTTTATAGTAAATAGCACAATCCATTTGTATGCCGATGACACAATCATCTCAGTTGCCCCCTCTACTGATTTAGCTCAGTCAGATTTTCATATAATAGAGGAAGCTCCAATTAATCTAAAACTATTACTCAATTCCAATAAGACAAAATATATTTTATTTAAAAAGCTATCACTCTCTGTGCATACAAAGAGTACTTTAACTACACAAAATAATACTCCCATTGAGAGGGTTTCTCAAATATCTGTGCATCTGGTTAGATGATAAGTTGTCTTTTAAAATGTATATATCTGAGCTCACTAAAAAAACATAAGAGAAAACCTATGTTTTTTTTTATTACAACAGAGTCTGTTTTACCTTGAACTGCAGAAAAAAAAACTTCCCCAAGCCCCTTTTTTTACCATATATATATATATCCATGCATGCTGTTCCCTCAGCTTTGAAGCCCCTCAATGCAGTGTATCACTCTGCCCTTCGTTTTATAACATCGGACGGGTTCAGTACTCACCACTGTGTTTTTATGTTCTTTATATTTAGCAATCTTTAACTGTTAGGAGGGAACAGCACTGCATGATTTTTATCTACAAGGCTTTGCTGCAGCTTTTACCTACATATCTTACCAGTGTAATTTCATTGAAAACTTGCAACTTGCAAACTTGTTCACAGGACATTTTTATTTTAAACACCCATAATGTAAGGACCCAATTGGGGAAGGCTGCTTTTTTGAGCCTATGCCCCCCACAGGTGGAATGACTTACAACGTGTCCTTAAATTAGAGAGTCCAATTCCGTTGAATAGTTTCAAAACCCTATTGTTCAACAATCAATTGTAATTAATTATTCTATTGTTTTTGTCTTCCATGTGTTTTGTAATCAGGGCGTCATTGGGAAGGAGAGCTTGCTCTCAGTTGACCTTCGCTGCACAAATAAAGAATTCATTGGCTGAAATACTGGATGCTGGCCTTTTTCCCACCTGACGTGTTCCCATGGTGCTCTGGGTTTCTTCATTCCCGTCGATGTTAACCTGTTTCTTATCAACTGACTTTGCCCAACACAGGTTTCCCTCTGTGCTCAGTAGGGTTAGCCTGTTGGTGTTTTATGCTACCACCCATTTTTTAGTTAATGTTTCCGATAAGGTCCATTAAATTTATCTGCTCTAGCTTTGGCCTCCTGTTGCCCTGTACTTGAACTGTGATACATGGTTTGGTGATGTTCTGAGGCAGTCATCAATAATTCAGTCCCAAACCCTCTTCTGTTTTCCGACTCATAATCCCTTTTCAGTGGATATGTGAGAAATAGCTAATATTCTCTCTCTTTCTCTCTCCTGTGTTTTTAATGTTGGTCTGTTTCTGTGCTGAAATACATTCTAGGTGGGTAATATTCAAGAAGAGCTCTGAACCCTATCCAAGGACCTGAGGCGTGTACCACAAAGCAAAATTAGTGAGTTACCCA
This sequence comes from Echeneis naucrates, assembly GCF_900963305.1. Taxonomy (NCBI): domain Eukaryota; kingdom Metazoa; phylum Chordata; class Actinopteri; order Carangiformes; family Echeneidae; genus Echeneis; species Echeneis naucrates. The sequence continues at coordinate 20,919,847 of NC_042515.1, read as the reverse complement.
TAAATCTTTGGGGCGAGACAAATCTTTTTAAGTAATTCAAGGCTGCCTCACTTTTAATAAGGCTTGGTCACCATGGTAACATATGATGCTCTTCTCACAAACAGGTTAACGTCAAAGAATCCCTTAAAGGTGTCAACAGCCTGCAAATAGACCATTCAAGTCCATAGAAAGGCTGAGTCATCATTCTACAGGATCCCAAATTGGACAAAAGAGTTTAAAATTAAGCCTGGGTCCTTTCTGTGCAGAATTTGCATGTTCTCCCCGTGCCTGCGTGGGTTTCCTCCAGGTACTCCGTTTTCCTCCCACCGTCCAAAGACATCATGTTTGGGTTAACTGATGACTCTAAACTGTCTGTAGGTCTGAGTGTGAGTGGTTGTTGGTCTCTGTCTGTCTCTGTGTGTTGGCCCATTTAATGAAATCTGTGTTTCCTAACATTCTCTCTCTTCACCACGGCACAAGAAAAGTCTTCTCGGTTGAACAACCGTTCAACTGCGCACTCAGTGAACTTCTCACAACAAAACACATCTGCTCTCTCATAATTCTAATCTAAAAATCAATCAAAATTCAATTTCCCTCACACACCGCAGCGCAGAATGAAATATAGACTCATTCTGATGACTTTTGCAGCCAACCAGTTATATTTCTCATAAGGAAAAATAATCGGCACACTTAAATAAATGCTCCTCATTATATATGTCATTTTCCTCCTCATATAAATGATTCGGCAGCAGGAATATTAGCTGTAACCTCTTTGTGTGCTTCAGATAACCATGAGTTGGTTCATGAGCAAAAAAAACGAAAAAACTGACTTTGTACTGAAGACGTATACAATAAATTGATCTAATGATGACTTTTACCGATGATGTCCTAGTTATGTGAACACAATGTTTACATTTTATCCAGAGAAAAATCTCTGTCTGTCGTCCCCGCATTCACCTGGAGATATCAGTGTTTCATCTCACGTCAAATGAATTAACGCCACTTTGGAGTAATTCTTTTGTCATATGAATAGACGTATCTGTGCAACCTGATAAGAGCCAGACAAAATAGAACTTGCTTTGTGCTTCAGGCCCCTACAGCACTGGCCCATTTTGTTTGTTTGTGTGTGTGCGTGTGTGCCTTTCCTCTTGAGAAAGCCACTGTTGACGGACAGTACAATGGATGGAACGTGACAAAGTTATGGCTTACAGGGTTAAAGTGGAGGAGGCTTACAACACACCGGCATAGCTGCTTGTCACAGTAAGTTGTTTGTTTGTTTGTTTGTTTGTTTTTTCCACACACTCCTGAATGAATAAATTATGATGCGGTGTCTTTTGAGTTTGTGTTTCTGTGTCAGTGTGAGAGTTCTTCAGTGGGAAGGTGCCAGTGTGTTGCAGTGTTGTGTTTTGGGATTAACAGGAGCTTGGAGGAGGAAATTGCCTGGCAGCTGACAGGTTCTCACACACACATTTTCACAGTCAGTTTCTACAAAGTTAATGAAATTTCAAAATAATAAGCATTTAAAAAATAAAAAACAAAAATAAAACAAACAAAACCCTGGGACTATTAAAACTGTGGGACAAAATATTCTGGACTGATTTGACCCAACCTGGCGGGCAAATCACTTTTACTCACCTCCATAGTTTAATATTTAACATTAGTAGTAATGATACTGCCAAAAATATATTTTTTTCCACAACAAATAGTTACAAAGGGAAGAGGGAAGAAGAAAACTTATTAAAACTTTGCTGACTAATAAGACTGGCTATTGGGACTCAACCATCGGAAAGGATTTTCTTTTTAGACATTTCTTTTCTACACATTTGAAGAAATTCTTTTCATAACTTGGACAATCATTACACTTCGAATGAACAAACACAACACCAATAAAATGAACCGATTAAAAATATATAATGTGTCCCTGCCTCATTATGTTTCAGGGTCTGAGCAGTGCTTATACAAAATGGTTTGATGCTCTATCTCAGACATACATACAGATGCAGCTGCTTCCTGTTTAGTCCTGCTGTAGGATGCCACTACAGCACTGTGCTGGATATGCTTTTTACATACCCATGCACAGCAAACTATTACTATGACTTAGTATAAATTCTATTTTTTTATTTCAACTCCATAGTAAGTCTCTTCAACTCCTTACTTTAATGTTCTCACTAGAAACTTGATAACGACCAGCTTCTGTTAATGAATTGTCAAATTTTATATTAAAAAAAAAAAAAAAATGTAAAACTATGTAATGGCCAGAACTATGTGCTTGTATCTGTCTCACCTTTCTTTTGTCATAAATTGTGTGGGACAAAGGCAGCAACTAAAGCTACTCAAAAGACTGAATTGAATTGAAGTGAATTTGAGATGTAATGATGACAGTGTTACGGTACTTATCAATCTGGCTTTTTCCTCTGTCAGTCACTAAAACAGCGATGGCACTGCAGTAAAGTACTTCATTGGGCCGTACTTGTCTATAATGTGATGCATTCGGTTTGGCTCAACTCCAAAAGTGAGAAGCTAAAAGCTTTTTACTGTGGGTCACGTTTATTTTTAAAAATAGAGTCTCTCTGTGTGTGTGTATGTGTGTGTGTGTGTGTTTTGTTTTTCTCTGAAATATCATCCTGATGATTCAGCAAGTGACAGAATTCTGTTGGCTCACCAATCACGTAGTCACACCTTCAGATTTATGAACACAACATCTGCTCAATCACATTGGGTGCTTGCCAAGCATGGAGGCTTATAGCACAATAAAACACTTCTAATGGGTTGGAATTTATTTTCGTGGCTGCCCTAATCAGACAGTTTATGATGACTTACAATGGACAAGGCAGCCTGTGAAGAAGATACAGTAAGTACAACAAAGGTGCATTGCTTTTCATGTCCAAACAGTGTTAGATATTATTATTAACTGATGCATTTTCACCTTTCATTTCTATTGTATTCTGTTTGTATTTGTAAAACATCAACCATTATCAATGAATCCATTATATTAGTTAATGTTTTAGATTAAATTTACAGATTAATGGGTCTATTTTACCTTGGAATTACATACGTCTTACTTCGCAAGACTTTATATATATATATATGTGTGTCAAACCTAGATACTTTCACTGAAGTACCATTGTCAGTGCAGGACCTTCACCTGTACTGGAGCATTTCAGTGTTTATTTTACTTCACTAAACAACATTTAGAGCTTCACAGAATATAAGTACATGGTTCAAGTCAGTTTATGGGCTACATCAATAATTAGCTGGCAAACTCTAAGCCGTTTAAACAACTTAGAACTGGCCCAATGCCATTAGCAGTTAGATAAATGCATAATATTTCTCTTTAATTTCAAGTCAACTTGTTTGGAACTATTCACACCTGACATTGACATGCCTCCTGGGTGATGTGGTCAATAGTGAACAGCTCCAAGCACGTCCTCTCGCATCTCACGTTACAATGTGTCTCCACATGCCTCTTAAGCGATCACTCCTGATTTACTAGGTTCCATGTGCCAATAATTGGAGTTTTTAGCCACTCCAACTGTGTTTGTGCGTATGTGAGAGAACAGAGAGAGGAAGCCAAAGCCTTGCACACAGCTCTACAGTGAAATAGGCTTTCAGTCTCTCTTGATGATATTAATGTTATTGCAGCTCAGTCAATGTGGAGGAAATCCTTTGATTCTAACTGTTTTTGGATTGATTACACGGTTGAGAAGGTGATCGTTCAGGGTGGTCCAAGACTCACGCACTGGTGGTCTGAATGCTTGGTTCTTAAATTCATCCTCTGGGCTGCTTAGTTACATTATCAACTATACTGTCTACTTATGATTAGTCCGCTCGAAAAATCAGATCCAAACCTGGCCTAAGTTACAGTTCCCATGTAAATTTGTGTGCTTGTCTCTCTGCTCCCTGCAGGATTTATCCTGCTGTACGTCAGACATGGACAGTGAAAGTCACTCTAAGAGGACTGAGGACCTTGCAATTCTCAGTTGCTGTGTCTGAGCTGTCTGAGGCAAGTCGTGACTGAGTGTAATCTGGACTGTTGCAGGATGTGCTTGTGTGTGTAAATTTAACACTTTATCCTCTGCAGCTGCTCACCCAGGCCTCTGCTGTAAATAATTATATCCTCTTCAAATTGCTTTGTTAAGCCCATTATTATCCACCTAATCCTGTCACATTTGTGTTTCCTTACATTCCAATCAAAATGCGTTCTGTTTTGCTTGGTCAGATTTCATTTGTTTCTATCTGTCAAAGAGCATGTTTACTTTCTATTTACTTGCATTTTAGAAATTCACATGTTAAAAGAGTTTCATTTTCAACACAATATATTTTTAATCAAATTATTAAATATTCAAGATTATAGAGCATGTCATTCAGGAATACTGGGCTTGCTGAGCTGAGATGAGTGGCTTCATATTTCTTCATATTTCTTCTTTTGCTTTGTATAATTCGGTTTCTACTCTCATTTTTTGGTACAGCAAAAATACAGTAATCACACCCCTACTATGTGGTATAATGACAGCATATAACCAGAACGAAAGTTATGATATATACAGTAATATTAAGGCCTGTGATGTCTAATCACACTCTCATACGTCCATGTTTTTAGGTATTACATGTTGTCTGTTTGTCATATTTTACCTCTGTTATGACACTGTATTGAAGCAATTGGCAGCCCTCCACTGCGTCAATCATCTTCACACTGACTTCAATACAATTAGACCTCTTTTGCTCGCTCCCTGATGGACATTAGACAGAATGAAGGGTAAAGACTTCAGTTGGCTTCACTTTACAGCCAACAAGGCTGCTATTGCATTACTGTATATTGGTGTGTAATGGGACTGTGATTTTATAAAACCGTGTATATTAGTGTGCAGTGTGGTTTTGGGTTTCTAATAAAGGGATAACTGCACATAATAGTGGCTAAATACATTTTTATTTGGGCGCAAACAGAATCATATTTATGAAGAATATAAATGCTTTGGTTTTGATTACCGTAATTACTGGACTATAGAGCGCACCTGAATATAAGCCACACCCGCTGCATTTACAGGGAGCAACAGTTTTGTACATGTATAGGCCGCACTTGTTTATAAGCTGCAGGTGTCGGAAATATGGGAGGAATTGGCATATGGCAGGAATTGTGTTACACAGAAAGACTTTGCCCTTCATTGGTCCACTGTGACCTGCTCGGTGATGTAAATGTAAATCTAAACGTATTGGTGGCATGAAGCTCGTTACCTGTAAAAAAATCCATTGATTAGCGTGTGAAAAAAGTAGCGTCTTATAAACCGGAAATTACGGTAACAAGTAACTGTCTAATCAAGAGTGTATTATTTCACCTACAAAGGAACAAAGGGAAATAATTGTGTAAATGACCTACCAACTACACAGGCCTAACACAAACAGACTAATGAAGAGCTTGTGTGCAAAGTTTTTCACACTGGTTATTTGTGACTCTTGAAAAATGATTTCAACCTGGTGGAATCTGTTAGCAAGGAGAATCTCTTTTCACACAGCCAAGGTTTTATTCTCCTTTTCTCTGAAAAGGCCTCTTTACTATGTTGATTGCTCTGTGGGGCCATATTCTGCAGCAGTCATATGAATTGTGCTGGTGTAATTGTTAGTCATTTAGGATCCATAAAGCTGTAATGTTTTCTTCTTTCTGATGTTAATGGCTTCTAAAATTGCCTTAGCATGCTCAGAATGGGATGTGTGAGTCTTTGCAGGAACATGGCCATGTGGCCCGTTTGAGAAAGAATACACCAATACCAGCCACCACGAGGGAGCTTTTAAAACACTTTCTGCCTCTGTCCCAACGCACTCATCAACATTTTCCACTTACAGCAATGAGCTGCCATCATGTCACAGCAAAGCCAGATTCTAAGAGCCTGGATTTCTCTTCGTTAGCGAATAAAAGTCTGAAAGTTCGACAGCAGACGAAGTGCAAGAAGTGTTTCTGCCTGCTCCTCTCCTGTCTCTGCAGCTTTTTCCCCATTTACCACTGACGTCTCCACGAGCAGACGATCATCTGAATGATACATTTTTTAGCAGAGGCCCTGTTACAACTCCGCCGCCTCCTGATAAGTGAGCCCATTAGCTGTTCACTGACTACGCTTGTTGTGGACATGTATCTTTATGTCCCACTTCAGTGGCTGCCTTTGCTTTTCTCTGCTGTGCTTTTATTATCAGCTGACTACAAAGACTTTATGACGCTAAACAACTTTATTAGGACTTGAAAAATTACAGTTTTTCAACCAAGCTTAAAGCCTAAAAATAACTCCTTAATGTTACTAACAATGCTAATAAATCAAAGTATGTGAACTAATTAGCCCTTGACAGGGAAATTATTTCATTTCTGGACCAGAACAATAATCAAACTATATATATCAGTTTGATCATTTATGCATTATGTGCCTTACTTTAAAATTAAATACAGAGCTATCTAGTCAATTTTCACATTATGATTTCTGTACTCTATGAGCTGTGTATTCAACTGTGCTGACTGATTTTCAGCTGTCAGACTAACTTTAAATCTGCCTGAGATGATGTGACTTGCTGCACTAAACTACCGACTTTTTAAGCAAACTGAAAATTCTTGAGCCACAAATAAAAGGAATTACACAGTGCATACAAATCACATAGCTTCATTAGATGTGAAACCGCAGTGGCATTTCAGCAATGAAGTCCATGCTTGACATTTAAAATGCTTCCGGCTCTAGACACTTGGATTCATGTCAGGGATGATGGCTGTGCGCGGAAAACCTACCGGCATGTATCGGGAGCTCAGTTTACCTCGAAGCAGCACTTACAGCATGTCAGTGGTGATTCCTCTATACAGTGCACAGAACAGCACAATTTCAGTGAGCATAGGGACACAAGGAGAGAAGAATTTCACACCAATTTAAGGCCAGTACTGGCATTATTAAATCAACATGGACGACCCGGCCCTCCCAGTGCTTGACCAGGACTCTCATCTGATGCCAAAGATAATCCTGAACAGAAACAAATGTTTTTTCTGTTATCCACATTAAATGTTGGATGTCTTTTACACAACTGGAGAAAAGGTGTTCACATTCAGTAGCTTCCACTGATTAATGAGTCAGCATATTCTAATGCCAATCTCTGCTATAGCTGCCTCCTCATTTATGTTCTTGTTATTCCTATGTTCATGAATCAGGGTAAAATACCTGGCTACATAATTTAGTGTATGACACCTGACATTAATTCACAAACACATAAATTCACCAACTCAGGTTTGTGGCATAAACTTTATCATTGATTAACCAGTTTTTTGGGGTTTTTTTTCCCTCCACATATCAATCTCAATACCCCAAGTACTCATCTGATATCATTGCATTAAAATAAACAAATAAATAAATAAAATATCCTTGTTTGGATGTGATGTAATTCGTCAATTTCTTTAGTGTGACACATCTTTAAAGGCTTTTGAAAAATTCTGATATTGAAGTTGGCACCACTAATGTGTACTCTTCTAGTTTCAGCCATTCGTATTGTGTATTGTGGGACTATAGTTTTACGAACTTTCATCTTGCTGATAGCCAGCATAAATTCTCCAAGAAGGCTTCAAACCTACAAAAAGACCCACCTTAGGGGAGGACTGTAGAAATCTGTCTAAGGCTTACACGTTTAGAGAATTTTCTTTTTGTGATAAACTACAGAAATTCATCCATTGCTCCAGTAGCCTCTGTTGGATTTCAAGTAAATGAAAACAGGTGAACCAAACGTACTTTGATCTTGAACCAGTATTCAAAGCCAAAGATGTAAAAACTTTTATGTTTGCAGAGAACTAAGAAGTGCATAGCAAAAACTTATAAATCCGGAATGAGTTTTCTTGTTAAATGGTAATTGGAGCATCAGTTTTAGTTATACTTAAGTGACATTGTTAGATTAACATAACATGGCTTTATAGTGGTATTATAGTGGTACAGATAAGAGAGGGTCCATAACATTTCTTATGTACTAGATTCTATTTTTTATGTTTCTGAAGGGAGTCCCAACTTCCCAACCCTTTTCCCTTTTCAGTAGAGGCATAACTGATCTTAAAGAAGAAAAAGCACAGATACTGAATATTTCCAAATTACAAGGGTATCTATAAAATCATTCCCATACAACTACAATTTTTTCTGAAAAAAGTGGTCACAAGTCTTTACTTCCATAACAGGACTGATGATGATGAATGTAACTCTCCCAAAATCTGGCCCTGTCCTGTCTTTTACATTGGCCTGGTGTAGATTCAAGCAGATATTGCTGCTGTTGCCCATCGCTCCCTCGCTGTAGTAAGATATGTGAAGGAGAACAGAAAGCAAAGTGTGATGACTTTTTTTGTAAAGTTATAAACCAAAGTTTACCTTTAAGTGTCAGTGTAATTTTATTGTCATTTCCTGTTTTATTTTGATTTGATTTATTTTTTGCTTCCGTTTACTTCCTGGTTTTTCCCTCCTTTTTTGATAGCTGTCTCCGCCCTAATGTCTTTCACCTGTGTCTTGTTTCCTGTGTATTTAAACCCCACCTCATTCCCCATGTCTTTTGCTACCTTTGTGTTCAAGCTCTCTTGCGTTTAGTCCTGTTGATTCCCTGTGTGTGATCTATTTTGGTATATTTGGGACCCTTGATTCTGCCTGTTCAGGATCTGCCTTGTTGCTTGGTTTGACTGACTCCTGGAATTTTGAGCTCAGCTACATTTTTGGATTAAAGATTTGGATTTGGACATTGTACTTCTGCCTGACTCTCTTGCACTTGGGTCCACACACACAGCTGCCCTTACTTTAAGAGCCTTTGTCAAAGTGGTTTTGCCATTAATCTCAATTCCACAGATACATTTGATAATTTAGTTATTCTTATTCAGCATTTTCTTACATAGCTGCGGTTGTAAATGTTCAATGTAAATAGGAACAGGTATGGAGATTGGTTGCAATGAAGTTTTGTGCAGAAACTCATGTTCACGCTCTCCTTGGGGGACTTGATCTGGCTGACATGGAGGGATTCATTCTCATGGTCCTGGGGAGGCACACAGACACCGAGATTGGGAAGGGACTGATCAACCTGGGGGCCAACTTCTTATTTTCCACCCTCAGAGGCAGGTCTCTGGTAGAAAGTGCACTAAACGCCCTCCAAAACGGTGCCACAAACTTGGGACCCTGATCGGACAAAATGTCTCTGGGATATCCATGAAGATGAAACACATGGTGAGCTGGCCCTCAGACATCTCCTTGGCCGAGGGTAACTTTTGCATTGGAATAAAGTGCACCATCTTAGAAAAATTATCCACCATTGTCAGGACAGTGGTGTTTCCTTCAGAGACGGGCAGTCCAGTGATGAAGATATCCAACCAGCCACTAGAAAGTCACAGGTTTGATTCCCAGCCTGGGGCTTTTCTGTGTGTGGTTTTAATGTTCTGTTGATGTAATAACAAAGGGGCAGCACAGCGACTTAGTGGTTAGCGCTGTCGCTCCATAGTAAGAAGAAGGTCATGGGTTCAGCTCCCAGCCTGGGTCCTGTCTGTGCAGAATTTGCATGATCTCCCTGTGCCTGCGTGAGTTTCCTCCAGGAAAGGCAGCACAAACATGAGCATAAAGTAGACTCTAGAGCAGGGGTGGCCAATTATTTTTTCCATGGGGCCACATGAGAACCAGAAAATATTATGGAGGGCCAGATCAAAAGGCTGAACTATTCTGAACTATACCTTTATCAAAATAAACAACAACTAATGTTGTTGTCAATTGCGTTTTTTGATATGTTGGTAAGACTGGAAAGAGTATATGTTATGAGCAATAAAAAGAGAGGCTTTCTTAGGGTTGGGGTTACCTTTACTCAATAAAATTTCCCAAAACAATGGTTAACAAAATGTGAACGTTTGTACCATTTGTGATTCATTATATTAGTGATCATTTTCAGTCACATTCACCCCAAAATGCATTTTGAGTTTCATTGCTGGAAATGGAGACCAGCATCTACCTTTCTTTTTTTAGTAGACATTTTGGGGGCTAAAGTTGTCATGTGACCTGCTTGCAGTAACACACATTGTCTTATGTACCTGTACATGCCGTAAATGAAAACACAATTTCAAAATAAAAGCAATGCACATTCAGTCCATGCATGAGGTAAAATTAAAAAAAATATATTTTGTAATTTCCTATTAACCTTATGCGGGCCGGTCAGACTCAACCAAAGGGCTGCATGTGTGAAATGCCCAGGTCTGCTCTAGAAACAGGTGTCACACTCTATGGCCAGTTTGCAATTAGATATCACACACTAAACACAAAAGGTAATCATGGAAATCATTATACCACATGAACATTAACTTCCTATCATTATCATGAGTACTTTAGTTTGCTGAAATTAGCATGTAGCTCAAAGCACTCCTTTGTCTATGTAAAATCCATGTGGCAGCTGCACTGTTGTTTATTCACTTCCTCTGGTGCACATTAATTAACAACTACACACAAAGGTTTTTCAATAAGTGAATTTCAAGGACGTTGCCTCAGTTTAAAAATAAAGTTAAAAAGCTAAAAGAAAAATTTTACATTACATATTTCATGTTATTGTGATACCTTTTTTTTTGCTGCAATGGGCAGATGGCAGATGGTTCTCTATGGCAGACTGTGAGACCGACATGCAGCATTGTGCTGCTAGATCAGATCAGTTATAACAAATCCTTTATTTGGATTACATCCTGGGATCCCCTGAATCACGCTGAAGTTACCACATGGAATTAAATATTTAATTTCAAATTTAAAAATATCACCATAGTGGGGGACCTGGAAAGCTTCATCAAAATTTACTACCAGCGACATGCCACTTTTGCCTTATCTATCTATCTATGTATCTATCTGACACTCCCTAAACCTCAGCATAGACCATCTTTGCACACATATGTACCTTCCCTGCACGACAATATTACTTTCTCTGCTCAGGTGATAACTCTTGTTTATGGCAAAGTTTTTATTGCCCTCCACATCCAGGATTGTTTCGGCAGATCTCTGGATCACAGCACTTTGAACATGCATTAGGGGTGTTCCTCTCCTCCTCGCCCCTGAGCTGACCTCTGGCTCTGAGGGGACTGTTAGGGTTAGGCCAGCTGGCCCCTGTAGGTGGGCTCTGGCCTGGTGCCCTGGGGTTGACACTTCGTCATCCTTGGGGTCCCTACCCTGGCAGGGGCAAGGGCAGGAGAGGTACTTTCCCCAAATCTTAATGCACCACATGATATCAGGGGGGGCCTGGTCCTCCGCGGTTGAGTGGCGCATGTGGTCGGTGGCCTCGGGGGCCCCACAGGCTTCTGGAGCCTTGTGGCAGGGCTTTGTTTGCTGGTGCAGTGTGGTGATGGGTCCATAGTGGCCTCTGTGTGTCCGACGTTGGCTGGTGTGTGATTGCTCACAACTTCCTTTTTCCCTTCTGGATTAGTTGGGGACTTCTCCCAATGCGTGGAAGATTTCCTTCTCCAACAGTCTCCTTGGTCTGTGTGCATTGGGGGTTCAGCACCCTGTGGCCCCACAGCCCCCCTGGCTCTCTGGGTTTGGTACCTCGTGTGCTCCTGCACACAGGGTGGTGGGCATGGTGAGCCTGGACCCTGGTGATGGCCTCACTCTTATTTAGGGAATGCCCACATGCATGTGTGGTGTCATTTTCCAGCTCGTGTTGGGTCACATCATAAAGAATTGATGAATCACACCTAAAATGGGCTGAGCTGCTCTTTCATTCCATCACTATGTACCCTGTTTTTGACTCGGCCCCTCTTTTGGGACACCTTCACTATCTGGACTCTCATCTCTCCAGAGATCGACACAGAAACCCTCTGGACTCTCTTAATCCTGAGTGAGGTGGTAGGAAAAGCACAGCATCCTTCACTCCACCAGTTCCTACCAGCACCACCTGCTTCCCTTCCCCTGTCCATCCTTCCACACCTTCTCTGTCCTGTGTTCCCCCCCTGAATTTGCTGAGGTGTAGCACTGCCCCCCCGACGTACAAATGTCATTCCACTCAATAAACATCACAAACTAGCTGTGATGGTCACATACACGGTTTGAAATAATAAAATATTTAGCTGCACAACTATAAGCGCATCAATCTCATAAAAAGCAGACAAATGCGGAATGAAGTAGCAGTCTAAAAATATCCACGTTTCTATACATTTCACAAACTTGGACATGCTTTAGTCAAATATCTTTTTGATTATCTATTTGCGTCTTTTCAGTTTGGAGCTGCCATCTATTTTTGTGAGGAAGCTGATCTGATCTTTGTCAGCTCGTGTCGGTCGCATCTCTGTTGCTCTGCTTTTATGAGAACTTTCAAAGCCGTCAGTGGGACACAAAGTAGAAGACGTCATTTGAATTTCAAAGGTCTGACAGAACACATTGCCTCCATCAGCAGAGTAAAGGTCCTCTTGACAAGAAAGTGTCTTCAGAATTAATCATCCACACTAAGAGTCCTCCTGAATGCTGCTTCCTCGGCATCCAAAGTAAAGAGCCAGAAAGGTGTTTGGAGAGAGCAGGAAGTTTCCATCAGACTTGATGAAAGCGCTAACCACCCTTTCTGCCCCCAGCTGCCATTCTGGCAAGGCGCAAACATGTGCTTTTAACGGACAAGCAGCATGAGGTCTTCTTGTTCTCATTTGTGCTTTTTATTCACATCATTGTATCTCAGTGCAGAAACAGACCTTAAACTGTGTTGTTTTCAGTGCACCCTGGGGAGATGTAAAATGACCCATGAAAACACGAAGCTGCCGCTTCTCCTGAGCCTCCAGAGCTCCAGTATGGTAACATACGGCATCAGCAAATGGCAGACAGCTTCAAGCCATCAGTGCCATGAGCTAATTAGCCATCACTAATGTGAATCAGCTTCCATTTTTACTCATTTTGATTTACTGGGCCCATCCCCTTTACATCTCCATGGAGACAATGCAGTCTTTATGGACTGTTGAAGGCTCTGTGCACTAAATGATCCCATAAAAGAGCATTTATGGTGTCCTCTTGGAGAGGAGGCTGGTGTCAGGATCCAATGTCCTCATCTGCAGGTTTGGGCTCTGTTCCAGATTTTGAGCACATTGGTAAATGGTTTGTTTTAGCAACTGCAAACTTTCTGATCCTGTGTGAGAGAGGAGTAGACTGGCATCGCAATATTAGCATCAACATCAACATTGTACGGCAGCTGCCTGCGCAGTTTCTACCAGCTTGTCTCAGTGTGTGTCAGTGTGACCAAAAAGTGAAATATTAGAGAAGAGAAACTAAACAAAAGGAATGCAAGGTTCACACAAAGGTGAGTGATACTGTTCTCATTTTGTAGCTGTCGGAAACACTCCTGACTATAATAAAGTGTCATCTGGCCAAACGTGTTTTTATTGATTTTGAATGGCCACATTCAAAGATGGGATGAGAGGACTGTTGGAATTATCTCTTTCCACTTGCATCACCACTGCCTCTCTGGTCTCCCTCCTAGACTTGTGTTTTTGGAGACTGTCCTGTAAATGAAATAGTCCAGATGTTGTATGAGCAGTTGATTATGAATATGCTTTACTTTCAGGCTCCCTCTAGGGTTAGCAATGAGAGCAAAAAGGAACTCAGGTACAAAAAAAAAAAAAAAAAAATGTAGAATGACAAAATGAGAGTCTGACTGCTCAGGATGGATAGATCAGTCAACAAAACATGTCCATATTAAAGATCACTGTTCATTTCCAGTGTGAAACCAATAATAGCTTCTTTTTGCCATGGCCTTCCCACAACCTGTAGTACAAATTCATTATGACTTATGGAAGTACTTCCTATAACCCAGACCACATACCCTCGGCAAGTGTAAAATGTTGAGGTAGTTTTTGTATCTGAACTGTACAGAGACCATTACATGGTGCCACAGGGCTGCCATAGGGCCAATATTTTGGAAGACATCCCTACATACTGTAATAATGCTAAAAACTCTAAACGCTAAAAAAAAAGACTCCTGCTTAAAATGTCAAAAAATTATAGCCTAGTAGAAAAGCAGTGTTGGTCTTTAAAACCCCATGCCTGAACTCAGACATTAAAATTTTTATTAGGGCTTAAAGTTATGTATGATTGAAGGCATGGCAGTTTTTAGGCTTCGCCTCAGCTAAATTCAGCTCCCTATGATGTTCTCATGGTGTATCGAGGAATCCATATGGCCTACCGTATGATTAATTGACTAATAGAAGGTAAAGAACTCTGTTTTTTTGGTTAATGAACTGTTTTGCTGGTGTTGGTGCTCACCATACCTGGTTTTTGGCTTAGTTCATAACCTAGCTAATGTGCTAAGCTGGCATGCACTGAAATCCGGGCTCTGAACGTGGCCCACCCCTATGCCTGTTAATTAGATCACTCTAGATAGGAGTTTGGCAGAGGGAGGTACACCTGAGATGGTGACCGCTGCCTTTCAAATCAGCTCTTTAGAAAACCTTTGGTGACGTTGCAGACGTCAGGTCTCATCCATCTATAGGTGCAGTCTACGGTTGTGTTACAGGCTGAGGACAAACTAGTTACACTGGGGTCGAGGATTTTTCCCATATCCTATAGCCTCAAAGATATTATGTTAGTCCCATTCAGACAACATTGTGGGTGATGCAGTGACAGGGTGTCGGTTTGATTGTTGTATGACAGATCGCAGAAGAGCTATGACTCTTCTGTATGTGAGCTGAAATCAGAAAAAGTTGGGTTTGCTAGACATTATTGATGAATATAATTTGAGTGAAAGTTGCTACTCTGCTCTAATTAGTGATTTCCCACAGTTTAGGCTGAGGAAACGTTGAACATCTTAATAAAAGGAACATCCTTTGGCAGCAGCTTTTAACCTAATGAGCTACACACACAGGGAGCCGTTTGGAGCTCATTCCTCTGCTGTGTAGTCTTATAAACAGTTTCTAACAGCCTCAAAATTAATTTACAGTGCTGTGCCATGTGACACGCTTGCTCACAACCTCAACCATCATTACCTCTTAAATTTGTTAACCAAAAACGTTTTCCCTGCATGCTAAGTTGTTTTCTAAATGTCAAATGGAATCTTCAGACTCTTTTCTTAGGCAGCCCAGCAAATGCAAAACGAGCAGCAGTATGAAGAACCGCAGTTCAGCAATATTTGAGATTATATCCTGGTTATTGGTTTGTTTACCTTGTGGGTATCTCTCCAAATGTCAATGTCTGACCCGACTTTTATTTTTTAAGTTAAAACCAAAGTTACTTGCGACTCTTTCCTTTGTATCCCTCTCATCATTCTTTCTTTCTGCTTCTGGGTGGGGGGAGGTTGGATGGGCTCCTGTCAGAGGAATCAATCTACAGGACTGTGGGAGGAGGCATGACACAGCACCCATCGCTCACCCACACAGCGTCGTTCTGCTCCCAACGGTAAGCCCTGCAATGATGGGAGGAGGGTGTGACAAGATGGGAAAGAGGAGTGATGGGGTCTCTCCATCACAGCCAAAGCCCTGTCAGCGCATCTCAACCAACTTTTTTTTTTTACCTCACTTGCAATTTCTAACATCAAACTAAAATCCTGTCCCCCTGAAATACCAGCTTATAGCCAGCTAAGAGTTCCACCTCTTTTTCCCTCCCCCCCATCTGCAGACATCCACCCCCTGATGTTTATGAGAAAGCAGTTATTGGTGTAATCATTCAGCACTGATAAAACCAGACTGCCTGGTGAGATCTCTTGGGGGTACGAAGGAATGAACAGTTGCTGAGGATTCAGACAACCTGGTGTTAAGCAGAGAGTTCCTCCTCACTGCAGCCCTCATCATCTCGTCCTAAATCTAATTACTGTTTAATTTCAATGAACTTTTCATTCTCTCAAGGCTGTAACTCATCTAATACGCCGAGCGTCCTGTAGCCATCTGGGCTCAACCGGATTATCACTTTAGAAGCGCCATAATTTCACCTCTCAACATCTCACCCTGGAGATAAAAGAAGAGAGAAGTTGTGTTTAGTGTTGTATGGAAATGACTGTAAAATAACAATAAAAACAGCACAGCTATAAGAGTGTCATCAATAATAACAGCATTGCCAATTAATAATAATAATAATAATAATGAATAATAATGAAGATATTGTTGTGGCAGATCTGAATCCTGCGAGTAGTCTCAGAAGTATGATATTAATGCTTCTGGAGAAAGAGGTTATGGACTCAGTGCATCATGGGGGTATACTCAGCAGTCTAGCCTCCAGCAGCATAACTAAAGGTTGGTTAGGGGCTCACATAAACCTTGATGTCTGCTTTTAGGAAGACTTTTTTCACACCAAACCTATCAGCAGGGGACAAGACCTTCAACAGCCTCATCTTATTTTTTATTTATTTTTTTTATTAAGAGTGAAAGTGGATTAAAAAAAATATGATGAATATCCTATTTCATGTGAAGCAACCTGCTGTTGATACAGTGCAAGTAATCAGAGAGCAGTCTTGTGAGTGCTCCTCTGTTTATGGGCAGCAGTCCACGAGCCCCAGCTGAATACTAAATGCTTATCAGAGGCATTGGCAGGCCAGAGGCCAGAAAGCAGCACAAGCAGCAGCTGTGCTATGCTCTATCAGGCTACAAAGATCCACACAGCCACTAACTTCAATCCCAAATCCAGACTATCAGTATAGAACACTGTGCGTCCCCTTGTATCGCCATTTCTCTTCATTATATCCACCCACAGACAGCAAAGAGCACGTCCATGTCAACCACAATCTGCTGCTGCTTGGTCACTATCGTTTATTGGCGCAGACAAAGAGCCACCTTTACAGGGCCAGAGCCAGCCACAGCATGCCATGCCTAAAAATAGCGTAGAAACAAGTGTTAAATATTCTCATGTCCTTAGCAAGAGAAAAGATATTCTTTGACCTTCATGACAAAAACAAGATAAAACAGAAAATGAAATAATCGTAATAATAATAACAGAGACCAGTAATAATATGGGAAGGGACTCGGGGATAAATTACTCTAATTTATAGGAGGTCAATGTTTTCACAAAAATGTTGACAGCTGGTTTTATTTTTCCTGAGTTACTGGCTGAATTTGGTAGTTTCACTACACTGTGGACAGCATATTCCTGAAGTAACAAAGAGTTGCAGGGCCAACGGGAAGAATGCTGGCAATGTAAACACTACTGTGGTGATTTCCTATGTTTACTGTCAGCACACGTTGTATTCGTCAATGAGAAATAAACTTATACAGTAGGTGCCACCAGCACATAATCCATGTCATGTAAACACCAGGCAGGTACTCAGTGGTCTGTCATTTGCCTCAGTGTCTCACAGCTGGAGGCAGACAGTGAGAGGGTCTGTTTCAGTAACGGTAGCTAATTCGTGGAAAATTAGACAATTAGGCTGAGCAACTGCGGAAAATATTAAAAAGAGAAAATAAGAACTGTTTGCCTTTCATATAGGTTACTGGTGGGAATAAGCTCCAAGTGTTGTGAACCATTTAATCTTACTCTGCATTTTTGACAAAACAGTATTTAAGTATTCATGTTATCTGATTTTGTTGCTGACAAAGACAAAGAAGCAGGCAAAGCCAGACAGAAGTGAACAGTCTCACAGCCTCTGAATGATCACACTGCTATAAAGCAGAAAACAAAAGCAAATGCAGTCATAACCAAGCACAGGAATAGTAATTGTATTTTACTGTGCAAATTGAATCTGTTGTATAATCAGTGAGCAAAGCGACATTTCACTGTATATGTGAATCATTGCAGTCTGCCTCGAGGAGGGCCTGTTATAATATCTTGTACTGTAAACACAATAATAGCGGGAAGCTCTTGGAAAAATGCATCGCCACCACCTACTGCTGGACAATCCGTGTTCGGCTGCTGAGAAAACCGGCCTGCAGGCCCTTTAACCTTCTTCATGTACCAGCCTAGAACAAATGTTGCGAGTTCTGGATCACACCTTTGCTTCTATTTTTATCACTTTTTTTTTTCAATGCTGCCGAATATTCTTTGCTGTCCTCTGTGCTGTCCAAGTTCTTCCTTCTCTCATGGAGGACTGATGGCAGACTGGATGTTACTTCACAACATGATACTTTATAAATCCCAAAGTCAAATTCTTGATGTTATAAAATACAGATATCTTTGACCTGAAAACTGCTGTTTTTGATTTAAGTTTTTTTTTTTTTTTTTTTACAAAAATACCCATTATACAAGATAATGTTGATGTTTAAGGTTCAAACTAAATTGACAAAAAAAAAAAAAAAGACCTTTTAATAACCCAAAAAGAAAACACATACCCTACACATTCGAACATGAGTAAGAGGAGCATCAATTATTCAGTCAACCAAAAATTTTAGATCTTAAAATCAATGAAGAGAGCTGCTGTGGTGTCTACACTGTAAATACAGCCCAAACCCAGTTTGTGATTAATATTGAATAAAGTGTGCTTCATTCAGCTTGAATTGCCTTTCAGTAGTAGAAACACAACCAATTCATATGCAAATAAGAATGTCTTTGATATAAAAATTTAAAAAGCTTAGTGTAGTTTTACATGTAATATGGAGATTTATTAATTTATGCTATTGGGGTAGTGAATAGATGGTGGTATTCTTTCAAGGTAGATAACGCCACATCAGCATTTCACTAGTTGCTAGGAGCAAAGTGTGTGAGTCCCTGGTTGAGAGGATTTACGTCTCTGGAGAAATAAAAGGCTTCAGGTCATAGACTGATGAAACTAGGCTTTAACAACGATAGTCTTGTTTTGTGTAAGTAAAGCACGTGTTCAGCTATTTTAAGACTGATACAAAAGGAAGAGGAAGAGTTTTTCTAAAAAACAAAGAAAAGAACAAATTGCAGAAAAATGATGGCAATCGTCAATAAACAGATAAAAAAATGTTGTGCTGAAATTAGCAGAATTACATGTCTAAAATAACCAGCTTGGACTGTCACTGCCATGTTTTACATTCAAATATATTTATACTTAAGAAAATGTGATTATGACAGGGGAGGGACACTAAGCTGCGTTAATAGTGTTTGTTCATTTGGAGAAATGTGGATCTTCAGGGTGCATTCACTCACAGAAAGGGTCATTCAACTTCCTTGAAAGCGAAAATATGAAGAATATCCTTTCAGTCGGGTCCACTAAGCTAATTACATGGTATTTTAGCTCTCATCATCAGTATCTTTCAGTAACACTCACATACTGAATCTGTCCAAGGTCAGCCGTCTTGGCGGATCCCGTTCACATTTACATTTCTCATGCACTCCCATTATATGAGTGATTGTGCTGACATGTTAACTGGAGACGTTCAACGCATACAGCTGATCACACAGTGTGAGAAGAGAAGGTAGAGGAGCAGAAGGGGCTCGTCAGTCGACAGCCATCACTGAGAATGAAAATGAAATGAATTGATACATAACCCAAAGGAGGGAGCGAGAAATGAATAATCAGCTGCTCCATTCCTGACTTCAGTTCACACTTTGACACATGCAGTCTCTTGAAGACCACCAAGCAGTAGTTTTTCTGACAGGGGAAAAATGACTTTGGATCTGGGCGTCACAGCTACAGTGTGTCCTTCTTGCAGCTGAGGAGGAGCTGACAGTGATGTTATTGATTATCGCCGAGCTTACCTGTACTCTCTCAGTGAGGTGAGAGCTGCCCTCGGCGCTAATGCAGTTCTCTTGCATGTGTCCTTGGATACCGCTACCATAATGTGCTGTAAATATGCAATGTGAATGACATTGTGGCTCAGATAAGATCACGGCAAACAACTACTGCTCATGTAACTGTTGGTAATAATGAACAGTGGGCCCATCTTTATGTGAATACTCCCCTGGTGTCCTTCAGTGTATTATTATGCGTATCTTTGGTAAATTCTCCCACAACCACTCCCTGATTAGGACCAGGTTACATAAGGCACCTGGTGGCCTTGTGTTGGCTTTACATTCATGCTTTCTTTAAAACAGACAGATTGAACTAAAGTCCCAGTTACACCTGGTACCTTTTGGTAATAAACAGAAAACAGAAAAGATAAAGCTCCTGCTGAGGGGTGAGGGAGGGGGGGGGGTCACCCTGCACAGGTCACCAGTCCATCACAGGGCCAACACACAGAGACAGAAAGAGACCAACAACCACTCACACTCAGACCTACAGACAATTTAGAGTCACCAGTTAACACAAACATGCTGTCTTTGGACGGTGGGAGGAAACCCACACACACACGGGGAGAACATGCAAACTCTGCACAGACAGGACCCAGGAACAGAACCCACAACCTTCTTATTGTGGGGCAACAGCACTAACTACCACCACCGTGCTGCCGCGATCACAAATGTAATAATTTAATAAAATGTCCACCTATGCATGCTGGAATACCACCACTCTGTAACTCTGCATAAAATGGATGAATGGTACAGCTGAGAGTACGAAATCATGCTTGGTAAAAACAAGAGCTGCAGTGGGCAGAAAGCAAGGCACGTCTGTGTAAAATCTGAACTACATGGAGAGGCTGGTAAAAATTATCTTCATGCTCATGCACCAAAAGTCGTGTTACCATCTAAAATTTCTGTAGTGATGCTTTAATTTAATTTGATCAGTGTTTTAATTACATTTTTGGACAGGTAGCAGGTTTTCTTGATCCAATTTCACTGTTAATCGGAACAATATGAATATCGCCCATTTGATTGTCTTATTTATACTATAGCATTTGAATTATGCAGGGACACCAGACATAGTGGTGAGAGATGAGCCGCATAAGCCAGACTCCTATGGGGTGTGGTGACGGCATGATGAGACTGAGGCACCCCTGACTGTGCCGACGCAGACAAGCACGCACACACACACAGGCGGATAGAGTCAGACCTCCTGCCGCATGCAGACACTGAAAATCCTATTTGTCACAGAACTGTGTCACGGCTTTAATTAATAAGGGATGTGCTGGTAGAAAATTTAATTGTGTGATTAGAGTAAACAATGTGCAGGTAATTCCTCAATTGAAAATGGTATTTAGGATTGCGGTATATTGTGTCTATGGTGGAAAAATGCACACACAACGTATTGCTGTTATGCTTACAGTTACGATAACAGCTCAACTTGTCCAGAGTGAATATTGTTGAGCTGAGATAATGCATACCAAGCAGGGGCATGATGATCTCTCTGCAAGACAGTGCCATAATTTCTTTGTCCTCACACACACACACTCACAATCACAATTAAGTGTGTGCACAATTGCACACATGCGGAATACACGGTGTCATCTCCCAGCATCCATATACGGTCTCTTTGTTCTGCCTGCCTCAGCAACGTGACTTTTCAAGGAAACACAATCCAGCTCTGTCTCCTCAGAGAACATCTCCCCCACACAGACTGCGAAACAAACTTCTTGTTTCGCTGTGCATCATGATGGCACGATGCCCTCGTTTTTCCAGCCAGCCTTCCATTGCAGAAGGATGCACCCCTGTGCAAGTTTGTGCAGAGACTTCCATCCACATGGGAATCCCTGGTTTACAGTGAGTAATGTGTTGTTGTGCCTGCACTGGGAATACTGGCAAATACAGTGCAGAGAAGTGATATACTGCAGCAGTTAAATCAAGTTAACTGTATGAATCTGAAGGGCGGCTCATATCCCATATGAGTCTCTGAGGTAAGCTATAGGTCTTCATTAATCTGCAGATCTCTGGAGATCTATACAAAGAATATGTACAATAATCCACAAGGACATGAGCCTTATTGTGTGTTTATTTCACTTTTGTTGCTCTGCTGTGGGCAGGTCTGAACATGTTGCAGGGTTAGTTTGGGATTACTGAAAGAATCAGAACACCAATATTTAGGAAGTGAATGTTTAAAGATCACTCGATTAAAAGACATTGCAGCATGGTAATTAGTCCCAATGTTAATATTTATTTTTACACACAGTTATGGTCATTTCTGCCAACTCTTACAGCTCACTGATAAATCCAACATTAGCTTGCCAGTGTGGTCACTTTGAGCCAAGAGTTAAACCCATGATATTGAAAATGGTTACCATATTTGACTTGACATGCAATTAAATATTTCATATTGATAAAAGACTTTACATTCCACCCTAAATTAGCTACAGCTTCATGTAAATGGAATTTTGGCTCACTTAGTAATTTAAGACAGGTTAGCTTCATCAGAGTTTTCCACTCATTAACTAAGTGAAAGTTTTAGAATCACACAAGCAAGTTCTTCTAACAGATTATATAAATACCGATGCCTATTTATTGCCAAATGTAGCTGCTATAGCATTGCAACAAAACTAGCACTATCTTGCTAATGCAGGCCAGTTATAGTCAGGAGCAAAAGTTATAATATAGAACATGGTTTATTGGACAAAATGCTGCTTCTTGTTGGTATAAACTGGCAAGATTAGAAATCACAACTCACGATTGCTAACTGTGAACACATCTCCAAATGCAGATGAAACAAAGGCATCACTAATTTAGATATTATTACTATTATTATTAATTTAGTTTTTTTTTTTTTTGTATTTCCACAAATTTAGTCTTATATGGGCACCACATGTGTAGGTGTTACTTTTTTTTCTGTCCCACACTTTATGTTTGGGACAGAATTCCTCTGCTGCTCACAGGTTGGAACCAAAGAACTGGCAACTCAAAAATTAATGTCTGCACAAATCGATTTGCTGATTTCTGAGCTGATGTTATGACCCAATTGTAGACGGCGCTATTGCATCCAGTGCTGCAGATGAACATGCAAGTTTTATTGTCCCCACATTACATCAGCTGGCATGTTTTGATGGATATCATTCATTCCTCGGCTGTGTCATTATGAAATGGCATGTCATTCTGCCTCCATCTTTTTTATGCAAAGGTCATCTCCATCAGCGTTATGAGGCAGAGGGGCCTTTGAAGACTGGAAATTAAATTCCCATCACCGTGAGAGAAATCTGTTCCAACAGAAGGGACCAAAACAAGGCCAAGACAGACAGCTCCATGAAAAGTTCATTTAAATTATGGATTGCACTCATTTCTGTTGCATTTTTCACAGTGATTGTTTTTAGCGTCCCTGGAACAGTGTAAAGGTTAATTGTATAATTAAGTGCTTGAGCTTTTGTCCGCATGTCGCCCCACATTATGGGAAAGGATCGCGCTGTTACATTTCAAGGAAATTTTGCTTAAGTCTTTCAGAGTGGCGTTGGAATCCAAAACAGATTTTTCAAATATACGTCTGCTGTTGCAAAAGGATGAACCTCGTCATGCTGCTCACCCCAATGTGTCTTTATGAGAACAGTCATGATAATTGTAGTTGAGATTGTGAACCCACCGTCCCTCCCTGAAAGTTTTCCAAGGCATCTGCCTCAGACACAGAAGTGTCTTTGTGACATTTTCTCATTTCTCCTCCCCCTTCATCCATCATTTACTAACATGAATTGCATGTGACCAGGCAGGTGTTTGAGAGCAGAGGGGCATTCCTCCACAGACTCAATCACAGCCTGTAATACTAGACTCTCAGGGCCCGGCTCGTTTTCCCAGCCGCAGGCTAAAGCCGTAGCACCACAGCTTTGACTGGTCCCATTCTTTTCTATTCAGGCCCAAGGTCAGAGTCCCATTACAAGGGTCAAGGTGATGGGCTAGCAGCCGCCTACCTCATGAATATGAATGACAGATGCTCCATCTGCTCCACTGCAGAATGCAAATACACAAGCCTCTTTCTCTGCTCTCTTTTTCTGCCTCAAAGGGCAACCCTGCCAGACCTTACATGGCATCAGTTCCACGTGTTGGTTGCAGAGAGACAATTTATGCAAAACCTTAATAGAAATGCAAGTCATTGCCACAGAAACTTCCCAACTTTAAACCCACCCCTCCACCGTCATACTCTGCCTGAAAACATTTAGTCATTACTTAAAGTTGAAACTGGACTATGTCATTTTTTTTTTTTTTTTACCAATAATGCTATTGCTACATCTGTGGTAAAGATCTAGTAGTTCATTATAAATACATATTGAAATTCAGGCATATATGACTCAGTCACAGGGAAAAAAAAGTTTACATCATGACTTGACATTCTCCTGCCAGATTTTTGCTTTTTTTAGATAAGCTTTGCGGGGTCAATGAGCACAATTGCTCTCTTCCAGGAACACTGCTCTACACTCACAGTCGAACACATTCACCCTTGGAAGCTGCCCAGTACAAACACAGTGTGATCTGTTTGTCACTGAATAGATACACTGGAGTAGTTTGAGGTTAAGTACCATGCACAAAGCACTTCAGCTTTTTATTTAGCAATGAAAAGGATGACTACAGTCAAGCACAACATGTGAATTTCAAGGAAGCTGGAGAAGAGCATTGAAAAACACTTCTGTTGGTCGTCTAATCCAGGATCAAATATTGCGAGCTAATGAGGAGAGTCTAAGTGAGTTCAAGTTTGTACTAGCCAGGTTGCTCTTATTGTCTCAACAACACAGCTCCTTAGTTACACTTCTGAGCACTGGTGCATGCCATTGTGTGATAAGTGGCATTCATCCATCCATTTTATACATTATATGGTGAGCCCCTTTCTTTAGTGCTACATTGTGGTTTGGATCAACTGCCATGAACTGCAGTTTTAACATATACTATGTCACATAGACAGGGCTGGTCTTACTTCAAGATGGCCTTGAAGCTCCTTCAGTCTGATTTGCCAGTTATGGGAGGGTGGCTGCTCATACAGTATATGCAGATATCACCCTGACTTTTTAAAGAGCTGTTCAGTGCTTTGCCCACTGAGCACCAGCAAGTGTAATCAGCACTTCTTTGTAGCTTTTGTAGCCAGCCGAGATGGCAGGCGTTTGCTGTTCATTGGATAAAATATTTCTTAATTAATTCATCTTCAACCACTTATCTGTTTCCGGGTTATGTGGGGTGCTGCAGCCAATCTCAGCTCACTCTGGGTGAGGGTCATCCTGAGCAGCTCACCAGTCCATCACACGGTCAACACACAGAGACAGACAGAGACCAACAACCACTCACACTCACACTCAGACCTACAGACAATTTAGAGTCACCAGTTAACCCAAACATGTCTTTGGACGGTGGGAAGAAACTGGAGTACCCAGAGGAAACCTAGGCAGACGCAGGGAGAACAATCAAATTCTGCACAGAAAGGCCCCCAATATTCGAACCGAATATTTCTTTAAACAGCTCACTGCTCAGCTGTTTTTCTATCAGATCCAGTAAATAGAGTTGCCCAGTGTATTTTGGCATCAATTATTGTGCCTTGTCTTTTAGAAAAACCTATTTATCAAGGCAGAGACTTTAATCACCATGGCAAAGATAGAAATGTAAGAATCATTCAGCAGAGGAGTCAGATGGTGATAACGGGCTCAGGACAGTGAGATCCAGGCCCAGAGAAGGAGTAAAGGGTAAATAAACACAGATAGCATCTCTTTTCCCTTTACTTTATCAGACTTTTACTCTAAGTTCAACTCTAAATGTCACTTTGTCACTTTGATGGCCTTGGAGCTACGTGTTGTTATGTGTGTATACTATTTATTCCTCACCTGACAAATATCAGACATTTGCTCTCCTTTTACCCCTTGTGCTGAAACAATGAGCTGAAAGAGGCCATAAAGGTTTTTAGAGCTGAGGTAAACTGGAGAGTGAAGTCATAATTCTTTATCACTGTGAGCAACCCTTTTTCACATTGATGTGCTCATGTGATCCATTATTGTAATATGAAATGGTTAGTTGCGGCTGCTTCAAAGACTTTTCACTAAACTCCTCATGGAGCAGCTGATGCAATGCTCGCTGTAAATGACTGATGATGCAAACATTACGTTGAACAACAAAATCAGGGGTCAGAACTGAAGAAGACCTTGAAATAAAGTCAAAGTTACGGACTCTCGGACATTGCGTTAGCCTTGAAGTCTTCTGTCTGACTAGAATAGCAGATAGCATGCAGATCATTAAACTTCACCTGATGTTAATCACTTTTGTAATATGAATTCAAAATATGGTGCATTTTTAACCCTTTTTTTTTTTGTATAAATTTTTTCTTAAAATCTTTTCCCCTACAATCCCCACAAGTGCAAAAACAAATTATTCTGACACACAAAAATATCAAACAAAGAAATGTTAGCAAGTGAGCTCTCGGCTGACATAATATCACACTGATCAGATTATTTGGATTAAGGGCGTGCTTGCATGACATTTGGCTGAAAAAGAGGATTTCTGCTCAGTAAATTCAGAAGTAAATACCCATAAAAGCATTTTAGTCACAGGGCTTTTTCTTTTTTTTTTTTAAACATGCAATAATGCTGACATATATGAACATAAATTTGTAGCATAATGTCTCACTTTTTTATGAGAAGACTTGTAATGCTGCTGAAGATTCAAAGGACACACTCAAAGTAAAAAATATAAAAAAAAAAAATATATATATATACATATATATATATATCAAAAAAGTCTTACTAGGTGCAGTCATATGGGATTTTATGTGTACAAGGAAAAACACACAACACACAAGTTCTCCTGTCAAATGTGCAAATGTGTCCTCTCTTGTACCTTGCAGGCAACACTTCTGGGAAATATGCAAAACACCAAAACAGTCTGTCACCCAGTACAGCCAGTTTGACCCTTTCACTGGAGAACTCTTATCCCAAAATTTCTCGACATTGACGTTTTCCAGCAGTAATTGTCTCGGTCAGCACGATGCAGCTAGAACAATGTCCTCGCCAAGTCCTCTTGCCTACGCAAATGCCAAGTTGATTTCACTCTCAAAATTAACAACAATGTCAATTTAACAGTGAACTTTGCACAAAGACAAACACTTTCCTTTCTTAGTTCCCCCCACAGCTGGGAAAAGTTTCTTGTGGGAAACTCCCATCTTAAATTAAACTCCTCCCAACTTTATGCCCCAGGTGCTCAGTAATCACAAGAGGATATGCCCACCTCAGGAATGGGGGCTAAAGAAGAAGAGGCAAGTGCAGGTTATCAGTTTCCTTTTGATCTGTCTTTGGGACTCCATGTGGGAATATATGAATTTCATTGATGGCAGCTTTTCCACATCTTCCCTCCTTAAATCCATCCATTTGAGTGAACAGCTGACCTCTCTCAGCCTTGACATGTCTTCCCTGCTCTGTGGGCAGTAGCTGAAGTACATCCCAAGGAGAGCTCATGTTTGGTTACTAGGCAGATGTTATTAATATTTAAAGACAGTATTCCTCTACATGTTGTGGTGTAAATTCACTTCCCTATTGGTACAAAAGCTGTGGGCACTTAAGATGGTGGAATATGATGGGGGGACTTCTGCAGATGTTAGATTGTTCCTCTGCCACTGTCACAGCAGGTTGACAGAGTACAGAGAAACCCTCTTAGTGTGTGTTTGCTTATTCATATTCTGAAATTCTCAACCTTTAAGCAGACACACTGAGCTACTCTCCAGCCTTTAGGTATATGCTTGCTGTGTTTTTCCCACGTACACTGGAAGTCTGAGTTAGTATTTACTGGCCGGGTGGCAAGGGTCGATATGCATGCCTTATTGCTGTGAAATGCATGACTAGAAATAGTGAGGGAAGTGAGTGAGTAATGAAACACCTCAGAAATCTGTTACATGGGGAGAGGGTTGCAAAGCAGTGAGGGAGGAAGGTGGAAAAATAAGAAACAGGACAAGTGAGAAAGTGATCTGACTGTCCTACCACTATGAAGCTATAAAATCTGCCCGGCAACCACAGTTAGTTTAGCACCCATCAGAACCAACTCTGAGCTTGGATACCCCCCTTTAACCTTTTCACCCTCAAGCTCTGATGTCACAGCCCTTGCTGGAAAATGCTGAGGTGCTACATTAGTGAACAGGCTGCATTGTATACCATGTAAGTCATATTGCCTGGCTACATGTATGCTGGGAGAGAAGAGGATTGTGTGGTAGCTCATTTCCAGAACGCGCCCCTTCATTAACATCCTGAGTGTTGATTATTGACTGCAACATAAACAGATTAAGCAAAGATCACCAAATGTCCTCCAATGTCTCTGAGAAGCAAAATTGAGAAGATACCTGCTTTAACTGTCTTCAATTAAGACAAGCTTTATAAATTATCAATTATTTTACAAGAATTTAAAGCTTAAAGAAAACTCTCATGTCTAGTGTATGACTGCTAACAGGTGGAGGTTTTTCAAACCAAGCTCACTTTCTGCTCTCACGGGTGTTACAACTCCCATTCACTCTGACTTTCAGAGCTTAAATTGAAGTTAAATTGAATTATAGAATATGCATTGAATAACAAATTATGCTGTCATCTTTACCTTATGCCAACATTGACCAAAAAACTAGCTAGAGCAGCTACAGCTGCTTTAACCATTCATTGGCATTTGTATTGTGTTCACCTGGTTACCTTATTATTTATCTGTAAGTAGCTGTGAGAGAAACACATTACTCATCTTCTGTTTAACTGCCATTTAACGTTAGTTGAGAGTGTGACTTATTTTATGTTGTATTTACGAGGTGCTGATTTAAGAGCACCTTTAACCACTGTGGTCCATAAAATTATACACCGTCTAAGGTATTATCTGTCTAATGTCACACAGTCTTGACAAATATACACTGAGTTGAGCTTTGTAGAGAAAAACTCCACAGTAGTGTGTCTGCAATTTTGCACCAACTCGGCCCGAGGTAACAGATTAATGGACAAATTGCAAATTGTTCCTGCATCCTTCAGTGGCTTCTCACCCACTCATCTGTCCTCTGAAAATGAAATCAATCACTCAGTGTGGTGCATTCTAACCTCTGCATTGGTGTATTATGACGGAGAAATCCATGCTAAGCAGAAAAGCAGACACTTGAATCAGCCCTGGGAGGACAGTTTGCCTTGCCAGAGGAAACAGCAACGTGAGCTGGAGATAAACAGAACAGAAAAAGAGGGAGAGGGAAGCAGAGCTGGGCAGCAGATAAAGAGATCATGATCTTGAGACAGATGTTTCATAAAAGAATTCAGCCTCAGGAACAAGGTTAGCGAAAGCATTCAAAGCCAACAGGGCAAAATGCAAACATTGAGAAGTGTTTTACTCCGTTTTTAGTTTTTCAATTGGGTACAAATTTGGGTGGTTTTTCTTTTCCCAATCCTGCCTCACAATGGGTCACACTAAATGAGAGCTGGGAGCGTGTTCTATCGAGGCTCCTGCCAGCCAGCCAGCATCTCTGTCTGCTCCTGCCCCCTCCCAGCATCATCACTTGGCTCCTACTAGGCTGACTGTCAGTTGGCCTGACAGCCTGACCTCACCGAGACTCGCCAGCCAAATGCCACGTCACATCTGGCTCAGCTTTGCCCGGGTCTGGCCCTCAATCATTTTCACACCCACATCCACCTCTGACACAAACCATCTTCCCTTCACTGCACTCTACCTGGAGAAGAGAACCATTTGTTGGCTTCTCTCTATTTATAGCTACCTCTGTCTGTAGCGTAGGCTGCATAATATTAAAGGTGGCCGAAGAGTTTCTAGAGAAAGACTGTTGATATGTGAAGTCAACACCAAAGCAAATCTCCCCTCCATTTTCCTTCCAAAGCTCGACTCCATAAATTCACAGATGCACATTATACAGCATAGAAAAATGGATATTAGAGCATATCACAGTACCATGACCAGGCTGTCCCATTTCAAAGGCTCCTCCGATGCATCCTGTTTTTCCTAGTCAAGTCATTGCAGGTTGAGAATGCAGATAAAATGGCAGAAAGCACAGACAGCCCACAGATTCTACTTTTGAATGTATTTATTGGGCAGCATGTTCATAAAAAAATGATTGAAACCAGAGGCCTCAAAACCTCAAGTTTTTGCAAAAAAGATGTTATGTGCTGTCTCTGCAGCGCTACAGGAAGGACAAGCAGAGATGGTGATGAAATGCAGTCCAGCCCCGGTGGTCTATCCTGAAACTACCCTTTAACGTGCGCCTTGTCATGTGCTCCCACTGGACACTTTTCCCATCCTACTGCTTCTGTGTTTCTTGTCCACACACTTTGCTCGTGTGTGAATTCATCCTGCTGTTAATCTTTTGGATTTGAGCTGTTTATGTCACCCATAACCAATATATTGTAATCACATTACACTGTATCTCTAGTTAGAGATCCATATTTGTCGAAAGTAGAACATTCGCGGCTGCATATTTCAACGACACAGTCGAGTTTCATTGATCTCTCTTACTTGCCATAAAATAAAACTATCATTTCATTACAGTCTGCTATAGGAGCAAGAAACTTTTAGTTCAATCTGGCTCATGAGAGACTGAAGTTTTTATGGAAAATAAGACACACAGAGCACAGAGTGTGTCTCATGTTGGTGCTGTTTTGAAGCAGGTTATGTCATCTGAAGTTTAGCATACACATACTCATCCTGTGAGAAGATGACAAGGGCTGATAAACCACAGTGTTTACTGCACAAGTTAACAGGGGCAATCAAAGGCAGCACAATGGATTTCCTGAATACAGAAAGGCTGAAGCAAGAGTGCATTGCCACCTGCAGTGGTGGAAAGGAGGGCAGGGAGGAAGGAGGTTTATTAAAAAACTAAGTCAAACTAGCCAGACAAGAGAAAACAGACACTTTTCAAATGAAAAAAATTTCATTCTGTTTGCTGCTAGATCAGAAAGATGACAGAGTTCATCCATGGGTTATAGACCAGCAAGCCTAATGTTCGAAAACATGAATGAATTCAGTGAAATAAATTAGATGAGCGCAAACAGAAGACCAGAGTTGCTGTTTTGTGTTTGGAGTTGGTTCTTAGTTGACATTTCAAGACTGCTAATGTGAGTTTGTATTGGGCACTGTTGGCGCTGTAGGGAAGTGGAAGAAAATCACTGAGGAAAAGCACTCAATGTGTTTCTGCCACAGGAGCACATTACAAATACATTATACCCACAATTCATATTCTTACATATCCCATATGTAGGTTTTATATATCTGTGAAAGTATTGACAATCAAGCGCTCGCTGCCCTCAGCCAATCCGAAGAGAGGCTAAGAATCTGACCTACACCTTGCCACCTTTGTTGCTGCTGCTCTAGAGTGAAGCCTGAGAGGGAAGATGTAAAACTATATTTAAGTGTTTATTGGTATTTAAATGACAAACATATCTTCTTAGGGATTCAGCACTTTAAATGAAACATTTGAAAAATATAAAAATATGTAACATTACTAAGCCTATCTCAAGAACTTCTAAATTGTCTTTTCTATCAAGGACAAGGCTGCTGAGAGACAAACAAAGACAATTGGATTATCATTTGTCATCATTTACCATGATGAAGGGGGGAAAGGAAACTATGATGCATTCCTGCTTTCTCTTATTTAATATACAGTTCTGAATTACAATCCCAGAGCAACCACAAGTGAGTCCCGGCACTGAGCTGAAATAGCTGCTGAAAATCATGTAGTTGAAGACAAACCCAGCCAACGCAGGCTGGGGCCTGGGGCCACCTGGGGCCATCCTGGGGCCACTTTCACTTTAAATAGATTTGGAATATTTGACCAGGCTTAATTTTGTGCTTAGATACGTCAAAATGATCCACATTTCCATGCGAACACCAATCGCCCATGGGTGTCAAAAAGAAAGAAATCATGGGTGGTTTTTAGTGGTTTATTAACAACTTTTGTGACTGAGAAAGAGTGGCTGAGCTTTTATGTCACTGGGAGTAGTATCTGCTTTTACTGAATGAATTATTGTATGTAGGTCCAGTTACACACATCCTGTTTCTGCTCCCTGCTTGCTCTGAGAGAGCAGGCCATCTGTCTTTTTCACTCTCTGGATGAGAACCAGAGAGGAGGTGTACAGATAAGAGCTTCTCTCCCCACCTGCCTCTTACCCACCCACGTTTTCCTTCACCTCACCATGGGTGGCTTTGAAGGTACACGTTCTCATTCATCCTGTAAGTCATTCCTCCTGCTAGACAGCTTTGACTGTTTGAAAATCTACCCAACAAACTGCCTGTGTAGCTCCCCTCACCACATAGTTAGATTGTGAATACACGCTTGGCACAGAGTATTTGTTTCAAAAGTGTCATGTAAGCACGGAGCACAACAATGATGAACACATGCACACATGGCTGAAAAGAGTTCCTAGTTGTTTTCAAATACCCCAGATCTACAGCATGTGTCAAATTAATCCCTGAAATAAGTGTTTGCAGATGCCAAGATGCCTAAGATTTCAAGAGGACCTCTTTCATGTGAAGTAACGCATTAAAATGTTGTGTTTCAAAGTGAAGGATACTCATGGAGCAAATAGATTCTCCAGAACGGTGTATACACTTTCCACGCACTCAGGAGTTACCAGATGATTATGACCATTGGATTACCATTATAACAAATTTCAACAAGTTAGCACAGCATCAAAAAAGTAGAGGTTTGATAGGTATTGATTCAGGGCCTCTTCACACCTCAGTCTTGCAGTTGCCATCTACTTCGAGGACATGGGCGACATGCCTGAGCAGGAGCAGCTGCAACGCATCCAGCTGCCGCACGTGCTGCTACAGTGGGTTCATAATCTCTTTGTCTCACCGCAACTGTGAGCAAATGGGTTCCTTAAATCGCTGTAATGCTTTACTGATGTCATCCTACATGGGCGCACAAATACTAATGGAGCCAGCATGCTTTTCCACTTGAGTGCCGATTTAATGTGATCTGGTATTCAGCTGAATTTATATCTAAAGGTCACTACATGATATTACTTACTCAGATGGTGGCAAGTGCTGTTGTCTCATTGTGTTATAAGTAAAATGAATTCTGATTTTTGTATTAATTAAGTATGCTACCTGTTGCTTTTAATGGGGCTTCCCAATGTGGAGATTATTTTGTCACTTCTTTACTTATTATCAACAGGGTTAGGGTTAGGGCCACAGAATATATCTACATTATCCAATAGTGAGTAAAATACAGACACATATATAAAAATAAGTGAACCGCTACCAAAGTATCAAATGATCCATTCCACTGAGATCTATTGAAATGCACAGACTTAATTTTGTGAATATATTGACTGAAAATATTTTCAAAATATGGTGCAATAATAAGTAAGCATTGAAACTCTGTTTTTCTTCCTGCAAAATATACCATATGTAGATGTTCTGCATATTTTCATCGGCTTTTCAGTATCACTATCATGGTTTTAGAATTAATAGAATCCTCTCAATATATAATATATATATTAAAGTATAAGGGAAAACAACAATGTTCAGTGATGTACCTGTTGTAGACCCTGGATAAGATCTGTCCGTCTATAGAGGTTTCCATGGACGCACTGAGTGGTGTGTTTGATTGATTGCGGACTGAGATGATCTATTCCTCTAACCAAGACATGGTTTTTCAGCCCTGCTGGGCTGCTGGAAAAATGAGCCTCAGTTATATTTATCTATTTCAGAGGGTGCTAAAAAACAAAAAATAAATAAATAAAATAATTGAAAAATAAAGCAAACAAACAAAAAAAAACAGCGGTGGAGTCCAGAAAGCCTTCTCAGTTGTAGCTGATGCAAACTGAAATAATGAATATTATTTGTATGTTTAAACGGGCTTTTCTTAAAGTTCTCCACTTTGTGTGGAGAGATATTGCTGCCACTTAATGGATATGAAGTCATGTGTGATTAAATCTACCATTCACTTGATAGACTGTAGTGCTGCAACAGTATGTCCTCCACTAATGTCATTATTATTATTATTATTATTATTATTATTATTATTATTATTATTATTACCGCTCATTACTGCTCCAGCCCTTTGGTCCTTGAGCATAGTTTCCCATCAGGGAGTCATTCCACTGATCTCAAATGTGAAAATAACCCCGATATTAAAAGTTTATTTCAGCTTGTTCTTCAAAAAAGGAGGTAGAAAGATAATAGGATTTATGAGGGATGGAGGGCTGTGTAGAAAGTAGATACTGTGTTTAGCCCATACAAAGGACTAAAGGAACAGATTTGACTTGAAGTGAATGGGGGGCAATTGTAAATTGCTGGTGTAAATGAAGCAAGGTACATTAAATTCTCTCACTTTTGATTGTTAAAAGAAACTGAATTCATTAATCAGAAATGAAAGGCCATGTCATTCTATGAATAAGAGCTTTGCTGTTGAACAATGTTAACAGATAATAGGCCCACTATAATTAAACTAAAGAATGCTTGGACGGGAACCTTCAAACTGTTGAAATGATTGAAGCTATCGCTTTTTTCCACCACATCTCCCGTAAACCTACTGTGACATGTATGGAATAAAAGAACAAAAAACAAAGTAGTTTTTTTGTTTTTTTGTTTGTTTGTTTTGTTTTTTTTTTTCTTCACCCACCATCTCCCCCCTCTCACCGGGCCCCGTCGCCCTCTCCTCGCCTTTGTTCTCACCACAGGCCTGGAGCAGATGGTGCTCTGCTCTGCTTGGCCGTCGGTGACAGACAGGCTCTCTCAGCCAATAGCCTGCCGGGGAATCAGCTGACTGGCTCTGGACGGCGCCAGGTGTTTGGATCATTTTTCTGCTCCATCCGAAGAAGGAGCCGCAGCAGCGGCGGCGACAGGCAGCAGGCAGCAGGCGGCAGGCGGCGGAGCAGCGGAGGAATTTCGTTGGACCGGAGGGGGGGGGACACAGACCGGTCGGTGTTCGGGGTCGCAGACCGCGCCATGGCTCTCTCCAAGGCGCCCTGGGACTGATCGCTGTAAACACCCTGCAGCCAGCTGAAACAGGAATATGTGCCGTTAGGTTTTTATCCGATGAGCCGACGCTTCTCTCCTCCGCCGCCGTGTGTCGACGCGTGTGTTTGGATGAAGGATCCGTGCGCTCCGGATCGTCGGACTGGAATGCCAACAAGGTGAGAGCTGTCCACAGCTGTAGTCCGGTACTTTCTCCTTGAGCTGTTCTGACAGGGAAATGTGTTTTTAGGGACCCCCCCATTGACCCCACGGCAGCAGATTAGTGTTGTTTTTGTGTAGATTCACACACAGGCCTACTTTCTTAATATGTTTCCATTCATCATATATTCCCCTGCGAGGGCGACGCAATGAGTTGAGATGTTTAGGATGCAGCCACACTCAAGGGCATTATCACATTTATATGATTTTATTTATTTATTTACTGTCTTTTTTTTTTTTTTGTAAGGAACTGCAGTCTGGCTCCAGCTCCCTCCAGACTTACAGTTTTGATTTGAAACCCTAAAAGGCCAGTTGACCATAAGTAATATATCAACCGTCTACAATGCGTCAAATGATGGGCTGCTCCGCGGAAAACTAACTTTGATCTCGTTGCGGTAGTTGCAGAAGGCAGCAGGATCTGGCGTGCGGCGTGCGCAGGCTTGTGTAGGCTGAATGTGATTTGCATATTAATGTTAAAGTATGTTGGCAGATGTCTCGATCCCTCCTTTCGAAGCAAAAAAAAAAAAAAAAAGTCTTCCTCGGGGATAAAGACAAGGCCGTCTGTAGGAGATGCTGCTGAGAATGGGGTTGCATTGGCAGGGGGTCTATTGTGATTCACAAACGCTGCTTCGGTCGCTGCAGCTGTTGCGCTTTCGTGGTGGAGACTGCTGACTTGCATCGCTCAACTTTAGGGGAAGGGACATAACACTGTATGATGAAAGGGTTCCCTCTTGTTTTTTGTTTGTTTGTTTGTTTGTTTGTTTGTTTTTTACAGTGGGTGGCTGTTATTTTTAACTGCCTTCTATATGTATAAATATATATGGCCTCTTTATAAAACAAAGTGCTGGGAGTCAAATTTCCTCCTTTCCCCCTCTGAGTCAAATAAAAGTGAGTGTTGTTTCAGCAACTTTACAGGATAATGACATGGACACAAAAGCCAAGCAAAGCAGTTACACACACACATACACACAATGCAGCTTAATATAATCGTGTGTGTGTCTAGTATATAGACTTCCCGTTTGTTTTGTCTCAACTGGGCATTTTATGTTTATTGTTGGGATCTTTGTCTTGATTGCTGCCTTTATGCTGTTTGTGATCGAGCCAGCAGAAGGCAACCCCCCCCCCCCCCCCCCACCCACACACACACACACACACCCGCCCAAAGTAGCATCCTGGACAAAGTATATAGACAGACACATACATAAGGCTTAAAGTGTGACTAAAGGGAGTGTGCTGCAGGTGTCTCTGTCTGTAGGCGGGGTTGTTTGGAGACAACAGGGTTTGTGGGAGGGGGTTAAAGGCTTCACCCTACCCCCACCTCCATCCCAACAACAGTTACATCCCGGGGGTATAAGGCAGGGCGAAGAGGGGAGGGAGGGGGAGCTCAAGCCTTTATTTCTATAAGAAGGAGTGAGGCGTCATTAACCCTTTGTCCTTCATGGACTACAGGTGCTGCAGACCACAGACTCAGTAGCAAAACAACTCCCCCTGCCCTGAGGTAGCTCATGGCGTGGAAGCGTCCATGTGTTGATGCGTCAGAGATGGATGTTTCTCCGAGGCAGACGTGACTTCGTAGTGCACTGCCTAGCTCAGGGTGACACACCTGTGCTGTCGTTTTGTTCTGGGCAACAGTGGTGTGTGTGTGTGTGTGTGTGTGTGTGTGTGTGTGTGTGTGTGTGTGTGGACAGCACTTGTCCCTGGTGGGCATCCTTCCATGGTCTAATCAGCCACACTCTGAATGAGAGGCCATACCCAGCTGGATCACCTCCCTATCTGACATCTATTTGATTGTAAAATGAGTCTAAAATAAAATGTGGGATGGAGGCCACATGTAGATGTTGTGGTAAAATACCGTTGCCATGGTAGAGAGTGTGCTGTACGTAACTGCTCAGATCTCAGCTCCTCCCACAGATGGTTTGTTGAAGAGACTCAACCAAATGAACATGTTGGTGCACAAATCAAAGTAATGATCAGTATTTTAGCTTCAGGGTGGCACTGAATTGTCAGAGATATCCAAATCAAATCAGATTTAGCACCAAATCATACTAGAGTTACATCATGGCAATTTACATGTAGAGCAGGACTAAACCAAACCCTTTATCCCAGTCCATCCTGCATTTCCCATAATCCAACTAGATAGCTAATACCAGTTTTTTTTCTTCTTCATCAGTTGTCATGATAAAGCTGTGTTCACAGGCTGAGCAGACTCCTATTGATGCTTAAACTTACTAAATTAAATGCTTTATGTAAAATAAAATTAAGCCTTTTTTTATCTTAAACCTATACACGTTTTTTTTTATCATTATTGGTCTAATTAAAATTGAATATGTCAATTATAGGTATATCCATGTGTGAGATTATTTTTGGCTCGTGTCTACCAAGACAAGTGAAAATAAAACTTCCAGCTGGATGGACCACTAACTATGACTATTTTTACGAAATATCACCCAGGCAACAGTTTTCCTCACTCACAAATTGAGTTTGTCAAAGGTCTTGTTGTGCGCATGGTAATAAATATTCAGTTTGACAGTCGGAAAATTACAGAGGCTCAAACTTTCTTTGGCTTTAACAATAGTGTGAGCCTTTTGTTTACAATGAGATTAGACAGTGTTGTTATTGTTGTATAATTCAGGGCCTCAGTTTAAAACAAATCTAATTAGGCGCCCTGTGGAAGAGCTTAAGATCTCCAAGTGTTCATTGAGTGTTTCCCCATCCTGGTTGAAGGTGAACCAGTTGGAGAGCAATCAAGCTGCTGTACAATCAATACCGCGGCTGCTGCTACTGCTGATGAAGACCTGACAAGAGGCTCCTCACAAAACCAGGGAGCACACACGTCCAATCCAACAAGCATGACTCGCATTGTGTGCTGCTTTGCATATTTACCAAATTATCCATAGAGTTTCATTAGACAAGTGTGGCAGTTTCTTTCCTCTGCTGTGCTCATCCAGAGCACAGCAGAGAGGAAACATGTATTGTTAAAAAAACAAAAAAAACAAACTTCTGCTTATTTACGACTCCCACAAGGATGTTGAGTGTGTTATATTAAATCCTTTGAGGAGGGAGGTGATGAGCAGCCTTCGGGCTGAAGAAAGCGCACGCGAAGGGCTCGTGACAACACATTGGGAAGAGCGAAGAAAGACCTGATTCCCTCGTCTGCTCAGGAGAAAAATAGTTTACATGCTTATTATCACTGAAGGAGGTGTGTGCTGCAGTTGGGTTGGATATTGGTGTTTCCCTGGAGGCAGTGATATATATCCTTTTTTCATGTATTCTAGTGTTGGATGGACACAAGAAGCAAGTGTTGAGTTATCACCTCATGTTAGTTCGTTAGTACCTCATGTATCCTGAAAGAAAGTGCACTGTGACAACAAAATGGAATTTAGAATATATAAATTTAATTAGTTGTCACAGTGCACTTTCTTTCAGGATAACATACTTTTCCATGTCACTCAAGTTCTGTCATCTATTTCAGGAGTGTTTTTGTCACCTTGGTTTCCTTCCAATTGTGACAAGATGTGTTTATAGTCTCCCTAGCCTTTTTTTTATCTCACCTGCTCCACCTGTAGTTTTAGTTTTCTCTTGTTTCTTCTTATATGTTTTTTTTTAAGTGCATGTGAATAAACTAAAGCTGAAGGGGAAAGTGGGGGTCAAATGTACGCCTCCTGGGTGAGCCTTTATGCTCACGTTATCCAGTTTAAATCACATCCACATTCTCTTATGTCGCTCTCAATTTTTACTGCAGTCATTTCTCAGACAATATTATGGGATGGAGAGCTCAGCCTAAGAAGAACAATGAATCTGTAGATTTTATCTAGTTATTGGTGATACTGTACATGAGGATTTTCACATCGCAAACACAGAAACACACGTTCAAATTGCTGGAAGAATTAGGAAAGTGAATTTTAGATCCTTAGATGAAAAGGATTTTACATTTTACAGATCTGAATGTATTGGCACAATATCTTATGAAAACTACTCATACTGTACCCCCTTGGAGATTTACTGTCACGTCTTTGGGCTGCATGACTTGTGTGAATTCATGTACATCAGGAGGCCAATTAATAAGTTTCAGTGTTTCAGTGTCAGTCTCTCAAATGGAAATGACAGGGGTCTATTTTCATGGCATGAGATGAAAATTAAAAATTTCATGGCTGCCAAACATGTTCGGAGTTGAAATGGCAGCTCATTGTGTGGGCTCATGCCCCCCCAGACGACCATGGTATTGAATTAGGATCCACTGTAGTTGTTGGTATTAAAAACAAAAAACACTGAAAGCCCAAAACAGCGAAGTGGTGGAGGTGCGGAGTTACTCTCTCGAGGCTCTGCAGTATTACTATTTCAGCTAAAGTAGTCTTGAATCCCAAGGGAAAAAAATATAGATAGATATATATTTATATATATTTTTTCTTCTTTTTTTACTACCTTATCCATCAAGTTGTCTTGTCACCAGCCACAGTTATTGTGGAAGAAGTCAGGCCTAAGAGAACAGAAATCCAAGTGATGTCTGTTTTTCTCTCTTGAAACTTTTCTTTTTCTCATAAAATATTGAATAATTTGACTTCTGTATAGTGTTCAAATGAAATCATCACCATTTTTCCCCCATTTAGATGTTGTCTGCTTGTAAACAGGGATCAATAGCGCCCACCGCTGTTGTCAAAGCCTCTTTCCCTTGCGGAAGGTTGTGATTGACAGCCACATTTGGTGTCACATCAGCTTGTTTATGTGTTTTCAACCCAAAACCTTGATGCTCTCATCAGTTGACCTGATCATATTAGTAATTTTATTACTAATATGATCAGGTCAACTGATCATATTAGTTGGATAACTATTATTATTAGTAAAAAGACCTAGATGAAACAGGTGCCCAGATCACTAACAGAGGTTAATTATTTAATCACTATATGTCCAGATTTCATCTTAATAATATGACATCGTTGAGGAGATATAATGGAAATCACCCGAGCGTCACATAAATAAATCGTCTAAGTAGTCTATTGGCCTTGAGGACATGCAGCTGTTCTTCACAGTTATCTGTTACGTCCCACCCGTGAAAATTAAAATGCTCATTCCATTAATTTCCTTTGACACCATGAGAAAGTGCTGCTTCACTGCGAGAGAAGCGTCAATCGTTTCATTAAACAACAGGAAATGAATCGATAAAGGGCACTGGCAAGTTCTAAAAGATCAGTTTGTATGCTTTTTATTTTGTTTTGGGGTTTTTTTTTTTAGTTATTTTTGTGGCGCTGTAAATTTGTATGCATGTATAAACCAGACAAAATCTTTCAGTGACTGAATAAATTGGGTTTAAAGTTGTGAGTTTCTTTTTGTGGATTTTAGGATCCATGTTAGTTTGGTTATCAACACCTGTTCCAGGCGTGTGTCTGCTGTTCTCCATCTAAGGTAAACATGGTGATCCAGCACCATCCAGCAGGGTAAAATCTAGCGGAGATGCCATGTGTGAAGCTGTTTATTTGAAGGTTCAGAGGTGGCTGTGATTAAAACCTCTGGGGTTCTCTGCTTCCTGCCTTTAGAGTGTTCTCCCACCTGCTGTGTGTTTTCAAGCTTTCCTGTGGCTCTCGGATCACAATAGACCTGTGTCAGGATGTTCCAGACAGCCTTAGTTGTTGTTAAAAAATCCACCAAGGGGATGTTGACAGCAGTTTTTATTTTGGTCTTTTAAGTGCCCGTTGTTACAGCAGCACATCATTTCTGGAAAAAAAAAAAAAAAAAAATCACCTAACCCACTTTTTGCTTTGACAATAGTGTCAGATTTTGTATGTCCAGCATTAAATAGGATCAAATACTTCTTAATGTTACATTGCATAAAGGGGAACGCAGACAAAGCTGTCAGCATTTACTGAATGGGATGATTCAAAGATTAACCCCGTTTGTAGTAAATAGAGGAAGATGGGGAGATATATATTCCTAAATCTGCCTTGGGATCTTGTGCTTTTAAATATATTTTGTGGTAATATGAAGCCAATGTGCTCCAGTTACAGCAACCTTTAATCTGTGTGTCATGCCAGAAACAGACTATTCTACATCTCTTTCCAGTATGGGTAATTACTTTATTCCAAATAACGTAATAAGACCCAGCATTTAGTCATTGACAGCATTACAAACAGATGCTTAACTAATTATTTTTGTAATGAGATTACCATCACATTAAAACTCATTTAGGCCTCTGCTGCACGATATATGTTGCTTTTAATTAAAGTGCTAAGTGACCTGTTTCTCTCATCTTGGTTTGAATCTAGTACA
This sequence comes from Echeneis naucrates, assembly GCF_900963305.1. Lineage (NCBI taxonomy): Eukaryota > Metazoa > Chordata > Actinopteri > Carangiformes > Echeneidae > Echeneis > Echeneis naucrates. Next base: position 20,878,871 of record NC_042515.1, on the reverse strand, counting down.
CTATTCCCAGCTAATCTCCACCTCAGCATCTCCATCCTCTAATCCTGACTGGCACAGCAATCGTCCCAACATATAGTGCTTTAGCTTTAAGACAAGATACTGTACTATCCCTGTTTCACCCATGCCCCGCCCTGTCCCATAGGGAATCTCCAGTATAGGAGGAGCAGAGAAGTGTATCTGTCTCCCCGGTGCTGTTGCCAGGCAGTTTGCATTCAGATGAATTAGTCAGCTCTCTTGTTTGAAAGCCTCTTAAGTGCTGTCTTCTTAAGCTGGTGTTGACCATAAAGCTGTGTGGTGGAGAAGGCTGTGGTGCTGTGGTGCTGCCGTATGGCGCTGCACTCGATAGGATGCCTCCTTTGGTAAATAGATCTAACGGGATAATGAGATCTCTTAAGTGCTGCTGTAAGATACCACAAGTGCATGGGCTTGTTAAAGAAGTGCTGGCCCCCTAATCCTGTTAATAAGAAAAGGTGAGGTATAAAGCTGTTGTGTAGACACAGTAAGTCTGTATAAAGTATATGATTGTGGAGAGAGGCCACATGTTTTGTACAGTAGAGGAAACTAAAGCAATGATCCGTCATATGCTAGACGTGTACTGTAGACAGCTTGTCATGAGTGACTGAAACAGTTTCAGAAGTGATGCTATGCATGGCTTGCCTACGTCACTCATACCTGCGTACCAGTTATGTGTATCCCTGTCTATGGTGGCAGCTGTGGTTAAAGAGGTAGGAGTTGTGTGCAATGTGTGCATTTGCTTTGTGTGATACAACTTACATGTCTGTAGAATAATTATGAAGGTACTTAGCACAGTGAGAGGTGACCTGGAGATTGGATGCCCCGTCTCCGTCTGGATGTTACAAAATCTAAATACAAAGGCATGTTAAATTCACATCTTGTTTGCTAGCTCTTCGGAGAATAAGTAGTGGTGGGGTGGCACATGCTAAAATATTTCATTTTGGATTGAAATGGCTGGCTGACCATAAAAACTAAATGACCCACACTGCCATGCATGGATAAAAATGATATAGCGCTAACACCCATTTCATGATGCACAGTAGGGGATTAAAGATACAGCACTGGCATTTAGTATGAGAAGCATATTGTTTGCCAGAATACATGCCTTATCCTCCAAGTGATTGGAGTAGGTGTTACTGCCATATGGTCTGGCAGATGCTCTTTGCACCTCGCAGGAGCTCTCATTCCCTCAACCAAGCCTCACGTCCTCTTACTACCCTCTCCTGAAATCCTTATTTGGAGTCTTCTTGAAGTAAAAGAATGCTTCTTTCAAAGTTTTGACAGCCTTCCATCTCTATCCAGTCATCCTCAAACTCCTGGGCCTGCTGAAAACTTTTTTTTTTTTTTATGTTTGCCCTAAATTCAGAATGCAGAAGATGTTGCATTAAAAATTAAGACGTGCATCTTTTTTGCTTTCTTTGAGGCACAGCACATACTAATATCTCATAGTGTTTAATGATGTTCGGAGAAACTAATGATGGAGTCCTTATGGGCCTGTTGGAGAGATGAAAGCCCTCAATGGAATTTGATCTGTTTCCAAGTTGTTCTGAGCAGTGTTTGGTGGAGGCATTGTAATGAGCTGAACTTGCATTTTCTCAAAACTGTTGATGCTGCACATAACCCTCCGTCTCATAAGGATAATGGAGGAGCAGTTGTTTTTCTCAGTCAATCTGTTGTCTTAAGTATTTCCTACATTTACAAGAAACATTATAGATTCTGTGATGTTTCAGTTATTGTTACATGCGACAAGACTGAGTGTCTACAGCCACGCCATACTGTAACCATTCAGCGGTGCTTTGAACAATTATGCTACTGTCAGCATGTAAATTATGCTTAAATTGACAATGCTGCAACATGCTGATCTAATATACGAGCCGAAGTACAATGTATACCAATAAATGAGTGATCATCATTACAGCTTAACATTTAGCATTTGCTAAGTAACACTGAATATATAATGCAGTTTGGGCTGATGGAAATCCAAGAAATTTTTCAGGGATTTTTTTAATTTGACGTGGTGATGTCAACTTTCATCGAATTTCCACAGTCATCAGGATTCATCATCTCTCCCAAAATGGTGGACTATGATTTCTGTATAATGACACATGTTTTGTTTGTCTTTTCCAGATCACCCTGCCGCTCCAGGATCTCATTGTAAAATTCAACCATCAAGTGATGATGATTTCTCTGGCTTAAAAGACCTAATCTGTGAAAAGTCTAGTTGATGATTTTAAGACATCCTTTCCCAAAGTCTTCTGACCCTCCCCAGCATGGCTAGACGGAGGTTAGACTGCCTTCTACTAGGCCAGGTGCTTGCTGGCCTGATCCTGGTATCTGTAGGACTATCCTTCGTCCAAAGCAATGAGTGTCCCCAGCTATGTGTGTGCGAGATCCGGCCATGGTTCACTCCCCAGTCCACCTACAGAGAAGCTATCACTGTGGACTGCAATGACCTTCGCTTGACCCGTATCCCGGGAAACCTTTCCAGCGATACTCAGGTTCTCCTCCTACAGAGCAACTACATTGCCAGGACCAGTGAGGAGCTGGAGCAGCTCTTCAATCTGACTGAGCTGGATTTGTCTCAGAACAACTTCAGTAGCATTCGGGATGTTGGTCTTACCAATATGTCCCAGCTCACCACGCTCCATCTGGAGGAGAACCAGATCACAGAAATGCCAGATTACTGTCTTCAGGACCTCAGCAACCTGCAGGAGCTCTATATCAACCACAATCAGATCAACACCATCTCTGCCAATGCCTTCTCTGGACTCCACAATCTGCTCAGGCTTCACCTCAACTCCAACAAGCTTAATGCCATCAACAGCCAGTGGTTTGAGTCCACGCCCAATCTAGAGATCCTCATGATCGGGGAAAACCCTGTTGTTGGAATAATGGACTTCAATTTCAAGCCCCTGGGCAACTTGAGAAGCCTTGTTTTGGCTGGAATGGATTTGACGGATATCCCCGGAAATGCCTTTGTGGGACTTGATAATCTGGAGAGCCTCTCTTTCTATGACAATAAGCTTGTTCGAGTTCCTCAGAGAGCTCTTCAGAAGCTACCTAACCTCAAGTTTTTGGATTTGAATAAAAACCCAGTGCACAAAATTCAGGAAGGAGATTTCAAGAACATGCTGAGGCTGAAGGAGCTGGGTGTAAACAACATGGGAGAGTTGGTTACTATTGATCGCTACGCTTTGGACAACCTTCCAGAGCTCACCAAACTGGAGGCTACAAACAATCCCAAGTTCTCCTACATCAATCGTCAGGCCTTTCGTGATCTCCCCGCCTTGGAGAGTCTTATGCTAAATAACAATGCCCTGAACGCCCTCTACGAGTCCACAGTGGACAACCTTCCAAACCTACGTGAGATCAGCATCCACAGCAACCCTCTTCGCTGTGACTGTGTCATCCAGTGGATGAGCTCCAACAAGACCACCATCCGTTTCATGGAGCCCGTGTTCATGTTGTGTGCTATGCCAGCAGAGTTCAGGGGAATGCATGTGCGGGAGGTGCTGCAGAAGAATGGGGCAATTCAGTGCTTGCCAATGATTTCTCATGACACCTTCCCCAGCCACCTCAATTTGGACATTGGCATGACCGTGAGTTTGGACTGCAGAGCCATGTCGAAGCCTGAGCCTGAAATCTACTGGGTGACGCCCATGGGGAACAAGGTAATGATGGACACTCTGTCAGACAAGTACAGCCTCAGTAGTGAAGGGACGCTGAGAATTTCTCGGATCCAGGTAGAAGACTCAGGCAGATACACCTGCGTGGCTCAAAACTCAGAAGGAGCTGACACAAAAGTGATAGCTATACGAGTAAACGGCACTCTATTGGATAGCACCCAGCTGATGAAGATCTCTGTCAAACAGACCGAATCTCACTCTATCTTGGTGTCCTGGAAAATAAACTCAAACATAATGACCTCTAACCTCAAGTGGTCATCTGCCACCATGAAAATAGACAACCCACATATTACTTACACTGCCAGGGTACCTGTGGACGTCCACGAGTACAACCTTACTCATTTACAACCAGCAACGGAGTACGAAGTGTGCCTCACCGTCTCCAACGTCCATCAACAAACGCAGAAGTCGTGTGTGAATGTGACAACAAAGCAGGCAACCTTTGCCGTGGAAATATCTGACCAAGGGACCAACACTGCCCTTGCAGCAGTCATGGGAACAATGTTTGCAATCATCAGTCTGGCTTCCCTGGGTGTGTACATTGCTAAGAGGTGGAAAAGGAAAAACTATCACCATTCTCTGAAAAAGTACATGCAGAAAACCTCCTCTATACCGCTAAATGAGTTGTACCCTCCTCTTATCAATTTGTGGGAGGCGGACAGTGAGAAGGAAAAAGAGGGCTCCTCTGAGACCAAACCTAGCCAGGTGGACACCACTCGCAGCTATTACATGTGGTGAAAGCTACTAACTATCCAGTGGGAGATACAGAGACATGTTTCTTTCAGGAGCACAAATATACATGTTTGCTTCTTTGTGTAAAAGTGGACTGAGTAATTTCTTTTCTTTCCAGTTTCCTTTTTGTTTTCGTCGGTTTGCTTAAACTTGCTCTTTGAAGCGAACAACAAACCAACATTTTCAGATCTTTAGTTTAGCATTTTGCCTTTTTACCTCTTGCTAATTTTGACACACAATATGGCAGCTTTGTTTAGCTTCCTGGACTTAGTAGTCACCGTGCTTTATTTTTAGTACTTGTTTTGATGAACACAGCATGAGCATTGTCACGGATTCAGTGTGCGTGAGCAAAGGAAAAGCTGAAATCCGACCTGTTTTTGACATGTTTTCTCTGGCAGAACTGTTAGAGACTGCAATCTTTCTTTCTCTTGTAAAACAGTTTCACTGTTGACTGTTGTGCACTGAAATATATATACTAATTTGTCTATCAACTTAAATATAAGCTGACAAAGTACGTTTAGACTTGATATACTGTCTATTGAATAATGTTAGCAATTCTTCTGTAATGTTGTATCAGCTATGATTTAATTTACTTTTTGTACATTGAATAACAGTAAGTTTGATTTAGACTTTACGTTTGCAGAGCAACTACTGTAAACCAGCAATAGAAATATGAATGTTATAAACTAGGTAAATAGTTGTAAGGCTTTTTAAATTTCTTAAATATTTCTTTTCTTATTTTGCTAGAATATGTCTACAATCACTGGTTTTGTTGTGGTTTCCACACACAAACATGTTGTTTATTGAGGAGCAACTTAAATAAAATCTTCTTTCCTCATATTTTTTAAACCATGATTTTAACACCAAGTGTCATTTTTATTAAACATACATACAGTTAATTATGTCATTCCACATATTTCATAAAAGTAATTTGGTGAAACAGGCGTTTACAGATTGATGGTAAAAGGTTCGGAAAGCCAAAATTGTTGTTGCAGGGACAATCAACTCACATTAATCTTTTACATTACAGTTTTATTAATTCTAGTGCGATGAGTGTAGCTGTAGGTGTTAGGTTAGGACATAAGTGTTGAGAGAGGGAGAATAGGGAATGCAGACTGCAGAATGTTTTGCCTCTGCAAAGCAATTATCAGGGAATAATTTAAATTCTCGTCCCAGTAGAATATAATTACCGCACAATATGCCTTGGAGTAAATACAGTAACTCCAAAAACAGAAGAAATTAGCCATTCAAAACCAAGACAGTGGATATATTGCCTGCATTTTTGTTCAATGACTTGTTTTATACCAAGCATACATCTACAGCACCAAAGCTTGCCAGAGGAAGAAACATGGGGATTGTAACGCTAGTGAGACGAGATTGAAGGAGGTGGTGATTATGGATAAATGACAAACACAGCAATACAGTCTGCAGCATTAATCAGCACCAAGCAAAGCTGCTATTATCATCTAAATGTTTCACATTGATGTGCATTATGTGGTACAGAATTTATAGCACATCTTCAAATTATTTATTCATTGTGATTTGTTGGATCATGATATAAGATTATATGAAGCTTTTCCTAATCTCGGGTGGTTAAAAAGAGATCTGCTTTCGTGCAAAAGCCAGTGAGGTGCTAATATATTGAGTTACCGTCAATGTCTTAGCAAGGTCCATCACTGCACCACAATGCAGATCCCAATCTCAGTGGCTCACTGTCTACAGAAGTGGATCTCCAGCGGGAGCCCAGAAGCTCTGTTTGTTTCTGATGTTGACTGACAGCTTTGAGCTTTGTGGTGCAATCAAACGATCCCCGTTTAGTCTCCCCTGACAACGTGCATTTTCCTGCATGTTCTCTACACCCCTCTTCTCCTCCATTATTGCAGGAATGCAGACATATTTTTCTTCAGCGCACAGGAAGCAATGGGCAGTTCATCAAGCGCTGAAAACTTGTTTAAGTAACAAAATCTTTTAATATTATCAGTGAGTTTACAGATTTTGAGGGAATATAAATCAAATTGAAATGATCGTAATATGAATGCATTTGGACTTTATATGTGGAGAAGAAATGCCTCTTCAATGGCTTATTTTAATATGGGAAACACAAATGATATATTCTGTATTCAATTCATACAATTATTAAACAAATAGATATGTATAATCAGTATACACTAGGCGCACGGAACAATTTCTAACACACTGCAATGTATTTATGAGCACATATGAGCATATTTTCAATATCATTTTATTTCTGCGTTTGTCAACTGTAACAACACTGTACAGTTAGAGCATACGGCAACAGGAAATGAATGATTGGCAATATCAAACAACACATTTGTAGTTATATTTTGAATGAATATGAAGCACATTACATATTTAATATTGTTTTTAATACAAGACACATACGCAATTTATTTGTTCCATGTTATTTACTCATAACAACGTTGTTACTCCCGAAGACAGCAAAGACAGCCGTGAGATGTAGATGAACACCAGTAAATGGAGCTCGGGTGAAGAGTGTTTTTTCATAGGTACAAACATTAAGAACGAAGCTTCAAACTAAATGTTTTTTTGTCTTTTATATATAAAAGGTTCCATACGTGATCAATAAATGTAGAATATATCAACTACTACTATAACACATCATAGCCCTGTTACATTCTAATCCATTTGTAAAAGCTGCATCATAATATGATAAACCAGTTTGGTTATCCTCCTAAAATGCTTATAAATGCTAAAGAAATGCTAGTACACATGCATATCCATACATACTGTATCCCAGATAATGTTCCATTATTCTACCATCAGGAAGTGATTTAGCTCTGGGTGCATCCAGAAATACTGATGGTGAAAATGGATTAAACTCTCTCTCTCAGACTGCTGCTTTTCTTCACGTATAGAGATGTCAGGAGATGCTGCAAGGAAAATGTCAGTGAATGTCACTGACCCTTTAGGGAGACCTGTGTCCTGTGCTGACAATGATGGACAGAGGAGGGCAAACCAGCCGTAGACTGACATTTGTTAAACTTGCATATTGAAACTGCTACTTTCAAATCTTCTACGTTCTTTCATCTGCACAGAACGAACGATCTTTTATGCCGACTCAGTGTGTAGCCTAGTAATAGACTGGAAATCAGCTCATTGGGACAGCTATCAATGAAAGCTTTTCAAAGCGTGTGCTGGAGCCTGCACTGTGTCCCATCCCAGTTGCCTGTTTCCATGACAACCCCTCCCTCTATCCACCTGCAGGTGCTGGCAGCCAAGTGAGAGAAGTCCCTGGAGCCTGAAATACCACTGACAAGGTCAACACCCTGCAGGTGGGAAACCACTAAAACATCTTGTATGCTTTCAAAGGTGTAGAGGGAGAAAAGCTCCTCCTTTGCACTGAAGGTGAATCACAGAGAATACTGTACGACACACAAAATGTCATTGTATACATTTACTGTCATATTCCTTTTTGCAGATTAAATGAAGCGTAATTATTATTTTCTTCTTATTATATCAGTAAACAGAAATGAGACAGTCTTAAAAATACAGCAGCAGAGGTTCAGCTTTTCCATAAATGCTGACAAAGACCAGCGTCAGGTTTCAGTCCAGTAAGTTTCTAAGCCGGTGTTGGGAAAGCTCCCGTTGAGTCACAGAAGTGGCTTTCTTGTCTGCATTCTGAGCTCTTTTCCGACATACCTGCTGGAGATATTAATAGCAATTGAATCTTAGTCCTGGGAGATGGAAGAAGGCAAATGTGAGGCAGAAGCTGAAGACTTAAAGGCTAAGGCCTGCGTGCCTGCTCCAAAAGCTGATGGAGGAGTCGTCGAATTCCACTATTACCCTGAAGAATCTATAAACAGCCAAGCTCTTATATTTCTGCAAATGACTGTCGCTGCCAGGGATACCAAATATACAATGCTATCAAGATTTGATTGCATTTTTCAAACAATATTTTTTTGAATTTGGACAGATCTCATTATAAGTGGTTTTTAGAATTTCATATTTCATCAGATAGAATTCTAAATATTAAGGTAATTAAGATCGATACATTGGTTTAAAATCCCAATAAAATACTTTTGAATGTGAACCTGATGACTTCATAATATTTCTCAAAGCAAAGTATTGAAACTTGGAGTTCCCAGTTCCCATAGAGGGTTTCTGCTTCAACAGTACTGGAGAAAGGTTTTTTTAGCTCCACAGTTGATGTGTTAGAAGGCAAGTTAGCCAAGCTTTCTTTACACTTTCGCTAAAAATGAAAAGCCTCTCGTTCATGCTGTAAATACCAAGAGCACCGTGGACAAAGCTTCACCAGACTGAGAGAGCCACAGCTCAAAAGTTCTTCTCAGGCCCATTATGATAGCTAAGCTATGGCTGGATCACTGTCAAGGGGAACCATTTAGTCAAGTCAATGCTCTGTGTTCTTGTTTGATTCATGTAATAAAGGAATACAGAAAGCTTTTGTGACATGGATTGATTTATTAAAGGTGCTATGGAGATGATTGGCTCTGGTCTTCTCACAAAGCACGTAATCTGTTGCCTCTAATATATGACCTGCATTTCATGAAGTGAATTGAACTTCAGTGACTAAAATCAGTCGATAAATGGGGCTGTAGTTTGTGATTTAGGCCATGTGAAGTAAATTAGCCAACACAATTACATGTTAAAAGCTGCAGTTTACAGCCAGCTGGTGTGTGTCGGATGCTTTCCTGAGTTCCCTGACAGCAGCCAATCCATAAAAAACGACAGGCATTTGTCAAATAGCAATAAATATCACAGTTACAGCAGGCAGGGGAAAGCAGATGATAACTGCTGCCTGCCGGAGCTGTATTTAAGTCTGCCAGCAGATCAGAAGGTGAGAGATCTGTACAAACCCTTTTACATGGAAATAAATTTGTCTAGGTTCATAAACATTTTCTCAATAATAAATATTTTTCAACATGCCTGCCACCTGTGATGTCTGAGCCAATATGCACCTTCTCATGTAGCCTAAGCAAAGCCTCTTTGGTATGATGGAGCACTTTCTACACATTTCTGATGTCTAAAATTATTGAGGTATTACCAGCTTCTGTAAGTGGCACAGAAATTGCCATTCTTGTGATATGGCAAAAGGAAATGAAGTGTTAACTTCCTTTTGCCATGATTACACAATCACCGTGCATCAGTAGTTTCCCCTGAATCAATATCCCATTCGGCAGAGCAGCAGAACCAGCAAGTGTTCCCTCTTCAGGGTTGGCAGGTGCTTCTTTTCAGGCATGACCCCTTTGGTGGGGACAGGAAGGATTAAAGTGATGCTTTAGTACCCTTTTCGTTTTTCTGGCTTTGGATATATTTCATGTGACTATGGACGCAGTTGTTAATTTACTCTTTTTATGTAACAGGGATTTCTTGCTGAGAGCCACACATTCATCATTGTTGTGTATGTCTTCAGCACAGTAAAGTCCTGCACACTAATACAATTCATGCTGAAGATGAAACCGTACTTTTATTTAAAAAAATTATAAGAGCCTCCTCCAAAGCTGAGTGCAGCCATAGTCAGCTACAGTAAGTATGTGAAACTAAAATAAGAGCTGTGGGAATCATTTCGCTGCCATTTGTGATCCACAGAACAGTCTCTGCTCTTGATGGCTCAGAGTCCCGAGCTCCTCTATACTTTTTACAGCATGATGAGCTCCACTCTGAGAGAAGAGATGATAATCAGAGGGGTTCAACAGAAGGTCGACTCGCATAGATTCTTTATCTAAGCAAATGAGAAGGCACACATAGCCAAACTTATCATGGCTCCACGTTGGTTGTAGCGCTCATGCTGGCGCGGCCATGGTTGTTTTCATTGCTCTGGATGTGAGCGTGGGTGTGACTGCTGTGCACCTCCTCCTGAGACCATCTGCAGAGAAAGCACCTGCGAGCTTATTATTACCACACCCTCACACATACAAAGATAAATTTACCTACCGGTTAAGAGCTTGTTGACCACCAAGTGTTTGATGAATAATGCTGTGCAGAGGATGAAGATGTAGTTAAATCTCTTACATGAATTAAATTATTTCAGGGGGAAAAAATGCAATTTGTACAAGGAAATGTTTATAGCATGGCACCACTTGTTTTAACTGTGAGCCACACCAGTGGTGTGACTACACATCAGCATACTAACTTGTTGGTGGTACCACCCTGCATTTACAGAGCTTGGGTCATGACTGTAGATTTTTTGTCATCATGAATTATTTTGACAGAAGCTTTCAGCATTAGTGCATACCACTGAGCTGGCATCTAGTGATGCTTGCTATTTCTGAAAGCTGTATTTTTGCGGCTAAATTTGAAGGCATGCAACAACTTCCCCAGCAAAGTAAACTCCAAACATCATCCAAAAGATGTGGGCATAGTGCTCCTCATCAGCATATATTAGTTTCTTCCATCAAAATGCAAATGGCCTGTTCCATGAAAGGTCACAAAACAGTGGAAATGAGAATTAAAATAATTCTTCGACAAATGCAGCCTCTGCAGTTTAGCAGCAATGTGGCAAGTTTCACCAGTATCAGGAAAACATGACAGCACTCATTGAAGAATTTTGTGACATCTCCTTATTGACAGTCATTAAGTTTGAATCATGAGGTGAGTTTCTCCTGTTTGTTTTTTCTTGTTGATTTTTCTATAATGATATTATTGCCTCTGTGCCATCTGAATAATGGAGGCGAGCTGAGTAAAAAATCACAACAGACATGAGGAAACATTATGCATTTCAGTGATGTTAATCAGCTGTTAAACTCATGATGAATTGTTGGCCGGATTGTTCTGGTGTTTTCTCTCAGGGCCCAATTAAAGAGCTTTGCTTTTTGCCTGCAGCCGAATGTGAGTGTGAATGTGTGCTCAGTCTCAGCGCCAACACAGAGCTCATTTCCGCTCTTTTAGACATAACTCCTACTGTTACGGTTGGTTGTGCCTTTATTCAAACAGAAGTACAAAGTGCTCTGCAGTAATGAAAGTCAAAATCCACGAGAGCAATAGTCTAAATTCAGAAACACAATACAGGGGTACAGCATAAACAAAAGACGTGTTTTAATAAGAGTACACACTGCTGCTGCAATGGGCAAACATTCCACTCCACTTTGTCATGGTGGTGAAACAATAATGGGACAATACAATAAAAAGGGGCCTCACTCCATTACTCTATTGATTGCTAGGTCATCAAAACAGCACAAGATGTCGCATTGATTGCTCAAGAGTGTGTGTGTCTGTGTGTGACATTATGGTGACATTACAAGCAAGTCAGAAAAGGTCACCCATCTGTTGATTTACAAAATCCAAATGAGTCCTTGCTTCTATTTTACAAGAGAGACAATGAATGTGTAGTGGTAAAACAAATGTGTTATTTTATTGTGAAGATTTGTAACATTTACGAAAGAATGCAAAGTATCTCCAAAGTTCTAAAGAGCTGGAAACAAAACAACATATCTGAGTTTAGAGTAACTGTATTAGTCAGGAATGAGTTACACAAAAGATTGAAGGATGGTTAAGTCTATCTTTGTTTCACGCATCTCAGCAATTTTTAGCTGTACTGAAATGACTATCATTACTCCACAGCACAGACATTTAATCTTCATGGTGATCCACTCACAAAAATATATCAAATATGAACATCCGACTGTTTTGCTTAAAACAGTTTACAGACATTCATGCATTTTTCTTTCATTAGGTTTTCAGCAATTGAGTGGGTTGCCAATAAATTTTTGTGTATGAATTATTCGCCCCACAGGATTATTGGAAATCATTTTGGTGATTCTCTGACTGGTCATGAGGTCATCTAGCACCATACTTTAGCGTGTATCTTGGTTTAAGTGCTGTAACCCTCCAGATGTAGGTTTTAGGTGTAAAGTCTGCAGATGGGCGTAAATTCAGGTGGCATTCTCTTCCTTTTCTTCCATCCCAGTTTGTTTCTACTCATCTACCTAGTTAAACAGCAGCAACAATCTTTGACATTTTAATGAACATTTGAATCGTTCAACAACTGTCCCTTACTTCATGTTTGGTAGTACTGCCCGAGACAACTGTTACTGTGGATTAAAGAAATGCAAACGAGGCAGTCAGACCATTCAGTAAGGAGAAGATACATAGTAAAATGTACCTATATAGCGCCTTTCTTCACAGACAAGTGCTTTGCAGAAAAAAATGAAAATAAAAAGGGGCAAACAAATGAAATTTTCATTGTAGTGGGAAAATAAAAGAAAACAACATACTACATTGAGAAAGTCCTTTTGACTAAAGACACCGGTGATGTTGCCTGTCAGATCTCAGTAGGTGGACAAACAATTGGTCACCCTTAGTTACTGGTCAGAACCTATCAATAATCATTTATCAACTATGTGAGACTAAGGGCCAAACTTCTTTAAAGCTAATGATACACCATGATAGCATGTGCAGTGAAAATGGTAAGCACTGCTTTCTAAGGATGGGATGTTTAGCAGTGTCATTTCGTGTCCGTCAGCATGCTGATATTAGTCTTTTAATGGGCTAAAGTACATTTTCAAACCACTAGCATTTAGACTCTGCTTGTAGATAGTCTTACATGTAGATGAGAATATAAACGTTCAGAAACACAAATGTTTTCTTCGAGCCACATAAGACTCCCTTGAAATTTTCTGGCATCAACCATAATAGAACACATTTGTTCAAATTAACCAGGTTACATTTTGTGCCTTTGCTGCCTTGTTTCATTTTCCGTCATGATGACAACAAATTCCATGTCTGTGTGCATGTTGAAGGTTCGACATCAAGACATCTCAGAGAAACATCGAGCCATTGAGGTTGCATTATTATAAATCATTTAAATATGAGAACTCATTGTTTTCTCTCACTACCACAGCCATTGCATTGGATGGAAATACACATAAAAACAATACGTGGAACATTTGTACCTGAGTGATGAAGGGGTCGGGGGAATCCTTTTGGTTTTTGAAACTTGAGTTATTGTAGGTTGTTGTCCTCCAACACCAGGTCTAGATTGACCTGCCAGATTTAAATTAGCATGCTGTTTAACACACATTTAGCACAGGTGCCAGCTTCTTGAGTTTGACATGGTACAGTGAACATGTCTCTCAGACAAAGCTAAGTACAGATAGATTGTCCACAGCACAAGGACCCTGCTGAGAAAGAGCCCATTGGTTATTACACCCCATTAAAAACATAGACACTGACCCATAGCCGGCTAAGTGGAGACAGACAAAGGGTATCGATTGGATTGGAAGAATGGTGCCTCTTGAGAGATGCAACATCTTTACAGGGAATACGCCTGGCTGATTTGATTTGTGGAAGCTGTGTATTGACTGCCTTGAGGTTATGCACTGCTGTTTTCAGCTGCAGGTTTTTAATGTGGGAAGAAAATTAAACAGTGCAATATGTTATGTCACACATGAATTATTACACTGAACGGGAGCGTACATAATGTGAGAGATTAGCAAAGGCTTCTGTGGCTGTTAACGTCGGAAACAGGTGGATACCCAAATATATTTAATACTTAGTCCACAGATTTATCCCAAAAGATAATGGGGTATGAAAATTGATATCTCACACTAATGATTTGTGCTTTTCTCACCATCAGAGCTGTCATCTCAACATTGTTAATGGTGGAGATATGTATATTCATTTTTTTTATGGTGCCCTCATTACATTAAATGCCTTTATTACTGTGACCTAGCACTTTAAATGAATTTTGTTCTTGTATTTTTGCATTATTGTCAGCGGAGAGAGACAGGGAAGGAGACAGAGCTGAGGGTAGACAGCAAGGACTCAGCCTTGATATACTGTACATTCCACACTTACCCAGATGAGCTCCCGTGCTATTTTTGGCTTATCTGGTTGTGAAGAATACTGGTGGGATTTGAAGTTTATTTGTGGCGTAAATATAAGTACAGTTGAATGACAAATAGTTTCTCTCAAAACCATTCAAAAACCAACAGAGAATGAAAGAAAAACATACAAACGCAAATCTGGAGACAATAAAGACCTCACTTTAAAAAATGCCAATAAATCCCTTTTCCTTTCATTGTCTTTGGAAAGTTGACAGCATTTAACTGCAGATTACTACTACATTTTGCTTCTTTCCTGCTGCTATTGTATTGTTTCATTGTGCAGTAATAAAAACAGCATCTAAACAATCGATATGTCTTGATTGAGAGACAGTGTTGCACAAGTTGGAATTATTGTAAAATGAAAGCTGCTCCTCAGCCAATTGATGTTATGAATTTTATCAACTGGAGTGAATGCTAAGCTATAATAATATGTAACTTATGAAGGCTATATAAAAAAAAGGCAAGTGGACAGAAACGTAAAAAAATTACCGTGAGTGACACAAACTGAGGCGAAAGCACTGGCTGAAAATGTGAGGAAAAGGTGTTTAATTCTTTCTTAAATATATATATATATATATATTATATATTATATATATTACAACATAAGACAAGTAACAGAAAGAATAGTTTTTTGTTTTGAGTCATATTTACCAACTGACCGCTACTGTTTGTAAGGTCAGGATATAAAAGCAGTTTAAGGGGAAACTGAGTGGCAGCTTCTGAGCCAGAAAAATTGGATAGGGTGACCAGACGTTCCATTTTCGGCAGAATTATTTACTCTTGATTTCTGGGTTACGGACCACAATGTGTTTTGGTTGTTACCTGTCTTTTGGCTTTTGGGTTTGTTTGTTTTTTGAGCCAGGATTGACTGTGAGAGGTTGGAACTCTGACTCGGGTTGGGACTTCCAGTCAATACGCATTGTTAAAATACATGAACATGTAATTTCCCCTGTTTATTTCATAAAAATGACATTTGACCACCACGCTGAAAATGTCCCCAATTTTCACTTCAGAAATCTGGTCTCCTTAAAATTGAACCAACATAGAAGTGCCAAATCTGCAGTACCTTGAAAGGCCACTTGAGCCTGGTGCCTAACGGTTTATTTCTCCCACAACATAATGCACAACTTCACAACAGTAAAGTTATTTACAGCTTTTTACAAAAATCTGTTTTAGTGTCCTTAACTGATTTTCCTGTTTTCAGCAAGTGGGGCTAGTTTTTTTACCTACTTTAGTTTGATTTTTCAGGACATGGTTGCCATGCACAAGCAGCGGTTTTTAATCTTTGCTAGCAGAAATGAGCAGGTATCACTATCAACACTCACCACGCCTAGTGTTTTCACTTAGCTTGTTGAGCTAATGAATGCCAATGAGCTAATTAGTTTTTACGAATTAGCTGCTATTTTAGCCTTCAAGCAACAAGACCCTCAGGCTAGCTGGACCATATGCTTGCCAGTTATTCAAGCAATACCAAGGTCATTAGAGCTGAGCAGTCTGCTGCTCTGGGGACCTTAAGCTGCTCTTCGGAGGCTATTACACTGTAGATGTCCTTTTTGCAGCTAGAAAATAAATTAGATTGGAATCTCGTTGCTATCAGCTTTGATTACACCATTTTTTCATGGGCTACAGAAGAAAAATCTTTCTTCTAAGCAATACTGATTTTGTTTAGCTGTGTACAGTCTTGACTAAATTACTGTTGCTGTACATTTCCATCGAACCTCTTTCATTCTCCAAACTCAAGAGCTAAATATGTTGTTGCCTCAGGGGGGCTGACGAACCCGCTTGACTCTTCACTTAATTGCTTTGCGAAGTCTTGTCATGTGAGTGCATCGCTCCGTCAGCATGGTTGTCTGGCAGCAGAAACAGGCACCCAGGAGTCTCTTGGGATAACTGCCGCAGGGTGCACAGTGTGGGCTGAAGTCACCCTGCTGCGAGAGATGTTTTCACCCAAAAGTTTGGATGCAGTTTTATTTTATTTATTTTCTCACTTTAACCTTGATTTTCACAGATTACATCTTTTTTGCAGTCATCTCTGCAACTAATCTGTGCACGCTTCTTACCCAGTTCTTTTTTTTTTTTTTTTTACATGCCTTTGATGAACTCTGTGGAGTAGCTGGGGAAAAAGCCCCTTTGAAAGCTCAGGGGTCAACTCATCATAATCATGCCTACTCAAGCTGACAAAGGCAGATGAGGGAAAGCTTTGAAATTTCCTTTGTACTCCACTGTCAGACCAGACAAGAGTGAATCCAGTAGGCCTCGGTGCAGCTTTCCTCACCAGTGGGAAGAAACATCAGAGCCAATTTGAGGCCAAGTCAATCAGCACAGTAACAGTGGGAATACTGGACTGTTGTTGATAATCTCCCAGAGAATGTGCTCTATCATGCCTTTGCTTCATTAACCCTCAAACCAATTGTACTCCTGCTACGAAGTTCAGCTCCTCTGTGTTGGTATGTGTGTGAGTTCTCATTAAAGCCAAAGGATCCCCGACGACAGTGCCCATTAAAGACCCCCAAACACCTGCTTCATCTCGAGCAGGGAAAGCTGTTTCACCCTATTGTCAGCCAACACAATGAGTACCACAATGTCGCATGTTATGTAGGTCTACTCAAAAGGAAGGCCTTTTAACAGCAACAAGAAGGCAAATGGTTGGTGAATTATTCAATTCCCAGACAGATCTGACTTTGACCTTTGAATCTTCAATGTTGTTTTAGACACCCATATTATATACAGTACAAGCCAAAAGTTTGGACACACCTTCTCATTCAAATGAATAGGAAAGTGTGTCCAAACCTTTGGCCTGTACTGTATATACATATATAGAAGTGCATATCAGACTATATGGACTATGATGTCTATCTAGATATTTATATTGACAAAAGAAAGTATAACAACATGATAAAACTTTGCTTTACTGTGTGTGTGCGCGCGTGCGTGTGTGGAGTAGATGGTAGGCTACTGAGCAGATTTTTTTTTTATTTGGAGTATTATAAAAGACAGTTTCTGCTTCTTCAAAAAAACCAAAAAGATTTTTTGTTCAAACACTTTAATTTCACTTTCAAATTCTTGATAACAAAACAAACAGTGCAGTGAGACCTGCCATGGATTTTGAAAGGTACTTGATCTGAGAGACACTGACTGTGGATTCAAACGAAGCAGATGAGTCACAATTCCTAGATTCTTTCCAGCATTAACCTCTGTTGCTGTCATATCCGTCGACTGTCACTCAGTTTATTGTCAGATGCTAGTACCGATTCACTGTCAACAATTCATCTTGTGATGCAATCTGAAATGTAGATGCAGGACTACCAGCTGACAGCACTAATTTTCTCCAAGAAGAAAGAAAGATGACAGTTGATTTTTAAAGCAAAATCCATGATCACTTCTGTGCAGCATCAAAATGCCATTTGACAATGTTACCGCCCCCCATCTGCCTTAAATAGCTACCAGAAAATGCACCACTGCATATCAATTACACACTAAAACAATGTGGTACCACTGAAAAACTTCACTCTGCCAACCATGAAAAGACACAAGAATACAATTCAACAGACTGTATTCTCTGATTGAGATCCCATACATAAATCAACAATCTAATGAACATGAGAGCTGAATCACACAGAAGCTGGGTGAGATGAATTGTGTAACTGAACTTACTGTGATTGAGAATGGGCCTTGAACTGTAACCTGTTTGTCTTGGCTGCCATAAATATGCAGGATATTCCCATGGCCATGTTTTCAAAGTGAATCAGCCATGTGGGTAATGTGAGCATGATCCCATTTCCCATTCACAGAGATTCTCCCTCAAATCTCTCTCTTTTGTGTGTGTGTGCCATTTGCCTTTGTCACCGTGCTAAGGATCGGTTGTGGATGCAAAATAGGAATAGCAGTATTTCCCCCTATCCTGGTTTGCCATCTGCAGGCAGCATAACATTCCTACAAAACTCTGAACAAACTGTACTATTTTCTACCGTTCACAGATGATAACAACGAGAGATTTGTTATTTGTAGAAAATAGCAAAAAAAATAAAAACACTGTACAAATGGAATATAGCTCCGAAATTGATAGAGTCAAATGAGATGATACTGGGACGCTCCTTTTCCTGTTTCTGACAAGTGATGACGTTCCAGTTTTAAGCCTCTAAAGCGTTTATATGAAGAAGGGATCCCATGCTGTGCCGTGCCGTGCCGCCCTAATGGGCAGCTGCTCACTTTGTCCTCAGTCCAGATGGTCAGGTCAGCACTGAGCACTGATCACAGCAGTGTCATGACACAAACGCACCACCGGGGGGCGATCGTCGCTGCTCGCACACTACTTCCGGTACAGTTTTTGTTTACATCCTGGCTCATCTCATGCCGCTCCAGGAAAACTCTCAGACATGAATGTACTCGATCTGAGCGATGGTCTGGAAGATGTTCCCGTGTTGATCGAGAACAATTCAACGGTGCAGAGATTTCCCGAGTTTAAGGTAACGTGAACTCAACATCGCAGCGAGCGGCTGAACCGGTTTACGGTCCTCACATGGCCAAGCGTTCAAAGTGAAGCTATTCATGTCTTACAATGCATTCCTATATTATCTACGTTCTTTAAAAATATGCGTTTGGATTATCATTATTATTATTTTTTTTTTCTCTCCAATGAACCTTTTTCCCACCAAATATTTGAACAGTCATAGCAGGGAATGGGTTTTAGTGATTATTCCTGCAAATGGCTCTGATCTGTTCTGATGTCTCAGGGATGGAGATAGCATTAGCATTAGCTCAATTATATTTAACTTTCATTTAACTATATACAGTTGGATTATTTACACCTGAGCTTTTATTGTCACATACTGATGACGTAATGATCGGAGGAACACTACTGCGCATACTCCGCTCCATTCGGGATGCTTCTGGATGATATAAGAAATTAATATCAAACCGTGATTGGATTGCATTATTGTGTTGCAGTGGGATTTGCGGGGCTCTTTTCCAACTCCAGAAAGAGTTTGGTCTGGACGTGCTTTATATATAAAGTACATCGATGTCCTTGTTATGATTTGTCGCAATAGAAATATAAATTCTATTTGATTTGCATTCATTTTAACTAATAAACTTACAGCTAAGAGTGTAGTATGGTGTTAAAGGCAAGTACCAGTATCTTTAACTGAAAATATAAAAATTGTGATGCTGATACACAGATTGATTTCAATAATCACTTCTTTTTCACTTTTGTGAAGAAGTTAGTTAGACCTCTCACCTAAAACCCACGATACTATAAATGTGCTGTAAGATTACATTGGCTGATATTTTGACTGTTTTGACGTCTAATTAATATTCCATTGAAGTTGAGAAACACAAGAGTTATCGCGATATTGTGACAGTGCTGATATGTGAAACTCCCATGGGATGCACTCTAACAACAAAACAATGCAAAGCAACACACATGTTCAGGTGTAATTATTAAATATTAATAAGCTTTAATGTTTGAAACCTAGCACTGGCTCCGTGCAAGATGCTGTGTTTGAACAGTTATAGTTACAGTTATATACACCACTCCAAGAGTGCACTTTATTGAAATATGAGCACCAAAAGGATAGACATATTCTGTCCAGTGCAATTTTGAAAGTTTAATCTCAATTCTGCTTTAGCTTTATCCAGAAAACATCTTGGCTGTGTCTGCCTTACATCAAAACTCACATAACAAGCGGCAATGTGTTTTTACCAGCAGATGGCAGAAGATCGTTGCAGGTGACAGCCACAGTACCTGACTGCACTATAGGGAATCAAAAAATAACTGCCTTATTGGAGCCTTAGGAGTTGTCCTACTTTACCCTCCTGACTCATGATGCTCTAGAGTACCTTCTTGACTGCTTCAGACAAATCTTACAAATTTCTCATGAAGGGCATGTAAATCATTAAGCAATAGTTTTTGTGTAAGTAGGTCAATACAAAGTTTGAAGTTGGAAATCCTATTACCTTTCTTAAAACATAGATACATTGGAATTATAACTGCAACTGTTATTTTATACTACTGATTAGTATGCCAATAACTTTCTGTGCTAATAGTCTGGCCAAACTTTTTCTTAGTCAAAAAATCTATCTCTCAAACTAAATTAAACTCAAAAATCAGATAAAATACAATCATGTGGCACACAATACATGCCAAGCAACAAAATCTCACAATTGAGGAGACTGGAAGCAACACAGAATGTTTGTCATCTCTGCTTATCAATTTTTTTATGAATCAGAATTTGAATTGTTTTTTTTGTTTGTTTGTTTGATAAAGAACAACAGGTGGTTTGGGCATGTCTTTTTAAAAACACTTTGCACCTCTTTTGCAATTTAATCATATTCTGACTACTCTTAATTTTTCCAGTATTCTCCAGATAACGTTGGCGGACCGGGATGCACTGTTGACCCCAGTGAACTGACTCTCCCTGGATGCTCCTGCCTTTCACACTCTTGCAGTACAGAGAGCTGCTCCTGCCTGCAGACTCATAGGTGGGCGTATGACAGTGCAGGCACGCTACTGGACCTCCGCCAAACAGACTCGGGTTACTACTCACCTGTGTTTGAGTGTAATGCTCTTTGCACCTGCAGCGACACCTGCTCTAACCGTGTTGTCCAGAGAGGTCTAAGACTCAGGCTAGAGGTCTTCTGCACCAGGAACAGGGGCTGGGGAGTACGGGCACTAGATTCAATCCCACGTGGGACATTTGTATGTGAGTATGCAGGAGAGGTGATCAGTTTTGAGGAAGCCAGACGCCGCCAGCTCAGCCAGACATCTGAAGAAAGCAATTACATTATTGCTGTTAGGGAGCATGGAGGTACAGGTTCTATTACAGAGACCTTTGTGGACCCAGCTGTGGTGGGAAATGTAGGACGCTTTCTCAATCATTCGTGCCTGCCCAACCTGTTCATGCTTCCTGTCCGTGTGCACTCAATAGTTCCTAGGCTGGCACTGTTTGCTGGACAGGACATCAATGCACAAGAGGAGCTTACTTTTGACTATTCAGGAGGATACAGTAACCAGCCTCCTATGGAGTTGCTGTCCGAACAAAGTGCCACTGCCATACACGCCAGTTGGACACATGGATTTCAGAGGAAAGCATGTCACTGTGGGGCCAACAAGTGCACACAGTTTCTTCCACTGGATTTATCGATTCTCAGCTGAAATAGCCATATCGCATCGCAAAAGGGTAAATTCATGACTGAATGTTGGAGAACAATGGTGCTTTTCCTCTAAAATTTCTTTTGACATTTTTTCTACTTGGTAGTGTCTTGATTTATTTTCAGCTTCCCTGCACTCTTAGCCAATTCATCCACTCATTAGAAGAAGACAATGCAACATGTGGATGGCTCCATTAAAAGCAATCAGCTGGATGAGTCATGTCTGTTCTCATTATTGTTTCCTGTTTAGTTCCCTGGTGTCTCCTGATCTGCCACAGTCTCAATGCTTTCTGCCACTCAGTGTAAGATGATGCAATGGAAATAACACTGTTTTTCAGTGAGAGTACACTTATTGGCATTACTCTGAGCTCTTTCACAGTTAGAGTCCATTTCATCTTTCAGAGGAGTTTAGTTCTGTATCAGATGCATCCCACTGGATTTACACTTCTGCAGCTGTCATCTTGCTCTGGTCCACATGAGTCCCATATCTCACACAAGACATGAATCTTGGTGGAGCAGGAGAGTCCTTTGCACTAGCAAAGGAAGGAATCATGTTTGATAGGCTTTTTTAATAGCTACAAAGGCTCCAGAATTGATCTTACTCTCTCAAAGAAGCCAAACTTTGTATATGAGAAACTATTAGCATTTAAAAAAAAACAAAATACAAAGTACTAGCCATTGTCTCCATTAACTTCACATCTCTTTCCTGCGTTCATACGATGTACCCTCCCAATAGATATATTCTCAGCATCTCATAGCACTCAAACCTCAAGAGTGGTGGGACCAATTAAAAAGGGCCAAGGGGTATTTTAATATAGAAACAGGCTTTATTCCCCCGTCAGAGGAGGGGCGAAGGTGTCCCACTTTAGCGTGACCATTCTGAAATCAGGACCTTCTCCTTTCAATCTGCCCCGTTTCTAGTCTAGACCTGCTTTCATCTTATTAATATCCACATCTGGGTTAATTAGGATGGAGACCATTTTTCATCCAGAATTGGGATCAATGCTCCAGCCACATTGGAGATGAAAGAGAGAGACTCACTGGTGGTGATGGGGAGATGGAAGCCCTTTGCCAATTGGGGACGGCTGTCAAGTTGATTGGTTTTTGTATGACACAGTTTGTGTCATATTGACCCGTATTTTCTCCTCTGTGAGGGTTACCTGGCATCCTTTCTGTTCACTTTGGGCTCTGTTCTACACCTGGTGTGATATGCGCTCAGGAAATATAACACAAACTTAAAGGACAGGTATGGGGCACTAAATATCTCATGTTTAAAATTCACAGAATAACCAAAATGTGAAAAGCACAAGCATTTACTTCCTGGTGAAGCACAGTGATTTTATGTAGTCTCTACTTGTCTGGCTATGTCAAAATGACAAGACATCAGTGACACATGGACCTAAGGTAGAAAATATGGAGGTATTGCAATAGTTGCCAAGATACAATGTATTTTCAAAATATTGTATACCTATACCTATATTGTGGGGCACTTTTGTGGTTTAACATTAGATGTTAGAGAGATAAAAAATACCCAGGTGTTTCTCAAGCTGAAGGATGTCAGGGTTTCTCGACTGCCAGCCACTAAATCTGAAATAATCTACATTGAACTTGATGTCAATGTCTTTGTCTTGACCTTGTGATAAAGACCTTTCTACAAACCTACAACAAACACATTAGTCATGTCAGTTCTGAGTCAGATGTCCCTGGAATCCCTATGGCAACAGGGGATGTGAATTGGACAGCAGTGGTTGACTAGGAGGTGCATGAAGGCTGTTCTGAAATCCTGACTGACGGGGTACTGTTATGTAGTGATTGTTTTTTTAAGCGGGACAACAGATAATGTCCTCCATCCTGAAAAATATTTCTCTGAAGAAATGCTCTTACAATATTACAGAGCATTGTTGTCATGCAGTGCACATGCGCTTACGTGGTGGCTTCAAATGGCATATGAATCGAAATGTTTGAAGTTATGTGATGTTTCCTGCCAAAAAGCTTGCAAAAAATTATTCATTTATTTGGAGACCTGTCCAAAATGTGTATTTTATTCTTTTATTTTTAAAGGAGTGTTTTGTAAGTTTGGATAGTTGGATTGCTAACTGAGCCTGGTTTGCCAGACTCATCACTTTCCAACACTGAGCAACAGTCATATCAAGTCTTTGTGTACTGTTAAGTATACAATGTTACTGCTATTATTAGCTGTATGAAGCAACAGCAAAATTTACATTTGGCGCCTCTAAGTTTTGTTGCTTAACACCACTTTAAACAAGACCACAGGAAGAAACATTATGAGCTTGGTCAAACTGTTATTAATTTAGGGAAAATGATTTAAGCATTTCTTTGACTTTAAGGCTGTTATTCTCACTCTCACAATGCTGTTACTCTTATTTATTTCTTTTATTTACACAGTGGGGACAGATGAGATGAGAGATGGAGTTTTTTTTTTTTTCATTAAACATAATGTTCACAGAAAAAATATGTGATGCAATAAAAGTATTGAATTCTTGCCAAAAGGAAAGGTGGTGTAATTTCTACATGTTTTAGGGCTATTGTTATAGTTTAAAGTCTATTTATTAAATTTGCTTTCTGGATAAGAGAGGAAAAACCTAGCAAATGCCCTATTGTCCACCTTAACCCACAGTTTTTATGCATGTAAATAGGGCATTTCCTCACCATGGTTTGTTGCTGTCAAACATTGATTTAGGCAGATAAGACTTTTGTCTAAGTGTCTTGCTAAGTAAAGCTTGAGTGGATACAACACCACACTTTATGCTTATGTGAGCCATGCATCACATTGATGAAGGCGCAAGACCCTATTTCAGGCTGAGTGACCAGTGGAGAAATTACATTCGGTAGTCCATTTGGTCAAAATTGGAACACCTTTCTGGGGGACCTGTCTTTGCCTTGAATCCTGCAGACAAATAAAAAAAAAAATAAAGAAATAAAGAAAGAAGCAGCAGCAATCTGCCAGGTCTCATCTCACAAAAGCACTTCAAAGTCCCATTTCAAACCTTTCTTGTAACACTTTACTGTGATGTTGGATAATAACAGAAGACAATAGTCCAAGTCAGTCTATTTAGATAAAGGGAAGGTTACACCAGTGAGTGTCTGTGCTACATAAAATAATGAGAATTTTATTAGACAGAATTTATTAGACTTACCCAAGACATAAATTTGTTGTTTTTAGTTGTTGATTTCATATCAACAGATTAAACACCTTTGATGTCAAATCATGAAATTGCCCAGTCACCAGAAAATAGACAAACTGCTTCCCCACCAAAGTCTGTCAAAATAAAAAAATGCTGCCAAAAAGAGTATTCCCCTAAAGAGAAATCACAGCTTTTTAGAATATGACTCATCACCCAACATGTGAAATGTCTTTTTTTTACTCCTCTGTTCTCTTCCTGCAGTGTGTACAATGGAGTAGGTTGTTTAGTGCAGCATCACTTCACTGTTAAAGAGGTTGGCAAAAGGGTTTTTCACACTGGCTCCTCCCATCACAGATGTTAAGTTAAATTTGGCCCAAGACCCCTGCAGCGGGCTCAGCAGGAAGTTTTGAGGCCCAGGAATTACCCGCCTCCATTAATGCTCTTGCCAAAGACTTACATATGCACACGAATACACTACATTTACAATATACAGATTCTCAACTAAGCAGTTTTGAGAGTAGTCTCCAGCATGTGAGAAGGTGTTACAGGTGAATTTGGAAGCAATATTTCTAACAGTGTAAACTACAGGGAAATCGGCTGAAAATGAACACAAGGCATTATGTTGCAAAGAGTCGTGTAATGGTGTGTTAGATAAGATGTCCCCATGATTGATTTAATCACATCAATCATCATCTCCCATTGCTATCACAGTTTTCCATAATGGCACATTCTAGTCCCATTGCATTTAAACACTTGATTATGTACTTGACATCAGGATTGCACTAATAAAAGACATTAACTGCTCAGTCAGACTGAAACTAATCATACGTCTCAGTCTGACGTGAGCTATAACACGTTAGATTTTTTAAACCTTGTTCAACAGCTGGCTGACAAGTAGTCGATCGTAAGTGTTTCTGTGCATGATAAACTGTGACAAACCCATTACCAGTCCTGTCTCACTTTTGCAGGATCCAACAGGCTTTGTGCCTACTCTGGAAATATGCACATTGTTGCATTATTGAAAAATAAAGCAGGTGGTATTTAAATTAAATTTCAATTTTTGTTGCTATTAATAGCTGTTTTTCATGCCTTTTATTTGTGCCTTAAGCAGGCTGCTGATTATTTTCTCACCATTGTACAATGTAATACAATTTATAATCACTTTGGTGAACATGTGCTATGAATCAAGTTGATTAACTTTGATGTACATAGCTTGATTTTGTAGACTATTAAGGTCATGACATGTAGTGAAAGTGAGGCTAAGAGTCCTCCTATTTTATTCGTCCTAAGGATTAGGATTACCTGCAGTTAAAGCATCTTACAGAGCATGTCCTGCAGGTTAAACAGTTGACTAAAGACTGTAGCTTTCTTGGATATTATCAGTGGAGCAAGTGTTAATAGCAAACTCAACTCAACTCATAATCCAACACCCGGCAGATAAATGTCCCTTGGATAAACAGAAATAATATCTTGTCTCTAAAACCCAAGAAACCAAATATTAGCTTTATTACTTATAATCATCAGCAATGGGGAGACCAACAGAAAATGTCACACTGAATCAGAGATGCAGCACATAATATACAGCTTATTTTTCCTATACTGGTGACACAAAATCCCAACGCCTAATTAGAATATCTCTGCAGCCTGTCTAATCGGACTATTTCCATTGGGGATATGCAGGTCATTATACCAGCATAATTGTCTTTTATTTTTAGTGAGGTAGATCTCCTTATACAGGGCTGCCATACCAATACCTGTTATCTTTTGTAAGGGAGCCATGTCTGAGTTGCCTGTGTGTGTGTGTGTGTGTGTGATTTGAATTATTTGGAGAATGCTAAACCTCTTAAGCTTTGACTGTTCAACTGGCTCGACTCCACAGGGGCCTTAATGCTTTTCACAGTCCACATACGTCACAGAGTGAAAGAAGCTGACTGAGGGAAAGATTAATGGATTGGTGTTTGTATTACCTTCTTTTCACACCATGCTAGACGATCTTGTGCTGATTAATGAATGTCAAAGTGTGTTTTTACTCTGCATTTGTTTACACCACATACATTAGTCCTGATATCCAGTTGTTTTTATCTCATATTGAGAAAGCCTGAGTCATTGTTTCAGTTGTCAAAGCTACTGTAGTCGTAGAGTTTGAATTGTCTATTGAAATAAGTTTAGAATAACAGACTGTGGATGTGAGAATATTGAAGTCAAACAAAGTTGTATCACTAATCTACATTTAGCTTGAAATCACTAATAAGCCATTATCTGTGGTTCTTCCTCCCAGCGGTACCATGTCTTTAGCAGTTCACTGTCCCAGATCCAGAACACCATTAAGAGGCCAACCCATTGTTTATAGAGCCACAGAGTTACAGAGAACTCCATCTCGGCTCAACGGGACTAGACTAGCTCTCGACTTTGGAATTTAATGTTGAATATGAAATCAAGATGGAATATTCCTTCCAAAAAGAAACACAAGAGACTCTTTATTGTTAATATATTTAAGTCTACTCTAAGATGTCTGATGAATGTGGTGATTGGTTTGCAGGCATGGCCCACACAGAGGACTAACAGGACCTCAGACTAGAAACTACCAGGCATTGTGCCCACTCATTGCTGTGAAGGGAAGGCCTAAATCTGCACATGAGAAAACTCACTCTCTAACATGCACGATGTTGAATCTCACAATCGGTGCACCCACACAAATGGTCATTGCATTTTTTCTTCCCTCTGTCTCTGGTGCAGTCCAAGCATACAGATGCTGTATTCATTAATATGTTAGTTATTTGTTGATTCTGTTGGAAAATGTCTCTAAATCTGCAACAAGTCATACCATAATCGCAATGAATCACCTCTCCCTCCCACCAGATTGGTTTTGTGTTCCTGACCCTGACAGTACACAAAAAAGTGAACTGTCTCCACACTGATACCATCTTATGTCTATGTATATTCATGATTTTTTCATGTACTGCAGGGAGGAAAACTGGCAGCTGACAAGCAATTCAGCTACATGCAAGATACTATAATAAAACACTGGCCAAAGAAACTACCCATAGAATAAAGGAATTACCTTTCCATAACCATTTTTGACTATATACTGATCATAAACACTGCCACAGCTGTCTCCAGTTATATATAAAAATATAGGTACATTTATATATAACCCATTTTTTTTGCTCTGTGGTAGAATGGCAACCAGTCGTCAGTACACTGTATCCATGACAACTGACTCCTCAGTGATCAGTATTCAACGTCACTTAATGTCAAATTTCACCAAAGCTTTGATATCCTTTTTACAGATAAGAAGGTCAGTGTCTCAGACATTACCATGTTCTGTATATGACATCATGGTATTTAGATGCAAAGACATATATCAGACTATGATGATCTGAGACAAAGCACATCCATTCCTCCTTCATATTGATAACGATTCAACAAAAGAAGTAGCACAGTCCAGTTTTCCAGTGGTTTTGAATGTGCTTTTGATCATCATGATATAATTGATTGATGATGAATAATTTCAATGCCAATGACAGAGGTGAGTGTGAGGCAGTACAGAAAGTGCTGTTACATGCGTCACACACAGATTTTCATGTCCGCCACTCCTGAGCTGGTTTTCATGTCATCATCAGAAACAAAGCATTAATCCCTGTGTAGAGGTTTCTGGTCCCCACAGTTATTTACATCTTAAAGACCTTCCCTGGGCCCCATGATAGTAGATTGTGAATTCAGGAAATAAAAATAATCACTTTTAAGACAGAGGACAAGCTCAACATTCGTGTATGCCCACTTATTCTACTTTTATTTTCCCTATGCATCCTGTAGCTAAGAAACCAAATCAACAGCTTCGGCTCATCGGTAGGTCTGGCTGATGCCACTGGGCCATTTTAGGGATTAGAGTGCTCTTTCCCCTCCAGGGTCTCTCCATCTCTCATTCATATTGCAATTAAGTGTGAATAATGAAGCTTTGACACATTTCAGGTGGAGCCATGGACGCCTTAATATACAATTTGCAAGTACACCTCTTTCCTGTTTCAGATGTATTACCAGGAGCACTGTGAGGATGATCTCATATTGGTAGTTATTGGTAAGTTTTACATTATTCAATGCCTCAAAATAGTACCACCTTTTCTAATTCCCATAGCTGAGAACTGTGATTTTAATGGGTCAACTCCAAATAAACCAGATCACTCAAAGTTATGAGATTAAGCTTTCAAAACTTTACATGAGAAATTTGGAAACCCATTGCTCCATGAACCAAAACTGCAAGATGCTATCCTCATTAAAAACCCAGGAATCTTATGCCAAATAGCTGAGTCAGTGTTTCTGACAGGAGGCTGCATCTCCTGTCCTTTCACACTGACATGCACAGCATGACCCCCTCTTTGTGTAGCAGTGTCTGTGCTTCTGTTTTTGACATTATATATATCAAATAATACAGTCATTGAAAAAAACCCACCTGCCACATGTTCATTACACTCCACAACATGTGACTGGGTGAACAATTTGGATACAGGCATATAAACATGCTGCTCATGACCTTTTACGCTGTGTGTTTCTATTCTGTTCTATTGTAATGGCAACAGTTGTGTATCCCATTTAATCAATGAGGTGTCAGCTGCTGATCTATGTTTTGACATAGAAAAACATTTTAAATGTAATTTTCATTACTTTATAAGTCAGCCACTTTCAGCAAACATCAATGGGCATGCTTTTTGAGTGCGATTGTTTGTGAAGGACAGCGGGAAAATAATGTTAAAAGTTGAAAATGTTATGTATTCCCAAACAATCAAAACAACAATAATCGTAATAATACTGATAAAGATACTAGCAATTCGCCAACTTGTCGTAACAACACTGCTGCCTCTTTGAAGTGTCCCTTCTCATTATGATACCAATGCAATTTAAATGCCTCTCAGAACTACATTACCCAGCGCGCTCTGCCGCAATATAAATAACAACGAAAGGGGCGTTCCCTCAGTGACATGTGGAGGAGGTAAGAAGCGGATTGTTGCCGAGGGCACATTCAGCTGTCAGAGATAACGCCGCTCAGCCCGCCCTTACCTGGAGTTTCACTGCCATGGACTTAACCGAGGATAGCGCTGTGGAAATTATCCTGTGCTGACCCACTTCCTCACACGTTTCTTCCTCTCACTCTGCCCGTCCGTCAGCGACGCCGTCTCCCCTTCTGCCAGGTAAAGTCCGAGTCTGTCCGTGTTGTTCGTTTTGTCACTGAGCCGCGAGCATCCCTGTCAAGGAAGTGGCCCACGCGCTCATTTGTTGCTGTTGTGCTGTGGCTCGTGCGATAACAAAAAATACACTCATAATGAAAAATAACAAAAACACTAACACAGAGGCAGAAAACGAAGCAGCTTGACGTTGCCCGCGAATTATAGTTCGAATGCGCCACAAAACCGTGAAATTTAAGATGTGTGTTCTGCAGAATGACTCTAAATACAAACTCAGTGGTGTTTGTTTCTCAGCTGTATGGAGTTCTTGTGGGACAGCTGGCCCGGTGATTAAACCCATCGCTCCCAGTCAATGTCAGTGATGGAAATAAACTTGTACTTCGTGCTTTGCTGATTTCGAGGATTTCTCTTCTGATGCCTTTTTGATGGTGCAATGCTTCTTTGTGGGGCTATCCGGTTTCTCCATTAAAATGATAAGAAGCAACAGAGCTTGAATGAGAATAACCTCTATAATAACCAACGGAAAAGGCACTGACCACATAGAGCAGCTGACCTCTTTGGATGGCGTTGGGTTCAGCCACACAGGCTGATATGCGCTTTACCTGGAAACAGACTAAAGGATGGTGACCTAAATTCACTATTGGCTTCACACAGCTATCAATAGCACACTACTTATATGAACTTTATTTTCTACTTTTCTCTGATCCAATCTTAAGAGTTTTCTCAAAGTAGTTTACACTTCATTCACGAGGATGGTCTTAAAATAATAAAATGGTAAAGTCCAGCAATAGTGGAGTCATTAGCATAGCAGTAATGGTTCCCTTGTATGATTGTTCTTAACAACTATTGACAGCCAATTGAAATATTGTTTAGGTTTGGCAATTAAATTGACTGAAGAATGTTTTAAAATGTTGTTGGTTAATTGTCTGTGATTATTTCAGATGATCCATAAGTTTTTGGTTAGGCCCTGCTACTTCATCATCCTTTAACCCTCGATGTTGTCAACCTTCTGCAGGTGTGATCAATCCTGAGCAAAATGTCGGACAAGATGTCTAGTTTCCTCCATATTGGGGACATTTGTTCCCTGTACGCAGAGGGCTCTACCAGTGGATTTATCAGCACTTTAGGGTAAGTCTGTTTTTTTTTTTTTTTTTTTTTTTTTATAATTTTTTTTTTCTCTCTCTCTTTTTTTTCCCCTATGAAGGTTTACATTACCTTTTCAGTGCACTCACATTCTCTACTTTCCTGTTCTGCCTTAATCCCAGGAGGTGAGGCTACTATCTCCTGGGATTACTCGTTTGTTTTTGTCCATTTCATTGTGATTTAAAAAGTCATCTGATTTGAGTGAAACAAAGCAGATCAGATGTGTTTAGAAAATGTAATTAAGGCCAATTGAAAACAAAAATTTGATCTGCAAGTCAGAGATCTGTCACTTAAAAGGAGCTATTGCATGTCTTACTGTTGCTACAAAGTCATCATTAGCCTAAATAGCTGTTCACATCCCAGCCTAAACAAAATGTTATGAGCCTAATTTTTTTCCTCACTAGCAGCTGTCTCCAGGTGTGGATAGCAATTACATTAACTCTTGTTTTTATTCCTGCTCTTCCTCTTCTGAAGTTAGCATTCTAACTAGCTATCGCAGCAGATATATATTCTTGTCTTGTAAATGCAACAATGACTTTCTCAATAAAACTGGAAGGTTAGTGCTTACATTAGTATTACTTCTTCAACTAAGGTTAGCGTAATGAAAAGCTAGTCTTAGCCTAGATAGCCTTTCTTGTCACTTTCTAATACAGTGTCCTTGTAACGTTCAAGCTGTCATAAAAAAGTAGTGTTGTTTAGAGAGTCTATTGCAACTCATTGTCTTTAAATGCAACAAAAGTTGCCTTTTGACAAAACTGGTAAGTAAACAGCTGTGAATGTTGGCAAACAATTTGCCTGGGAGCACACTTGTAAACCATGCAATGGGCACTCATGGGAAGAAAACAAATAGTGCATTTAAAGCATTTTACATGAATATCACATACAGTTTTCAGCTTTAAATAGACCCAGTACAGGAGAACCAGTTGAGACTTGTATGTCCACTCTCAGAGATAATGACTCAGGGATCTGGAGGCATGTGCCTCTTTGATGGTTAGGGTCAGTGTTTTATGATCGGTCATTCTGTCAGTCACTGTGGTGCCTGATTGCAGTCAAATGCCATTTTATCTGATGGTTTTCTCTCATGAATGTGGAGCTCCGTTGTGAGTCACTTTGAATAACAGTGTGTGCCACTTGTTATAAATGGAAATGAAAGTCATACTTGAGAACTGGTAGAAGTTATTCCTGTCCTTTTATTTCCTTGAAATGCTGCAGTTTTTGCTTCAGTTTATCCCGTCTCTTCCTGCTACATGCTGAACAGCATTTATTTAAACACTTGACATCTTCTCTCCTCCCTAATTGTAGGCAATGAGTTAAAAATGCATCTCATTATGTGCTCAATTCTTGATATACAGTTGACAGTTCCGTAAATAGCAAAAGGGCAAAAGGAAAAGAAGTGAGGGTGATGATTGATGTGAATATCCATATCCAAAATATCTGACGTTAGACCTTTGTTCCGACAGACTTTATCCTTCTTCATGAACCTGTCTCTAGTCTCGATCATCTCTCTATTTTCTACCATGGGGTGTGTGTTTTTCTTCTCCAACGTAGCTTCTATGTTGTCCTCTCCTTTGTAATACTGTCATTTTCCTCTGTCTGCGTCACACTTCTATTTGCCAGTCACCAGAGCCTATGCTGAGCACTCCTCCTCATCGCCACATCTCTGAAACCAGGCGTTCATAATTCAGTTTTCCATGTCACCCACTGTGGCAACATGTATGTGTCCAGCTTTGAAGACTGGCAGTGTGACAGAGCTCATTTGTCAAATTTACCATCTTGTACATGCAAACACACGAGAATAGCTAGAAGGGTGAAACTATAAATAGCGTTATTGTATTAGGTGTCGCTTTTGCTGTCAGCATACTAAATGCAACCCTTGCCAGGTGCCTGTAACCACCTGTTCCACTGCTTGCTCAGGGACGATGACAGCCAAGATGTTGATGCTAGGACACCAGGATACTGATGCAAAGCCACCTCCCAAGGGATTTAGTCGACCTTGGATCACAATGACCCTCAATACTCCTGCTGCTTTTGGAACTTGGCCCATCACTGCATCAGTGTGATCAAACCTATGGCTCATTATTCCTGTGGATGAATATCTAACCCTATGGGCCTGTTTCCCCTCATCATGCAGTGCAGTGTATACTGCATGAGCTATAAAAAGATGCAACTGACTGGACTGGCTTGAGCATCCTACTGAAGCATTGTACTTGTGCTGATCTACTACATCATAGTATTACTGGGGTTTCCTTTCAAATTCATGTGTATTATATTGCTACCAATTTGAAATGTTTCACCAACATTCCATGAATTTTATTATTTGGAACGACTGCAAGACAAGTTGGAATAATAGTATGACCCAGAATAATAAAAATTGCATCCATCAAAATAGGCTGTAGTTTCCCTCTTGTATCATTGCAAAGTTATAACACCATCTATGTCTAGTGTCTGGGTTCAGAAATCTTTCTGGCCATTATTTTTATCCTTGGTTGAGAGTTGCTGTTGATCAGATAACATTCATCATAATATTCAGTGATCAGTGAAACATTTCACTGAGGATTACAGGATAACACTGATATGACTGCCCTGTTAATTTTGAGGTGCAGAAAGCTACAATAGCATTGCCCTTTTAGAGTGCTTCATTGTACTCATAAAGTGGGTTGTAGATATATATATATATATATATATATATATATATATATATATATATATATATATATATATATATATACACACACACACACACACACACACACAGTTTAGGCTGCATGATGTGAGACCATCACTTTGAACTCATGCCAAGCACAAAATTGTTCCTGTCTCCTACATCATGTTTACTTTAAATGGATGCAGCTCATCTATAATGAATAAGTATTCATAGCGAAAAGGCTCTGGGTTTGTTTGACCAGCATGGGGCCTTTCTGTGTGCAATTTTCATGTTATCCCTGTGCCTGCGTGGTGTCCCTCAAGGTATTCCAGCTTCCTGATACAAGTCAAAGACATATAGGTTTCGATTAATTGTTGACTTTATATTGCCCAATCACCCTGCAATAGAGTGGTGACGTGTGTAGGGTGTAGCCTGCTCTAATATAATGCCAACTGGGATTAGCTCCAGCCCCCATGGACACTGATGGATAACCGGTACACATAACGGAAGAACGATGGTTTATATATTGAAAAAGAAACCTTTAAAGGTATTGAGGATTAAAGTATAAGTTGCATGTGTTATCGTTATCTGTCTCATTGTAATAATGGCTATGTTTCCAGACTTGTGGATGACCGTTGTGTGGTACAACCAGACACAGGTGACCTCAACAACCCACCGAAGAAATTCAGAGGTAAGGCTTCTTGCTTTATGAAATTTTAATGTTTTATGGTAAAGGTACATCTTACCATGACTATATTATATTATATGTCTTGTGCTTGTGTTGTTTTGTTTACTGTTTTTGGCTCAACACTGTGGGTCACTTTGTTTTGCGCTTATTAATTGCTGGTGATTTTCTCAAGATTTTTGAGAGGTAGGTTTTGTTGAACAAGTGACAAGGGCAATTTGAAGTCTCTGCAGGTCATTGGATTGAAATAAAGTAATTTATTTTTTTTTTTTGCTGAAACCATGTTGAGACAGTTCTGATTGTATTGTGTGGTTTGTAGTGCCTCTTTGAAAAAGATTGGACTATAGTGATGATCACCTGGTTAGCTGCACTGCTTTTGGGTGTTGTTGCATTCATGCTATATATGCTCACTTCTTGAAAGAGTCTAAGCCATATGTTTAAAAAAGGATGGACCTGTATATTTGTGGAGTTTTTGTGACTGTCACGTCTGTCATCTTTTGATATGTCATGAGCTTTTCCCAGCAGAAACTACAATCACCTAACAACAGGTCAACGAGTGTTGCTAAGTGTATTTTCACACTGGCTGCCAGGTTTGCTGGCAGGTTTCTAAGTGTGGCCTTTAGTAAATGAATTAAGAGTGAAATGATGCAATGGCCATTAGCAGTGCCATTTGCGATGTCCTTTCCAAACTGATTTAATTCACTTGACTGTTTTTTATTTCTGAGAATCTATCTAACATTTACCTCTCACTGATATCATTGATGCTTTCTTGTGTCATCCTTGAGTAATGATAAACAGAAAGTGGATAAACCTCACATACACACACTCACTCATTATTTTACCATTCAACTTTGCGGTATTAAGGCATTTAGCCAATACAAATCTAGTGGTTATTCAGTTTAAGGAAGAAATAAAAAGAAGAAAAATACATTTTTCACTGCAAGGTTTTATAGTCTTTTGTAATGTGAAAGCTATATTTATATCCTAAGCATTATAGTAAGTGTTACATAGTAACTGCTTTTAGCAGATATAGCAGTTATGCTATAGATGAAGTCTCTTGTCAATAAAGGAAATCTTTAGTTTTATGACCCAGACCTTTTAGGTTGTATCTGTATCGCCTCTAGTTGTGCAAGACACAAACCATCCTGTTGTGAAGACATTGTCTTCTATCTACCTCATGTAGTATTTACTGTGTGCTCCTAGATCTCAAGAGTGAAGGGTTTCTGTCAAGGCCTGCGACTGCATCTCTGTCTCTATATCTATCACTGATGTATCTGAATCCAGGATCTGTGCCACTGTGTTGTTCTTGGCTGAACAACATAGTAATGTAAGGTCCCATACAACCCCAGCACAGCCTTAAAAGAACAAAAGACAAAAAACACATAGTTGAGTCAATGCAGTAAAAAGCGCTATCATTTATTCAAGGTTTTGTTGTTAGCAGGGCTGTTGTGCTGCATCACATTATGTCTCACAGGTGCCTCTTATTCTCTGCTCATTCTCTATATATCTGGAATGATTTGCAGTGAGGCAGTTATTGTATTGATTGTGCAGTATCCAACTTGAAGCCTTGTCAAGTTATATCACACAGAATTTTTGGCATTATCAGCCATTTTAAATTGAAGGTTATTTGACTGGCTAATTGCAGTAAATTATTCACCAGTACAGATTTAATCTAAATTAGTATTTAGTTTATTATTATTATTTTTTTAACACTGATTCTGGCAATTGTCTATTCGAATGACGACTATATCACACGTTTTGTGACACAAGTGATGCTACAAAGTCCCAGTTGCTGGTTTATTGTGTTATATGCTGCTTTGCTACAGTACTTGCTTCCCCGGCTTTGTGTTGAGCAGCTTTGTGCCACTGTCCTGACAACAACATATAGATAAATGTACTTTATGTTTTTAAACAAACCTTTCACCCTCTATTTGATGATACAAAGAAACAGCTTCACTTGACGGTTTTTAACTGAGCTATACAAATTATATTCAAAGCCGTGGTTTGGCACCACAGAACTATATTAACAGCAGAGTGACACTGACTAAACTAACTTCACCATGGGTATGAAGCTATAGCACCTCTTGTGTTCTTAATGCATTGCTGTGGAAATAATTCACTACTGCTAGAGCAAAAGTGAAATTGTTGAGCAAATTGTTAAACGTGTAATACTACGTGTTGCACTATTCTTTTATTTTAAGAAATTACACACAACATAGAAGTTGATGACACATCAATTGGTGGTGCAGGCAATTTTTTTCATTGTATTTTTTGTTTACATTATAAATATATAAAGGTTTTATTGTCAAGCACAAGTTGCAGACTCTCCTCTTTTGTTGAGACCAGTGTTGGACAAAGGCAAAGTGAACCGGGATTCAATTCTAACATCCCTGTTGAGTATAAATAGCCCATTTAAGTGATTTTAAAAAGCCTGCATTGTGCTGTACTCTAGCACAACATGATAAACCTGATAAGCAAAATGATGTAACGTGTACAGAATCTTGGCAGTGAGCCACCTCTGGGTTTAGAGCTCACTTGTAGGCCGAGCTTCCACATTGTTGCTTGTGTTGGTGCTATGTGATATATCCTATTGTGTTTATTACATGGGCTTTGTGAAAAAGGGATGCAAACTTAGGTGATTATTTAAACAACAATTTTATTTTACAATTTGAGGACAGTTTTCCTTCATATGAAGTAAATCCACTCAAAACTGTTGATGGTGTGCTTCCTGGCTTGCTATTGGCTGAATATTTTTATGGCACCTGTTGTGCTGTTGTGGTACTAGAGAACATTTGGACACACATTTAATTCACAAATGAAATAGAAAGAAATCGATTGCATGCCACAGAATTAATACTTAAGTTTTGATCCATTATGTTAAGCAAATGGCTTAACATAATTTAAAAGATAAGAGGCTAATGCTATATTGGCATAGGGAAATGCCTTTCCCACTGGTAGCAACCTTGCTGTCCACACAATAGAATGCTTTATACTTTATAGAATACTAATACTTTTACTTACACACTTTTTATGTAAGGTTATGTAAGTTTTTCTTGGTTATCACCTGCTGATAAACATTTGTCCGGGATGCTTGTAGGAACAGGATTTTTACTCATGTCTGTCCAGACTTCATTGCAATAAAATTGTTCCTTCTCATCTCACCTTAACAGAGCATGACGGACTGAGTAGAAGTTTAACATAGTGAAGCTTAAGAGAATGGAATGGGAAGTAAATCAGGTGTAAAAAGCAAACCACCGCGGAGGCAGGTGTTTTGTTTCAATGAGGAAGTTTTTTGTTATAGTGAGATCGCTAGGAGCTAGTCAGTACATGTCAATTCATTCAGTAGCCAGACACTTTTCTCTGAAATGACTTTTTAGTTGGGGATAAAGTAGAAGTCCACAGCAGCCAGTTATACATATAAGACCTAAAGCAAATCAAGAAGTGAATGCTCTTATATGTACAAAAAAATGCATCTGCCCTGAAACAAGCTTGAAAGGGTCAAACATGAGGATTGTGCTGAGTTTGATATTTGATTATGCTGCCATATGCAATACATTTCATCATATATTATTTGCCTTGCTGCAGTCTGACCATCATGTCACTGCTTTGTTTACTAGTGTACAGACAACTACTGTTTCATGGTTACAGTTTGTTTACCTGAAACAAAATATATAGTAATATGACTTTAAAAAAAACAACAACAAATAAACTGAAAATAAAACAGTACACTGATGATAACATGTTGATGATAATATTTTGTAATGCGATAATTGTGCTGGTTTGTAACAAAATATATGATTATGGAGATTGGCCATATATGAAGATTATTTACCTGCAGAACAGGCTCAAGTTGGGTAAGGGTTAGGTAAAACAGTCATACATTTATCATTTTTATTTATCAGGTATATGGAGGCAGCAGGTGAGCTCCAACTGCATGGTAGATGGTAGATGTGTTAGGTTGGATTAAATTTCCATACACAGAAAGTAGATGGACAGTATGTGCACCATAAGTGAAGTTTAATTATACAAATTAAAAGTAAGTCAAAATATTGTAGACTATGCACAAAAGTCTTTTGTCACTTACACCCAAATAACTTGTCATCACAGCAGGTTCCAGAGTGCCATTTAGATATTTCATCAGCTAGATCATGCTGATTTTTTTTTTTTAAACTGGAATTTTTGTTAAAATTAGCATTTATCCTTTGTGCCATTTAAAAATTCCTTTGTTAAACTACACTTTCATCACATCTTTTATCCCCCAGTCAGTGCTGTAAACCTATGCCCCAAATACACTCTTTAATGTCTCCCCTCATCTATATTTTCTCAATTGCTGGTTGTTGTCAGGCAGATGTTCTCCCAGTGCCCCATTTTCTTCATTGCGCTTGGGGCTCCTGTCTTCCTGTCCTCCTTTTTTCACCCTTTGCCCCTTATATCCAATCCCTCGATACTCTTGTGTTGGTTGCATTTTTGACACAAGACATCAGAGTGGCTATTTTTACCCTGGCCCATCAGGTATCCTGTTCCACTTCCAATATAGATCTGATCTATGTTTATGAAGCCAATGAATATGAATTCATTTACATTTTTTATTTACTCCAGTACAGTGGTTTTATGAAGCCTTTGTTTCCCATACAGCAGTAATTTATTGGTGCTGAAATGAAAGGTGTGGAGCTGCTCATAGAGGACATAGGTGTATATTTCTGGCAATCTGTGTTATATCTGTGAAATGAGGTGTGTTTGGCAGGAGGTTTGGACTGATAGTTAGCATGTCTCAAAGTATCAGCAGTGTATATCAGCAAGGCCTTAGAGATGCATTTGTTAACACAAAGTTTTTGTCAGTGGTGTTGAGATGCCACACTTAATCAATAATAATCTTCTATTATTGTAACAATTATTGTGCAAATGCAATTTTGCTCTGTTTTGTCATGTA
Source organism: Echeneis naucrates (assembly GCF_900963305.1). Lineage (NCBI taxonomy): Eukaryota > Metazoa > Chordata > Actinopteri > Carangiformes > Echeneidae > Echeneis > Echeneis naucrates. Next base: position 20,839,737 of record NC_042515.1, on the reverse strand, counting down.
TAATAACATTGAATGGGGGCAGCATGGCGGCATAGTGGTTAGTGCTGTTGCCCCACAACAAGCAGGTTGTGGATTTGGTTCGCAGGCTTGGGGCCTTTTTGTGTAGATCTTTGTCTGTCTGTGTCTGTGTGTTGGCCCTGCAGTGGACTGGTGACATGTCCAGGTTTTACCCTGCCCTTGTCCAATGTGAGCTGGGATTGGCTCCAGCACCCCAGACATCCCGGAAAAGGATAAGTGGTTGAAGATGAAGGAATCAATGAATAACCAGTGTTTCCTCTGGGATTTTTTTCAGCAGTGGTGGTAGGCTCTTCTAGAAAGTCAACCATCACTGCAGTCCTCTACCCATTGGGGCTTTATGGCACTTGACTGGAGATTTAACTTTCACAACCTATTTATTGGCTGGCCAGTTGAAAATGGCTTTTTCCCTTACAACCACTACAACCTATATATCTCAGCCATATACAATGTCAGATAAAGGCTGAATGTAAAAAAAAAAAAAAGTCAGATACATGACGTCTGTCATCTTTTCCAGTTGTCTTTCTCTTCTTAGAGAGATATTTGAACAAGTTCATCAGAAAATGCAATCAGCAGTTAATACATAATGACATGTGGATATTAGCTTAATGCTATCAATTAGTTTACCCAAGTTAGCGTCACTGAGTTGGCTAATAAGTCTACCTTTTCTCTGGTAATTCGCTGCCTTATTCCTCACGACTACACTTCTCTCACTCTGACCTGGTGCCTGACGTGATGTCACTTTCAAGGCCACACTCTCGCAAGTAATTAACTCCAATAGCATCCCCCAACCTTCTCTCCCCTATCTTATGCTCATCATCAGACAGGCTATGCTGTGAAGGTGGAGAGATGTGGCGGTGGTGCATTTGCAACGAAAAAAAATAAATAAATAAAATAAATACATTTGAAAGCCATTTAATTGCAGGCCGCCACAGCTAAATTAATGTAGAGGAAACACTGATAACATTGAATGATGATTAGGGAACTGCAGTAGAGCTTTCACAACCAGTAAAATGCAAAAACTGACTAGTTAGTAGGAACAGAAATATTTTTGTGTTATATGTTTAGGAAATGGTCTGTGTGACTGAAAGGTTGGACAGAAGCAGCATTCTGGTTCTGAGGCAAACCATTTCTTCCGTCCAAGTTAGCATCTTGGCCATTGGAGGCTTTTGGGGAGGGGCTTTGCCTCCTCTGCATGTTAGACATTCACAGCTTTATGCTCTCTGACGCTGCTGCTGCTAAACCAGACATGTGCGATGTCATATTTTGAAAAGAAACAATATTTTGACTCGAAGCTAGCCCACAGAATTTCTTGTTGCAAGTTTTTTTTTATTATTATTATTTTTTTAATTATGTTAAATTTTGATAATCCTGAGGTAATGTTTTGCTTGCTAAAAGGACAATGGATACAGGAAAATTAATAATTTTCTCTCTCAGCTTCCTCTCTAAATAAACCATTGCTTAAAAAAAAATTACAAGTGCCTTTTCTGATATTGATATGATATTGGACAACATGGATCATTTACTGTGAGTACTGAAAATATTCAGACCCCTGTAATTTTTTCACTCTTTGTTACACTACATTCTGTTGCTAAAACCATTCAATTGGGGCTTTATGGCAGAGTGGCCTGACAGGAGCCTCTCCTCAGTGCAAGACATATGAAAGCCCGTATAGAATTTGCCAAAAAGCACATGAAAGACTCCCGGACTATGAGAAAAACGATTCTCTGGTCTGATGAGACCAAGATTGAACTTTTTGGCCTTAATTCTAAGCGGTATGTGTGGAGAAAACCAGGCACTGCTCATCACCTGCCCAATGCAATCCCAAAAATGAAGCATAGAGGAGGCAGCATCATGCTGTGGGGGGTGTTTCTGGTGCAGGGACAGGACGACTAGTTGCAACTGAAGGAAAGATTAATATGCCCAAGTACAGAGATATCCTGGACTCAAACCTTCCCCAGAGTGCCCAGGACCTCAGACTGGGCCGAAGGCTCAACTTCCAATAAGACAATGACCCTGAGCACACAGCTAAAATAACAGAGGGGCTTCGGAACAACTCTGACGGTTCTTGAATGCCCCAGCCAGAACCCTGGCTTAAACCTAATTGAGCATCTCTGGAGAGACATGAAACGTTCCTGACAGAAATGGAGAGGATCTGCAAGGAGGAATGACAGGGGATCCCCAAATCCAGGTGTGGAAAACTTGTTGCATCATTTCGAAGAAGACTCATGGCTGCATTAACTCAAAAGGGTGCTTCTACTCAATACTGATCATTGAACGCTGAACATTGAATTGTTTTTGTTAATATGGGGTGCTGTGTGTACATTGATGAAAAAAAAATGATTAAGGTAAATGGCTGCAACATAACAAAGAGTGAAAAATTTAAGGGGGTCTGAATACCTTCCGTACACACTGTACCCACTGAACTTCAAGAGAACCGTCATTGTCTGACGTTATTTAGTGAGTTATTGTAGTAAGCCTATCAAGTTTTCATTAGAGTTATATTTTCTGCCTTAGTCACAAAAAATACAACTTAACATTTTCATCATGTGAAAGTTGAGATAAATTTAATGGCAGTTTCTAACTTTTCAATGGTTTTACAAGTTTTCAGATTTTCAAAACCTGTGCTGCACCTGCTCTGTGCAAATTTTATTATTGCTGCATAGCTAACATTGGCATCAAAAGTTTACTAGTCAGTGTTTACAGCATAAAAGGCAGTAACACACCTTCTGTGTAGCACCAATTCTTCAGGTCAACATGTATCTTACAGTAGCTCAGTATGATAAACTTAGAAGACAGTCCACAGCTAGCTAGTTAGGATGCAAAGTTCAGTAGAAGAAAAATTATTAATATTGATGCAAAAGAGCTTTTTTTTTCTTTTCCCCCAATAGCTTTCTCTCTTGGTCAAGAAAAGAATAAAGTATGCTGTTAGCAATAGAAAAACTTTAAAGATAGCTTATTAGATTTAGTGTTTGATGAAGGGGTAGCTATGGGAACAAGTATTGTTAATGATGCTATTTATATTTTCACTTTTCTTCTTGTCTCCTTTCCCAGACTGCCTTTTCAGGCTGTGTCCCATGAACAGATACTCTGCACAGAAACAGTTCTGGAAGGCAGCAAAACCAGGAGGCAACAGCACCACTGACACAGTCCTGCTTAACAAACTCCATGTAAGACTTAACACCAACATCATTCCAACTCCAGAAATATCCCATAGCCATACTGTGGGAATACCTACTACAGTGTGTAAGTGCTTTTCGAGCATCAATGTGCCTTGTTCTGTGTTAGCATGCTGCTGACCTGGAAAAGAAGCAGAATGAGTCTGAAAACCGCAAGCTGCTGGGAACTGTCATCCAGTATGGAAATGTCATTCAGGTGCGTTAAGGTGATAATGTGCTGTGGTGAAAAAGATCTGTTGCAGTATTTAACACCATGTTGGACAATGTGTGCTCAGTTAGTTTTAACTGATACAGCACAAAGGTGCGCTAGGAGTGTGCCAGCTGTAAGGTCGTTGGTTGTTGCTTTGGAATGGTTTGCACACAGGTATGAGATCATCTGGTCATAGATTCCTGCTATATGACGTGCACCAGTGCTAGCACAAACTGTGATGAAGATCCTTGTTGCAAGGTCAACAATAAAGAGACCAGTAATTTACAGTCGGAAACCATACTTACTGCTATCTAAATTTGTAAAATGATTAATACACTCTAATAAAGTTTACTATGTTATAAAAAATTCCACTGGTTCAAAACACATTTTGAACATTTTACAACTCAAAATGTTGTACATCAACTCAGATAAAAAAAAAAGAAGCCCCCAGAAATTTATTGAGTTTGTGATTGCAGAAAAGTTGGCAAACAAGTTGAGGAATGCTGAATTAAATGGGTGAACAGCAGAGGTCATGAGAAGCATTTTTTCAATAGAAGATTTCAAGTAGTTAAATAATTTAGACATAAAGATACCAAACAGTCCCCCCACCAATATATATTTTTACTTAAGTGTACTCCTGGGTCCTACTTTGCATGTGATGTGCCTTCAAACTTTGTTTGTCATTCTTTCTCCTGTCTCCATCATGTGTGCCTTGTAAGTTATTTCACTGTTTTACCAACAGTTGCTGCACCTCAAAAGCAATAAATACCTGACGGTGAACAAGCGCCTACCTGCGCTACTGGAGAAGAATGCCATGAGAGTTACTCTGGACTCAGCTGGAAATGAAGGATCCTGGTTCTACATCCAGCCTTTCTACAAACTGCGATCCCTGGGAGACAGCGTGGGTAGAGTAGGGTGTTGTTGGACTCAAATTAATTGGGCTCTGCGGGAGAAATGAAAGATGTATTTTTAAGTTTTTAGTGGGGTGGACTATGGACTAGCTTGAAGTTTGGTCTTATAAGGTAATATGGATTAAAAACAGAAGCCAAATATCCCAATCTGAGCACCATCTTAGGCTTTACTTTGACTGTCCTTTTATCTTTTAATGCTCCCTTTTCCTGAACTGATTAGAATCTGTCTTTCAGTTGCATGTGAGTGACTTGGTATGCAAACCTTCACAAGACACAGTGCACATACAGTATGAGCAAAGCAGACGGGTGAAATTTTTTAGATGCTTGTCGATATTTTGTATTACCTGTTCAACAGGTAATAGTAACTTAAACAGCTTCTCCAAACATGATTGACTCTCAGCATAGATAGTATTTGCCACCTAAGTCTTGAGGGTGAAAACCATATATCTTTTAGTGAAGGATAGTCTGATAAGACTTTTGAACTGCTATTCTGGCAAAAAAAAAAAAAAAAAAAAAAAAAAAAAAAACCTCTTATCAATAGTTTTAGCTGTAATTTAATTAGTAACATATGGTGCTATAAACAAAACTCATGATCATTTGGTCAGACTCTCCCATCTCAAAGAAATATTGACAACAGTGTGTGTGCATTGTGAATGTCTTGTTGAAAATACATCTTCATGAACAATCAGTGGTGTGAACAGACACAAGTAAAGGGAGAAAGGAGAAGGGAGAAAATAGTTTTTTAAATGTATTATTGCTACCTAGGTCTGCACGTTTCTTTGTTGTTGGTTGAGTGATGAGACCTGTCAGCAGCCACCTCAATGGTTCAGGCTGAGCCTGAGCTTTCACTACATATTATGGTCTACTACACCCCCTAGTGTTCATCTAAAGCCTACCGTGGGCAAATGCACCCCTCTCACAGCTAGATGTTATGTTCATCAAGTGAAGGAAGGAAATATCATTCCTTCCTCCATATCGTATTGAAGAATGATGGCTGATATCTTGGGAAGTGACATACTTTTGGTTTGTAGTTTAAATTGAGTGCTCAATCCCACACAGTGCCCCCTTAGAGGATCAATATTTGATCTTGTTTTAAAACTTCCTTCTACTCTTCACTGGATGTCAATAAAAGTGTGACAGTGGTTACACACACAACAAAAAGATGCTGATTCAAAGGTAAGGAAAGGTTGTTTGTCTCTATATGGTGACCATATGATAAACTGTCAGCCTGTCCAGGTTGAAGATAGTCTTCATGTGTGATGGGATATTCCCTAGCCCCATAGTTAAGCAGTTAAATTATTAAACATGAAACATTATATTCAATTAATTACTTGACCTCCTCACACTTCCTCACACCCTGCATAGCTCTAGTATTTACTCTTGGTGAAGTACACTACTTTGCTGAAGCTTTGGTGTTGTCACTCACTTGTAAGTTACTTTGGATAAAAGCGTCTGCCAAATGAGTGAATGTAAATGTTTCTATTTATTCCTCCTGCAGGTGGTGATTGGTGATAAAGTGGTCCTTAACCCTGTGAATGCGGGACAGCCACTGCACGCCAGCAGTCACCAGCTTATTGATAACCCAGGATGCAATGAGGTATACATGTAGCGCTGTACAATAAATAAGACACTGAAATGGTTCCATATTAGTTTTATTTAAGTTGAAGATAGTATGTCAGCATGAAAGCTTAGCTTAACTTTTCAATTTTTCTATTTCCATGGCTTAACAGGTTAATTCTGTAAATTGCAACACAAGTTGGAAAGTTGTTCTGTTCATGAAATGGAGTGACAATAAGGAAACAATTCTCAAAGGGGTAGGTACCCTCATATCTTTAGAGATCATCCATATATGATAACCATGTTAACATGTGCCTTTAATAAACTAGGTACAAATATGTAAATAAAACACATTAAAGCTATAAAAAAAATAAATAAAAATGTAGTTTGAAAGCCCTCTGTGTGTGTGTGTGTGTGTGTGTGTGTGTGTTTGTTTGTTTTTTTGTTGTTTTTTTTTTTTTTGTGTGTGTGTTTGTGTGTGTAATTGTAGGGTGATGTGGTGCGGTTATTCCATGCAGAGCAGGAGAAGTTTCTCACGTGTGACGATCACAGAAAGAGTCAGCATGTTTTTCTAAGAACGACTGGCCGGCAGTCTGCCACTTCTGCCACCAGCAGCAAGGCACTGTGGGAAGTAGAGGTTAGCACAACACGTTCTTCAGACAAACCCTAATTATGTTTCTGTTTATCGTTTGTTATACTTTTACAATGTATAATTAGTACCCAAGTGCTCCCAATATTTATTTATTTATTTTTTTAGAATTAACAGTACTGAATGGCTTCTGTTTTTATGTCTTCTGCCACTACTAGGTGGTCCACCATGATCCGTGTAGGGGAGGTGCAGGCTACTGGAACAGCCTGTTCAGGTTCAAACACTTGGCCACCGGGTGTTACTTGGCTGCTGAGATGGGTGAGGTGTGTGTCAACTTCCTGTCTGGCATCAATAAAATTCCTCTTGTTTATCTGTCATATATCAGCATAACATAACTAGTTTAAATCAACAAAATATTTTATCTGTAATGGATTATATCCATGAGATGTAGCACAGAGCAGGGACTGGAATATAAAATGCATGAAATGCATGAGTGTCTTTTCCCAGGTGAACCCAGAGTTTGAGGAGGAGAATGCCGAACGGCGGTCCTCTGTGAGTTCCTTCCGTCTGAGTGTTTAACGGCTACATGTGATTGATATTTATTTTTATTTGATATGTCTATCTGTTCTATTCTGTGGTGGTTCTTTGCATTCTGTTCTACTGTAGGTGGTGGACTTTACACCCTTTAATTTCCAGGTACTGTCATATCATCTTAATTTTTCAATATTAAAATAGTGCAAGTGTCTTTCATTATCTTATTGGTAAATCATGTCTTGCTGGTTTGTTTCTCTTTTGGTGCCCTCAGTTTCTTATTTCTCAACTAACTTTCATCTGGGTGCATGTGATGTACCTTCATTTTAGTAGCAGTGGATTTCCACAGGGTACCTCTGTGCAATCTTCTCTGCTGATACATGTCTCACTGTAAATCACCATTAGGTGGCAGTATTATACAAACCAGAAGTGAGCCAATCCGAGCTGTTGCATTAGCATGTTCTTTTGAACTATGTATAAAAGAGACTCATCATCTCTATTGATAACTGAAGCTAATATCTACAACATGAGTCAGAATTCTGTTCGTCTTCCTGCTCCAGCTGGATGCAGACAATGAAGCCCTGCGTGGTCGCCTGCGGGCACCGCAGGAGAAAATCATGTACACTCTGGTGCCAGTTCCCGACGGGATGGATATCTCCTCCATCTTTGAGCTGGATCCTACCACACTGAGAGGCGGGGACTCCATGGTGCCCAGGTATTTTATATGTAATAGAACTATCTATATGGAACGTCCAAATTCATGCCACTTTACGTATAGTGCAACAAAACATGACAAATAAGCTATAAAAAAAAGTGCTCCCTGTAAATAGCTTCAGGTGCTGATTTGCTGCAATAAAAACTAAAATGAAAATCTAAACTTGAACACAGCACATTGAGATGATGCCTGATTTTATATTGAGAGAAAATACCAAATTTCGCTGGTGGTTTCCTCAGCAGAATTTCAAGCTTGTTAACAGGTGTGATATACACAGATTAGTGATAACATCATCATCAACTATGACCTACCATTGTGTAGCGCCCCATATTGCCCCCTTACACATTGAGGCCTAGTCTCCTCAGATTCAGATCTGGTGTATTTGGAACCAAATCAACAACTTCAACCAGTTGTTCTGCAAACTCTTCCTAAACAGTTTTACAGTGTGGCACAGAGGATTATCTTGCTAAAAGAGCCATTGGGGAACACTGTTTCTGTGGAGAGGTTGATAGAGTCTGGACAATGATTGGGCTGTTACTACGTGTTAAAGTAACATCCACACAAAAGGCTTCCCAGCAAAACATTGCCCAATGCATCATCCTGCATTCTTCCCAGGTGCCCAGGCTTTCCCAGGCAAGCGACACACCATCCAACTAAAATCTCAACATTTGACAATATTGTAAAAATCACACAATTAATATTAGCTGGAGGAACAGTTACAATGCTCTACAATATTAGGGACAGTGAAGGAAATACATACATAACTGACTGCTTGAGAATAGTTTAATTCCTTTAAAGAGATGGGTTACAGGTCCTACAGCTTTGCCTTTACGTTAAGTTGGCAACGGTGACTGTCAGGAGAGTTCAAAGTTTATCGCTCCTTAAAGGTTTCTATTCCCTTTGGAGAGAGGCACAAATGAAGAGTTTGCACGTAGACATTATGTCGAAAGGGTCTAACTGTGTCCAATTCACAGATTTAATAATCTTTATTCCTCCTGCTGAAAATTGATATAGTGTGTTAAAAGTGCCAAAGAGACAGAAAGAAAGCGATGATAATATGCCAGAGGCAAAGATGGTGCCAATGATCCTCAACAGAAAACATGTTGCTGTTTAGTGGAAAAATAATACAAGATATGTTGGAAAATATGGGGGGAGTGGTGGAATGACAAATAACTCAACACCACATGATGTAATGAGACCAACCACAGTGATGTCAAGACAGTCACAAATCAAACAGTGGCAGCAGTAAGCTTTTGACTCATGTGTAGAGTTGAAGGGGATTTTGGAGAATCAGTAGGTAGGGATTTTCTGAAGTGAGTCTGTTCAGTTTTGCAACGATGGACAAAAGTTCTTTTTGCTTATTAGGAGACGGGGGATGTTAAAACATTTTGTGTGTTTGTGTGAATTCATGCGGCTGGTCACCAGTAGACAGTAACAACACGAGCCAAGGAAAGTCCCTGCAGGGCATCAGACAGTTTTAGTAAAGAGACATTGATTGAAAAAAATCCTCAAGCTTTAATCTCTTTTGCGTTTTTATATTTGCATATCGACTGTGCTTAAATGCTTTGATGAAGAAATTTCCTGTGCTGTCCTACTACATACTTTATCTTATGCTACAATTACTTATAGATAAAAGTGAGTTCTTGTCACTGCTGAATACTTTCAGGTTTATTCAATACTAGGCCCTTGTTTTCCTACTTTTTTTTCCTGTTGATGGCGTTATGATGAAGGGACAGTATAGCTGTAAAATTACAATGATTGTACAATATTTGTCTCTGTGAACACATATCAGATAAGAGCAGAACCTCTTGACCTTGTGTCAAAGCCCCTATTGTCTCACATCATCAGGTGTGTGCCTGTGTGCTGCAGGCTACTGCTGCTAGACCATCCCACGCCTACCTGAAATAACCACATCACTTAGACTTTAGCCAGGGGACTAATTAATGCCGCGGAACCAGTACACAACGGTAAGCCTGTTAGTTTTAGTAGCCGGTTATGTAATGCCTGCTATGAACATGGCTACTGTCTGTGCCGAAAGCCTGATGAGCTGTACAATACACACACCTGCTCACACACACACACACACACACACACACACACACACACACACACACACACGTAAAGCTGGCTAGACACTTTGAGAATGAAGGTGCATAGTTGGCTCAGACTCTACTACGTGTAAACGTTTAAATGGGGGAGATGATGCTGTACAGGCCACTGCTGGCTAATTTGGTATCGTGCCATGCACCCAGCTGAGGCCAACCATTGTAAGCTCCCTCATCTCTGCCCTCGCAGTTTGTTTACACACCAAGCAAGGAGAGAAACAGATACACTGATCTGTCAAGTTTTATACCCATGCACTGCAGTTACTGCAGTTAGCAATAAATCCTATCTTTATTGTGCACACAGTCTTGCATCGTTGAAAGTGGTGTTTCAGGGAAGTGCTGATTTATGGACATTTACAAGGCTTTAGGAAAATGTTGGTGGTGATTGGCTATATCATAACAATTTGCCTTTGCCATCTATGGAAATTACATACTCATCATGTGATAGTTACAGTACCAGGGTTGAAAATACAGCAAATCTATTGAACACTATGAAGCTGATTAACAATAAGTCTGATAAGATCTTGAACCTAGTCAGAAGTTTTAGCAAGTCAGAAGTTTTTTTTCAGTTAGCTGACAAAAACACAAAAGGGTCAAGGACTGGACAAGGGCTTGGACATGCAACAAATGCACTCAGGTTAGGACAAAGTATGTCAAGATCATTGTCACGAAAAAATACTATTAGGACTTATGCTCTTTTGTTCTATATTTCTTCTCATAAAAGTTGACAATTTGAAGATAGAAAAATTCCTTGGACACATAAATCTGCTGTGTGGATGTCTTAACAACTGTCCCAACAGACTTTGAGGTATATTGCATGCCAAAGTTGATATTTTTTCTGAGGAAATGAAGATAGTTCATCAGAATGTCAAAGAGATGCCTGGATCGGACATGTCGCCATTGAGTTGCCTTTTTAAAATGCTTTTACTCTTATACTGTGCCCCTTAGCATCATCTTATTGTTCTGTTATCTCAAGACACTTTGCACTGTCACTTGTAGGAGCTCCTATGTCAGACTAAGACATTTGTGCACCAACACGTGGGTCCACAGCACCAACAACCCCATTGACAAAGAGGAGGAGAAACCTGTTATGTTACGGGTGAGTTGCTGAGGCACAGATAGAAATGTGAAGCATGGCCAAGACTCTCTAAACAATGAAACCTATTTATTCATGTTTTTCAGATTGGAACATCAGCAGTGAAAGAAGACAAGGAAGCTTTTGCCATTGTGCCAGTGCCACCAGCAGAAGTACGCGATTTAGACTTTGCTAATGATGCAAGTAAAGTGTTAGCATCTATTGCTGGAAAGCTGGAAAAGGGTACCATAACACAAAATGAGAGGAGGTATGTGGAGGAAAATTTCTTCATTATTATTTGTTGCATATATAATGTTGCCGTATTCCTTTAGAGACAGCTCTTGAGTGTTTCAAGGATGTTGTCTAACATTTTACTTACATGTTTGCAACACTTGCAGGTTTGTGACCAAGCTTCTTGAAGATCTAGTTTTCTTTGTGGTGGATATCCCCAACAGTGGACAGGATGTTCTGGAGATCATGGTTAACAAACCCAACAGAGAAAGACAGAAACTCATGAGAGAGCAAAATATCCTTAAACAGGTAGGCCTTAAACCCCAGAGTCTGAAGCTTTTTTGCAGGTTGGTTAAATTTTGGGTATTAAAAATTCTCCATTTCTATTGCAGATTTTCAAACTCCTTCAAGCCCCTTTCACAGATAGTGGCGATGGTCCCATGCTTCGTTTGGAAGAACTTGGTGACCAGCGCCATGCTCCTTTCAGACACATTTGCCGGCTCTGCTACAGAGTCTTGCGTCATTCCCAGCAGGACTACAGGAAGAACCAGGTGGGTGAACACAAACAGCATCACTCACAAGCATGTACTTTTTCTTTTTTAGTAGTAATTCCCTCTTTTTGCATCTTCACAGGAATATATAGCCAAACAGTTCCGCTTCATGCAGAAGCAGATTGGATATGATGTGTTAGCAGAAGATACAATAACTGCTCTGCTGCACAACAACCGGAAACTGCTGGAGAAACACATCACTGCTGCTGAGATAGACACGTTTGTCACTCTAGTGAGGAAGAACCGGGAGCCGAGGTGAGCCTTTCAGCACAGGACTGGCCCCTGCTGGTATCATAAAATAAGTTGTGGTCAGTTTGGGCAGGATTTGTTCACTTAAGGAATTTAAATCAATGGTAAATGAGCAGAACCACTTGTGAATGGCCGTGGCACAGCCAGTAATAGTAAGTGCCCTGCTCTGTTTAATTCCTCTCAGGTGTTATAGTGTGAAAGAAGAGAATTTCTACTTTTCCACTCTATTTTACTGCACTTACTTGCTTTACTTCATGACTTTCAGACTGGCAATGCATATTTCTCATTATTGTGTGAGTATAAATATATATTTCATTGTCATCTGCAGGTTTCTTGACTACCTGTCTGACCTCTGCGTATCCATGCAGAAGTCCATCCCTGTGACACAGGAACTAATTTGCAATGCAGTGCTGGACCCAACCAATGCTGACATCCTCATTGAAACCAAGTGAGCTCCTCATTTAGTACCACAGTTCTTGCTGCTAAGCTTAAGCTGTTCTTTTGTAACTTTCAAGCTCTTCTCCAGGTTAGTGTTGTCAAGGTTTGAGATCGAGATAACAACAAATGGAGAGAACCCAGTGGAGGCAGAAGATGAAGAGGAGGTGTGGCTGTTCTGGAAAGACAACTGTAAGGAAATCAGGAGTAAGAGCATCAGGGAGTTGGCCCAGGATGCGAAGGAGGGCCAGAAGGAAGACCAGGAGGTGGTCAGCTACTACAGGTGATGCTTGAATTATACACATATGAATACATGTATACGGTTGTGAAATCTTATTAGATGTTATGTAGGGTATGTCAGTACAGTAAGAAGCCCGCAAAATTAAATAAAGTGAATATGATAATAACCCAACTGTGGTATTTCCTCTCAGGTGCCAACTGAACCTTTTTGCTCGGATGTGTCTGGACCGTCAGTACCTGGCCATCAACAAGATCTCTGGTCAGCTGGATGTGGATTTGATCCTTCGGTCTATGTCTGATGAGGACCTGCCCTTTGACTTGCGGGCCTCTTTCTGCCGCCTGATGCTGCACATGCACGTGGACCGTGATCCTCAGGAGCAGGTGACGCCTGTGAAATATGCTCGTCTTTGGTCTGAGATTCCATCCAAGATCGCTATTGATGAGTGAGTTTATCTCAAGAAGAATTGAACTGAATGTTGTTTCTATTGTGGAGATGTTAGCACATTTGTCAGATTTAATTTCTGAATTATCTCATTTTCAAGCTATGACAATGATGGAACCACCAGAGATGAGATCAAAGAGCGATTCTGCCTCACAATGGATTTTGTGGAGAACTACCTGAGAGAGGTGGTGTCACAGAACATTCCTTTCTCTGACAAGGAGAAAAACAAGCTTACCTTTGAGGTACTGCCTCTTTGTGGATTATACAAATACATGAGTAGTCACTTTTTATAATTAAATCATGATACTGAGTTCTCTTCTCTGTAGGTAGTGAACCTGGCAAGGAACCTCATATACTTTGGATTCTACAACTTCAGTGATCTCCTTCGACTGACAAAGATCTTATTGAATATTTTAGACTGTGTACATGTCAGCACCATATACCCCATCAACAAGATTGAGAAGGGAGAGGAAAACAAAGGTAAACACACATCTAGGTGTGAAGTTTCTGGATAACTGCCATCAACATGCTATTCAAATGTTGGATTTCTCTTTTTATTATAAATGAATTTCAGGTTCATTTTTCGACGGAAAGTTCTACAAAAAATCCAATGAACAGCTGAAATGCTTGAATGATATAATACGTAGATGGATTCAAATTCAGCCATGACATTGAAACTATAGTGAAACTTGCCTCATATGAAGAATAGTCTATCTCTTTCACTCAGGCAGTGTGTTCACACTAAGCTGTTAACCAAAATGCAACCCAAGATGTTCCAAAGCTGCGATGCACACAATTTTTTCCTTGCCTCACTCCCTGGTTCACATGCGGTAGGTGGCAGCAATGTGATGAAGTCGATTCATGGAGTGGGGGAGCTGATGACCCAGGTAGTGCTGCGAGGGGGCGGCTTGTTGCCCACCACGCCAACTCATCAGCCAGAGGGAGATGTGGTGAAAACCCAGATCGAACCAGAGAGAGAAGACATCATGGTCATGGACACGAAGCTCAAGATCATTGAGATTCTACAGGTAGTGGAAAGGAACACTTGCTCTTCTTTGCACCCAGACACTGAACCTTTTTGTCTGAGTTGCATCATTGTTTCCCTTTTTCTTCAGTTTATTTTAAATGTGCGACTGGACTACAGGATTTCTTGCCTGCTCTGTATTTTCAAACGTGAGTTTGATGAGAACAACCCGCAAGGAGACAACACAGCCAGTCAAAATGGAACCAACAATATCCCAGGTCAGATGCCAGGTACGAAACTACGTGATTTTATTTGTAAGATTTTTTCCAAAGTGAATACTAATGTTGCACATTTATTCTAAAAACTGTTGTGGCTACCTCTAGGAAATCTTGACTTTGAGAACATCGAAGAGCAGGCAGAGGGGATCTTTGGAGGAAGGTAATCCAGCACTTGTTAGTCACAACCCTTTTTGAAGGAGGATGACATAAATAAGTCTATGCCATTTTGTCCCACTGCCTTTACAGTGAGGAAAACACTCCTCTAGATCTGGATGACCATGGTGGTCGAACCTTTCTAAGGGTCTTGCTGCACCTGACCATGCATGACTACCCTCCTCTGGTGTCTGGAGCGCTTCACCTGCTCTTTAGACACTTCAGCCAAAGGCAGGAGGTGCTCATGGCCTTCAAACAAGTACGCCCTTCCACTCTTTAAAACCCTTTCAAATCTGACCATGCATACATTTATGTTTGATGCGGTATAAAAAATCCTCCCCTTACTTCATGTCAGGTCCAATTGCTGGTCACAAGTCAGGACGTGGACAACTACAAGCAAATCAAGTCAGATCTCGATCAGCTGAGGTCCATTGTGGAGAAGTCTGAATTGTGGGTGTACAAGAGGCAGGGAGAGGATGGGATGGATGGAGATGGACCTTCAGAATCTGACAACAAAAAGAAGGTACTATGTTCAACAGGGGTTTAAAACTATGTTTTCAGAAATAAATCTCACAATAGCTCAAAATAAAGCAGTGATGCAAAAAGAAACTTTCTCACACCTTGGTATTGTTGGCAAAATCACTATAGAGGAAGTGTTTCATTGGGTTGTTGTTGCCATGACAAATACCTATTTTATCACCAAGAGCTGTGCACTGACTACAGAGCAACTATGGCTTTATTCTTGAACTTTCTTGTCAAACATTAACTCTCAATTTAATAGATGTGTGAGAGGCATCTTTCGATGGGGGTGGCTTCTCTGTTTGGACATTGAAAGTAAATTTGAGCCAGTCCATCTGTCAATTACAATAGTCAAAAATAAAAACAGATTATAAAAATAATCTGGTGGGTCACTTGTGGCCTGTGGACCGCTGGTGAACAATAACTTAAAAACACAACAAATTATGAAAAGGCCAGAAAAAAGAATTTATGCATATTTGTTTCTTTCAGTCCTGAACAATGCAGATTTAATATATGTAGATGTATTATATATTATATCATTAGTTTCTTTTATTTATAACTGGGAATACCTACAGTACTTATGGTTGCATTCTGTATGGAAAGGATAGCTTTTCCCTTCTCTGTAATGAGATCAGCGCTGCGACAGTTTGCTCATTTACAAAGCACTTGAAAATAATTGACCATATTACCTTATATCACTGATAGATCTCAATGTAGGTACTTATCAAACCTGCTCTAAGGACTGTATCACAGTGTCTGTGTGAGTTTTCCCAACTTCCCAATAATCTACAACACACTTTAAATATCGACTTAAATATTGTCACCCCTCAATGTGTCAGAGAGGAAATTCTGCTGCTATTTAACTGCTTCTCCTTGTTGCTTCTTGTTTTTCAGGGTGATTCATTATGTTCTGACAAGAAGAAGACAGAAAGCACCAGCAGTTACAATTACAGGGTTGTAAAAGAGGTATGATCATATGTATGAGCTTGTTGTCTTTTTTTCTTTTTTCTTTTTTTGTAATACATGTGACCTGTTATATGTAATAACAATCCGTCTGCTGTTTGGCTTCAGATTCTGCTGCGCCTCAGTAAACTGTGTGTCCAGGAGGGAAGTTCAGGGAAGAAGACTAAGAAACAGCAGCAGAGGCTGCTGAGGAACATGGGAGCTCACAGTGTGGTGCTTGAGCTCCTGCAGATCCCCTATGAGAAGGTGCAACACTAGAACCCTAATACTACATCATATGCACAATAATTATGACTTGCACTTGTGCACATATGCAGTTTGCCACTCATGTGATTGAAATTAAAAAAAGATGTCTGTCTGTGCTGTCTGTATCAGGGTGAGGATATCAGAATGCAGGAGATCATGAAACTGGCTCACGAGTTTCTGCAGAATTTCTGTGCAGGAAATCAGCAGAACCAAGCGCTGCTCCACAAGCACATCAACTTGTTTCTTAACCCAGGGGTGAGCAGAACAGGGCTACTCTCAACTGTTCGCTTTCTACAGTTGATACAGTGCTGTGTCCAAAATAATCTGACAGTCACACTTGTTTATTTATCTCTATCCTTTTTGTCCTCTCTTGTTCCACCTCTCTCAGATCTTAGAGGCAGTCACCATGCAACACATCTTCATGAATAATTTTCAGCTCTGCAGTGAGATAAATGAGCGTGTGGTCCAACACTTTGTCCACTGCACTGAGACCCATGGTCGCCATGTTCAGTACCTGAAGTTCCTGCAGACCATAGTGAAGGCTGAGAATAAGTTCATTAAGAAATGTCAGGACATTGTCATGGCCGAGGTATGTTCTGGGATAAAAAAAAACAAGAAAACATTGCCAGTAATACCATGTTCTTTTAGTTAATGCACAAAGATAGAGCAATGTTAGTGACTCATTAGCAGAGTTATGGTGATTAAGACTAATACTAACTAGATGTAATGTGTATTGTGATGTCCCCACTCAGCTGGTGAACTCGGGGGAGGATGTTCTGGTCTTCTACAACGATCGTGCCTCCTTTCAAACACTAGTCCAGATGATGCGCTCGGAGCGGGACCGCATGGATGAGAACAGTCCCCTGATGTATCACATCCACTTAGTGGAACTGCTGGCAGTCTGCACTGAGGGCAAGAACGTGTATACTGAGATCAAGTGTAACTCCCTGTTGCCCCTGGATGATATTGTGCGAGTCGTCACCCATGAAGACTGTATCCCTGAGGTGTGAATGTGCATTGTAATTTGCTGCAAAAATGCAGTCTGTATGTTCAGTATTTAGTCAGTGATGCAGATTTAGATTGAGTTGATATTATGTGAAAGTGTTGGCTTTCAATACGAATTAAGGGTGTTAATAATCATAAAATATCCATGAGTATTTCGCAAACATTTTATGATCAGGTCTAATAATCTGTGCTATCTCTACGAGCAAAAGGTCATTGGATATATAGATTATATTTCTAGGTCTGTGCAAGGAAACCTAGTCAAATGATGCTTAACATTACTGATGAATCCATGAGATAATTATTTATGTGAAACATTTAGTCAGTCAAAATAACCTTTTTGGGGCAGCATGGCTTGCTTCCGGGGCTTGTTAATTAATCAAAATTTTATCAAAGTTGCAATATGGCAAGATGCATTTTCCAGATTGTAGGAGCTACAATTTTAAGGTAAATAGTTGTTACAACAAATAAATAATGAAGAGATATTACCCAGCCTTCAAATCATATTCTCCAAATGTAATGGAATGTGGTTGTTTGATAGACCAGAAAAATAATAATTTTTGATTATGTTGGACTGTAGAAGAACTCAAGCCCATTACCACAGAACGATGATCTGATCCATTGTGAAATCAGTGTCAGTTTACTGCAGCAGACTGCACAGACTGCAGGCACAGCAAAAGCCAGCAGCCTGAATTACATCATGTTGAGTCAGCATGGACTGAAACTGCATTTCCTGCACCGTATGAATACAAAAAGGGGTCTTTACTACATATAGGCAGGTATACTAGGTAAAACACTTTGTAGCTGACACTGCTGCATGTATGCTGTGTGCTTTGGCAGGTGTTACATGTGCTGCTCTTCAACTTGAGAATTGAAGTCAGGTTGATGTCAGGTTGAATTAAGGGTGTTAATATTCACAAAATATCCATAAAATATTTTCTATCCATGGATCATCAATCTATTGATTCAGTAAATGTGACATATCCTGTTTGTGTGTTGGGTTCTGACAGGTTAAAATTGCTTATATCAACTTCCTGAACCACTGCTATGTTGACACAGAGGTTGAGATGAAGGAGATCTACACATCCAACCATATGTGGAAACTCTTTGAGAACTTCTTGGTGGACATATGTAGAGTAAGCCACAATTTCTCATACATGATCAATAGAATGAAAATACATAATGTCAGAGTTTTGGGTGTTTATGCCAACACAGCATGGGGCAAGCATATGTTACCTGTTTCCCACATGCAGGAAGTGTGATCCAGCGGTTGTGCGTCATGCTGATATATTCTGTGTCCCTGCTTAGGTGTGCAACAACACCAGCGACAGGAAGCATGCAGATACCATGCTTGAGCGTTATGTAACAGAGACAGTCATGAGCATTGTCACATGTTTCTTCAGCTCGCCTTTCTCTGACCAGAGCACAAGCCTGCAGGTAATCTAGACTGTGGATTATGACGTTTGCAATGTATATTACAGTCTATATCGTTGACTATAAACTGCTTATGGGCTTGAGTTTATGTGTTTGAAGTGGAAGAAGTATTGTCATATTTATACATATACTACAAAATACAACATGCTTCCCTTCACATAGATGGCTCGCCATATGTATGTAAGTAAAGGTGACTCTCCCCTGTATTTGTTTCCCAGCCTTTGGGTGTGTTAGTTCTCACCAGACTCTTAATGTTAAGAATATCTACAATGTGTGGGTTTCCACATTTTCATAGCTTAGTCAGCACACAGACTCTGTTGTTCCCAGATCTGTGGGAGTGTTGCACAAGGTCTTGCTGGGACATGGGGCTGGTGATGTACTGTTGCAATGTGGTCACTTTTTTCTTAGTCCTTGGTTTAATGAAATCCTGTTGCCCACAACTTTCCCAATAAATCATGACCCCCACCCTCCATAGATTGCAACTTTGTGGTATAGTTTTAAAGGTGTTTCAGGTGTTGTTTTGTTTCAATTTGGCTCCAGTAGAAGTTGGTGATTTTTTTTTTTTATTTTTTTTTATTTTTTTTTATCGATGTAACCATTTTGCATTCCTTCTGCCTGCTGCCTTATCATTACATGATGACAACACAACCCTCTTTTTCTCGCAACAGGCTGCCATTCTTGGAAAGATTACTGAGGTATTTATTGTACTTTAGGGCTGTGGTCAGCCGATAGGTTGCTCTTTCACCATGGTGGTAGAATCCAGTTGTGCTGTTTGAGAAACACTGGTTTGTATTGTTATCTTGGGAATACACATGATTATAAACATCTGGTGCAGTGAAGCTGGAGCTGTAGACCTTTCCACCATAGGCGCTATAGTATCCTTACAGTGATGTTAAGTGCGAATGGGGTACTGACTTCAACCTAGTGAGGAAACCTAGTTCTTCATTGTTTGTTAATTTCTTTTCTTTTTTTTCCCCCCCTTTTCATTTCCCCCATTGTCTTACAGACACGTCAGCCAGTGTTCGTACAACTGCTGCAAGGAGTTTTCAGGGTATACCACTGTAACTGGCTGAACCCTGTTCAGAAGGCCTCAGTGGAGGCTTGCATTAAAGTACTCTCAGACGTGGGTAAGATACTGTGCCAATATATACCACCAACCTCTGGCATTGCATGGCAAAGAGTGTTGTGGCACAGGTTGAAAACATATAACATCTGCATTCTTACCTCCACCTAGCTAAAAGCAGAGCGATTGCTATCCCAGTAGACCTGGACAGTCAAGTGAACAACTTGTTTGTCAAGTCAAATAATGTTGTGCAAAAAAGCATCCTCAATTGGAGACTGTCAGCTAAGAACACTTCCAGACGAGACTCCGGCCTCACGACCTGCAAAGACTACAGAAACATCATCGAGAGGCTGCAGGTTAGTTTTAGCATGTACTATATTTTTATAAAATCTTTTCACAATTGCATTTTTTATAATTTCAATTGATTTAATATTTAAACTAAACTATCTTTATGCAAAAAAGATGCAAAGGCAAAAATCTAAACTTCACCCAAATACTACAAAGCAATTTGAAGGAAAAGCAACAAAAATTTGCAAAGCAGCAAAAGTGGAACACAAATTAAAAAAAAAAACATTGTGAATACAATGCACTGCTTCAAATGTTCCTAGTTCCTTGAATGGTATCTTCCCATCAGCTGTGGGTATAAAAACAGTTGGATACAAGACAGGTTCTTCCATTTGTAACAAGGTGGTCATGTGCCAAAGAGCACCTGGAATGGAAGTATATACTAGACCAAAAAACTAGCAGGAACTGGTACATCATATTGACGCATAACAAAGAATGGTAGGTCACAATCGTCTCTGGGTGAAGATGATCTTAGGTACATAATAGGTCTTACCACTTCTATTCTTCTTACATATATCACCCCTGGGGCACGCAGATATAATATAACATATTGTTGTATATGTCTGTATTGATTGGATAGATTACTAATATAGTGTCCCTCTGCATAAGCTAAAATTTTTGCAGATATTTTTATATATAACTCTCTTATATGGACCCAACAACATGGCCAGCAATCTTTCATAAAATAGCTTTTGTTATATTTTACAGTTTTATATTCACATAGACTAATTTATGTCATCTGGTGTTTTTGACCCAAATATATCACCTCTGAATCACAGAGGTAAAGAAGTAGTACATTTCCTTCTTCTGCCTTTGACATTTGGTGGCAGGAAAGAGAGAACAATAAGCTGTAACACTTTGAAAAGCTACAGTACAGGTACGAAAAGCTGCTACATGATAATGTGTAAACCAAAAACCTAAACTCTCAAGACTCATTATTACAGTTGTGACCCAAATACTGTGGCAGCAATATTTAGTGATGAATAATTAAGCTCAATTTGACTTTTGAGCATCATACTGGAGGTAAAAAAAAAAAAAAAAAAGTGGTGTGTTGCTTGGATCAGTCAAGACTCCCTATGAGCATTATCAACTGTCCCTGATGCCAAGAGTGATGTAATGTTTGTGGTACGTGTGTTGCAAACAAAATACCATGGAAGTACTTCTTACGTGCATCCTGGAAAAGAAACATTTTGATTGCTAGGCCAAGCAGTTACACCCTATTTTCTTCTAACTCATGAGTCAGTATATAAGTGGAAGTTCTGACTTATTTCTGACCTATGCTTCAAACCAAACTTCGTCACCAACCGCTTTCCAAAGAAACATTGCTTTGATTCCCAAAAGGTTTCCTTTTCCGGTTTTTCCTTGCTTTTATTGAGGGGAAAAAAAAAATCCCAACCTCTGCTTTGCTGCCATTCATGGCACATTTCACACACCCCCACTTTTTTTCTACTGCTCCCAGCTAGCCCACGCAGTAGTATCTGCCTGAAGTCTTTTTGATGTGACTTGACTTGTTTGCATCTTTTCTCACTAATTGCCACCAGACTTAACAGAAAAGGCACCAGTCAGAGGTCAAAGAAGCATCTCTGAAGGAACAGTTGAGGAGTACCAAATGCTCTGAATGTGGAGATTTATCACCTCCAAGCACCTTGCTTTCTCTGATGATTAGAAGGAATTCAGTGATCTCTTCCAAGAATCTTCATCAGTCAATTTGTAGTAAGACCACATTTCTAACCAGTGTTTTTGTGCCACCATGCTGTGTAGGACATAGTGTCAGCGCTTGAGGACCGCCTAAGGCCGCTGGTCCAAGCAGAGCTCTCTGTGCTAGTGGACGTCCTGCATCGTCCAGAGCTGCTCTTCCCCGAGAACACAGACGCTCGCAAGAAATGTGAGAGCGGAGGATTTATATCCAAGTGAGTCTGAACCTCAAGCACCCAACACCAGAGCTTGGTCAACAGACATTTTACATAGATAACGTTTGTGGGACAGCTGGGGTGTTGATAGAATGAAAAGCTGCAAGTGTGCATTTAGCACAACAATCATCTAGTATGAGATTTTAAACTTCTTCCATAGAGTTCAGGGAGTTCTTTGTTCCAGATGATATACAAGGTACACGCACACACACACCTAAACAAGTGTGTATAAAATTTGGTGTTTCACAGTTGCGCTCTACAGTTCTCAGAGCACTGCCAGCATGTGTAGGAGTTGTTTTCCAAATTCCCAACCAAATAACCTCATTCACATGCCTGCTGCTCGGCCCTTCTCCTCCAAATCTGTTGTCTGAGACTAAATTAAGATCATTCAGTGCAGGAAATCAGCCAAAATGACTATTTTGTGACTGCCATAGGTATGCTCAGTAGTGGTGTGAGGTGGTTGGAAAGTTGCAATTCCCATATCCACGTATATGCATTCACTTTTGTCTTACTTCCCCTGAGCAGACTGATCAAACACACCAAGCAGCTACTGGAGGAGAATGAGGAACGTTTGTGCATCAAAGTGCTGCAGACGCTGAGGGAAATGATGACAAAAGACCGGGGCTATGGGGAGAAGGTGTGTACCTTTGTGTGTTTCCTGTTTCTCATCATCTGTGTGTAGTCCATGCCCAAGATTCACCCACACATGTAATAAAACATTTTTCTCATATCTCAGGATGCAGTGTTTCTTTCCCACGTCATCCAAAAACTTACCTCAAGACAAAAGATGAAATTAATATATGATTTATGATGCTGAGGTGATTTTAATTTTTTAATTTGTATTTATTTATTTTTTTTTGTGGCAGCTGGAGCCACAATGAACAAAAATTATCCCTGTGTACTGTGTGACTACTACTCTGTCTTTTTTATTTGTCAGGCAGGTCAGTCTTGTGATTTCTCTCTTGTGTCTAGTTTCCTGTCTGGCAAACTCTGGCACATAATTAAAATCAAAAAATAGATTTCCTCATAGCTGTCTCAAAAAAAATAAAATAAATAAATCAATCACTTATTTTCAAACAGTAAGTCACACTGATCAAAATAATGACTGATAACATTACCAGTATTAACAACATTAATTTATGCAAATAAAAAAACTAACTATTCTATTCTACTCATCTATTAATATAAAGTCAGGATCAATGCTATACATCATAATGTGTGAGGGAAGCTGCAACGTGTTATTAGAGCAAGAGCTGTTGTGAGATATTGTGAGGTTTAGGCAGCTCAACTGTTTTTTAGAATGCAAGTTGTCTGTCTTATGGCTGTAGTTTTCTTTTGATAGCAAACTGAACGCAATGGGTAGCTTAATATATTGTAAAGGTTTTTTTTCTATATTATCCCATTTTCCAACTTTATGATGCCTCTAAAAGTAATCCACTCCCCCACCCCCAAGGCTATTTTATGTTTTATTGTGTAACAGCATTGATCAGCAATTGATGTAATACGTTTTTGATTAATTCAGATTTGTGGGTACAATCAGGGTATGGCTAGTTATTTTAGGATTGCCATATTTGCATTTACATGTTCTAATAAGAGGAAGGACAGGAGAAAGGGGCTTTAACAACCCTTCTGCAAGTAAGCCCTCTGTGTTAAGGCGGGAAACCAATACACCAGCATTTGTTGTTGCAGCTTTAAGTGGAGAAAAAAATCCCAGGTGAAAATAATACAAGATCTCAAATGGAGTTTGCTTGTAAGTCTGAATATAGATGTATCAATGTGGAAAAAAGCTACAATGAGCTTCGTTTTGTTAATGAAGTAATTTTTCTGTTTATCAGTGTCAGACAAGCTTGATATCAGCTGTATTTTCAATGTCATGAAAGAATGAAACACGAATGTGGGAAGGTGTCTTTACTATTACTAATTTGTTCTGGTTTTGAGCTTCATCATGCTGTTCTTTCAATGTTTCACTTTTTGTGTGTCTGTGCATGTATGTACCACGCTTTACATTTGCACACTTGTGACCAAGCTTTACCTCACTAATCAAGCTCTACTAACCTTCTGCCCTCTATACTTCTTCTCTTGCAGCTGATTGCCTTTGATGATGAAATGGATGTGGCTGAGGTTGATCATTTTACTTACTACTGTGTTGTTCATTTGATTTGTCTCCAACTAACAGCATAGATGTGCTTGTGCCACGAGTAGACTCTGTAACATCACATCCTCACCTTGTGACGCCTGTTGGCAGCTCAGCTCAGTCCTCCCCTCCCTGTCGTGTGCCTGTTGAGAGTTGTTCTTGAGTTCCATGTTAATATGTAGCATAGAGCAAGCATGTCATGCTAAATGCTTATCTGAGGCGCTTGCACATGGTCATGAACTTACTTTAAAGAAGATATTTGATTTCAGAAGGTAATTTTGCAGAGAAAAGCAGATACTGTGTATGAAGGCAGACAACATGACTGTAATTTACTCCTTTGTGATTGCGTGTTCGCAGCAGATGTTCCATCAGTAGGAGCTGCAGCTAAGATTGCTCGTCACAAATTATGTGGGACTGGAATTTCCATTTAGAGTTTCCCTCCTTTCGCTCCCTATCACTTTTTTTTCTTTTCCATTTTAACCGTGTCGAATGTATAACATGTTGAATTATCTTTTGCACTCCTGTTTCATACAGGAGATTTGTATCCTATTAGTCAAATTTTTCACCATCATCGTCATCTGAATGACTAAAAAGACAGAAATGGTTATAGACTGTAATACCAAATCCAATTTTGGCGGAGATTGTTCTAATTTTTAAGTTGTAGTTTGTAAAATTCTTACTGAGTTTAATTATTTTCAGTTATAAATTGTTTCTAGTATTTGGGACAAAATATAACACATAACACACTGTTGTCAAAACCTGATCCAATGGTTGTAAAAATGTTCATTTTCTGTTTAACATTGCTTTTTTTTCTGTGAATTAATCATCATG
Source organism: Echeneis naucrates (assembly GCF_900963305.1). Taxonomy (NCBI): domain Eukaryota; kingdom Metazoa; phylum Chordata; class Actinopteri; order Carangiformes; family Echeneidae; genus Echeneis; species Echeneis naucrates. Next base: position 20,814,880 of record NC_042515.1, on the reverse strand, counting down.
AACTCTTCAAAACTCTTCATTTTGACACCTTGCTGTCCTTTTAAAAAGTAATATTATTTAGTTGTTGTCCAAAAGTAGATTGCTTGAAATCATGTTAATTAATAGAAACACAGTATTGTGGTATTTATTAGGGTTATTGTGTTACATTACACTACGTCATAGAGCTGCTCCCTTAGCCCCTTTACGATGGATAGCAGCGAGAAAGCATATTCCTCCCGTGGGCCATTTGCCACCATTATGAGAGCAGGTGTGAGGGTGTATATATAGCTTGGGATATTCCATCTAACAGATAGCTGGTAACACTTGGTGCTGGATAGAGTGCACAGTGAAAATGTGTGTTCATGACCTGTGGCCTTAAAGGCGCAAATTCAAGTGGTCTCTTGTTTCTGTTTTGAATAGTGAGTGAACCTCATAGAAATCACTGTATGGGTGTGACTAGAGAGGAACCTACTCTCTAGTTTAGTCTAGTCAAAGTTTGTTTATATTTAGTTTTCTGTGAAGGACTTAAAATCCTACCAACCCCCATCAAACATTGTCTTAGCCCTGTAGTACTGTAATCACCACAGGGCCAGGCCTCCATGTCCTCTCATCTGGGGTAGTGCAGTTCTCTGTTAGTCAGACCTGAGATCAGTCCACCTACATCGATCTTATTGAAATACCCACTGGGTCTTTTGACCATTTCTAGGAGATGATAACTTGGTTGACTCACACTTGTCTGTCTGTTAAAGGCACAAATTTAAAACTTTATCAATCACAAATTTATATTTATTATTATTTTTTTTTCTCTCAGGGTTTATTACAAGGGCTAATGTAGTTTTTTTTGCCCAAGCCCCTGACCTGAACTTACATGAGCAACTCAGCATAGTAAAAAAAAATCATAACCTATCTTCTTTTTATCTTCTTACTATTTTGAGTATTTTCTATTGCTTTGGTCCTTTAAGCGGCTTTTTAAGCATAAGCTATTTAATTATAAATTTAATATAGAGCCTCAACAATTTTTCTTTCTTTAAACATGTTTTCCTTGTTTTTTTTTTCGTAAGACGTAAATATAAGTTAAAGATTAACCAAACAGCTTTTAAATATTAATTTAGAAAAAAGCTAGCTTGAATTGGAATTGTTTCACTGACTTGGCTCAGCTTGTGTTAATATTTCAGCCTATACGTGGAGGCTTCTCTGGAAATCAGTAAATCTGTCAAAACTGAAAGTTGACATTGTCAGAGCTGGAGTTGTAGAGTGAAAAACAGGTAGGCGGTTGCCAAGTGTTAATCAAGGTGTTGTTGAGTGAAAGGGAAGTGAATAATGACCTTGGGAAATGGAGAAATTGTTGGAAAGGGTCTTTCCAGAGTTGCCAGGAAGCAACATGCTCTGAGTTTCTCTGTTATGTCTATCTTTCTCATGTTCCCTTCTTCCCTCCCTCCTTTTGCATGCCGCCTGGTACTGTAGCAATGGAAATCCCCAGCTTCCACAAAAGCCAAGCTGTTTTTCTCAGAGAGCAGTGCTTTGTTTTCATCAACTCCTCCCAAATTCAGCATCTCAAGAATGTGCACGTACTCCCTTAACAGCAAGCATTTGCTGTGTGTCACTCACACATTCACGTGAACACTTGTGTCTACAGCAGTGTCTAGTGCCCCGACTGAAGGGTGGCAACATGTTTGTGCATATCATTCAGATGGAGAACAGGACAGCCAAAACCTCAGCTTCCCCTAAGCAGCAGCAAAGATAAACTGCCATGATAGCTGTTATGCAACCCCACCCCCCCACCCCGGTCTGTTGCTTCTTTTTGCACTACCACAACAACCCCACCTCCCCTCCCGACTTCACCCAAAGGTCTCTAGGAACGAGCGCAGCTGTCAGTTTCACTACTGTTCGACAGAACCCATCATACTCCCAGTTGCCGCTTGCCAAGTCCGTGGGCTGGATTCTGCATATCCAGACAGAGTGATGAGAGAGCAGGATAAAGCAGAGTGACTGTTCACCCATTAGGAGAGGTTATCTCACTCTTCCAGAAATAGAAACGTGACTAAGAACTGTAGAGGGAAAAAACAAGACATGACCAGCCTGCCACTCTCATTGTCAGGCTTGATCATAGCATCCACTGCATGTGTGTGTTCTCATTGCATGCATGCAAAGGTCTCTGTTTGTGAAGCTGCGAGAGGTTAAAGGGGTTGGATGGAGATGGAAGTCCCTGTCTTTTTCTGGTGATGTAATACGGTTTGTTAAGGACGCAACCCCATACATGAAGTGTTATATAAGGGGCTGTGCCCATGCATAGAGATTGTGGTGGTCTGTCTATCTATGTGAGGGTGTGACTTTAAAGCTTTTTATGTGCTGCCAGGTATTAATTGTCCTTATTAGCCTGACAAATTGCTGTTTGTTCACTTAGTATTTTTTTTCCTCTAATGCTCATTTCCAACCACGTCCTTTTTACACATTTACTGCTCTTCTGTTCCTTTCACTTTTTCTCTACTAGCGTGCAGCTAATCCAGCTGCCACTCCCATCACTGCCTCTGTCTGTCTGTTACCTCCGACAGACTCTGCTTGCCCTCATTAGTCCTCCTGCCTGCTGCTATGGGAGAAGTCAGGGCTGCTGTTTTTCTACTCCATCAACAGGAGGAGCTGCTGACGTTCCTCATTTGCTCACAGCACTGTCCCAGTTTCCTCCATTTAATGCTGCACGATTCTTGGGCTCCTGCCAGCTCAGGCAGCAGTTACATAAGGGCCAACAGTTTTCTGTACCCCCACCCCACCCGACCCCATCCCCCGTTTTCCTGGAACTTTAAACCTTCACTGATGTGTGACCTTCAGCAGTAATTGATAATAAAAGTGCCGCAGAGATGTCTTTCAAGAGACAGTACCAATGGTGTACCTCGATCCAGGGGACTCAAGGCGACCAGAGAGGGGTATGGGAAGGTTAGCGCTTGAGGCTCTGGGGCAATTCTGCTAAAGTTAACACCTGTCAATTGTTTGTGGGTTGCCTCTAAAGAGGCATAGGGCCAGTTTCATACTCTTAGCAGTCCTACACAAAATCTGCCCTTTTGCCTGTTTCCCTTCACCCTGAAGACTCATTTTCTTTCATTATGAATAGTCAATTTCCTTTACGACTTCTAGGTGCTGAGGTAAAGCAGTGCTCACTATGTCTGGCTGTTTGGGGATCTGGATTAAGGCTGGTAGTTGTCTTTTTCTAAAATGAGGAACGGTTCGAGTGCTGGCAGAGCAGCATCTACGGAGGAGTGTACAGATTTTGCCCATCAGTGAGCTCATATAACCTCAGCTGATTCTGTGTCTACAAATACCCTGACTCTTAATCTCTTTTTTTTTTTTTTTTCTGGAACTGGAAGCTTTTATATACTGTGAAGCGTAACTAGAGGGCATGGCAATTACGAGGTCAAGAAGTCCTACTGATGCATCAATTTTTTTTGAACATGAGAATCATGAGAGCAGTTAACATTCCAAATTAGGCCAGATTACACACAGTGTGATGATTAATGTCCCCCAAAAAAAAACAGTATTGGTTTTTGAACTTAGTTGTTAAAGTGGTTTGAAAGACATGTGATGATCACTATTTTACAGTGGAAATCAATGTGTTGACGTAACAGGAGGCTTCATACAGGGAATTTCCAATTTATCAACGCAAACCAAACGTCTGGGTCACAGCTGGAGATGTGTGCCCATGTTGCAGGGGGCTGCATGTTTGTGTTTTAATTTATCAAAACTGCTGTCCATCGCTCAGTGAAATGTTGCGTTTGTGTATGCAATTTTTTTTTTTTTTAAGCTTTGTTAACATCTGGAATTTGAAGCCTCTAATCATCAGATTATACCATACTTTTATTGAGCTCTAAATGATATATTATGGATATTTAGGGATGTAGTGCTATTGGGCCAAGAAACTGTCCTTTCATTAATGTTTCAGCACTTAATTGCAGTTTTATTTTATTGTATTCTGTAATTCTGCTGTGCTCACAGGTGATGCATGCAGCAAACCACAAATAGAGCAAGCATGCAATTATTTTTCTATTTATTCCACTCTGTTATACAAAGGCAATACAAGCCAATATTCACTGTTCAGGATTTAGTTGTGCTTTCCTAAGGAAACTGAGCAAAATGACACATTTATTGATCTGCATTTATCAGTGTTGATTGCTTATTCTTTACTTTTACAACTGCATGACTCAGATTTCTTGCTAACACACTTCAGAATCGACCATACTTCTCTGTCTAGTTGCAGCAGGTCAAAATTCTGCTGGATGGTAGTGATCAAATGTGTATGAATATCTAATGAGTATGAATATCTTTGCTTTTATTGGCTTGGACCATTCTTGGTATAAATGCAGTGTCATGTAGACAAACAGGCAGAAACACTTTGCAGCAAGAGGTTAAAAGGGAACCACATGATACTAAACAGAGTGTAGCATTGTAGAGTTTGGTCTATAGTGTGGTGGAACAGCTTTTTTCTTTTTCTGGTTCACACAGCTTCTGCTTTCTTGCTTTGATAGGTTACTGCTACACATCCTCCATACTGCACCATCAGGCTAGATCTGTGAAAGCACATGAACATGAGACACATGTTATAAAAAAGAACTTACCTACATGCTGCTGCTGCTTCACAACTAATTCTTCATCTTCTAACTTTGACTAACATCAGCCTTTTATTTCCAATCAGCTGGCACCTCCGCCTGAGCCAGAAGTCCCTGTCGAGGTGTGTTTCAGACCCATATTAGCCAGCTGCCCACTAATATGGGTCACTGCTGATCAGAGATCATTTTTATATACCACGTCCATCCCATTACACTTGTGGCTTGGCTATTGACATCTATTTATATAAATAGATAACAGTTACAACCCATTCCCATGTGTTTACTTTTTCAAGTCTCTGACCCTCCCTTCGTGTTGTTCCCTCTCTGCCTCCCTCCATACTGCCCTGTATTCATCTTTCCTTACGCTTCTTCATGTTTAAGCAAAGTGTCCCATTTTCCTAACAGTATGTTGGGGTATGGTGGGTGGCTTTGGAGGGAGGAGGGGGGGTTGATGTCATGGTGGATGTGTTTTTCCATGCCAGTGCTTACCATGCTTACAGTGTGTGTCAGTAGCTCACAGCTCCATTATGCAACGTGGACAGTTTTTTTTTTTTTTTTTTTTTTTTTCGCTCTTTTTTTTTTTTTTTTTTTGGTTTTTTTTTTCCCCACTCATTCTGATGGATTGTGTTTCTCCCCCACCAACAGCTTGTCATTTTCTTATGTAAATAATATTGACATTTTGCCCTATGACTGCAAAGTAATGGGGAAGTCACAATTTGCCAAAGAGAGTGTTTGAAATGTCCCATTCTGAGCATCTGACTTTTTATAATCTTAAGGAAAAAGTAGTGCTGTTATAAAAATCTGATGTTTGGCTATCTAAATGTTTTGAATAATTAACTCAGTATAGGTTTGTGGTGTTTAAAGGGAATGTCCTCCCGTGCACAAAGCCTTGCATGACTTTGACTCAACCTCACATCTCTCCTCACACAACCACTTCCCTCTTAACTGCATGAGCTAATTAACACCCAGTTTATTGCATGCTACTTAAGTAACTAATTTGCAATGTATTAACCCTGTTTTGTTTCTAATTTCTTTTCCAAATTCCCTTTCTGGCCTTTTTTTCCTACTTTAATGCTTTCTGCTAACTCACCTCACCTATCAGGAGCTTGATCCCAACCAGCCACAGAAGCAACTGGAGGACCACAGGAGGGTACGTATTGAGTTAAGTTTGCTGTGGTCTGCTGCCGGCCTCCATCAAATTGTTAGTCTACTGACCTAACTGACCAACTGTGAGGCCCTCACTGTCAGACTGCTTCCCCGGCATGGCACTCACTCCCTCCTTCCCCTATCAGTTGGGCATTCAGCTTGTCTTTGGCAGCCTGTGACATCATTTGGCTGAAAGGGAGCATTAAGTTCACTGTGCTGCACTGATTTACACCAAAACCAATATGGGCCACCACTGTATGCCAGCATATGTTGTGATGAGAAAAGGCACAGTGTGGCCTCTAAACGTCACTAACTGAAATCAAGAGGACAATGATCAAAGAAGTCTGTCCACGGCTATGGTGCTTTTTGTGTATTTATTGTTTATTTGTATTCATACAAAACCTATTTACTCTCAGTAAATCCCCTTGAACTCAAAATAGCGTGAAAACAAAGTGAAGAACGCTCTCATGTAACATATTTTGAAAATGTGATCAAGATTTCAGAAATGCCTTTTGCAGCCTTATTTTGTTACTTTCTTGCAACTTTCCGATTTTACACTTCGAACTTTTAGTGTACTCTTGCAGTATTGTTGTATAACTATGTTAGTGCAGTAACACTAACTCTGGGTTCCAGTTCCGTTTCTGTGACATGGTGTCATTTTGCTTCCTAACATCTGTTTTCAATGACAGGGAGAAGCTCTCCGCCAGATCCTGGTTAATCGATACTATGGCAATATCAAACCTGGCCAGAGGAGAGATAGCCTGACAACCTTCAGCAATGGCCCACTCACTTCTGGAGCCCAGGGGAAATCACCAACAGGTGTGTGTGCATGTAAAATTACAGTTGTGTAATGAAATGTTAAACTTTACTAAACATTGCCAACATTAGTATATAGCTGTCAGCTGCACAAAGTTGTGGTTCAAGTGATTCAGTGTCTTGAATTGAGAACACAAAACAAACAAACAAACTTCTCCCACAATCACCCAATGAAGAAAATTCACAATTACCATCTGTAATAGTTTTAACAGTTATCTAATCTGGTAGTGGGCAAACATGAAGTTAAAAATTTTAAATCATCGTCAGGTGTTTATAGATTATGTGGAAGTTCCACTGAGGAAACAATTGTTTTCAGTACACAGATGACAGTCATAGTGACACAAGTCACTGACAGTTTCCACGACTTATCAGTAAACATGATATTTGGTTCACATGGGTAGACATCCTTACTGTTCACAGCTACAGTCCACTGCTGTATGTTTTTTGAGCCTTCACTGAAAGTCAAATAGGAAACAGTTGGAATGACAACCTGAAAAGATCTTTATCCGTATGACTCAACCTGTGCTTGAGTGAGATGGACATTCACAAATTGAACAATTCGTAACTGTCATTTATTCATTCCGTCGAGTTGCTCTGTGTCTTTGATCACTGAAATGACTCGTCCCTCGTCTCCCATGCTTCAGAGCAGAGAAATAAAGATCTTATTCACAGCCACGGCCTTATATTCCCTTTAAGCCCTTGGACCTCAGCTCTGCTACAAACATACCGGCTTTCCGCTTGGCATAACGTGGGCCGTGTTGTTGCCAGGCGACCAGAGAGCCAAGCGCAGTCTAGAATGGGATGTGTTGTTGATTCAGGGGCTCGCCCAGCCAGAGATGGCTCTGATGGGTGCTGTTATCTCACCGCCACTGGCTGGCTGTGGTAGCCAGCAGCAGCAGCAGTGGCAGTTAAAGAGTCTCCATGGATTAAGGATGCATCTAATGTTGTATTGTTTCCTTGTGTCCATTTGTGGAATGGATGGAAAGAATACCAATTATTTGATGTGTTCAAAATTTCCTGTAGTACTGTCGTCATTTAGTTTTTCCAGCCATTCTCAGCCATTCTCAGCTAACACAGTATCCACAATGGCATACCCATCCTTTTTTCTAACTGTTTATCTATAGCTGTTTTCGCTACCTATGAGGTCAAGTTAAACTTGCATTCTTTATTATATCAATGACCGCAAAACCAGATGTATTTGAATATTGGAAAATGTTAGCTGGCTATAACTTAAGATAGCTACACTCTTTTTTTTTTTTTTTTGTCACATTACAAAAAGGCAGTGACAAAATATAACTCTTGTATTAAACATTATTAAACAGTTTTGGACAACTTCACCTGTGTTGCATCATGTCTATCAATCTGACTTACTACTTAATTAATCTTAAATCTTTGACAGTTGTCAGCTCTGGGGTTGGAGGTCGTGGGGAGCTGAGTTTGGCTGAGGTCCAGTGCCACCTAGATAAAGAAGGGGCTTCCGATCTGGTCATTGATCTCATCATGAACGCTACCAGCGACAGAATCTTCCAAGAAAGCATACTTTTAGCAATTGCACTGCTGGAGGGTGGAAACACAGTCATTCAGGTAAGTAAGGGCCACTGAGTTCAAGAGTACACAATGCGAACAGGGCAGTGGAAATCGGAGTGAGAAGTGTTAATGAGGTCCAGTGCATTCATGTCTTTCATGCAATTAAATTAAACTACTAAATGTATTCATCTGTGAAAGGCATGAGCAGAATCTCAACAAGTTCAACACTGTGGTGTCAAGAATTTTAGTTATTGCCCTGGAGAGAACTACTTCAAATGGGAAAAAGAAAGCTACTCAATTTTAAGTGTAGCATCCAGAGTACACTGTGAAAGCGAGACTTCAACGTCTGATGCAGACTTTGGCCTGGCATGTTTGTACTTATTGACATTTTGAGTTGACTGAGTGAAACAAAAAAGTGACAATGAGTTTTGGCCATGGATTAAGAGACAACAAAAGGAAGTCCGAAAGGAAAAGAAACAGTGGTCTGCTGGGAGACATCCAACCCGTGCAGCCAAACACGTCATTGTCTCCCTGCAGCCAGCCAGAGGTTGCTACGGCAACACTAACTCTTTGCGTACCTCACAGCAAGCAGGTTGAGAGTAGAGAGGGCTTCTGTGTTTGCAACTGCATTATCAGCTTTGCAGGGTGCTGTGCTTGTGTGTGTGTGTGTATGTGTATATACAATTGCATGTTTCTGTGACCAAGCGTGAGAGTGTCTGCTGCTTAGAGGCTGTGAACGAGTGGATTTTGGTTTTGAGGTTTGTGTGTGCATTCTCTTGTGTGTTGTCTTGCATAAAGAGGCTTGTTGCATAATCGGCTCGTATTTGCATAGTGTTGTTACCTGATGAGGCCTGACTTCCCAGAGTGTGCACAAAGGCGCTTACTTGACTCCTGTTACATAAGCAACCGCCTTCTTGTGTGAATGACACCCTGAGCCCAAGGGCTCCAAACATTCCAACTCGATTTTTAACTGGGTCAGGCTCTTCTGGTGGAAAGAGGGCAATAAAAGGGTCAACCCCTCCCTTGAAAGCCTCTGGGGAGATCAATAGGCATCAGAAGCTTTCTGGTGTCACCTGAGGAAATGCTGTTCCCCACAGTTTCCCTCAGGCAGAGTCATTCACATGATTAATTGGCTTGGTTATCATAATGAAGTACTGATTTTCAAGATTGGGGTGTTATGACCAAGTGTTGTGGCCTGTGGCTTGCACTTTGCACTGGGAATGGATCTTTTTTGTTTGTTCGGTTCACCCAAGGCCATTCTAAATGTTAGCAAAGGGTTATAATGAAATGAAGAGCTTAGGGTGCAAATCAGAGCCATTAGTCGCAGTTATTACAAAGTTCTCGGAAACTTGTACTGAAGTTATTTGTGAGTCCTCAGCATATGTCCAAATTGCTGTAACAAGGAAGATTATCTTTGGTGGTACAAAACAACCGCAAAGTTCAATTGATAATTAGAGCAATTAATGCCTTCAAAGACAAAGTTTCTTGTTTGAGAATGTCAGCAGGCTTTGTTGACGGCTTATGTATGGTCCAGTGGGAATTTTCAACATATCAGCAGATGCATCACATTTCCCTGTCTTATATAACGATGGGTTGCCTGCCCCCTTTTTAGGACAGAGTGGTTCTTGTTGTGTAAATGAAAAGCAGGACAAATACATGCCCACAGATTTCTCCAAGCAGTTTTTGTTTGTTTTTGAGGTAATCTGGGGTCGTAGCCCACCAACAAAATTTCAGGGGGAGATGGGAAACTGCTGGTTTGCTCCAGAATTAAGTCATGCCGCGCCCACAGCTAGGCTTGATATGCCAGTGGGGGGCAATACAAAAAAATGGCTACACTATTATAAGTAAACAATTTCTACTTCAACTGGTTCACTGAAAAATGCATTGTCCCAAAACTTTTTTTTTTTTTTACTAAATTCCTTAAATACTAGCAAGAGATTACTGCTATGCCATACATCGATGTCGTAACCATGGGGATATTTATAGATTGCATTAATATACATTTATGCAGATTAATCTACCCAGCAGTATATGTAAGAAAATGCAATATGTAGCATACAACACATACAGCGAACATTTTACTGCACCATGAGGACATTTTGTTTGTAATTCTCACCTGGTTTTTAAATGGTGGAGACCTTGGGGCTGACACAGGAGCAGGTTGAGAGATTTTCTCTCCTCACTGGCCTGGGAGCGCGTCGGTATCCCCCAGTCAGAGTTGGTTCCTCCGAGGTTGCCAGGGAAAAGGAAGTCCGGGGCTCCTTGCTAAAGCTCTTACTCCTGTGACTGAACTTCGGATAAGCGGTTAAAGATTGATTGATGGATGGATTTTCACAGGGTGGTGTTAGTAGTTTGACTTACAAAATGGATGTGAATGCTTCTTCCAACACTATCTGGGCCACAGCCTTTTCCTTGCTTTCACCCCACATCATGTGGAAGAGTAGCACAATGAACAGCCCCCCTCTGCTTCCCTCCATCAGAAATGTTTGCCTTTGTAGCCAAAGTGATAAAGAGACTTTGTCATGACTCCACATGCTAGAACATCAGGGGAAGAATATTACATGTTCATTCACTAATATTTCAGGCCTCTATTGTTAATATACATGTATGTGTTTAGTATTATTCTTATTAATTTTATGTATTTTTTTGCGTTTGTTGCGGACATCTGGCTGCATCTTTTACAGGCACAAGCATGTTGTTGAAAGACATTCTTTGTAAGTACTAGATCTGTTAGTACTACCTGGAAATCTCACTGAGCATCAATCATTGAGTCATAAACTATAATCAGGCTGTGATTCCATAACTTTGAACACTTTAAGGTCAATCTGGAATCACTGGTGGGTGAGCAAGATTTTGTTCTTTTTCCTTTGATGTGAATTTAGTATTTATTTATAATTGCTTTTCTACACATCCTCCCATACCATGCGATTAGCTCAGTAGTGGTTTACTTGACACATCAACATCCTCTTTAAAAGGGTGCATCTGTCATGCGGCTTTAGTGGCCACATGGTTCTCAGCAAGTAAGTTGAGAGTTGTGTGTGCCCACTCAAAATACATTAGGTAACAACAGCAGACCCTTCATGGTTTCTAAAGGATGTTTTCATTTTAGCTTGAAAGACGAAAAATCTGGAATTAATGACACTCCACTTATAGAAGGCTGCACACATGTTAATCATTAATTACTAGCCTACATAACTTTCCATGAATAACCACAGCCTGTGCAGAACATTATGGGCCACATAACATGGTTGGCACGTACATGCACATCCTCCATGTTGTTGTTCAGTGATACTGTGAACCTTCAAGTGTGTTACTTAGGCCAGACACGTAGCGCACACGGTCAAGGTATCCTGGCATAAAACAATACTCTTACAAAGTGTATGCCCCAGCACTGCACACATACACACACAAGCATGCTCCAGGATATACTTAGAGGCTGGAAAGCTTATTCCAAACACATCTTGAGAGGGAGAAAGTGTATGTTATGTAAGAGAAGAAGTGTGCAAACCCTGCTCCTCCCAGCTCACCATCTGTCTACTCAAGGCGGCCACCATGACCTCAGATCTTTAGCTGTCACAGGAGCAAACAGGTGCCACTGCTCTTACCCAATCGGCTTTTTGTGACACGCTGTCACTAACAGACCCTTCCGAACATGATTTACCCCCCCCCATCCACCAATGCTTGGTTCAGTTTACAGCTAACTCTTGGAAAGCTTTAAAAAGATTCTGCAAAATGAGTTTCCAGGCATCAACGTCATCCACATACCAGTTCTCCTCTAACTACAGAGTGGGCTGGGGATTCTCCCTTTTAATCCCAGTTTATAGTTTATTGAAGTTTAATTAGCTTGATCCTTCTTGCTGCAGCTTTTGTTGTTGCTGAAGTCGACTTTGCTTGGATGCATTCCTGGGAAGAAGCAATGTATTTCACGTTCATTTCAGCTTCCTATCTTGTCTAAACCTCAAAGAGTGAGGCAGAGCTCCTTAGTTACCAGCTAGGCGGTGGTAGAGCACGCCACCAATAAGCACAGAGATGGCTTTGTCACTCACGAAGGTGTCAGCCTGGAAAGGCGGGAGATGGATAAAAAGAAAGAGTGAGCTGCTGGTGTAAACAGGCCTTACATAACTGGCCTGTGTTGATGCCAGGAGCCAGGGTGGCAGCTGACGGGGAAGAGAGAGGAAAGTGGAAGCGTAGAGTAATCAGAAAGGAGGGCTTGCTGTGCCGCCATGTTGCATCTGTATAACTGCATACAAATAAGAGAGTGAATTGTGAGTCAACCTAAACCCTGCTGAGCTGAACCTGACTGGTAGGAGTGTCAACACAACTCCCAGGAAGCTTAATGCCTCTGGTGTAGGACATGAAGCGGGCTAAGCTGTCTCGGGGCACGGGAAGTTCTGTGGCTGATTGGCTGACTGACCATTTTCTTTTCAGAATGACTCAGCAGTCAGTGGAGAGAGGAGGGGCTAAAAATGGTTCCAAAAAACCCCCCCCCAAAAAAAACAGGCTATTCACATAACATAATCTCTTGCCAGTTCTCATGGGAAGTGGAGTCATATTTGAAACGGATATAAAAGCAATAATAAAACAAGTACATCTTAGAAAGTTTGGCTGGACTTATACTTATTCGCTGACTAAGTAAAACCACATCTTTTTTTTGTTGTTGTTTTTTTAATAGCTAGTTTTTATGGCCACAGTCATGAGGTGCATTTGATATGGTAATCTCATAACACTGTTGTCCTGGAGCTGTTCTCTGTGTCTCCTTGCATAAGTCTGACTCGGTAATCAGATCACTATCAATGAATGACCCTCTCTTGTCAGAAACATGATGTTAACAGCTCGAAAAACAAGCAAGACCACACTGTTGCATAAAAGAGAGCAAGGAAAACAAGTTGGTTTCTAAATGCATTAAGTGTTCTGTGCCCCTCGGGACTTGAGTCAGGTGACCCAGACTCAGAGATTTCAAAGTTGATTTCAAATGTTTCAAAGGTTTTCTATGCAGCTAAAGTCACGTCCGTGCTGTGCAATGCATTTGCATGTTTCAGTGTCAACATGTCTTTCCCTACTCTTCAGAAACTTCACTAAGTTGAACTAAACCCTGAAAGAGTTTTATGTAACAGGCTTTAAAAACTGCCCCAGAATCTATGTATGTGATAACTCCTGCTTGCATTGAACCCCCCACTCCCTCCCGCCTCTCACAGCACACACTCACTCCGTGCCGCTCTGGCACTGAAAAGTAGGGCAGGGTTTTCCTCTCTCCCTCTCCCTCTCCCTTTCCCTCTTTCCACTGCTCGCCCTCCATGGGCTGATGTAACAGTGTTAGAGCCAAGGCGCTGTGTGCCCTCACTGTAACCACTCAGCTGATTACAGGTCTTATGTAAGGAGGGATTATTGAGGGGAAAATGGGACAGAACATATGAGCCTGCTGAAGAAAAACAACAGCCACACACACACAGGATCCTTTGTGAAGTTACTATAGGCAGAAAATGTCCTTACTTAGCTTGACTATACTTCTCCCTCATGCCAAATAACCTTTTACTGTTGAAAATGCCTGAAAATAATAAATCTGTGTGGTCTTGCAATCACACAAATGTTTTTCTTTTTTGTATTGCAACACAACTTCCAATTCAATGAGAGTATGTGTTTTTACCTGAAGGTGTAAACGTGGTGTGTTGGCATGCCTTTGAGTTTGTACATACTTTTACAGTAAATGTAGGGTGTGGGACTGGTTGTGAGGCTGCAGCTTTCTGTCTGCATGTGATTATCAAATATTTTGCCTTTGCGTAAGGCAAAGGCGAAATATTAAAATGCTAAAATTCCAGAATAAACATTGTTGCCATCAGTGTTTTGTCAAAGCAATTGCTCATAAAAATTAAGAGTGGAAAGCAGTGTGGCAACTCAACAAGAAGTTCAAAGTGAATGTGGGCCTTGTCCTCCTTCCTTTCCTTATTTCCTTCAGAGGTCATTCTTCCAGCGTTTGACAGGGGACAACAAGTCAGAAAAGTTCTTCAAGGTATTTTACGAGCGCATGAAGCTGGCCCAGCAGGAGATCAAAGCCACTGTAACAGTCAATACAAGTGACCTGGGAAGCAAGAAGAAGGATGAGGAACCACCAGACAAAGACACACCGGCACGCAAGAAAGGTAACCATTCATGACACCATTTAACTAGAGAAATTGACCTCTGTTGACTTCTCTGTGCTAAATGTCTGTTGTTATGAAACTCAAACACTCCATCTTTTTATTTCAGTTATTTCCTCATATTTTATTTCTTTCTAATAAATAAGTAATTTTTTTATATTTAAAAAAATCTTTATGGATATGATTAAAAGAAACGTTTTTTGTTTTTTTTTTGTTAGTTTATTTTGTTTTGTTTTGTTTTTTCCCAATTCAAATGAACAAATAGCACAATGTCTTATCTCAAATGGCCTGTGTTTGACTCGCTCTCTTGTACCTATGGTTAGTCAAAGACGTGCCAGTGGTGGCGGTAGTGACGGAGGAGGTGAAGGAGCAGCTAGTGGAGGCCTCTGCTGTTACTAAGAAGGCCTTCACCACTTACCGCCGCGAGGCTGAGGCTGAAGAGCATCAGGCTGCTGCTGAGGGCGCCCCCGTCCCAACTACTGATAAAGGCCAGGACGAGGGGGAGATGAGCGTCATCATAACCATCATGCAGCCCATCCTGCGCCTCATGCAGCTCCTCTGCGAGAACCATAACAGAGATCTTCAGGTCAGCCAGTTTGCTGTCTCTTTCTATCTCTGGTTTTGCTTAGACCCCTCCCACCCCCATCCCCATGACATGCTAACACTTTCTGACCTGTGTTCTGATTTTCAATCACCACACTCAGCTTATACAGAAACGAAACCATGTTGAAAATAGGCACCATTTGCAGAACTTCCTGATACAGCTGTTTCCATATCTGGGGTGCCTTGGTCTGGTTTCACTATGATGAGCTGTTGGTGTTCAGTGACGGTGAGCCCCCATCACCCCAGACAGGAGACTTCCTTCTTGAACCAATACTGTTTACACATGCAAACTGTGGCACCTGGTTCGATACTGAATCACTCTGTTTCACCCATCCTGACCCAGCATGGGTGCCAGATATTGATTTGCTGTTCTCAATGTATCACATATAATCAACTAACATACACAATATTGCGAAAAATATTCACTCACCTGCCTTGACTTGCATTTGAACTTAAGTGACTTCCCATTGTTAATTCATAGGGTTTAATAGCATGGCATTGTCCCAAATCTTACAATATGGTATGGTGTGGTAACCAAGAGATTTTGGACAATTCCACGCTCCCAACTTTGTGGGAACAGTTTGGGGATGGCCCCTTTCTGTTCCAACATGACTGTGCACTAAAGCAAAGTCCATAAAGGCATGGATGGGAGTGTTTGGTGTGGATGAACTTCACTGGCCTGCAAAGAGTCCTGACCTCGACCCCAACAGAACACCTTTGGGATGAATTAGAATAGAGACTGAGAGCCAGGCGTTCTTGTCCAACATCAGTGTGTGACCTCACAAATGCGCTGCTAGAAGAATGGTCAAAAATTCCCATAAACACACTAAACCTTGTGGAAAGCCTTCCCATTATTATAGCTGTAAAGAGTGGACCAACGTCATATTAAACCCTATTTATTAACATGTCACTTAAGTTCATATGCAAGTCAAGGCAGGTGAGTGAATACTTTTGGCAATATACTGTAGATGTTTGTGGTACATCCAAAGACATTACTGTAGTAATTGCCTGTCTGTTGTTTAAGCTTGACTTATAAGGAGACGACAAAAGTAGAACAACTAAACTAATTTCATATTAGTTGTTCTACTTTTGTCATCATGCCTTGGAAACTGACCAAGGGCATGATGTCAACATCAGTACTCAGAAAGATATGCTCAGTGAGTATGTATTGTCTCCATCTCCATCCGTGTCCAGAACTTTCTGCGCAACCAGAACAATAAGAACAACTATAATCTGGTGTGTGAGACTCTGCAGTTCCTGGACTGTATTTGTGGCAGTACAACAGGAGGCCTGGGGCTGCTGGGCCTTTATATAAATGAGAAGAACGTGGGACTCATCAACCAGACTGTGGAAAGCCTGACTGAGTACTGCCAAGGCCCCTGTCATGAGAACCAGGTGATAACACGTGCACACACAACATGATTGCGGAAGGTGTGCCCTCAAACATATGCTCAGCCTTGAATTGGTCTGTGTGGGTTTCCTCTAAGACTATCTGATTTGCGTCAGTTTACACCAGAGTGGCCTTTTCATTTCAGCAATCAGACGGGTGGTGTTTGTTTTACTGGTTCTGGGATTACTGTTGAGTGTTTCACTTTTCATGACACAGAGCTGAAGCTGGTGACTGCCTGCCAGTCTTTCTTCAACACAGACCAGGCCTGGGGAGGGACTTTGTGTTTGTGAATGGCATGGGTTGGTATCATTTGGTCCTCGCACATGATGGTGACAGGACCTGCTGCTCTCAAGCAAGTGTGAAACTGCCCTGATTAAATAAGCAACCAGCTAAATGAAGTTTCTGTTGACGTCCCTTCAAACCATGCTAGAAACAGGAATGGACAATGAAACAAAGCTCTTTGTACATGTTTACTCAGAGGGATTAGAGCTGGAACTACTTTTTGGTTAAGTTTCGTTTTTGTGTCATAACTTTAAATGGTAGCAGTGAGTACTTGGCTGCCACAGGCTATTGTGTCGTTTTGGGGTGTGACACGTTTGCAAAATAAACAAATTCACAAGTACAAACTAATACTTGCTCAACCAGACCTATAATCCTGAAATGTGATTCATCTCTTAAGCACATGACTATGCCACCTGGGTAAACTAAAGAGAATTTGACTTGTCGAATAAGGAAAGGCCACTTAGAATTAAATAGTGAATTATGTACCAAATAGTATTCACATCTGGCCAGTGGTTTAGCATACCAAGTACACTTTTTCGTTGGCCCAGTTTCTTTAAAAAAAAAAAAAAAAAAAAAAAAAAAAGGACTTCTTTTTAAGGCCAATCCAGAGGATTGAGCACTCAAATGTTTGATCACTGTTTATTTTTCTCTTCTCTTCCTCTTTATTATTTCGAAATGAATATCCAGTCTTTGTAAGATTCAAATGCATCTAGCTTAGAGCGCTTGCTAAGTGGTGAAAGCATCTGCAATATGACTTAAATAAGACCACTACTGTCACCACTTCTTTTCATCAGTGCAAATTGTATTTAAAATAGTGACTAATGAAGCATTTAATTTAGGGATTAGTTGATTGTTAATCCTACTTACAGATGTGCTTGCAAAAAATGGTGTGCCAAAGAACAAAAAACTCTGGATACTCCTTTTTCATTTCCTAATTTAATTTATTTGTAATTTCATTGGTTCTTCAGAACTGCATTGCCACTCATGAGTGCAACGGCATTGACATAATCATTGCTCTCATCCTCAATGATATCAATCCCCTTGGCAAGAAAAGGATGGATCTGGTGCTGGAACTCAAAGTGAGTGTTTATTTCCTTAAACGGATATCATATTGCATAAGAGGTTTGGCTGTCTTGCCTATTAGCATTGTTGTTTTATTTTTCTTTGCTTTTTTCTCAATCACTTTCCTCATTTATATTAATAAGCCATTCGTTGTTACTTAAAGATAGTAATTAGGTTGGTAAATTATTGCACCAATTACATCACTGACAACAACTCTGACGAGCAGATGCCAAACGATTATGAACATTGTCACACCCTAGTGTTACATAAGATGCATTTTTAAAAGATTAAATAATTGGAGGAAATTACAGACTGAGGGAAATACTGAGACATCAGTGACTAAAAATAGAAAAGTAAAACGTCATAGTTTTCACAGTCAGGTTTGCTCTCTAAAGGTCCTTAGTGCATACCTCTAGTGTGAAATTGGGTAGAGAAATAGACCTGAGTTGGCTCCTGCTCTGCTGTTATCTCGTTATGCCTTCTCATCTGTCTGTAGAATAATGCCTCCAAGCTTCTTCTTGCAATCATGGAGAGCCGCCATGACAGTGAGAACGCAGAGAGGATACTGTACAACATGAGGCCTAAAGAGTTGGTGCGTATGCCATTGCAGTCATCAAATTAGTATGAAATGAATGTTATCTGACCGTCTGTGTTCTTGCAGGTGGAAGTGATAAAAAAGGCCTACATGCAGGGTGAGGTAGAGGTGGAAGAGCCACAGGAGGGTGAGGATGGAGAGGAGGAACACTCAGCATCACCACGCAACGTTGGCCATAATATTTACATCCTGGCCCATCAAGTGAGCCATCAGCTGACACTCATGACTGAAACCAAGTAGCACATGCATATATTATACAGTACCTGAGCTGTGGGTGTTGAATGGCTTTACTATTATAGCATGTCTGTATCATTTCCTGCAGTCAGACATGTGGTACCCGCCATGACTAGCTCATCTGCTGTTTTTCAGCCCTCGGGCTATGCACAGCTTAATAGCAGAGTGTCTTCTCTGTTTAGGTTAACAGAAACAACTATAGTTATGCATCAATCGAGGTCTGCTGCCTGAAGGTTGAAACATTACATTCAAAGAGATGATAGCATTTAATGTGTCCAGCTGGTAAATGGTGGTGTTGACCATTGGTGTTGCCTCAGTTTTCAAATATATGGAGAATGACACTTTGGTATGTGCATATCACCACAATGCACAGAGAAAAGCATTGAGAAGGAAATTACACACGCTGAACTAAAGCATACATCAAAATTTTGAAATATTTTCTTTCATTGGGCCTCTGAAAATGGGGCACTACATATGAAAGCACAGTTAACACAATACTTTTGTTCTCAAATCAAAGTTGAGAGAAATTCCATCTTGTGATTTAAAATTTAATGGAGATACAAGACATGCTAGATTAGAGAGAAGAGAAAGGAAATCATGGCCGTGTGTATTTGTTGTCCTTTCAGTTAGCCCGTCACAACAAAGAGCTACAGGCAATGTTGAAGCCAGGAGGGACGTATGGAGAGGGGGACGAGGCTCTGGAGTTCTACGCCAAACACACAGCTCAGATCGAGGTCAGTTGTTAGCTCAAATCTGGACAAGGATCTGCTGCTGCTTTGTTTGTTTCATTTTCCTATTAATTTAATGTAATGTTGATTTTCTTTATTGTAAACATGACATGTATTTTAGGAGGTACGTGTTACGATTGAGACAATTGCACAATATCTTGGCATTAAAATTGATTGAGGCATGTGATGCTGTTTTCCTTGGTTTGGTTTTGAGTCTCATTCTTCAACAAAGTGTTTGCATTGAAAGGTACAGTTTATAATGACATTTAACCAGAACATTTAAAGTTACAAAACAAGGTGAAGGTATTTTAGCTCTTAACAGTGACAGGGAGTGTGTGATTCAGGGGCTGCTGCTGTGGTTGTGTCTAGATTGTCCGACTTGATCGTACCATGGAGCAGATAGTCTTTCCTGTGCCAAACATCTGTGAGTTCCTCACCCAAGAGTCCAAGCTGCGTGTCTACTACACCACAGAGCGGGACGAGCAAGGCAGTAAGATCAATGACTTCTTTCTGCGCTCTGAGGATCTCTTCAATGAGATGAACTGGCAGAAGAAGCTGCGAGGTACTCAAGAGGCTACTGGTAACACAAACACCGTTCCCTGTGCGTCCCCTTTTTCCTTAGCTCTTTACCTTTTAATGCCTGGTTTACACGCTTTCCCTGCACATCTCTACAGGTCCCTTTAAATAACTCCTCAACCAAACACAGGATAGAGATACTCAAGTCCCCTCCCCACATGCACACCATTAGTGTTAGCTTTGAATGTGAGCAAGAAATGGAGACAAAATTCCTACATTAGTCTGAAAATACCCCAAACCTAAACATCTGCATTGTGATCAACAGCCACAACATGCAGCACAATAAATAAAACAGGGGAGGTCTCATAATATTGAAACTCCCCTTTGATGGTATTTCTGTGGTGACTTACATGGTTGTTACATGGAAAGCACCTTGGATGGCCATCTGTTATTGATGAGCAACAGCCACACGCTCATGGAACTACACGTATTACAAATTTCAACACAGATGTTAAAGGTCTGTGTGTAACTCTCAGTTTTGCCAACCACAAAACTCATTCAATGACAAATGAATGCCAGGAAAGCAGAATAACATTTTAATAGCATGTTATATTTTCGGTGAGACATCATCGTACCAGGTAAAACATGTAATTCAAGAAACGTTGTCATATTTAGTTAGTTTTTATTTATTTATTTATTTTTAATCATCTTATGTTCTGTCCATTGTAAAGAGGCTCAACACATTTATTAACAAAGCCCACCGGCTCACTCTGATAACTAAAGCAGTTCCATCTGTGCAAGTTTTCATTCTGGTCTCTTATCTCTGAACCCTGGAGGGATGGATGTGGAGAGAGCATGTAAACTTTGATAAGAAACTAAACACCATATTTGAATTACAATATTGTTATGTAAGTGATCACAGGCTAAGATGGACTAACAATACATGCTCTACAAGGCTGTATATTCAGGGGGAGAAAACTATCACAAGTGTAGAAGGCCATGGCTTGAGTCTGAGTTTTTCTTTTTGTGTATTTCTGGTTTATCAAAAGCAAAAATTGGGACAGAAAGCTGCAAATTGGTTAGACAGACGTGACGTGATAAAGAGCCTTACTGGGTCTCTTAGCCAACTGAGTAAACACAATGCTCCAGGTCTGCCTTGTCTTAATGGGACAAGTGGACCTAATTTATTTGCCACTCAGTCTGAGGTCATGCTTCCTCACCATTTTTAACTTCTTCCATGGAACATCTTTACTGGAGAATAAATGCAGGGTAGCAGACACAGGTTAGCTTCTGAGTCAACAGATTTGAGCTCAGCAACAGAAACCCAACTCAGAAGAAAGCTGCAGGTGACCCAGAATCATTGATGTATGAAGTATCCAAAATTAATCTCTTCTTTTCTTTAAACATTAATCGAATCATAATCCTAAATGATGCAGTCTTGCAGACCAGAACACAATTTTGAGAGTCCTTGTCGACTTCCCTTGACTGCAGAGATGTGACCACTCTCTAAAAGAATAAGCACAGCCAGAGACCATATTGTTCCACTGGTGCAAACCCCTTGTCATGAATTTTGTGGTCCTACACAAAGCTCTTTTTCTTTCTCTGATGAACTGCAGAGCTCAAAATTGTGTTGGTCATGCATTTCTGCATTTAAATCCATGTGTTCTTGTCCTGTAAGTAGAAAATCATTTAATGTGTGTGAAATCTCCCTTAAAGTTGGTTTTGTGAACAAAAATCCATTTTCCTTGATTTTATCCTTGATTATTGTGTAAATAGGGACTTAAAAGCACACAAACTCTTTTCATATTTCACTCCAAATGTACTTTTTTTTTTTTTTTTTTTACTACCATAATAACCCCACCCCTGGCTTTGCCATTTTCATTATTAGTCTGGTTCATTACTACAAAACTACATATGTTGCCATATTGTCTTTCAAGCCTCAACAAAAGATGAGGGTATAAAAGTGAACATTTATGTTACTTGTTTTAACCAGATCTTAATCCTAGTTTATTACTTGCAAGTATGCACTTTTCTTAGCCCTCATAATGAAATGCTGTCAAAGTTCAGACAACATGAAAAGAGGGAATGTAAAGAACTTTGTCATTATTTTGCATCACTATTGATGTAAAAAAAAAATCACCATTCATTGTTTTTGTGTTGCAGTAAATTTGGGTGCTCTCTGCAGTACAAAACAATGGAAAAACACAATATTATATAGACGTTGATTGAATTTGTGGGGCAAAAAACATTTTTTCCTCATCTTCAGTTTGAGATGCAAATCAGTAACTGTTTTCTCATGAACTGAAGTGCATGGTGTTGTTATATTGTTTTTGTATATTAAGTTTACACAGAGTTGTGCATATTGTAGTGTGACACAGTGACCTGTATTCATTAGCCTTTACAACCTGTCCTCCAGCCCAGCCCATCCTGTACTGGTGCTCCAGGAACATGTCCTTCTGGAGCAGCATCTCTTTCAATCTGGCTGTGCTCATGAACCTGCTTGTGGCATTCTTCTACCCTCTGGAGGGTGTCCGAGGAGGTCAGTCACTTTTGGTCTTCTTTTCTACTATGTCCTCCAGAGTATTAGCACCTGCAGAACAGGCTGGAGTGCAGGAGCGTGTTTGTGCACATCTTTGTGGTTTCCACTCTGACTATAACACTATAAGAAATGGGAGTGACTTGCTAAAACAATAACATTTTGGGAATGTCATGGGACAGGAGGAATACAGTACATTCTGTTCATCACCAGGCACCTGTGTGCCAACGATAATCATTAGAAAGGGTCATAAATTTTTTTTAGCTGTTTATTTTACACAAAGGCTTAAGTAACACTCACGCTTAAGCCCTTCAGGTGCATATCTTCAGGGCCTATGGGAATTCCCTATCAAATCAGTCTGGCAGTCAAATGTTTCTTACTCAAAATGTATGCATGTCTGTATGTCTGGGACCTCTAAATGGACAGTTTTTGCAAAATATTATTTTGTCAAATGGTCTCAAAAATCATCTCATGCGAGTTTATAAAATCATTTTCTTTTTAAGTTATGCTTCCATTACTTGGTTTTCTGTGTTATGCTGTATAACTGGTTAATGGAAGCACACAGATTTTCTACTATGTCCACGTTAAGAAATGAAGCAATGAAGATAAATGCGCTTTTGTAGATTTTGTCGATAGATTTATAGATGACTTGGAGTAGGTCTTGGAGTACTGTGAAAACAGTAATGTGGTCTGCATCACAGCAGATAATTTGTGTCAAGTAATGTCATCTGGTCTGGACTGTGCAGTTGAAAGTTTACCAGACCTCTGTAGCCTCCGTTCTTTTTGTCGACAAGTACAACATAAGCAAATATGTGACCAAACTCTGAGCAACCAAGTTGCATTGTAGGTAAGTTTCTGTCTCTGTTGATCATGGAAAGGAATGCTGATTAACAGATATTTCATTGTGCAGGAATGTGCAATAAAGAATCCATCTATCTATCACATTAGTTTGGCAGTGATGCATGGAAACAAACTGGCAGACTGTTCCTCTGACAACTTTAGACACTTTAAAATGGTGTAAACAAGAATTGAATCCAAAACAATTTAGAAAACAATGCTTGTTTAATTTACGCAAATGAACAGACACACACACATATATATATATATATATGCTTGTAAATATAAGCAGTAACTGATTTCACTTCTTATATAACATACAATTAGTTATTTTGGAAACATGTCACTTCAATAGCACAACCAGTTTAGACAAACACATACCAGTATAATGTTAAACTGAGGGTATTCAATTAACTACGCTTTTCTGTCTGTATTTAGGAGAATGTTTGCTTTTATACTAGCTACATGGTTTCCTGATCACTTCCTGAAGTGTCTTTGAGCTTGTACACCTCATTAATTATACATGTATATAAAGCTTTTGGTGGCTGATCTGATCAGACTCAGTAAGGTGCAGTTTAAGCACACTTTACAGAACACTATGTGCCTATGCCTGTGGTTTGGGTGTAGCCTTACACTTCACTAACCAAAGTGAGTTTCACCACAAGTGGAAAGGTGATGAGTGTAATCCTAGCTGAAGATCTAGATCTGTGATGCGGTCATGTCACCAAAAGACAGGAATGGATTTGATCTTGATTAGATACTGTACCTCTTCTGAGCTTGACACCACATGATTTAACATGCTGTCGGATTTCAGGTGTCATTCCAACACCAGTTAGTTTGAGTTGTCTTCCTCAATATGTGTCACTTCTTGTAATTGTCTGGCCTGTGTCCATGTGTGTCTTCCTGCATACAGACTTGCATAAACACTGCAGCTCCCCTAAGGCCAGACTCTAAAACAGGAAACATAAAACCGTATCACTGACTGTGGAGCGTGACATACTATTTAAATTGGAGTCTACTTCATAAGAAACAGATACAGCTGCAGCAAAAGGTCAAATGTCAGACTTATTTTTTCACTGTACTCTCATGTAATCCACCACATTGCATACTCTATTTCATCTTCTCTTAATTTGTATTTTTTCCACGTGTTGACACTGACCCGCTCGTCTTTTGTACCACCCACAAACATTTAAACATGACCGCCACTCATGTATCAGCACAGAATTTCTAACAGATGTTTTACTCGGACACCTCATCCTCAAAGTTTTTGACACGTCAATATGGGAATGTTAGAATAAAGAACCAGATTCAGCCAATGTTGGCAAACACACAAATCTGAAATTCTGCTCCATTTATTACACTGATGCTTTCATCTATTGCTTGGCTTCAGTTGTTTTTTTTTTTTGTTTGTTTTGTTTTGTATTTTGTTTTTTTTGGTCACCAGCATTCAGGTCATATATAGCACCATGCAGTATGACTTAATGATAGGGTAATGCCAAAAATACAAATATACATGTTCCTCATATAGGTCAAAGTCCATCAATTGAGGTGATGAAGCCTGAAATTTTATGACTTTCATCAACAGTTCCAAATAGAAACTATTTTAATTTTCATATGACTAACCGTAAAACAGCACCTGAGCCATCTCGTCATGTTAATTCTCTAAGTCATAAACAGAGGAACCTTTTCCCTCTCTGCCCTGCGAGCCAGTGACAGGAACATCCAGCACATTCACATTGCATACTTGCAACTCCTGGAGTCTAGCCTCTCACTTGTTTAGGTGATGAGATCAGTACTTGTGGTCATTACTGAAGTAGATGAATAGATTAAATGATGCATTTGAAAAAAACAAAAACATCTCTGAATAGGGGTGTTCATGGAGGTTAAACTCTCCATACCCTCCATTCCATAGTGTGCTTTCATTTATTGTCTCAATCATGAAGAACTGAACTTATTGGCTCACAGCTCAAGACAGAAGTTTTATTTATTTATTTTCTTTTTTTTTACTTTATTTTAAAGCTAGTTACATTTCTTTCTGTCTTTACAGTGACATTTAAATTGAGACTTTAATGCTGTGTTTCAACCTAAACTTGTCCTAAAGGTTGAATAAGGTCTAAAAATGGTAAAATGGAGAGACGAAGACCTTTAATTTTTAGTTACATAACAACCAGGCCTTTCACACTACATATGAAACATGACAGCCATGAGTTGCACCCCCCAGCTGAGGAGGAAAATGTCAACTGCAGCTATGTTCCTATTGTCTGGATGTGAGAGGAAACAGCCTCATGACGTGACTCCTGAGCTCCAGGCAGCTGCTTCAGCACAGTTTTCCTACAATATGTCTCAACATTATAGTGTAGGTGATGAAGACATTCTTTTGGACAAACAAATTGTAACCTCAAATTTTGGAGCCTATGTAGGCTTTCACATCATCAGTGGTGCTATAATGAGACCTAAGGTCAAACTTTAAATTGCTTTCTGCTCTGTGGTCTCTCTGTAACTGCTTGAGTCCAGGTACTACGGCTTTCTCTCACAGTCCAAAGATGTGAACATTTAGGTCAATTAGTGAATCTTAAATTGCCCACAGGCTTAAATGTCAGAGTGAATGGTTATGCATGGGTGTTCGCCCTACAATGTACTGCTTGCCTGTCTATAGTGTACCCTGCCCTAGCCTAATCTCAGTTGGGATTGGTTAAGATTAGTCTACAAATCAGTGGTTCCCAAATCTAGGGGTTTTTGTTTATGCTGCACGTCCACATAGGCAGCGGCAGAAGCAGTGAGGGGCAGGGGTGGTTGGAAATGAAATTATTCACATTTTGTGATAGTTAATTGTAGATTCTTCTGTGATGTGGGGAAGAATGTAGAGCAGACTAAAGCAACAGATTCATGGTGCTGATGACGCAGCTCCCCCCTGAAACGTGTGTAAATTAAAAAAAAAAAAAAATATGAAACAGAATGTGTATACATATGTATACCATTTTGTCATTTGGAAAGAAAATAGCAAGCAAATCTTTCTGGCGGATCTATAAGTATGACCTTGTTTCCCACACCATATTAACCCCTGGTTAGTTAGGCTGTGTCATGTGCCCTACATTTACCGATTTAGGCTGGGAAAAGTCTAGCTCTGGATCACAAGATGCCAAATTACTTAGGTTTTATGACCTCTGATCTGATACGCATTCAAAGGGAGTTGTCATTGTGTTTCATGCTGGATGGGAGGATTTTCAGAAACAAAAAAAATTTTTCAAGTGACAGACCGTGGTGTGGGATGTTTTTTGTTGTTGGGCTGTTTCGGTTTTGTGTCTGTTTTGCAATCTTTTATTCCTTTTCTTTTTTTCTCCCTCAGTCTCCCTCGAGGGCAGTATTTGTGGGGATGTGAAAAGATGCAGCTATTAAGGCCTTCATTGTTCCAAAGGAGAGTAGCAGAGAGAAGACACACATTGTGATTCGCATAAACTTTCAATTGTTCTGTCTAGGGTCAAACGGCGAGGTCCCTTTTGTTTGAACTTCCTCACAGGGGTGAAGAAGAGACAAAAAAAGAGGTTGTTAGATTAGCTCAACAAACTCCATGTGGTTTTTTTCTATATGTCAAAGGTCCTGTGAGGGAGAATAAGTGCAAGAGGGGTTAAATGATTTTTGGCTTCAAACTGAAGTTTGTTATCAAGTGAAAACATCTTCACCATTGGAAAGTTGCACAACAGTGAATGTTTTATGTCGCAGTGTTTCCTGGATTTACACCAGAAGCCCAGACATCTGGCAATATTCAGGCCAGCTGCTTGAAAGCTTTGAATAAACCAGACTTTATTTGGCTGTGATAAGCATTTATTGTAAGTTTGAAAGGTTTATATCTTTAAAGCTATGCCTAATTTGCAGTGTGTAGACAATGTGAACTAAACAATATTGCATGCAGACGTTGGTCAGATGTCCTTTCCTCTTCCTTTGAAGAGGAATTGCGGTTTGAAATAGCTCCAGTTATTGCCCTTTCTGTAAGTTATATCAGATGGGTGTTTGTAAGACGCCATGTCAGGTGACCATTGTCCTATAGTAGCCAAATCACCAAAGTTAATACACCATTTGTGTGACTGGAACTGCTTGGATGCCACCATGCAATTAGAAGCAGAGCAGTACCGTCAGTCACCTTCCTGCCAACAATAAAAGATATGTCCATATGAAAAGTAAAACCAGCAGCAAACATTAGACTGTGTGCATTTACTGCAGTTACTTGAATGTTAGTGGTTTAGTATAAATGCGAGTCTCTCTATCTCCTACCTGCAGTGTAAGCAGAGATGTGAAAGAGTTGAATGGTCTGAGACTGTAGGTGTGTGACGTCCAAGCTGCTGTGTCTGGGTTGCTTGCCAAATCTGAGCATCCTGTTACACCTCAGTACCCAGGACCATCCCTGATGAATTCAGTTGGAGCCAAGTGTATATTTAGCCAAATGGGAATTATGTAATAAGCACTTGTCATGTGATCTGCACACAAAGGGGTAAGAAGAAGGAGGGCACAGCATGCTGTCTCCTGAGGAAAGCCAGAAATAAATACATCTGCACTTGTTAGCAGTCAAATTAGATAATGTTGATGAAGTGAATTGGCCTTTCTGCCACAAGTTGGTGAGTGCTTGGCCCTCAGCTGGTGGAGGTGAAGCCATACAAATGATATAGCTCCAGAATTATTGGGTCCAGAAGTTAAAAGATCAATAAATCATTTACAACTGATAGATGAGTCACATTCAGTGCCTTCACCTGGGCAAAGGTCAAATTAAAGATAGAGGTGCAGGAGAAGTAAAACCAATGTTGTCATGCAAATTTCCAAAGCACATTTGTAAGTGGTGAAATGTGAGAGGAAGCATCACTGATAAGAACGTGCATGCTCAGCATACTTTAGCTGCAATAAAACTGTGCATGCTCACATTATGCAAGCAGGATAAATTAGCATCAGCATCACTTATTATAATTTGCAATCAAAAACAAACTTTTCTGTTTTTTGTTTTTATTTACTCTTCTAGAGGAGTAGTTGAATTAACCTTATGTTGGCACAGTAAAAAGAGAAGCACAGCACTGATGCTTTTACAGAGCCCTTCTCTAATGTGACCTTCATCCTCAGGTACCCTGGAGCCCCATCTATCTGCCCTACTGTGGATGGCCATGCTGGTGTCTCTAGCTATAGTCATCGTCTTGCCTCAGCCTCACGGTATACGGGCACTTATCGCCTCCACCATCCTACGCTTGATCTTCTCTGTGGGCCTGGAGCCCACATTGCTCCTGCTGGGGGGTTTTAATGTAAGTGTCTCTTTCAGATATGGAATATTCCCTAGTCAATGTTTAACGTGTAGCCATATACAAGCTAAAACATTAGACTTCATAATACAGGGCTGGTGGGTATGCAGTGGTCTGTTTTTGTCCTGTCCTGAAGTGACTCTGATAGGTATTTAGTGACAGGTGTATCCAGGTGTACTCCAGCTTGCCCCATAAGTGGCTCTATTATGCTGTGTCCTCCCTGGCCCCTTGTCCCCGTAACCACGGACACACCGTTTTAACATTTAGGTAGCATTACTTATCACTGATAGCTTTGACGTATTGATGCATAAGCCTGGGAGATTCCACATTGCACAGGTTGTCAACCACATCCTCTTTATTTTTAGTATTGTGAATAATGTGGATCTTACATAAAGGCAAAAGTACTACTATTACGTGTAATGCTGCTGAGGAAGCCTCATTCTCTCACTTTGTCTATTCTTCCTGTGTCCACTGTTCCTCAGTTATGTAATAAGGTAATCTTCCTGATGAGCTTTGTTGGGAACCGAGGAACCTTCACACGTGGCTACAAAGCCATGATCATGGACGTAGAGTTCTTGTACCACCTACTCTACCTGATTATCTGCACCATGGGAGTTTTTGTCCACGTCTTCTTTTACAGCTTGCTAGTACGTGAGACCATACACACAAGCCATGTAAACATGATTGATTGCTTACAAAGGTGCACATTTTTTCTACTACCTTGATAAATCTTAAGATTTGTTGAGTTAGTAAGATTGAATTAAAGGAATGAATTCAAATTAAAGCTGTGGCCATGTACTCACACTTCTCTCTCATTTATGCTTGTTATACACACACCACTCTCACATCCCTTCCTCTTTCCAGCTCTTTGATCTGGTTTATCGAGAAGAAACCTTGCTCAACGTAATCAAGAGTGTAACCCGTAATGGCCGCTCCATTGTGCTGACAGCTGTGCTGGCTCTTATCCTCGTCTACCTCTTCTCCATTGTGGGTTATATCTTCTTCAAAGACGATTTCATTTTGGCTGTGGACAGAATACCCAATAAAACATTAGGTATGTTGAAATACAGGTTTGTTTGTTTTTTGTTTCGTTTTTTTTTTCCTCAATCCCTTACAGAGGGGGAGCATAAATTACTTGCTCTGTGTTGACCCAAATAGAGCCTGAAACATCCATTATATCTTTCTGCAACACAGACACATACGATTGAATGTCTGTAAAAATACAGGAGGGCAAAGTGAAGCTAAGGAATGTGCCCAATTTAAAATGCACACATTGGTTTTGATGATTGTGTCCTCAATCCTTTTAACCTCACCAACAATCTGTGCACGTTAATGTTAATGTTCCTATTAATATGCACTGTGAAAATAAATAGATGTTTCTCTCACAAAGGTGAAGCGTGCAGATTGTTCAGTTACATAATGCTTTGTGTTTTGCCTTTTGAACAGAGCATGGAGCCAGTATGGTGGGAGAGCTCTTCTCTAGTGGAGTGTGTCAGAAAGAAAACAGAGAAAACTGTTCAGCAGAGGCTGTGATGGATGGTAGGCTGACAGGAGTGAAAGCTAACTGTATGTGTGTGTGTCTGAGTGAGACTAGCATGGAGGTTGGCCAACAGGGTCGAAGGGTTCTTTCAAGTTTGAAGCTGCATGTTGAAGCATGTCTTTCTCTTAAGAGATTCCCAAGTCTTTGTGTCTGTCTGTGTATGTGCCTGCTTATGAGTGTGAGTATGTAAAGATCTTTATGCCTTTACAGACATATGACTCAGCGAGAGGAGATTCATTTCACTGAGCTGTAAATCTGGGCAGTTGGCTGGTCATGGGATTAAACCTGGCTGGGCTGCTTCAGTGATTTCAAGGGTTGGGTGGGTTGGGTGAAACACTGGAGGTTCAGACTCCTTATGTGTCTCAGGTGGACAAGCCCAAGACCTGATGTAGGGGCCTAGAATTAAAAGGTCAAAGTTTAATTACCATTATGTACAAGCAGGTCAATGGGTACATTCAGCATTAGCAGGTGGGGGGTTAGGGTTAGGTATAAACACATGCATGTACCACCTTAAAATTGACCAGCCAACCATGTCGAATCCTCAATCTGGCTGGAGCCTGACCTTGTCTGGGCTTTCCTATTCATTGCCACTAGGCTGGCTAATTATGGTAGTCTGGTGACTTATGAGTGGGTGGATGCTTTGAGAAATTTTCCAGTCTTGTCATCTTCTTCGATTCAGTCAATCAAAATGGAACTTTAATAGGATGCACATAGTGTGGAAAGTCTATTAGATCTACAGTTTCCTATTTTTAGTGTAGCTGTCTCAGTGGCCTCTTCTCTTTAGAGTTGAATTGAAAAGCGCAGCAGATGGGCGAGCAATGCAGCTGATTGTTCAGGCAAAGCTATGCATTCAGCCTACAAAGGAAGTGACAGTATTTCCATGTCTCCATAGCTTCCCTTGCCATCCAGCCCTCAGCAGTGGTGATTGAGGACAAGGAGAGGACGTGTGACTCCTTGCTAATGTGCATTGTCACAGTATTGAGTCATGGCCTCAGAAGTGGGGGAGGTGTTGGCGATGTCCTGAGGAAACCTTCCAAAGAGGTACAGAGAATTGAAGTAGAATGACATGGGTAAAAGCCCACTATTACTACATATCCAGAAACGAAATGATGGTAAACTTTAAGACATCTTGCCTAACTCTAATACTGAAAATAACAACTTGAATTGTGCACTAAAACATTTGCTCCGTTAATCTTGTTCAATCTGTAGAGGAATTAAAGTGAATGGACAAAAGTAATGCAAGATCTAAAAAAGGTATCTTTGTTTAATGAGCTCATGAGAGGATCACCAAATTTTCTTTAACTTTCAAACAATGACAGCATATTTAACCCAATCAGAATAAAATAGTTTGGGAGTCAGCCACACAAAGATACAATGTGCTGGCAGGTCAATGAGGTTGCATAGAGGACTTAACATGCCAGAAAAAGCATTAATGGTATTTACTTAACCAGGATGAAGTCTAGCTACCGCAACATGTGTTAGATTTGCAGCTGGAGCCATAGAACCAGGGCATGACTCATTAACTATATGCAAAACTCAGGGAGCTTAGCGTCCATATGCATTCTCTGTTTTGTTTTTAGTCACGTCGATGTGTTTAGCACATGATAACACTGTATGCAAACAGGGCAATATGAATCAGTTCAATTTCACCGCTGTGATTAGGATAGCCGATTTTTATGACCACTTGGTAAATTAGATCATCTGATATTTTTGACAAAACCTGAACTCTGACATATTTTAGCAACCTGACACAATACAGACCCAATACAGGATTTGGAATAGTTTTTAATAGTTTAGTTTAATAGTTAATAGTTTACTCTGTGTTTCTGTATTTTACCTTAAACATTCCATTCATGTGCCATTAACATTATTAATACATATTTATTTACTATGTTTAAATTTATTTACTTAGTTTTTGTTTTTGGACCTTTTTGGAGAAACAATATTTTTTATATGTCGTTACTGTAAGTACTATACTCTGTCACAAGAATTTCCTTCAGAAATATTCATTTTAACTTTTATCTTATCTTACATCCACAGATCAATATACCATATGTATACATCAATGATGGTCTTAAACCTCTCAGAAAAAAAATCAAAAATTTAAATCTATTTAACGTACCTAATTAATATTAATGATGTTGCTTACTTTGGATAAAACATCTGCCAAATGCATAAATACTGATAAGAAAAAAATAAATGCTAACATTATCAGGGACTTAATACTAACTGACTCAGGCAATCATCTATTTTGCAAATGAGGAAATGAATTCAATGTGTGGCGTTCATTAGCCTCAGTGAAAGCAAACTTGTGAATCGCCTCTGTGAATAACTGAATAAAGTTATTCAGAGAGGAAATTTGAAGTCTCACTGACATGCCACCTTTTGTTCAACAGGAGCCCCTTTTCGCAGCCCGAGTGATCTACGATCTGCTCTTCTTCTTCATGGTTATCATTATCGTTCTCAACCTCATCTTTGGTGTCATCATCGACACGTTTGCTGACCTGAGGAGTGAGAAGCAGAAGAAAGAGGAAATCCTGAAAACAACGTGTTTTATTTGTGGTGAGAGATTAAATAGATACTTTTTCAGTGGTGTGAGTTCAAGTCCAAGATTTATAGTCCATCTAATTATCGTCTAACGTTTTTGTTTTTGTTTTGTTTTTTTCCCCCTCCGTAAAAGACGTTCTGTGTTCTTGTCAATTAAAGACTGCCTCTATTTTTTTCTGAACATAATGGGTATGTGAGTCATGACCTCTCACACATTTTTTCCTGTCTTTTTACCATCATCTCTATATAGTTGTCGTACTCCCTTCCTCGAAGTCACTGCATCAGAAATGTCTCACAGTTCCAACTGAATCAGTTCTGCAAGCGATACTTGACTTGACGCACAACTGTACATCAGTGGTGCAGTACAATCAGCAGGCATGAATGCAGAGGGTTGCATATGATGATGAAATCAAGAGAAATTAAGCAAGTGGTCTACCCCCATGCCTGTTCTTGTATGAGCATGCGAGTATTGCGATGCAGCTTCACATCAGGGCTCTGCAAAATGGGGGCTGTTTTTCTGGGTAGTATAAACAAAGAAACGCCTCCTCTTCCCAGAATGAATAGTTAGTCACGGCAGGTGCTGATGCGGAGGTGGAGTGTTTCTTCCTGTTGCCATATGGGTCTTGACCATGTTAAATTGTACACTCACTCAAACACTGGCCTAATCCATCATTTGTTGGCATTGTATGAGACCTGTGGTTAGTCGTGCTCACTTCTACTACCATGTGTTGGGAAGCCATGTTAGGAGTTGTTTTTCTTGTTAACAATGCGCTGCTACGAACAAGAGTTTAACATTTTCAGCAAGTCTCACCTCTAAAAAAAAAAGGTTGTCTGCCCATTCTCCTGTGACCCTATTTCCTGTTGCTTTTTCAGTTAGTCACCCTCATTTAGGTCACAAGCTATTATGTCACGTTGCAACACAAAGTGTATTTCTTCATTCTTCCAAAGAAATTAGAGCACTATTTTTGTTTGCTTGTGTGTTTCTATGTGCGTTTGTGTGTGTTTTCTCTTCCTAAGGTTTGGAAAGAGACAAGTTTGACAATAAGACCGTTACCTTTGAAGAACACATAAAAGTTGAGCACAACATGTGGCACTACCTGTTCTTCATCGTTCTGGTCAAGGTCAAGGATTCGACAGAGTACACCGGCCCAGAAAGCTACGTGGCTGAAATGATAAGGGTAAGAATGTTTTCATGGATTTTGCTTTTTTTTAATTGTCCTGCACACAAGTAAAGATGATCTGAGAGTACAAGTCACAAGTACACAAGTACAGTTGTAGTCATCAAAGAGGTTACACTCCTGGCAACAAATAAAAACAGTATCTTTTTCTTTTTCTTCTTCTCGCTTTGACCTCATCTGTCCCAGGACTGCATGATGTAATCCATATCTCTGTGACCTTGAATCCTTCCAAAGTATTATCACATCAGTCAGCTTTGAAAGTGAGGAATTAACATTCAAACAGAGTCTGCCACTGGCATAAAATGTGTTAATCCTCTGAGGCAGCCATGACTTGCTTTAATCATTACACACACCTGAATGCAAAAACGCGTACACACACACACTCTGATCTCACCCTGCATATCACCTCATAATTAGCGCTCAATTATACCTGGGCTCATACTCATTATCACAAAAATGCAAGTTTATATTATCATTAAAAATGGTAATATCTCATCAGGGTCTCATATTAATGAGAGCATCAGACACACATACTTCTACTTTGGCTCTTCCCAGTATGTCGCAATTGATTAAAACAGACATGGAAACTTCTAATTAAAAATAAAGATACCAGAAAGAAACATTATTGTTTTGATGGTTGAATCACGCTCATAGCCTGTGAGCAATTAGAAAGAGTTTTTTTTTTTTTGTTTTTTTTTAAACTGCCAGAGGAAAGCCCCTTCTTGTGAAGTGGTTGCTTCCCTGACGCACTTGTGCTGCTGTCAGTTTCTGACAGAGTTTCTCATTAGATGCCATTCAAGCCCATTCCACTGCCTTTTGCCCTGATCTGCTGCTCTCAGTCTTGTGAGGAACCACCTGATTCGGGATTAACTGCTATTGTCTGTCCAATTAACCTTGCAACCTACTGAGCCAAAATTAGGTTTTTCAATGATGCATTCTGACCAGCTTTTGTATGGGCCGACTGAGCAAAGAAGGCACACTGGGTGCAAAAGACCTGTGACCCATCAGCTGACCCAGTCATCCTCAACCTTAGCCCTCGGCTTGACATGCATGTGTTTGATGCTTGTCTGAGTTGTCCACAAAGGGTGCAGTGTTCACAGAAATCTTCTCATTTGTTACATCATTCATGGAGATTATCTTTAAGTTCAAAGCTGGAATCATGATAAATGAAAGGAATATATTTTCTCAACACCATGTTTTCTTAATTCCATTTTCTTTTTCTTTTTTCATCTGCTCATCATAATATAGCGAGATGATGGCTAAAATGTTAAAAGAGAGGTGACATAGAACACTAATTTATTTCTTAATTTTCAAAAACACAAAATGCATGACAGAATCCAGTCTATAATTATCATAGAACTGCTGAGGTCACTATAAAGGCTGTTTATACTGGCTTTCTTTTTTTCTTTATGCTGCAATAACGTGAAAGAAACAACAGGATAGAGGGGGGTGTAGAAGTCAGACTACTCTGACAATGACTGGGACTGACGTCAATGGTGGAGGGCTCTGAGTGAAGTGTCACGTCAAAGGTACAAAGGGATGATGCTCTCACTCATTGCCCTGATTCCTACTATGTCCAACACTCTAAAATGTCCCAGCTCCATCGCCTGATTTGAAACATCTCAGCAAAAAAATTTAGACATCCAAGCAGACACAGGCGGATATTGTTCGATATTTTTGGTGGGGTTCATTTGCATGCTTGCACACTGAGGGGGGGCTGTGGCTTGTTTCATGAATGTGACGTTTTCTGTTGCTGTTTTAACCACACAGCATCCTGTTTCTCTGTCATGCCCCGTGCGGTTTTAATAATGAAAAATATACTTCCGTCATTTCCATTGAACCAGTGTGATGTAGAGTCTTAAGTCATGACTGCGCTTCTCAGTTTACTGGAAGTGCTTTCATTTGTAAATACAGCAGATGGAAAGAGAGCAGGGCTGCTGCTGATAAAGTCGTCAAACAAACACGTGTGTTGTTGGCCACAAGCAGAATGCAAAAATGTGGAAATGACCTCTGTCACATGCGGTTAATTTTTTTCTTCTCACAAACTATGTATGATTGTGGGAAACAGCGCTGACAGACAGACAGTGTCATGACAAAACTGATTTGTTTTGAAAATTAAAAGTATAGAAACTTCACATAACATATATTGCAGAGAATACAAAGACTATTAAGGTAAGTGCATTAAATGAGGTTCAAGCTGTGCTCAGATGGCATGTATGTGTGTTGGGGGAGGGACAGGTAAAGTAGGTAAACATAGCTTCTGTCTCTTTGCATTCAGGAAGTGGAACTTGCTCACAACAGTCTTCTATTCCTTTCAGAATGAGTGAGTGCTGCTCATTAGCTTAGTGTTGTGTGATTCCCCTCAGGCTGCTGTCTGACCCAGGACTGGTTTGTGGTTTGAACAGCCACCTCACTCGCCCATATGTCTTCAAATCAACCACTGAAACCTCGGGACTTTTCCAGCCCAGTTTGTCGGCACTGCTCTGTTTTAATATAGTGACCTCAGCAGCTATGCAGCATCCTCCCTTTTCATTCATGATGCATCTATGCTCATGACAGTTGTGCTCACTGAATTCACATGGCTGTGGCATAAGATCTGTGTTTAGCTTGTTAAGAATTGAACATACCAGTCAAGTTACAGAGGAACTTGGTTTTCAAATTTTTTTTTTTAATTTCAGCAGCACAAGTCCTCAAATGGCACTACAATAAGCGGTAAACTGCTCAAGATTTAAAAAAACAAACAAAAACCTTATCTTCAATGAATATAGCCAACTGTTTATTCAAGCAATTTCTGTATGTTCCTAAATGATGTTACAAAGGCAGTGTTGGGATATGGTGTTGCTACACAATCTGATGAAGAATTAGGACAGTTCTGGTTCAGTTCAAGTGTTGGTCCTATGATAAGATTTTTCAGCTTTTACCGCTTATCCATTTCTGGGTCGCAGGCTCACTCTGGGTGAGGGCGGGGTTATCCTGGACAGGTCACCAGTCCATCACAGGGTCAACACACAGAGACCAACAACCACTCACACTCACACTCAAACCTACAGACAACTTAGTGCCACCAGTTAACCCAAGCATGATGTCTTTGGCCAGGAGGAAACTGCAGTACGCAGAGGAAACTCATGCAAGCAAAGGGAAGAACATGCACACAGAAAGGCCCCAGGATGGGAACCAAACCCATGACCTTCTTTTTGTGGGTCAACAGCGCTAACCACTATGCCTCTGTGCTGCCCCCTACGATAAGATAATCCAAAAAAGCAGAAGAAAAGAATTAAACAGTGGCAGCACCCTCTCCAGAATGAAACGCAGGGAGCTGGTTTGGGATGAACCGGAGAGAAGGTGAAAGCAAAGTAAACTTTAAGTCAAACTCGTTGCTGGAAGCTTTTGCAAAAGTCTGGGCCAAATTTTGCAGTGCAATATTTCATGGCACAACTTTTTGTATTTGTATTCATCAAAATGATGATAGAGAGGCATAATTACAAAATGTAATATCCCTCTACATGCATGTTTTAAATGATCTAAACATAATGTATTTTAGGTCCTGTGATGGACTGGTGACCTGTCCAGAATGTACCCCGCCCTCACCCAGTGTGTGCTGGGATTGGCTCCTGCACCCCCCATGACCCAGAAGCGGATAATCGGTTGGAGATGAACAAATTAAAGAATGAATAATGTATTTTAGATAACACGAGTTAACTAGGGCAGCACAACGGCATAGTGGTTAGTGCTGTTGCCTCACAAGAAGATGATCACTAGTTTGGTTCCCAGTCATGGGGGCCTTTCTGTGTTAGTACTTGTATTGATGCAAACTTACCTTCTCTATACTTTCAGAGGTTCAGGTTTATTTTGCCTTCTGGTTTACCCCTGAAACTCAATGAGGCTGGTTCCTTAGATTATATGAAACCCTGTCTATCTTTAAGAGGCTTTGGTTCACTTCAGTTTCAGCAAGGAAATATACAGTCATGGTGTGAACTGCTTATTATCTTACTGCAAAATGTTATTTGTCATGTATTTTATAGGAAATGTTATATGGACATAAAAAGTTAACAGGGCTAGAAACTTGATTTTCATCAGAGAGGATCTGTAAATCCTTTTTTATTTATTTATTTTTCTTTCTTCTCTCACGTACTGCTGAAAAAGTGTCATTCATATAGAGAATTACAAAAAATATTTTATTAGAGAATCTTAATGAATCTGAATGAAAAATACATAGAAATTAATAATCACCTCCCACATATCTCAAAGTTAATAAAAAATAGTCACAGTGCAATTATTGTAATAGCTGATATTGCAATTTAGCTCCTTCAACCGCTCATGAAAAATGTGTTCCCACACTTGAACTTATCAAACCTCAGCTGGAACTGTTTCACAAAAAGATTGATTAAAAAAGGAAAAACAACAACAACAACAACAGATCAAAGAATGTCAAATGTCTCATGACTGAAATATTTGCGCATTACCAGTATATTGCTTTAGAGACATTAAATCATATCATGACAGATTTGATCAAAGTTACATTTTCAGTTGTTATTTGGTTTGCTGCTGACATCAATGTGCCACGTGTCAAAGGTCTCTTAAATGCCTGAAGTAATGTCTTCCAAGGAGAAATAACTCCCACAGCTAATATTTCAGACATACAGTCCTCAGTCTGTTTCCTACGTCCTGCTGCTCCTGTGAGTCACAGTTTGTGGCTCTCGAGCTGTGTGTTTCTCTTACTTTTACATATGCAGCGATGTGCATTGGATCAAATGATAAAACGCTCCTCCACCTTAGTTCACAGACTTTAGCAAGTTTGCCAAGTTTGTCGCATGCAGAATAAGGTGAGACGCGAGGGAAACATATAACCAATAAGTGAACTGGCTGTTGCAAGTGATTTCAAGAATGCCCTCACACCCCATGTGATTCTAATATGGAAAGTCCCTCATGATTAGTTTAATTCTGCTTTTAAAGTCAGCTTCAAATCACTGCAAACAGGCAGAGAGACAAAGCAATTCCTGTGATGAAAAACACAGATCAAATGGGGCTTGGCAGTTGTGCAAAATTGGTGTCATTCCTGTTTCAATATGTGAAGCAAGATAAAAATGAGACTAGTTTGAGGAATTTTAGACAAAGGAAAAATCCTTTGTCTTTTGTAAACTAAAACAGATTTAGCAGTTGTTAGATATATATCAATCAATTTGATTGTATTTTAATATGACTTGATCTCTGATCTCTAACCACTTTGACCTCTTTTTACTAGGAGCACAACTTGGACTGGTTTCCACGGATGCGGGCCATGTCCTTGGTCAGCAGCGATGCAGACGGGGAGCAGAATGAGATCAGAAATCTGCAGGAGAAACTGGAGTCCACGATGAAACTGGTTTCCAACCTCTCAGGCCAGCTGACTGAGCTGAAAGAGCAGGTTGGTTGAACTGATGCGGAACTCTGACAGAGACACAGACTTTGACTTAATCATGGAGATACCACGAGGAGCGAGAGAGGTTTTTGTGTAGATGCGGACGGCAGACCTTGCTCGAGGCTTGCTTGTTTGTCACTCATTGCCATTTAGGTGCAGAGATTACTAAATGCAAAAGGTGATGAGTCATAGTTCACAACACAGTTCTACACGCTGACAGCCTGATTTTATTCTCATCATTGAGCAACAACCTACCTTTAGGCTCTACCGAATTAGTGAGCAACGATTGAAGTTTTCCTTTTTTAACCATATATTGAGTTCTTTATTTCCTGGAAAAATTCCTCAGTATTTCTGTGGACACACAACTGCAAATTTTGGCTGGCCAGTCATTCAGTAAATGGCTAATTTTATAAGCACACATCTGCAGTGATTAAACTCACAGTTCAGTACAACTAAGTTGTGTAAGAAAATGTTGCATCTAACAGCGGTTTTATACAAAAAATTGCACAACTGGTCTGTTTCTAGTAAACACATTTGTAAAAATCGAAATGAGAACTATCTGTGAGGAAGTGAATGTCACCGAGACATTTTGACCCAGACAGCATACAGGGGGGATTATTATGTTCCTGAAACTTAAAAAGGGTACAGCGCATTTCACATTTCACTCCAGAATCAACGTTTGCTTTGCCTCCTTTGACTTTAATTTAATTTGGTTACGACTGGGGAAAAAAACTGCAATGGTGGTGTGGTGGCAAAAAGAAGTAAAAAGTGTAATTTCATTCATTTGAATCGGCCCCTTTTCCCAGAAATTTCAGCATTTCATTCAGAGCAAAGCACAAGCAGCAGCATCTCACTACAAGTCGTTTCTGTTTTGTATCATTCCTGGACAAATTGGCTAAATTAGAAAACTACTGTGTATAAAATGGCAGCATTTTGCCCCTGAGTTTAAACTGTTAAGCTAATGTGTTTTAGTGATATTTTCTCTTACGCATTCCTACAGTGTAGACGGCATTATATCTCCTGGAACACTCATCACAAGACCACTTTTGTCATCTCACTTTTAATGTTGTGTTTCAGTGTCAAAGTACAAATCCTTACATTACATTAATTAATGCTAATTCTTTGCAGACAACCCGTTCTTGTTCCTGTTGCTACAAAGGTTAACATTTATGTTATGACTCATAAGATGTGGTTGAATGCAGAAATTTCTTTTGACTGACTTTCAGTATTAGTAGTGTGTTTTGTGTGCTTTCGTCAGAAGACCCACGAATGTAAGTGTTTTAAAGGATGGCAGGATTTCAGAGGGGTTTGTCTAAGTTCAGCGTCTGCGAAGCGTGTATCGGTTTTTGTAAAGTGAAAGAATTAATCTAAGAAGATGCTAGTGGGGAGAGGTTGTCTGGATATGCAACTGAAGAACGCACAAGCTGCAGGTGGGATGATTTTTGAAATAAATCTCTGGTTTGTGGTCTTCAGATGACAGAACAGAGGAAGCAGAAGCAGAGGATTGGCCTGTTGGGGCACCCTCAGCATATGAACGTCAACCCCCAGCAGCCCGCATAAAGTCAACCAACAAGTCTCTGAAGGAGCTTCTGGACAGACTGTGCAGCTGCTCAGAGGCTGCACACCACGCAGACTGTGCTGAGTCTGCGTCTAACTTATAACGGTAGGGAAACACTGTAAAATAGGTAGTCATAAGACGATGTGTAGCTCTATCCCATGCACACGTTACTCCAAACACTAACGTTCACCCATCTCATTCTGTTCAGTTCAGTTGGAATTTGTGCCAAATGTTTTCTATGTAAAAATAAATTGGATTTTTCAACACTTTGCCTTTACTGGTTGAACTTGAAATAAAAGGGAGCTGACTGGACAGGAAGAATTAGTCCCATTTGTTTTTCATTGTTTTTTTTGTTTGTTTTTTTTTTTTTATTATTGTTATTATTATTTTTTTTTTACATTTTATTTATATTTCTGGCATAATGAACAGTATTACATGTGTCCTTTTGTACATTGTGCAATATATAAAATATGCAAATATTCCATCAGTTATGTCTTACTTAAAAGCGTGGGCCAATATTTTGTTTATTTGGATAAAATAGAGTTCTCTGTTGTCTTTACTTACTGAACTATAGAAAAAATACTGAATAAGTGGACCTTCTCAATTTTACTGTTTCCTTTTATTTGTTGAAAATGTGCATACTTCTTGGGTGTCTACCACACTTGATAGAAATAGAATATTGTGTGAGAACAATATATGCAGATAGTTTTCTTTCACCTGTGTCAATCCAGTGGTGTCATATCTCAACTTATTTTATGATAAACTCTTATTTAATTTAGCTCTAAATGACAGTTAGAGTTTGACCTGCCAGATATAACTGTATAGTTTCAATACCATTCCTGCTTTTATGATTTGCTCAGGAGTTGGATGACTTTTTTGCAGCAAACATGTTCCACTTGTGCCTGTTGTCCCCATTTTTAGTCTGTTAAATGTTTACTGCCTGCGCCGAGGCACTTACTTTTCTGCTCATTTTCACTAAGTTGAATTAGTTGGCTTTCATGAAGAGCTGTTAGAATTTTTTTTTTGACTACTGTCTGTACATAAGGTTTGCTGCTTTGCTTTTGTATAGAAAAACGAGATGGAGAAAAAATGTTACTCAAAATCAAAGTTAAAATGAATTTAAAAATCAAAGCACTGTCAATTTGTATATTAAAGTAGAATTATTTATTAAAATTGATGTAATAATCATTTACATCCTTTGGTGTGTGTGTGTGTGTTTTGTTTTTTTTTTTATGATAATTATTAAATTCTCAATACAAAATGAACCATTACTTATTTAATCACAGTGCCACAAATGGTCAATAAAAATCTGTCATATGAAAACTAAAAAATATGTACTTTTATATATAAAGATAGTAAATAACATTGTTATACTTGGCTGTAGAAATACTTATGTCCACTGTGTGAACTGAAAGTGACTCCGTTACACTGATAAATGATTCCATAAACAGCATACTTTTTATTCCACACTATAAAATACACTAATAATTTTAACTGGTGTTTTCCAGTTCAGAAATGAACGTAAGCCATGCCCTGCATTTATCTCGATGGTTTCCAGAGAAATGATCTCTGTCAACAGTAAACTTTCATCTCTGAAACCAACTGCATGTCTGCAGTTCATTTCATACAGAAACCTATTCATAGTAAAAATGATGATAATCCCATTAGATTTGGTTTTGTTTGAAATTTTGAGGAAATATCTAATTTGTATACATTATATATTTATACAGGATGCAGGATGTATTTTTATGTATGCATTTGGTTTACCAACATGTTGACATAATCAACATAACTTTATATTTTTGTCATGGTCAAAAAGAGCATGAATGAAATAAAGAAGGATGAGTTCTAAAGCGATAGGACACCCAGTGGGAGCAGCAGTGGCTTTCCTCTGCCGCCGCTCCGGGACGTCGGCGGGAGGAACTGAGCGGCCGGTCGCCCAGTGTGTGTGTGTGTGTGTGTTGGGCGGGGGGGGTTACGCATGACGTCACCGAGAGGGACCAGTCCCGGCCACGAGCGCGGCTCGACGTGACGTCACGTTGGGTACAAGCAGGCTAAACGGTGTCAGTACGGCGGCCGGGATGAGAGACGGCGCGTGGCGTGTCCCGCCACGGTGACTGTGTCATCCCACAGCCGGGGCACGTGCCGCCTCGGCGGGCTGGTACTGAGTGAAATGACACAGAGACGGTGATCACGTGACCCACGGCAGGCCGCAGAGAGGGGAAGAAGAAGAAGGTATGTCACCTGAAGTCCACATCCATTATGTTATATCACACTGATGTCGGTTACGTCATGAAGCCCGTAGATTATTATTATTATTACATAAGCTACACACAGCGTGTACATGGGCCCCTTTATAAATATATATTAGAAAGCTTTAAATGTCTCTCTGTGCGTCATTTTGAAAGAAAAGGCACAAACGGTGAGATTCCCTGTTCTGTTATTGCTGCAATAAGGAGCAGACACACACACTCACACGGGCTCAGGTTTTCGGTTGTTGTTGTTGTGTTTGGACAACCTCGGAGGGGAACTGTTGCCCTCTCTGGCCGCTCTGCAGACAGGAGCATGGTGGAACACGGGACGGGGAGTACTACACAGTACTACACATGCGGGTTGTACTCGAGCTGCGGGGCGTGCGCGCGTTCGTGAGTGAGTGAGTGAGTGGGTGCGCTCGCAGAGGGAGGGGAGGGTGAGGAGTTGAAAGCGCCGTCCGACACGTGAGGCTCATGTGACGGAGTCTGTCTCTCGCAGGGAGACGTGCCCGCAGTCACAGAGTTTATTTAACACGTAGTCAAAAGCCAGCCAGCGCTCACACACCGATCCGGCCGAGGAGCCTCCCCAGACGCTGCACACCGCGGCGACACACGCACCGGGAACAGGACTTACTTTGTCTCCTCATTCACCTTCCAGCGGCTTCTTCTCTGGCAGCTTTCGGGACAATTTGAAGGCTTCTTTTATTTAGCTATTTATTTCGGGTTTGATACCGAGACGACATGGAGAGGATTACCAGCGCGCAACCGCCTCCCTGCGTACCAAAACACGCAGCTCTGGATATAGCTGACATGACGGGGTAAAAGCAAGATTTAGTTTAGTTTTTCTCTCTTTTTTTTCATGCCATTCTCTTTAGTCCAGCCTTCCAAATTACTCACGTCTTAATGAACCTTAACGAAAGTTTGAAAAAATAAAACCTCTTTTCTCTTTTCTCCAAAGAAATTTTCCCATTTATGTGTACAAAGCCAGACGGGGCATGAAGCG
Source organism: Echeneis naucrates (assembly GCF_900963305.1). NCBI lineage: Eukaryota > Metazoa > Chordata > Actinopteri > Carangiformes > Echeneidae > Echeneis > Echeneis naucrates. Next base: position 20,771,148 of record NC_042515.1, on the reverse strand, counting down.
GGATGAGAGCAAGGTAAAGAAAAAAAAAAAAAAAACAAAAACAAAAAAAAACTGCATAATATTCATGCACTTCTCCGTATTAAGTAAACCGCCTGGAACTGCCACTTTCTCTTCAGGAGACCTACAAGTTGCCACACCGACTGATCGAGAAGAAAAGACGTGACAGAATCAACGAATGCATCGCCCAGCTGAAGGATTTGCTGCCAGAGCATCTTAAGCTCACTGTGAGTATTATCTCCTGCATATGGCATGTCTGTGAACAGCCAGGGAATCCGAGACGCCACATGGTTTTGCTGTTTGCTCCAGACTTCAGATTAACTTTCAAGAGTCTCAAAAAATTCAAAAGTTTTGGATTTCAGTAGGACAAAGTACACAGACAAATACCATAAATATTTTTTTGCTGACAGTTTTGTCCAAATTGTATTCCAAAAATGTTTTCACATTTGAATTAATCCTTGAGAAATGTATGTGTGTGTGTGGGTTGGGGGGGTAGGTGCGTGCGTGTGCCCGTGCGTGTGTAGATTGCATGACTTCCCGGGTGTGCTCGGCTTGTCCTCTGTTCAGCTGCAGAATGTGTTACATAAGAAAGATCAACATGCTTATCCAAGGTCTTCCTGTTTTAGACGCTGGGTCATTTGGAGAAAGCCGTTGTGCTGGAACTCACTCTGAAGCATGTGAAAGCCTTGAGTGCTCTCCTGGAGCAGCAGCAGCAGAAAATTATCTCTCTGCAGAAGGACCTGCAAATTGGTAAGTGTGATGTCTTGATGGAGTGTAGACATGAAACCCAAGCAGATGTTTTAGGCGAGGCATGGACACACTGTGCTGTCAGCGTGGAGGGGAAAATGGGTTTTCATAGGTTTTTTTGCGTTTTTGCCAACAGGTGACAATGGAGACGGTGTGGAGAACGGCGAGGAGATGTTCCGCTGTGGATTTCACTTGTGTGCAAAAGAAGTCCTCCACTATCTGAGCAGCCAGGAGAGCAGCAGGGACCTGACTCCTTCCAACGTCATCACCCACATCCATAAAGTAGCAGCTGAGGTTCTGCAGCAGAGAAGCAGCCCGCACCCAGAAGAGTCCATCCCTCACGCCACAGAAAAACCTCAGAAACACACTGGACAGCCCCAGAGGGCCTCCGAGGGCCCCGCTAAGAACTGTGTTCCTGTCATCCAAAGGACTTACCCCCACGGGGCAGGGGAGCAAAGTGGCAGCGACACCGACACCGACAGCGGCTATGGGGGAGAGCACGACAAGCGCGAAGCCAAAGCCCAGTGGTCAGAAATCCACGCAAAGGAGGGGGAGCACAAGCGTTCCGTTTCCGAGCACTCTTCCAGCGCCATCAAGCGAGAGGGAGACGAGCCTCAAGCCAAACGGGCAAGGTCTGATTCCACGGAAGAAGAAATTCTTGCCGCTCATGGCCCAGGAGGTCCCGGCAGCTACATGAGCTTCTCGCCCAACCAGCCCCCGTTCTGCCTCCCCTTCTACCTCATACCGCCACAGGCTGCAACAGCAGCAGCATATCTGCCCATGCTGGAGAAGTGCTGGTACCCCGGGGGTATGCCAGTCATGTACCCCGGCCTGAGTGGCTCCGCTGTGAGCTTACCCCCCGAGACGCTCCACTCATCCCTGGTGATGTCTCCTCGGGCTGGGTCTCCAGTTCCCCACCACATCGCCATGGACTCCCCCGCTCTCCACAAAGCTTTAAAGCACGCCCCCCCCTTAAACTTGGAAACCAAAGACTAAACAGACATGTTTCTGTTGGAAACTTGCCCTCTGAATGTTGAACGGGTTTAAATGGTTGGCCCACTGAAAAGACTTAAAACAAACAAATGCTGGGGTGTCCCCACAAACCACAGCGGCTGTTTGGCCGTCAGAACACTGACCCCAGCAAAGAAGCCCAAATAGTCTCCTCAGTGCATCGTCTGCCTCACACATTGACACGGGACTTTTTGCGGGCAAAGGCTCATATAGTACCTGTTGGATGGCTGAGAAGATGATCAGTTTCAGGGTGATGGGTCTTTTTTTTTTTTTAATTCACACTGTTCTTGTCCTCCATACTTATTGTTGAATGTCAGCGATAAACCCAGAATGTAAGGAAAAGGTCCCCCCCCCCACCCTTCCCCCTTCAAAAATGTATTTGGACCTACTTTTTTTGCACACTCACCCATCTTTAATGAATGTAAAGATTGAACAAAATCCCCATGTAGATGCTGCTTGAATTGTTATTACCTGCTGTAGATCTGTGAATGGAGGATCTACCTTCAGTGTTTGTCGCTCCTGTAACTCAGCAAATTATGGTTTAGGCTAGAATGTTACCAGGAAAAAAGAAAAAAAAAAAAAAAAAAAAAAAAAAAAAAGATGTTTGCCTCATGTCAACCAGACGCATCATAAGATGTTATTTCTTTCACCCTTTATTTGCTTTGAAGCTAAATGAACACAAATGTTTGTGATGTTCACAGAATTCAGGGCGTTGTCGTCGTACCAGGTGTGTCACTGACATCTGTTGAGTGATGTGGCCATGCGTGCTTTTTACGAATTGTGAGTCATGACTGTTTGTGCACCTAGATGGAGATCCTGTGAAGTAATGTCTTGTAATACTTTTTTGTTTATACTTCTCATACATCTCTATTTTTGATACATGACCCGCTGCATGTATTTACATTGCTACCAGAGGAAGGTTGACATAGTCTTCTGCTGTATGCCAGTAGAATGTGTACAGTATCGTGCTCAGCCAGATTTGCGTCTTGCCCACAAATTCCCAGTCAAGTTAAGGCCTGATCTTAGCTCATGCTGTTGCCTTTTTTAACACAGACACAACGATGGCAGGTGTTTAAATGTATTTGCTTTAAACGTTGTGTCATTGGCAAAGAGAGTGAATGTAAAGTTGAAACAAAAATAATAGTTTTGTATAGAAAGAGGTACTTGGGATTTTTATTTTGAAATGTAACACATGGTTGTTGTACATATTTTGTATATAAAGTATTATTGATATATATTAAAATATTAATAAAGCTTTCGCCCCATGGAATTTGTTTTTCACTTCCTGATGGCTTAAACGTGTTGTAGCCAGACAGCCTGACAGCCTTTCATCGCAGCACATACTTACATAACACTTACATAACCCATAAAGCAGCAGAGCCTCTGTAAATCAATAGTGTGTCTTAGACTGCATCCTGTAAACGTTTCAAAATCGAATCTATTTCTAAGGAATTGTGTGTGGTGAACTCTGGCATAAGTTCACATTTACACATTTACTTCTATTTGTTTTTATCGGTGCAACTTTTCGCCCATGGGAACGATTTAGTCAAATGCAGTCATGTATGTTGGATTCAGAAATGAAAACTGCTCTCTTAATTTAGAAACATCAGAGCGGTGGTTTCCTTTCTTTAAAAAGGTAGCCATTAACTACAGATTCACTGAATGCCACTTCACTGTAGTTTAGCAGCTTCTCCCCCATGCACTTGGTGCACTGTATGACAGTGTGCTGGGTTGGAGGAGAACATTTTTTTGACAACTTGAGAACATCAATGTGAATGGAAACAGTACTTGAGGTTGTGGAGGCAAGGACTGTAAGTCTTTGATTTACTTTCAAGTTTGATAATATGGATAATGATGCGTGTCCTCTAACCTTTTGCATGTTGGGTGCTGTTTCCTCAGGTGGTAACACTGTTGTGAGAATAAAAAGGCATGCGTCATGCACTGTCTACCACCCACCATGTGTCCCTGTGAAATGTGGAAATTTTCTTGTAATCACAATCTGGATTTTGTAATTTGATCTGCAGATCAATGACACACTTCCAGCAGGCTACCTTGAGATATAGTTTTCACATGTCTGCCGACAGTCCTGAAGGGCGAAAATGCAGCGCTGGCACCATCTTGTGGACTTGTATTATGCTTAGCAGCCATTTTCACACTGCTGGTGCTGGGAAGGTTTACCACTACCAAGACGATGTTGGCTTGAGGGAGACCAACTGTGAAGATGCCAGTAACAATTTCAAGCTGCTCTACCAATATTCCCAAATATGTCCGTGGAGTTTCATCTTCTTTTTTGTAAACACGGCAGTAACCAAGGGTTCAGAAACAAGAAAAAGAAAAAAGAAAACTGGGGGGAAAGTAACTTGAATGCATATGATCTATGCAGGGGAAATCAAAAAGTGTTTCCTGATGCCTTCTTACTGACGTTTATTTAACCAATTTAGTTTCAGTAAACGAATGATTCTGAATGATGGGGGCGTATATTTTCCTGGTTTCTTTTTAAAGAAATTGAAATTAAAAGTCAAAATATGACGGTAGCTCAGAAGACTCGTTGGCGTTGAGGCCACAGTTGTAAGTCTAAGAATGTAATTCATATCTTGAAGAGCGTAGAAGACAGTTAAAATATTTCAAGCAAAACACACCATGACTATCTGAATTAACAGATTTATAATATGTGTGTAATATGAGAGAGCTTGATAGTGGTGAACTTATCAAACGGTAAACCGGCTCTGTAGTTCCTGTAATGTCTTTTGGGTCATTTTTGTATTGTATTTGTTTGTATTGGTGAGATGTGCAAAAAAAAAAAAAAAAACACTCACACAAAAAACCCCAACCTTAATCTTAACCCCAAACCCCAAGCTACTGCACTTTTACTTTTAGTTTACAAGTTTCTACAGCCCCCAACTTACTAAAAAAAACTTTCTGTAGGTTAAAATCCTGCATGAGCACAATGATTACTGATGAGCTGTTCACAGCTGCTGCATACTGAAAAAGAGTCTGGAAACCTTCTCAAGAGGCAAGAATGTGAAACCAGCAAAAAGCCTGTGTGGTTAGACACCCACAATCGGTAAGCTCTTGGCAACAGTGGAGAGGGAAACTTGCTTTAAACTGAACATAACTGTAATTTAGATCAATTTATTGATTTATTTTATTTTCTTGGTTTACAATGTTAACTGAAAGTAGCTTCTGCTGTGGCATGATCTGGTCTGGTCTGAGTGTTGCAGCTTCAGGTGGTAATAATGGTTCTGCATACAGTGATAACAGAGTAAAAGAGGAAGCAAAATAAAAAATTCTCATGAGATACAAACTGGCTTCCAAGTAAGAGCACACCATGGAAATGTGATAACATCAGTAGAATGATTTTGTTATTGAGAAGTTGGCAAATAGAATTCCTATTAAAACAGTTGGTAACCAAAGTCATTGTGGTCAGGGTATGTTGTTGAACTAATGTGTGTGTGGATGTGGCGTCCACGGCATCTGGTGCTGGGAACAGTGTGTGCACTGTGAATGAGGCAGTGGGGAGAATCGTCAATGCTGAGAGGCTGATTTCAAAACATGTAGTGAGCGTTCACCAAAGAAACAGGTGACCTTTAAGAAAAAAATCCAAAAACACCAAATCCTTTGATCCAGCCAGACACAGGACAAGATGAGGACACAAATCTGCCAGAAGAATCGAATGCAGAAGGCCGTCTCAACACCTAAAAACAATCAGCCACATCAGATCCTACCGTGGCCTGTTTGGTTTAGACTTTGCCTCCCACCATAGGGTGCCCAGAGGTGTAGACATCGGTATGAAAAGTGGTGCATTTAACGTGCATTTCATTTAATCACAATTAAGGATTTTCAAATGCAACATAACAATTTTTTAAATGATGGCCCCCTTTAGAGGAAATTATACACCAAAGCATGTTATGGCGGCTGTGTGATTGATTGACAGATTCGCCCATCACTCCTCAGAGGCATCTTCTTATCGGTAAACACTTTCCTCTGGTAAACCAGGTTGGCTACGGCAAATTTACAGACTCAAGACTTCAAAATGGGTGTTCAAAAATTAGTCAGTGGTTACCGCTTGGCCCCCTTTGATTTACTGTATATCAAAAACCACTGCTTGCAGGCCCCATGGCCGCTTCTCAGAACCATCAGGTCTAGTTTCCCAGTATTACTTCTCATTTGACTAACCTTGTTTTCCAAACCCTAATGTGTGTCTCCGCAAAGGTCTGCAAGATGGTGGCTTCATGTGGCTAAGCTAAACTGGGCCCAAATGGCCATCAGACACTCACCAGCTCAAGATTCAATATTCAAGAGTCTGTATTTGTCACATGTGGATGTACAGGTACACCCTCAGTGAAATGCACTTATGAACAAGCACACTTGTTTTATATTTATTGATATAAAACAAAAGAAGACTTACAGTAGTAAAAGAAAAATAAAAAATAAAATAAAATATACATAAAATACAACATGACATTTAAAATATACATACAATATACATAAAGGAGGCGTGAGGATAGCGTGTGTGGGGGGGCTGAGTGTTATGTTGGGGGTTGTGACTAGGTCTGACACCAGGAGGGCACCTCAGTTTCCCAGGCTGCTGCAGCTGTTGCCTTTTCATTGGGCCCACGTGAGGAGTGGCCCCTCCCTTTGGAAGCAGTTTGGAAAGGCCCGACCAGAGGCTGTTGTTCCTGACAGCACAGTCCCCTGGGTGACTGACATATAAGCCTAAACAAGTTGGTGATACTCCAGATTTCTGTGCACTGACAGTAATCGACCTGTTGTCTCAGAGGAAACCACAGCAGTTCAACCCAACGACATGACTAAAGAAACATATCCTCATACTGTCGGGTCCGCTGTTAAAATTATATTATAATGGTGCTGTTTTGGTGTTACTTGTGTCAGTGACATTGTGACATTTGTTGGTGCCACAGCACAGAGGACAGACTGAGGAGGGCTGAGGTCAGGGTGCACTGAGGAAAACTGAAAGAGGAAATGACACAAAGCTTTTTCTGTTTACTAATTTCACGGCCTTTTCAAAAGCCAACTCGTGATGAGGCTCCATGTTTGCATAAAGCCTTATCATGGTAGGGACTCAATAGCTCAAGTGTCATATCCAGACAACAAATTGTTACTTTTTTTTTAAAAAAATGTAAAGTCATTTGATTCCAGCCAGTGCCTTTCTATGTCACCCTGCATGCTTTTAACGTTGTAAAGCAAAGTGAAAGTATGAGTGGCTTCCAGTTGTTGACCAACTACTGCTGCCACCTCCATTTGTATGGCTGCTTCAACTCAACAACAGCAACAACAACAGCGACTTGGCGATAAGCGGGCTTTTACTCCGAAAGTCCCGCAGCGGAAGTGTGACTGCGGCGCCTGACGGATCGCGGCTCCGTCGGTGTGACGGTCACTGTTCCGCCTCAATGTCGGGCTCAGCGGTGCTGCTTGTCGGGCTGCTGCAGCTGCTCCTGGCCCGGGCCGAGCTCTCCCCGCCGACGCTCAACATCAGCCTGGACGAGGCTCCGGAGCTGCGCTGGGCGCCGCTGCTGCGGGTCTTCGACAGAGACTACCTGAAGAAAGCCGCAGCGGAGGTCATTGAGTGAGTTTTACGCAGAAGCTTTTGTGTGTGTACTGAACCAGACCTTCCCGGTGATCACACAAAGTCTCTATTTCTACAAAATCACCACAGTGCAATAAGGCTGACTCTTTCTGAGAGTCAGCCTTATTGCTGACTCTCTTGCTGAGTGTCTCAGAAAGTTTCACTTTCTGAGACACTCTTAGTGGTGCAAAGAGATAAGTTGGAATGATTTCATCAGAGATATAAAAATTGAGAAGGCAAATAAACCTATCCTAAATAATGAACACATGCATCTTTAAGTGAGTGGCTGAATTACTTATCAACGAAAGGACTTTGCTGCACTGATTATCTTCTAGTATAACTTTAATGACAGTGACTGCTTTTATTTTTGCTTGCTGTCAGCTCCACTATTCCAAAATGGGTGCATCATGCAGTTGCACCAGTTGTGGCCTCCCTGGAGAAGTACGTTCCTCAGCCCTATGCAGGGGAGATCCGTGGCATGGCCTCCAGTTTGGGGGGGGGCATTGCAGATATCATCATGCTGAACTTTGCCTATGAAGTGTCTGCGTATGTATGATTAAATATCTCCTCACACGCACACAGTTCTTCCAACTGTGCAGGATCAATGTGAAAAGTCGACTAATGCATGCAAACAAACTATGCATTTCTAGATTTTGCACTAGCATCATAGCTCAGGACAAAAACGGGAACGTGTACCATGGCAGAAATCTTGATTATCCACATCCTGTTCTGAGGAATCTGACTATCAACATAATTTTTCTCAAGAAAGGACAGGTACAGGAAATTTCACTGTTTTACTATTTGAATAAAAGTCAGCTTCGCTTCCTCAAATGATATTAAGGCTAAGAATAACCTTTTTCAGCCTTACTACTGCTATACTGCTGTTATTAAAGTGGACGTAGAAAGAGGTGAAGCCAATGACGAGGAGCCTTAAACCTGCATCACTCATCACACGCTCTCTGAACTTTGTTTATTTAGTTCAGAGAGAGTGAGTGGGAGTTGCTGCAGGGTTATTTGAGGTCTTGTTGAAACTCCCCTTCAGGTAGCCTACCGTGGAACCTCTTTCGCTGGCTATGTTGGACTGTGGACGGGACAGAGTTCTAACAAGTTTACCATCTCTGGTGATCAGCGAGGTGAGGCCACACTCCCTCGCTACTGTCCTCTCAATGTTTGTCCAGAGAGGCAGCCCTTTTATTATTGTTTCTTCTTTTGTTGACATTTGTGTTTGCTGTCATCAGGCACTGAACACTGGTGGAACTGGTGGAAGAATGTGGTATCAGCTGTCCTCTATCGGCGATCACCGGTCAGCTGGCTGGTGCGGGAGGTGGGTGTGTCATGGAAATGAAAATATGAGGGAATTCACAGAATAAGGAATTGAAACTCAATGTGTGTAACTTACGCAGACACTGGAGGAAGCACAGGACTTTCAAGATGCAGTGATGCGTTTGTCTAAAATCCCCATCATCACTGGGGTGTATTACATCGTGGGAGGGGTGCGACCACGGGAGGGGGTCGTCATCACCAGAGACCGAGGGGGCCCGGCTGATATCTGGCCACTGGATCCTGTGAATGGAAGGTAGCCAAGATAAAGGATCTGTCTGGCATCTTTTAAGGCATGCGTTGAGATTGACTGCACGACGAACAAGTTTTTTGTTCCTGTTTCAGTTGGTTCAGAGTGGAGACAAACTTTGACCACTGGCTTCCTCCTCCAGCCAGGGATCATCGAAGGTCGGTCATCTCACACCATGAACGCATCAGCAGTTTAGTTGCTGTTATTGTTATTACATTGTTGTCATGTGGTCATTTCTCAGAGAAGCAGCTAACAAAGCTCTAAATGCTACTGGCCAAGATCACATAAACATGAATTCACTTTATCAGGCAAGTATGAACCAGAGTGCACCTGATACTAGGGGAAATCGATAGTACACATTTGTAAAGTCAGAGCTGATGTGTGGATTTGTAACAGAGTGTTGTCCTCCAGGTTTTGTCGCTGTATCCAGTGTGTAATAGGTAAGAATCAGTTCATTGTGCTCTAATTTATTTGTGGGATCACATGACTGTTCTTGTTGCTGAGATGGGGAAGTGGTGTGCATAGTTCCGTTTGCTTACTTCTTAGCAATCTCAATAGGCCTCTGTTTGAAACCTGATTTCAGCACGTAGCAAGTTTCACATTTTGAACGTGTCTATCTTATTTCAAGTGGAGGTTTTAGCATTGCATCATATTTGATCCTATCCAATGGCCACTTCCTTGACACTCTTACAGAATTACTGTTTACACGACCACAATGACTGCAGCGACTCCTGAGAAGTACAGCACAGTTGTCAGACCAGAGGTAATTACTAAGAATCTTAAATATATGTTTTTGTTTGCTTGTGCTCCCAGTTTCTCTGAAGAGTTGTAGAAAAAGAAGAAAACGCACAATATGACAAACTCTCTCTTGTGTTTTCTGTTCTCTTTGAAGGGCTGTTCTGAGACCAACTGAACTGACCAACAAGCACTGATTTTTGCTGCTCTGCCTCTGAATTAACCAACGTGGTTACACACAGATTCATAATCACAAGCAATTTATACAACAAAGGGGAAATGCACTAATACATTTTTGGGATGACAATGCTTTTCTGCTACAGATCAAAGATCAAAGATAAATGTGATTTTTTTTTACATGCAAATTGTACATTAACCTTTCCAGTTGCGAAATGATCGTGATCGCCTGGACAGAGACTTCGAATATTCTCAGGGCCCAGAGGAGGAAGTTTCTCCCTATAATTTAAACATTCTTCAGTTTTTAAATATGAGTGACTGAGTGACCAAAGCTCACCTTTGACAGTGTGACAGAAGCATGTTTGTCACACAACGGCAGAGGTGAGGGGAGGCGTTCTGACTGTTCCAGATATTTTATCATTGATAAGGGGCTGATTAAAAATGTTTTGATGTTGTGCTTGTGTTATCATTATTTTCTTTACACCAGCTGGAAGTTGGGAATGCACAACTGTTTTCAAACTGTTTTTATATAATTTTTTTTTTTTAATATAAAATTTCATTAGTCTTCTCTGCAAACTATAACTGTAAAACTATACAAGCTTTTGTGTCATGGTACATTTTTATATACTTTGTATAATTCAACTTGACACAATGTGGCAGTTAAGAACACTGAAAATCTTTCATGAATCAACAACGGGAACAACTTTTGTTGTGCGTTTAATGTAGTTTTTAAGAGGATTAGAGTAGAATTAAAGAAGGGTAAGGGACATCAGCAGCATTCAGCAGGAGGTCCAGATTATAGATTTGTTGTGTTTTTCTCATCATCAAGCTAATAGAGCTTTAATGAGCCTCTAGGGGCAAAACTTATACTTATTAGCCATCCGAAGGTCCTGAAAACTGCCTTAACAATAACTGGTTTTGTACTGTGTCACACAACAGCAGGCATAATAACTGATGGTTGTAAGGTTAAGGCAACTGCAGTCTTCGATAATTACCTCTTCCTTCACCAGTACTGCAGATCACCAATGAGCCAGATATAACACATTGTTAAGGCCACCATGTCATCCATACACTAAATGCATGAATAAATAAACAAATGCAAAATAAAAAGCATTACATGAACAGAAAACACAATTTTTATGCTCACACGTACGTAGTAGTGTGACTACAAGACTACATACGCTTAGGTAGTCTACAGTGAGACAAATCCAAACACTTCAGGGACAGACCTTATTGGTTTTCCTGCCCGGTGGCCGACGCCTTTTGCCGCGTTTCCACATTCCTGGTCATCTGCCTCACTTGTGTATTCCCAGTCATTTTATTGTGTTCCATTCACCTCCGTCAGCCACTTCATCTCATCATGGTATTGAAGTGCAACATCTACTGTTAGTAATTATCATTTAAAGAATCTTCTAATACGACAGTGCTGATTACCATTTATTTTCCTTCTGAATGTGTCTACCTTATCCAATTGCACTTTAATTAACCTTCTGTTGCATTTGAGTTTTGCTTCTAATCAGGTATTCCATTATCCAAATATTTTTTCTCCTTTGCAGTAACATGTAATATCCATTTATTCAACATAATGCCTTGTCACACAGGTGCAGTCATACAGGTGACAAGTCATCTGGAACTTATCCTCCAATTCTGTTCAATTCAAACTTTCTTTCTGACTGCTCATGGGGATAGACAGGCTAGCACATGCCTGGATACATGAGCTAATGTATGTGTCCCCCCCCCTCTGATTCTGATAGCAATGCACTGGCTCATTTAGTCCTGCCACAGGGGGGCAGAATGTGTTCCACCTACACCTGGCATGCTTAGCACTGTGGACCTGGCCAATTTAGACAAAGCTTCATTTCCTAAGCTAATTTTCACAAGAGGAAGCATGCCACAAATACAAAGGCAGCAGCTATTGGCTGTACTAACATGTCATACTCCATCTTTGAGACTGAAGGTTGAAATGTTGTAAATCCTGTCTGGTGGGAGTAGGCCAATTCACAACATCCTCTTGGACCTCAATCCAAGAGATCCACTGGGCTGTTTGATCACCTTCAGCAAACTCCTGGGCAGCTGGCCTCACGTCTCGAATTACCTCCTTAACATTAAGAATCCACTCATTTCAAAATGTTCCCTGTATGCCACCTCATATAATCCCATCACTCAGGGGTTCTTCCATGCATTTCTTCTTGGTGAGTGTGCCATGAGCTGACAGGGAATGCAGACAGCCATTGGGAGGTGATGCTCAGGGGAGCATGTGCAATGACAGATGTGGCACAGGCTTTGCCTAAAAACCTCCTTGAGGTCATAGCAGAGGGGAAGAAACCTTGGAACCAGAAAAGAAACCTTACTCAGGTCAGCAGGTCAACAGTACAAAACAACATATGTGCAAAAAAAACCCCAAAACATTTCTGTTATTACCCGATGCATTGACAGACAGTCAGGTAAGTTAACAGTGTGTTTGTTGTCTTGAACCATGGATTTTACCGCTTCCCAGTTGGCCCCAATCCTGCCATTGCTGGGTATGTTGGCTAGGATCAACTGGAGCCAATCCCAGCTCACATTGGGCGAGGGGGGTACACCCTAGACAGGTCGCCATTATATATAGTATCTATTTCGTCCCCTAAATGACTCCCATGGTTTTAATATTTCACTTGAACTCATAACAATCAGCATGCATTGTTTATGTCACGTGAATGCCAATTGAAACTACCTGTTAACTTGGAAATTTGGTTAATTAACCTCTCATAATCAGATATATAAAAAAGGGCAAGATGGAGTTGAGAGCATGATGAGAACATTTGCAACTCCAATATACAACAAAGTCATGACTTAGTCATGTTGGTCCAGTCTTTCCTTAATAAACATCTAAATGCAGAGAAACGTTCACTGAGAAGCATCATTTTGGAAGCATATGGCAGATGACGTTGATTTCAACGCATAAAGTTGGACTTACTCAGATAGCTGCATTTGAGTATTCTTATTCAAACATTTAACTGTGACAACAACAAACTGTTTCCATACAGTTTAAATTATAAATCGCTAATCAGGCTATCAATAGTATTCCTTTGAAAAGTGTTTGTGAAAATGTAAAAGCAAGCTCTGCAACTTGGGGAAATATTAAAAATACTATTATGAATGCTATTACAGTGTTATACATATATAATGATTCACAGTTCCTGTCTGAACCCATCAAACATCTAATGTTCGTGCCAGTCAAGTTCTGCAGTCGCCGTGCGCGCTCCCGACGAACCCGTGCACGCCTCAGAACCAGCAACACTTGTCGGCGGGTCACATGATATGACAAAGCAACTAGCTACTTCCTGTGTAGACTGCTAACAAGTTCACATCCAGACGGCCGCAGCGACAGCGACTGCTGTGTCATCCAAGATGCTGGCCCTCATCAACAGGCTTCTGGACTGGTTCAGGTCCCTGTTCTGGAAGGAGGAGATGGAGCTGACTTTGGTGGGACTTCAGTACTCCGGGAAAACCACGTTCGTCAACGTGATTGCAGTAAGTGGCGAGCGACCCGGTGCGGGCCCCGGCTACTACCTGGGAGAGGTGGTGGTGGACGGTTTACGGACGTACAGTCCGCTCCTCCGCACACTCGAGGACGGGGCAGTTGTGTCTTTTTTGTTTTATTTTGTTTTTGTTGTTGTTGTTGTTTTTTTTTTTTGCAAGTAAAAGCGCACGGCAGCGCCTCTGCAGGGCGGGGAGGGGGCAGCTGTCGGCTAGCATCTGCTCGGTGGGCTACGAATGACGGAGTTCTCCCCATGACTGCACGCCCCGCTTGTGAAATCGGTCATGTGGACTGCTCCGAGCGGCCGCTGCTGCTGTGTCAACATCGGGGCCGCGTTGACAACGTGAGCCGCGGCTACATTTTGTAAACAGCCTGCCTCGCCTACGTCATCGCATTTGTGTGTAAAAGAAGCCCGAGAGGCCTGGGGCCATCACAGCCGCCTGTACAGATCAGCCTTATAGACTTTAACACATGAAACAAAGCCTGTCTTTGACGATCTTCCTGTATGCAAAGCTGATACAGCTGAGGCCAGCAGGTGGACTGGTGCACGTCCACACTGATATTTTGTGCCACATCATTGCTGGAGCAGTCCATCTTGCTCATCCTGCCACAGCCTTGGCCTGCTGGTGCATGGACTGGAGCTTTGTTTATTTCTGTTTCTAGGTGATAGGCCACACACTGTACTCCTCGTGTGAGTACTGTAGAGCTGCCCCTTCATGGATTCATCACAATAATAAATGCAGTGGTCATGTCAGGTAAAATACACATCTTCCTTCATGCTGTCTCTTTGACTGGGCCCAGGCTGTGCATAAGCCACACCGCCAAGGCTGCTGAAGTTCTGTATTGTATTAAGATTTCTCTTTCCCCCTAAGAGCAGTAAACTTTAAAATCTTCAGTTGAGTGACACGTGCTATGGAGAAATGTCGACTGCCCTTAGCCCTTTGAGCCTCAGCCTGGGCTGGCCACAAAAACCTTGACTTGCAGCTAACATATAGTATGCTGATGCATGGATGGTATCATCTCATCATGAGTCATGTAGTAAAAGGGCAAGTGTTCAAAGTAAGCCACATGCTACAAGCGGCTAATATTGCTGTTGTAATCAAATCATTTCTTTAAATATTGTGACCCTGTGCACAGAAGTTAGTCACTCTTCAGGCTCTTCATGTGACTTCTGAATCAGAGCGAACTATGTAAACATAAATACATAAATACAATCTGAAACCCTGACAATCCAGCTGACACAATTGGTTTGTGTTAGTGACCTCCTTTGCGGCATTGCCTCACATTGTAACATGCAGTGTTCACCAACATGATACTGTTTGTCTCTACGTTTGTCTCATCCAGTCCGGCCAGTTCAGCGAAGACATGATCCCCACAGTTGGTTTCAACATGCGGAAGGTCACTAAAGGAAATGTGACAATAAAGGTAAGTTAACAACCAAAGTTGTCCAGCAGGATGCTCTCTCTGATCACTCAGATCAATTTACCAACAGCCCAGTGCCTGTGTAAAGCTGTGAACTCTGCACTGAAGAGCAGTAATGGTGCAGTGATTGCGTTTGTAAAGAGAATAAAGTGTTACACAGGCACTTTTTTTTGCTTATGACTGTATTTTTGTCCATTAGATATGGGACATAGGTGGACAGCCCCGCTTTAGAAGCATGTGGGAGCGCTACTGTAGAGGAGTCAATGCAATTGTGTAAGTTCAACAGCACATGATCTTTGTGCCTGGAAATCTGATTGCAATGATACATAAACGTGCAATAAAATGCCTATTCACCATGTTAATGTTTGGCTTCATTTCAGTAGTATCATTCATTTTTTTTCTCATTGCTCAGTTTCATTGTGCTGTTCTCTGATCTATATCTGGGCACACCATCATTTTGAAGTGAATGGGTGATTAAATGCCACCAAACATATATTGACAATGTTCTTTGCAGTTACATGGTGGATGCGGCAGATCGAGACAAGATAGAAGCTTCCAGAAATGAACTGCACAACCTTTTAGACAAACCACAGCTACAAGGAATTCCCGTAAGAGGCAACTTGCAATTTTTTAACTAAAGGGACATATTTCAGACTCTCTTTGGTTTATGGAGTTGATCGCTGTTGCTCTGGTGACTGTAGTCACTGTAATCACCACAGCTAATAGCTTGCAGTGATTCAGCCTTGATGACATTATGCACAGCAGTCATTTCAACCCCTTTTTAAAACTTTTTAATGAGTTTTCAATATCTTAAGCTGACACATAATTGACTTGACAGGGTTTGATGCGCTGAATCAATAGGGCTCCAGCTGCTGTGACTTGACACCGCATATGCAGGCAGTTTATTTTGTCCTTTAATTTGTGTTGGGTAGTGCTTTAGAGGGCTGACAAGCTATTAATAGCATGAATATATACAGTATGAGTGTATACAGCAAAACTGCATGGTACATTACAGCAATAATTAAGAACTTTTTAGGTCGTCTGCTCACCCTGTGTGATAACACTGATGCATTGCTGTAATGCATATTGATTAGATTATTTTTCCTCGTCTTCCAGGTTCTAGTACTGGGAAACAAACGAGACATTCCCAACGCACTCGACGAGAAGCAGCTCATTGAAAAAATGTGAGGAACTCCAAATATTTAGCTTCTTTTGGTAATCCAGCAGCAACATAAGGATATGAGTTGTAACTGAAAGCTAAGCTAAATCTAATATGTTCTTTCCTGTCACTGGTTTGTTTGTCCATCTTGCACCAACAGGAGACAATCCAAAGACTGGAATATTTTTATTTTTTCCGATGAATATCAACTTACACAATATGGTTAAAACATTGTGGCTGGTGTGCATATGTTTGTGATATAACAGGCATCAGTCAAGCAATTTATTTCTTAATATCTGAAGTTGTGATTTCATCTTCCCTTCTGCAGGAACCTATCTGCCATTCAGGATCGAGAGATCTGCTGCTATTCTGTCTCCTGCAAAGAGAAGGACAACATAGGTAAACATCTTGGGGTTGGGCCATAGAGCAAGGTTACCACCAGATAAGACAGGAAACTGATTAAAAGCTGTCTAGATAAGTCTGAATTAAATTAGCATAAAAAAGAATCTCCCTTGGCTACCCTTTCCCTTTCACTCTGGTGGATTGAGTGTGGTCGACTTTTCAGTCAGATAAGTCAGACGAGTTGGATTTATCAGTCTTATTCATATTACTGTCAACTTGTGCACCTTTCTGCACAGGAGAATAAAAAAAAAAGCCAATAGACAGTTGTGACTTAGGACAGTAGCCTCCCTGTAAGTATCTTTTTCAGTTTGATCACTTTTGTAAAATGCCTGTTGGACTGAATTTAAAGAATCAGTCCTGATAGTTTTCTTTTTATATAGTCCAACTAATGCAAACCTTTAGTTTCTAGAAACTGTTACTTCTTTCATTTTATTTTATAAAGAACCTGGAGTACTTCTTGATGCTCAAGAGCTGAGATGAGCTGAGCTGTTAACTGTCATGTTGCTTCTTGCACATTAATTTCCAGCACTTAAACCAATCAATCAAACCATATTTATATCTCAGAGTGCAAGTCAGCGTATTTATCAGAGGGCTACTAATTAGCCCGTACACATTTAGACAGTAAAACAATGAGGTATAGCAGTAATAAAAGCAGTAAAATATATTTCAAAAAGTAAAACTCATTAAGGTAATGGCTCAAGAAGGGACAGCAGAACATGATAACAATAAAATAAAAAAAAAAGTACTGACCATAAAACATTTATGATGCAAAGAAAATTCACATTACTCACATTGGACTTGAAACTTCACTGGTAAATCCATCCGGCCCTCTTATGAAAATTTAAATGACTCCATGTCAAATCTTATTTGCTTGCTGGAATCATTTAAATGTCTCTTTCCTCCCTGCAGATATAACACTGCAGTGGCTCATTCAGCATTCAAAGTCGCGGAGAAGCTGAAAGTGATACCCTCCCCAGTCGCAGCTCTGGCCTCAGCCGTCTAATGGTCATGGGTCCTCGACAGTCATCCCTTCCACTGCCTCTGTGAAGTAATCCAGCTCTCTCTCTGCTCACTACCATCACCACCTGCATCACCCGGTACACTACCATAGATGTGTAGCCCCTGTACAGCACTACCGCCACCCCCAACTATCTGGAGTCTTGAAAACTTGTCTCAGTACTGCGCTAGAAGGTGGATTGTCCATACCCATCATGCCTTACTGCCTATCATTACAGACATGCTCTCTTCTGTCAGTGTACATCATGGGGGCTCTCTTTTGTTTTTGACACAGGAGTCTAATGATATTCCAGTGTACTGTTCCCTAACTAGGATAGAGCTCTTCAAATCCCACAATCAAGCATCCGCTTTTGTTGCCTGTCAGCATTTGGTGTTTACGTGACATCGTGTGATTGTAGTTTTTTGCCAAATGATGATGGTTGCTTGCGCTAATGCCTTCAATTCCTGATAAACCCCATCAGCAATGTAGCCTGCATTTAATTTGCTGGCATATGGAAGCATCCATTTTATTAAATGACTTAAATTCAAGTTTACACACAACATAAAGATCAATAGAAGGTAAGACTGTGAATGGTTGTTGTGTCTGAAGGAAAAATCCTAAGATACGTCAGCAGATTTTTAAGTGCCTTTGGCTCAGCGAGTGTTCCAATCAGACAGTTATTACACAATGCAACTTCTCACCCTTCATAAAAAAATAAACAAACAAAAAAAACAAACCAAAAAAAAAGTTTAAATCCTTTGATTACACTTAACACCACCTCTAGACAATCTCATTTTATGTTTTCTAATCATATAAACACATTATGATGTCTGAGAAAAGACAGCACTGGTCTAACAATGACAAAATGAGGAATGAAGTCATGGATGACAGGGGTGCGAGGTGAACAAGAAAATGTTACATTTTGTTTGCTATACATTGAATGCTATTTTATGTAGCTCAAGATGTGGGCTGACTTTTGCTTGCTGTTCTCAGGTTGAGACTTTTTTTTATGTCTGAACACAAGTGTGCTCAAGTGTTGGTTTCCTAATCTCTATTTTGCTCTTCGGGTTGGACAGCAAGTGTAGGCCGTCAAGCTGACTGAGATGATGGAGAGCTAGTAGTTGAAAGTATTGGATGTGTGATGCCATCCAGGCCTCGTCGCACCCTTTTCTGCACCCGAATGTCTTTGTGAAAGTCTTAGTAGCCCAAGGACAACGCCACTCTCCCAAAATCAGCACACTGATTGACTCGTCGTTTCCTTTCAGCGGACAAGACAATGATCTCTCCCAGGTTCAACCACTGTATATTAATCTGTCCCTTGCTTGGCCAGTGCATTTTGATCAGGTTTTTTTGTGTCTGTCTGTGTGTGCCACTAGATGGGGGTATGTTATCCCTTCTGCTACAATACTACAAGTGGGACTACTTGGCTCCTGCATTTCACTAAAATGTTCCACATATCCATCGCAGACTCTTTGTTATCTCACATGTTGTACTGTGTCTTTTGGTGATCGTTGTAATCCTAAATGTCGATTGTTGGGACCACAGCAGCAGTGAGGGGCTGTAATTGGGTGACTGAGTGGGTAATTTGGGGAAAGCTTTGTTACCTGTGTAATAATATAGCCTATTTGCAATTTGTATGTGCATGTGCTGAACTTAATCACATTCAATTGCAGACTTTGTAAATAAGAAGTAAGCATTTTTATTACAATAAATGCTCCTGTAGATGTAATGCACTCTTTCCCTGTGATTGCTAATAAATTTGTTTTTATTTTTAAGGATCTCAAGTGCTGCATCGAAATTCCTTGGTAGACTGTCAGCTTACTGTCTCACCACTAGGTGGAGCCAAAGGCCTTTCCAAGGAAACTGAAAGGGCGCTTTGAAAGCACACTGAGGGCTCTCGGCTTATACGTGCAATATCTCTTTTAACATTTCCTTTTTATGCGTATATAATTTTACATATATGTGTATGGTGGTAAATGTGGGTTTTTGAGAGATTTGCAAATGCGCCTGATTTAAAAAAAAAAAAAAAAAACAAAAAAAAACGAATGCAATTTTCAGCCTTTTTTGCACTGCAGTTCTTGCTCAAAATCTCAAAACACCTCCATCCAAAATCAAAGCCTATTGCTGGCACCCAACTACACCCATAATACACTTGTTTCTTGTAATTTCACACAGACTTTACCTCTCTGGTAGCGAAGATTGCCGTATTTAATATGTTGCATGCAAATCCCACAGTAGATGGTTAACACATCTTTGTGTTTCTTGGCAGAATATTCCAGGGAAACGCAACACTCTGCCCTTGTTTTATCATTAGCAGAGAGGGAGCTGCAAACTAGGGGGTAATAAAGCAAACTGACTTCTCACAGCTGGAGCCGTAGAGCCATTGTGAAGGTATCCTGTACTGTTAAAGCAGGAACACCTTAATTAATCTAATTTCTTAAACATAGCGTTTAATGAACAGCTGCTGGCATTTATTGTATGTCAGGGAGGTAGTTGGAGCGTGTTGACAGATATAGGTGTTAACTGATGAACTCCATGGTGCAGCCGAGACCGTAGCCTGTCTGTCCACACCGGCCCTATATGCATGTGCACGTGGGTTCTTGAGTGTGTGTGGTTTACAACTGCAATAACTGCAAAGCGATTAACTGTTGGATACAAATCTGCCTTAAGGATTTATGCAGAGAGGTCACTGAGAGGACCTGAAAGTGCGACATACTATTAATGTAGTTACACTCCATTACCAATACGCTCATGATGTTATACAACATGTTCAGCACCCACCTGTCACATAACCACTGTTCGCATTTCCTAGGGGTCCAAACTCTTCTATCCATCCCATACATAACCATACATCAGCTAAAGCAGCTGCTGTAAATTGATTTATGGAATATTTCTCCTGACACAATTCACCCTCAGATATCTTTAACGCTGTCAACTGCCCTGATTAAAAAAAAAAAAAGAAAAAAAAAGAAAACAGATCTAAAATCTTGATGGATGTCTAGAATCAGCTTTCAACTGAGCTGCTTTAATGATACAAACAGAATCACACAGAATTGCTGTTGTGGATATTTCTCCATTCACAGTGTCCATGTTTGAGCCTATGCTGAGTGAACACAGTGAAACACCAGTCCAGCTCCCTGTCTGTAAAAGGCCTCCCTGCCTCATGCTCAAAAACCACTTCAGATTGTGCCTGACACAGATTGGTTCACTTTTTACTTTGCAGCTCTGGACAGTTTCACTCTGAATTCAGTGTTAGAAGTCGGCACTTAAGTTTCATTCCATTGTCTGGCAGCGCTCTAACAAGCAAAAATGTTGCACCTGGTTTATGCAGCCTAATAAACTGTTTCTTTCACACAGCCTGTGGAAAAGGTCACGCTGTTGTCTCTGTAAATCACAGAAGTCCTTTCGTTACAGTGTGAAAATGTTCAATGTCTGTGCAATCCACTAACATATGGTCTCAACTGGACCCTGGATCTGGGTCTACTTAGCATGTGCATCGAAAGTATCAATAAATACTGTGCTTCCTCATTCAGGATAGATCTGATATTATGTTTAGTCCAGCATTTAAACACGAAAAGCATAATCTCTACAATATGCAGTTTTGCAGCACACCCATAAAGCATCTCACTGAATCCCCAAGCTGTGAACATGTGGCTGTAAAGGCGAAGGTCTGTTTTACAGCGCCCACATCAGTATGAGATTTAAGCAGCAGGATATTAAATATACGACCTGATGTGGTTGAATCATTAATTAAATTTAAGGAATTGCCATTTTGCTATCTTCAATAAATCTGTGCAGTTCAAAACAACTACAAGAGAGTGACAGCTCCTCTTTGAATGGCGCATGTAGTCATTCACATTAAAGACATGATTTTGCGCCAGCCCAGTCACTTGTTTATGGACTGCTGTTTGCCAGTAACTCCTTTTTTCGTGAGAGAGCGATGACATCAGAGCACCACCGTCTTTAGTTGTACTAACTCTGGGGTAATTTGTCCCAGGATGTTAAAGCCTGTGTTTTATGAGACGTAAATAAGTTGCTCCAAAGCTGTTAAATCATAGTTTTG
The DNA here is from genome assembly GCF_900963305.1 of Echeneis naucrates. NCBI lineage: Eukaryota > Metazoa > Chordata > Actinopteri > Carangiformes > Echeneidae > Echeneis > Echeneis naucrates. Next base: position 20,749,761 of record NC_042515.1, on the reverse strand, counting down.
GGATTAGAGGTTTGGAGTTACAACAAACGACAGGTATCTGCAAACACTTCTTTTGGCTCCCGGTGTGGACCATAATTTGGCACTAATCACTATGTATGGAATGTCACATGATTCATACAGATCTGCGTGGCGCATATCACCATCACTTACTGCTCTACGGCCTATAAAACACACATGGTTGCATGCATGCACACCCTGTAAGGGTTCAGCTTAATGAGGCTCTGCAGACATTCCTGCTCTGGTTTTCCCTCGACCATTCACTGACATTTATATGAGCTCATGCACTGGTTAGCGTGTTTTAGCTAATGGGATATTTAGCTCAAATTTGATTTGTACCTTTTTTTCTAAATTACATTTCCTCCCATCATGTTATGTTGTTTATTTCATAACATGCTTGTATTTCTTTTCTTTTAAACAAGAAATTACAATATAAAACTTTGCTTTAGTCATGCTTGTGGAGTCATTGTTTGGTGCAGAGTGGAAGATATCCACATTTCTTGAGGGGGGCGTTGTTGTCTTTTTAATTAAACATTTTGATGAACTCCTTGATTGTAATTAATTAGATTCATACGTTAATTTCTCTTTCAGTTGAAGCACAGTCACGACTTTGGTCCTCTAGCCTTAGAAAGGTTGCATGCGAACAGACTAATCTATTTTGAGCATGTGAATGTTAGCACGCAAATATGCAAGTACAATATTTTGTAGAAGTGACTTTTTGTATAACATAAAGATACACCCACCTACACACTCATGTATATATAAAAATTTATTTATATTCATATATATATTTATATGTTGGTTTCGTTTTTGCCACAACAGAAAACCATAGGTTGACTACCAAAACAGAAAGTTATGTTTTATTTGATGTAAACCATGACTTTCTCTTCTTTTTGTAATTGTGGGAGTCCAGAAAAGCTGCTGAGACCTCCAAATGCAATAATTCCGTTCCCACTCAGTGAGAGTAATCTTTCATGCCCATTCAGTTATCCAGCGTCCTCTCAGATAGCCAGCTCCCCTGTAAACGCTTTCATACTCTCACCTCCCTGGCTCTGCACCGACACTCTCCCCTCCTCAGATTCCATTAAAAATCATAACTTCAGCTCCTGGGGCTCTGATCAAATAGGGCGGCTAATGCATTTTCCCTGCGTTTAGATTTTTTTATCCAATGTACCTCATATTTACATATAGATTGAGTATTTATCAGTCTGCATTTTAAGGCAGATTCACTGTAGTGCACTTTATTAAACCATGTTGGATTTATGTATATTTAATGAAAAGTTGATGTAGGGAGTGTAATTCTTTGAACAAGGGAGTATACTTGGTATGTGGTGTTGAATAGTAATGCTGTGAACAACTGAACTAGTGAATTTTGAAATTCTTGCTCTGGTTTTGGTCAGTTTTGTTTTTGTGTGTCTGTCTACACCTAGGGCCGCTGGTCTCAACACATAAATATTTCTCTAGTAGCAAATTGTGATGAAGAAGATGAAATATCATTCTTCAGTTTCTTCATTCCGCTGGAGAAAAGTAAGATCGATGGGTGGGATACCAACCACCCAGCTTGGATCACATTCAACCGTTCACACAGCTGAAAGAACTGTTTGACATTATTTTTTTTTTTTAATATGTTTGTTCTCTATCTTGCTGAGTTTTCCACGAGATGATCAATGCCACTCTTATAAAGAGTGCAATGTAAAAGGAATGACTTCACAGTTTAAACAAACACTCAAGTTGTTATGCACACACATTTCCTGTTGTTTGTCAGCGTAGTTGTTTATTGTATTAATGTTAGCTACTCTAAGATACTCTAAGCACTCATAATATATAAATACATTCGTTTTTGAGTCGCAATGAGTCTCTTCTCATGAAGATGTATCATGTAAATTGAGTTTTAGAGGTGCTAGTAGGTGAATTTTGGCAACACTGTGATGAGCCAGGCTGGCAGATCTTTATGCTGAGCTAAGCTAAATGGCTGCAATAGCCGCATTAATGTCAAAGTTGATAATCTATGTTCGCATAATTCTCTGTTTTTGTTTGTTGTGTGAAATGTTTTGATTATTGCTGGACCCATGTCACCCATTCAGAGTCTTAAACTTAGTGTAGGCTGGTTTATTCATTAACATACATTCTGGGCCCTGGGAAGTCTTTACACACTACACAAGGCAATTGTAATGAGCAAGAGAGAGAGAGAAAGTTTCACTAAAATGTGTCTTTTCTGATAAATGTTGTCTAGAGCCCTACAAAGGATGTCCTCAGTGCACACACAGCCATCCCTGCTGGAGACTTGAGGAATCTGCTGCTCTTTGTTTGCGTTCAGCATCAGGTATGAGTGTGTAAAGAGGACTTCACAGGGGCCGTGTGAGTCCTTTATCCTCCAGTCACTGTGGCTTCTGGTTGTCAATGGCTGAAAACCCTGTGGATAGTGAACACCAGGGCAGAAAGGACAAATGCTGCACTGCAGGCAGGAATTTTGGAGAAAAGAACAAAATAATCTATTGCAAAAAATTTGGCAAGGCTCGTTTTTATTTTGTAAGGGTCAGTTTGGTATTTCATTCCTAAACCTGTAGGAACAGCATTCACACAGAGATTTTTATTTTCATATTTGCCTTTTGCTGAGTGATGATCCTGACTCCCAGAAAGAGTTAAGCATCAACCTCACCCCTGATGAGACCTTGGACTCAGTTCAGTGAGCAGGGCAGATGTTCCGGCAGGCCAGATGAACTGGAAATCCAGCGACAGTTGGATTCAGACCAGGTAATTCGCCTTTGATATCGGCAGAACCTTTCCTCTGCAGGTAGCTGGCCTTGGCAGACAAAACGAGGCCAGTCAGATGGAAGAACAGCCTTTACCTTGGTCTGATCCCCTGCCAGGCAACCTTCTGCAACTTTCCCAGAGTCAGAGCAGACACAGGATGATCATATAGCTATCCTTGATGCACGCCACATTACATATGCAGCAACGACGGTCTTTGCATGGCCCCAGATGAAAAATGATTTGTGAGGCCTCCAGTATGTGAAGTCATTTCTAAAGGCTGACTGTAATCTGCTGCTCTTCTTTTGGCTTAATCCTTTTGACTGCATTTGTTTGCATTTTGTCTTTTCGTGAGGGGAATATCCGCACACGGTCTCTGGGGCAACATGAATTACTCTTGGTCATACTGTACGAGCCATAGTTCTCCCCTGTGAGTTTCTGCTCCATTATAATCGGCAAGAGGGGCTGAAGTTTTGCTGATGAGAAACATCTGTCGTCTGAGCTACCTCAGTCACAGCAATATGAAAAACTGCATTCGGGCAACTTTTAACCACCTGTCTCCAAGCTCTCTAAGTCCAAGCCCTGCAGAGAAAAGCGTGCTGGATGACAGTGAAGTCTCACTAATACACACTAGAGGTGATGCCTTTTTTTCCTTCCTAAAACATGTTCATGTTTTCCACACTGTATTCCGTATGTAAGTTTAATGGATTGTCCATTTTAATTTCCCTAACTTGCCTTCAGTGGGTTCATGGCAGTTTTGCTCTAGCATGTTGTTGTTGAGACTTTCCCAAATCAAACTTTCCAGTCATTAATTCCATTGCCGTGTTTTGTGTGAAGGAAGCCTATTCAGCCACCAATGTACAGTATGTTATGGTCTAATTAAAGAAGTGCTTGAACACGATCTGACGAGGAAAAGTGTTTGGATACGCAGGAAAGGAGATGAGGCATGGAAATCACAGCTGAGGAAAGACTTACATTCTTTGACATAGTTAGCTTGTCCTTCACACTCACTCTGCCGTCAAGTTAAAAGCATTTCTGAGAGCATGATTAAAGGTTACTTACAGAGCACAGCTATGGGTGTTTCTCTGGCTGAAGACTGATGATGGATCAGAACTGGAATGCTGTTGTTTTACAGGTATATTGTTTCCTGGCTCTGAAATGAGGACAGGTGGCTATTTCCACTGGACTAAGTTTCCTCTGAAGGTGAAACTTAATGGAGATTGGTGGTAAACAAAGACCTTGTCTCCAAGGATACATAGGCAAGTCAGGGAAAAAGCTTACATGATGGTGCGGGTTTTGCCAGAGGTCAAGAAACTTCACAACCACAGATTTTTTTTTAAAAGTTACTTCCTAAAATAACTGTATGATATTGGAGGAAACGTGCTTTCAGGTAATGCAGACAATTTTGAATTTAAAGGCTTTAGTTCGAAGGATAGATTTTGGGTTTGGGGTCGGCCAAGCTCTGTCCGAAAGGAGCCAGCAACTCAAAATTGAGCAAATTAACAAGTTAGTCTTTTAACGTACAGAAACCACAGTGTAAACAGTGAGCTATGTTAACTTTGGACAGAACCAGGCTACCTCTCTTGCCCTCAGTCTTTATGCTAAACCTAGCAAACCAGCTGCTGAGTGTAACTTTATATTTAATTCAGTAGTTTCAAAAGGGCAGATTCAAGAGAGCTATCGATCTGCTCTCGCAACTTAACAAGGAAAAAATTGGTTTATTTATACCCTGAAACTAACTGACCGAAAGTAGTCATAGAACCCCGGAAATGTTTCCAGGGGAAAAAAAAACGTGATACACCTGATAGTTATTCTTAATTTCAAAAGTATATCCTGCACTTTTCGCATCCATGGAGATCATTTATTGTCTACTGTACACCACATTTCTGTATTGGGCCGAATTGTGGCTCAAATTAAAGACGTTTTCTGATTTGCTTGTGTGTTTTCTATTTGCAATTTTTTTATATTATTTATTTTATTTTATATTATTGATTCAATTTCTTAACAGTACTTCTAAGTCATAAAAGCAATTAGGTTTTTACTCAAAGTATTTACTCAAATATTCCCTCAAAAGGTAAATTACAAGCAGTTCAATGGTTTTCAATGATAGGTGTCAGTGACACAAACCAAATACCAGTGTCAGGGTCGTCAATCATCCAGAGGATATCTGCATATCATACCCAAATAACTTATCAGAAACATTAACGAGCCACTGTGTAAACTGAGGCAAACGATGGCATCATTTCTTGGAAAGATTCCTCTATGGCTCAGAAAAGCACTTGAAATATATTTCTTTGGCTATTGGAATTTATTTTGTGTATGCACAATAATCTGATGCTTGGAAAATATCAATATGAGTCTTCCATCAGATTCAAACCATATTTAGTTTGGTTTGCAAACCTCTTGCTTTGCTCATGTCACGTGCCAATGCAAGAGGCTAATTCTGGGTAAACAAAGGAGGGAAATCGTTGTTTGTTCTTGCGAAATTGGTCGTATTTTCTTTGGAGCAGTACACAGAAAAGTTCCTGGCTTCAGGCTACGATATGAAGCTGTGAGAGGCTTTTCCAGTGAAGATGTTTGCACTGAATAATTGCATTTACAGTACTGTGTTCTTGGCTAGTTCTAATTCTAAAAACACCCCTTTAAGTGCATCCATCCCCCGTTTCCTGCAGCTTTACGGTATCTAAAGGCAGACCTCTTTTTCTGTTTGTAGGTTTGTAACACATTCTTTCTTAAAGAACTTAGAGAGGAGATGGTATTTGCTTTCATTTCTCTGTGACGCTTGCATTGTCTGCCTTTGACGTGTGGAATGTATTGTGTGACATTTGCAGTTTTCCATGGCTTATTGCTTTCTCATTATGGTATTAGGGTTCTCTAGTGTTGGCCTGCCATGTGCAGCCATGGTGGTCCTCGCAGCCACAGACATGCAGTGTCCCCTGCTATTGTCAACCACTGCCTCTACCCTTTCTTCCACAGACGTGGCACCTCCACGTACTAAGAAGCTATATGTCACACACTCCCACTAATCCCTATGCATGTTTCCTCCGGAGAGGGTTCACAGCCATCTTTGTTCCTCCCTCCACTGCAACTCAAGAGCAAGAGACATGGTGCATTCCTGCAGCGGCTGGTCACTGAGTTGTTTCCACTGAGGCAGGAGAGCATGGGTCCAGCTCTCTGTCTCCGCACTGATGGATGGCCTGTCTGACTTTATCTGAGCAGGACGGACGCTGCGCTGGCTGGGTCCCAGAGATTGTCACTCCTGACTGCTTTATCAGGGCCTGACTTATAGAGCTGTCATCCTCTCAGAGCAAGGTTCCCAGGCACCTCGTCCAGCCGTCCCCCCCCTCCTGTCTGTCACCCTGCCACCCATGGACCTTGGCCTGCCTGCCTGCTTGACTGGGCTGACGCCTCCCTCCTGCCCACCCGGGGACAGATACATTAACAAACCTGTCTTGATTCATCAGCTCCACCCTTGGCAGCTTGTTGCAAGAGTGTGCCTTTTGCCAAGTGGTATTAACTCCAGATGAAGTGCGGATGCTCTCATTTTAGATATGGATAGGCTCTGAGTGTCCATAAAACAATGCTTGCACAAGATGGACAAATGTTCTCTACTTGTGTCATGTCTTCCTTGTCTTGAAATGATATATATTTTAAAGACATTTTAATGGCCCTACTGGTCTGTCTGTTTATCTGCTGATCGCACCATGAATCCATGAGTCCTTAATGTAAAAAAGAGAAAAATATGGCAATTTTTCAAACATTCTCTCAAAGGCTGAGTCCATGTTTGAGCTTGCCATGAAACCACAGCGGAGTTCCTTCCTTATTCTCACTTTGATGAGCCATTGGAGAGCTTTGGGGGGAAGCCAAGTCTGGGGCCTCTTGCACAGTCTGATGTTTTGTTTCAAACAGAGCAGCTTTTGTTCAACTGTCAGAGCGGGAACGATCCACAGTGTGTCGGAGTGTGTTTAGTAACCACAAACACACAGCATGTGTTTATTTTTCTTATTTCATTTTTACCGAAATTGTATCTGCACACTGTTAGACGTGTGCTTCATAATGTGTCCATGGGTATTATCAATCAAGATATTATGGGGTTGTGTGGGCATATGAGGGCGTTTGTATCTGATAAGTATCATCAAGGTGAAAGGGTTAACATCAAGATGGCTTTTAGAATGTGCCAGAAGTTGAAAGATCAGATAGAGAATATTATCTCCAGACCTCACCTCTGACTCCACTGTCAGTTAACAAAATACAACGCTCCGGGGAGGTTACACTTTAAAGATTAATCCAAAAATAGCTGTGAAATGACTCAATCTATTCTCTGTGTTGTGTATATCGCAAAGCTGGAGCAGACATGCCCTTTTAATGAAATGAAATGTAGCTCATGTGTGTCTTTTTTAACGTTTTTACAGATCGCATGTTTGTTTGTTTTTTTCTTTTTTTTTGTGCAGCATGTTGATTTGAGTAAAATATCATCAAAACTAATGCTATTCATCCATAATGAACACTATAGTGTTAAGAGTATACACAAAACTGGGTTGTGTGGTTGTACAGCACTTCTCATTTCTCTGAAAGAAAATGACAATGATTGATACAGTATGTGCTGAAAACCTCAGCTTGTATTCAGCTGGAATAGCAGAATAACCTCTGACACAAATTTTTTATTCTTAGTGCTTCGGGGGTTGCTAAATAAGGATCTGTCAGTGTGTGAGGAGTTTTTCTCGTGACATGAAAAAATGCAGTAGATAGTTAAACACACAGGTTTGTCATTCAGATGATTCTGCTCCTTGGGGATCATGTGTACTTTGCATTACTGCTGATTGGTACCATCAAAACGGAGCCAACAGTGACTCGTTAGGGCCACTCAGCATTTTTAGCGTGGATGTCAGCTCATCAGAGCGCATTCACAATCATCTCCCCAAGAGGCTCCCATGATGAGAATGCATGTTGCTGCAGGTTGGATGAGAGTGGAGCTTCAAAGAAAAGGCAATTATTATTTTTTAACCGTAAACTGAGCCAGATCCATCGAGTCATTCCTAGTCATGGTAACAGGTGTGTCAATCTGCCAGTGTGCTACTGCGTCGCCAGTATGTGTTTAATCTGTGGACATCCAGGAGCCAGATACAGGCGCCTTCCATGTCCAGTACTTTTTCACAAAGTGGGCCAGTGGGCCACTGCATTATTATACATTTATACATACACTACGACTTGGGCTGGGACTCGTTAGGAGTTTAACGATTCCGATTCCTACATTTATATAAATATATATTTATTTGTTACTTATACAAGTGCATTATAAGCAGAAATGCAATCTTACAAATACAACTTTATTGTTACTGTTGCACAGTACAATCATGAGGTAGCAGGCTGATGAAGCATCTCCTAAAACACGACTTTAATCTCAGGGAATGTACCATGTTCGGCAGCCTGAAAAAACGTGCACCGCAGTTTCATCGTAGCGGATGTGCTACCACGAGTGAAAGTGATGGCTGCATTGCACTTAATACACTTTGCCTCGTTTTCTTTAAAATTCTTAAAATACAACCACACTTTAGATGTTTTCCGTCTTACTTTGTGGCTCATTGTCTCTGTTCCACTTGACCGACGCTCGTGACCTGTGACCTTTGATCAGTGGGCAGATCCACTCGACTCACTCATGTGGATGAACGTGATGTCATCACAGTCACTTCAATACATGGGCACAGCCAAATGAATGAAGAATTACACGGCTGCCAACAATAGAATATCCGTTTGTTGGAACCGTCAATCCAAAATGGAACCAGTTCCAGAACCAGAAGTTTGGACTCGCGACCAAAAAAGAACCGGATCCGCGTGCCAACCCTAACTACGGCCCTTACCTTACATTTGTTATCCAACACTGGATTTGATTTTGACCTTCAACAATCAAATATAATGTTAGGACTCTGGTAATAAACCTGTTTTTAGACCTGAGAATGGGGCACTGAAAGAGGCCAGTGTGTCAGCCAGAGTCATTCCAGGCAAGTTGGAGTCTTTCCTGCAGCTCGCCTCCATGGCTCTGCTTTCCATCCAACCTGGATCATATGCCTTTAGTAGTGTGTAATCTCTTAAGGGGGGTGAGATTTATGTCCTCCCCCTCTAGAGTCGGGGCCAGGGATACTTGGGAAGGCTGAGCAAATACTCCTGCAGGATGAAATGATCAACTTTCTGTAAATATCTGTGAGAAAAACTTAGAAAACAATGCGCCCATAGTCCTTCATAGTAGCTAGGCAAGCCCAGTATTTAGGAAAGATTTAACGAGAGCATGATAAATTGCATGAACTAATTTCTTCATTTTCTGTATTTTACAGTACTTCCCTTGTCTTTCACATTATAAATATCACTGTTCAGGTAAAAAAGGTAGCAGATGTGGACAGTTTGGCCATGAGCCTCCAGCTTATACAATCATTCTCAATGGCTGTATTGTGCCAGTTCGCTCCCTGTAATTGTTGCTGTGATGATCCTGTGAAATTTGGTATTGTGTTAGATGCAGACAGTACAGATTTGTTGAACTTATAAAGGAGCAATATATCCATTGATGTATGACTTCTGTCTTCAGTGGGTCGATATGGCTCATGGTTTTGATAGGCTGTCTAATTCCACAATAAGCTACTGCATCACAGAGTGTACGGTTCATGGTAGCTCTGGGAAATGAAGACCAAATGTTATCCACATTACAAGTTTAATATGTTTTTTGATCGCACATGCAGGATTCAAAAGCTCAAAAAATGGCACCTCACATTATTTAAACTGGTTACTGTCAAGCCATTTTTGATGTAAATTGGAACTTATATAAGAGCAAGAATGCAGCTTCAACATCAGTACTATGAGGCTGTGCAAGTATGTGCCGGGAGCTAAATGCTAATATCAGTATGCTAACATGCCCTGAATGGCGATCTGAATGTCTTTGTGTAGTGTTAGCGTGCTAACATTTGCTATTTAGCATGAAACAAAAAATGTGGAATCATTTACTTTGTAGTCGTTTAGTCATTAACCTGAATACAAAAGTCAATGTATTTATTTTTATTTGTTTACAGTGCAATATGACAGAGGATCAGAAAGATGAGAAATGCCCTTCAGACTTCATTGGAACTCATCCAATCACCTTCCAGATATTTCATTAAGCAGCAAAGATATAGTCCGTTAGGCTGCTCCCCGTTACAGTTTGTTATTGGTTATAGTGTCCAGGCATTCCTGTTAAATTGTCTACTCCCTGTTGCTGCCACATGCTGGTTGCCCTTTTTTCTTGTTGGCAGGGTGTCTCATCTGCACACTGCAGTATCTTTCTTTGATCGAGCTAGGCTCCATTTTCTCAGTAGAACAAATGAAACACTCAGCATACAAATCTAAACCAGCCCGTTGAGTTTGATCGGGTGATTTGGGCTGATTTGGCATACACATTACTGCAGGCAAATGTCTGGACCTGTAATATTAACTTGAATATTCTGCATCAGTTTATCCTTAATGGTGCGTCCTTGTGAAATTCTATCCTTTCTTGATTACAGCTGGTGCATAAATCAAGAATGGCTTTATCTTGTGAAAACATTGAGGTCCTGATGAGTTAAAGGGTTACTGGATTCATAGTGTGGGCCACAAAATTTACGAGCCTCTAATGGCTTTGATGTCTCGCTTCATGCAGGCGTCTTGATGAAGGGCCTACATCTATCACCTTGGACTGATGAGTTTAGTTGGACGAGATACTGAAGTTAAGTTGCTGCAGGTCTTGTAAAATATAGATAAGAAGCTTTGGGATAGTTTGTGACTGATTTATCTATTGTTTGTTTCAAAGAAATCATTATGATTTACAGCAGAGAGAAATCCCTGTTTCAGTGAGGCCCATTTGCTTGCACTTGTTAACCTTAAGCCTGAAATGTGCGAATTATGTGTAAATTAAGTAAATACAGTTATGTGTCTGAGTATTTTCCCAGAAAAGCATTAAGGTCAATCTAAGCCTGACACATGATACAAAAGTTGTTAACCATAATATATGCTGCTGTCACACTGCTGTCAATAGTGCTGTCACCCCACAATGAGAAGCTCTTGCTTCCTGGCTTGGGTCCTTTCTGTGTGGAGTTTGCATGTTCTCCATCTACATCTGCCTGAGTGTCCTACCATCATCCAAAGACATCATGTTTAGGTTAACTGATGACTCTAAATAGTCCGTGAGTGTGAGTGGTTGTTGGGCTCTCGGTGTTGGCCCGGGTGCCTGGGTGTACCCCGCCTCTTGCCTGGAACGGAAAGGTGGTAGAAGATGGATGGATATGAAGAAAACCTTAATTCATCACGCTGCGAAGGATCTCACTTTCCTTCGGGCTTTGTTATGCCTTCAAAAAAGTTTATCATATGCATTTATACTCATACATACCATTTACTCTCTTTACATCCTGCAATAAAATTTCAAAAGTAATTGTTTATTGCACAAGAAGACCATGATCACATGTATGATTCCATTCTCGAATGAGATAAGTAATACAACCAAGGGTTGTAATTTCACCTTGAATATTTTAAGTTGTAAAATTCGACTTCAGATTTAGTCATCTAAATTAATAAATGAGCCCCACTTTATCTTGCATGTTCATCTCGTAAAAATGAATACTGTTTTCATTTTGACACAAAGACATTTTTCTAAATGCTACTGTGCTAACTGCAAAGAAAACACTTACCATCTGTGCTGTGTTCCTCTTCGGCAGCATTGTGTTGCGTACGTTACAGTGTGTTCTCAGATTTGACCTGATCTGACCTGGCTGAGTGCCCAGGCAGACAGTGCCACCTTCTGCCAAGGTGACCTGTCACCACGGGCTTTTACACAGGCCTGCCGAGGGCTCAGGGGAGCTGTAAAAGTGTTAAAACCGAGCTCACTCTGCGCACTGGTATTACAGAAAGGGCTGGTTACAAGAATAACCACCTGTTCCCCTCTGGTTTGAGATGACTGCCCCGACTGTCCCCTCGCACCCCCCTTTCCTATAACAGCCACCACAGATACACTCTGAGAGGAACAGCAAAGCAAAACAAACACATCACTATGCTCCTCAGCAGATCTCAATTTGTAGATCGTCACTCAAAGTAGGAATTTCAGAGCAGTCGCTTTGGCCTGCACCCGAAAACCATTTGCATTTGTACACAGGACACGATTCCACAAATCAGTATAAAAGCCTGCATACTTGAATTCAAAAATAAAATATCTAAAGTACTAAATTGAACTTGCCACAACTGCTCTCTCTCCCCAGAACCAACACGCAAATGGTCACTGTTCTGTCATGGCTCACCTTAACAAGCAAGTATGTTGCAAATGGATGAAGTGTGTTGTAAGTTGCTGCTGTTAGCGGGTCCAGTCAGTCATTCAATGGCCTAATAATAGCAGGTTAAAAACGTTATGTTTGAAAATTAAGAAAAGGATCAATTTTGCAGATAAATGGTTACATTAGACTCAATAGTCTCACGTTTAAGCTATCTAGCTTGACTTTATAATGCAAATACAAGAACAGCGATCCTTTACCATCAGTTAGTGAGGATGCTTAAGCTCATCATTGTTGCATTTCTAAGTCATTTGAGAATTTAAAAGTAAACTGAAAACACAATTATTTAATCCAAATGTTGAGCTAAAGACCTCGCTAGGCTTACTGTGTAACTACGGGGACTGGACTTGGTGAGCCATCACTGCGGTCAAACCTACACTCCTCAGTGACACACCTGGACGTCCTTGTTGTGGTCAGAGTAACTAGCAAATGAAACTGATGCCTTATATACATTTAGAGGAAACAGCTGGAATAGCAGAGTTATCTCTGACTGGCAGATACCTGGCTGGTGTAAACACCCCTCTGCCTCCTCCGCACTCAAATAAATATACAGACCTACTCATCATGTTTCATGCGGACAGCTGCGACAACATACAGATGTTAGTAGAACCTCTGGCCCTTGAATCTCTAAGTTAATTGTTCACTGACATCTCAAAATAAAGTTTGGCAATTGTGTTTATTATATGCTTGGCAGATTATAATAGTAGTACATTATTAATTTAGACTAAAGCAGGATTTCCTGACAGTTTCAGTCTCTTGACCATCATGTTACACTGTTTTTCAAACTCAATAATGAGTGTGTTATTTTAATTTTTTTTACGGCCTTTTTTCCTAGTTCAGAAAAATTACAAGTTTAATAAATATATAATTTGTGTGTTTTTCATGAAGTGCTTAATCTTTCTGTCAATGCTATTGTTTTTGTTGAATAATATTCCTAGCTATTTTCATTTCACCTTTTCAGTATAATAATTTCTGGGTTGAAAGTTTCTGTCCTTATCCACACCTAAATTACTCACACCTCATGTCGAATGATTTATTCTGTGTGCAGAAATGCTTCAACAACATTGCAACTTTTTGAACCCCAGTACTGACGACTTGCTGACTTCAGAGTAGCACCTTTTTATTCTGTGTTTTCAGAGTAAATAAAAAAAAAAATGGATTCAAGGGCCTAAGTATAAGGAAAAGGGCGCAGTCCCTTTTAGATCCCAGGGTCTGAAGCCAATGTCATCCCCTCTGCAGCTGTTGGTGGAGGCCTTCCTTTATAGCCTCTTACCTCACCATAACCGGGTTATGAAAATATCATCACTCTTTATGCCTGTGGCAGAGGGTGTCGCTTCCCTTGGTGCTAAATCGAGAGTAATGGTGGGTCCCTGTGGTCGCCACCAGCTTTGTGTCACATAGGAGAATCAAAAAGATTACCCAAGGCACTAAGGTATAGCGGTGATTCTTTCTTTTTCTCTGGATCATTATATTATAATTTTTATTTGTCAAATTAAAATACTGACACAAAAAGTCCAAAGTATGTTTTTTATTTATGCCCATTACATGGAAAGAGACAGTACAGTGTTCTTAGGCGTGAAGTTTCCACCCTTCATTTTGACATGTATTGAAAGGCTGAAGTCATTCTCATTTTCTTCTCACCCTCTCATTTAGTCCATCTTTTGTTCATGTTGTGAATTGGTTGCCAAAATACTCCAGACAGCTCTTTCAGAGACAACTTGTTTACTAAAACATAAAATGTAGAAAGTGTGCCTCAAAGGGGGTCTAAGTTGTTCTCTGCACAGAAGTAATTATGTCAAAACTAATGATTTTTTTTTTTTATTTCTAAATTATCTTCCAAGTTTTCCAGCAGCTGTCAAGTGCAATTACAGCTCTTGAAAAGACAGAATGAGAGAGAAAATGAGAGAAGGCAAGGGCCCAGGAGTAATATTCAGACATAAAACAGAGAGGCGTATGACAGTTATGATATGTGCCTCATAAAGAACTGGGTTCCATTAGTTATAGTGCAGAGTTTCACTGGATTTCACCACATCTCTGTTAACTCCTCTGGAATGAGTCTTTCCAAACTGTTCACAACCCTAGCCTTCCCTAATAACAGGCATCCGTAACAGTCCCAATTTGTCTCACTGTGCAGCAAACCCAGGTTAAACCTCAAAATTATAGAGCTACCTCTTACGTTCAGCCTCACTATTACGTAACAAGGGGTTTCTTTCAGGTTTGCACCATGCTGGACCCCAGAGTAAAAGTAAGAGTTCAGTGTCAAACGACTAATGCCTCCACATAAACAACGTGAACAGGCACGTGGCCTCGCAGCGCAGTTAAGCATAAATTAGATGGAGGCTGTGATCTGGGGCTCTGAGGCCTGTCAGATTTAGAAGTGAATGTGCCGATGTACAAGTGAGTAATAGACAGTCCAGAGTTAGAGAGAGAGAATAGGAGCAGAGTGAGGGTCCAGGAGCAGACAGAAACTCTCACCATGAGTGTCTATGGAGTGAGACTAAGTGGGCCCAAGAGACTGCCTGAGCATGTCCATAATGTTGGCTGCTGTGGCTACATGCTCTACGAACATATGTAGACTGTATGCATGTGTGTACATGTGAGGCCTGTTTTATTACATCCATCGGGTCCAAAAAATTAGAGGCCATTATACTTGTGGGGTGCAACAGCTGTATGAGAAACCAAAATGAAGGGTGCCATTGGTTTAATGTCTCTTTGATGATTAAGGTAATGAATTTGATCTGGATGAGTTGCTAAAGTTAGGGCTAGGAAGTGTATTATTTTGACGTGAGAGCCCCATGAATACAGTTAGGAAAAAACGTGTGTGTGTGACTTAGATTTTGATCATGAGAGGTCAATCTTTCATCTTCTTGGGGGGATGCTGGAGCCAATCCCAGCTCACTCTGGGTGAGGGCGGGGTCACCCTGGACAGGCCGCCAGTCCATCACAGGGTCAACGCACAGAGACACACAGAGACCGACAACCACCCACACTCAGACCTACGGACAGTTAACCCAAACATGATGTCTTTGGACGGTGGGAGGAAACCCACACAGACACAGAGAGAACATGCAGACTCCATACTCCAGAAAGGCCCCAGGCCGGGGACAGAACCTGCAGCCTTCTTATTATTGGGCGACGGTGCTCACCACTCTTCTAGACAAAATACAGTACGTGGCACCCTGAATTCACTTTTCATTTTGGAAAACCTTTAGTAGGGAGGAAACACTTAAATGAGAGCGTACCTTTAACAGGAAACAAAGACGGCATCCTTAAATGCCTTCCTCTATGGTCTGAATGTACACACCAAAGATACAATAGAGGAAATGGACTGCCATTAAGGGGTGACCTCCTTCGTATAAACAGTTTGACACAACTAGATAAAATGGCAAACACAGTTCCTTTCAAAACTCAAACATTAGAAAACAACATAGAAAACATAATGAAAGCTGAAGTGTGTCAAATACAGTGGGACCCAATTTTTGTAATATTTCACCTTTTTCCAAATGTTTAGCCTGTGCTCTGCTGACAGAAGCACTCGTAGTAGCATACTTTTAGTCATCAGGCAGAATTAGTTCCTTTTGAATATGAATCTGAACTACATTTGTAGATGTACATGTGGCCTCACATACAGATCGAAAGGAATGTAAACGTGACACACATGATTCATTAGCAAAGGCTAGTTCCCACACAGTGTTACAAAAACAGCTCAGAAAGAATCACTTGCATCTAAGCTGACTAGCTCAGTAAGGCTGTAAGACTCAGATTTACTGTGTCCCAACACTGGAAAAGTGGTGAAATCTTTAACCGCAGCTTTCTATGAAATATAAACCAATAATTATCAGCTATTTCAGCTATTGGTTGTTGGTGAAAGAAAACGAGTGATCTGACCTTGGGGCGCTAATTCTCCCCTCTCATTTACAGAAGTCTGCTCGCTGTTCATCCATCACCTGCCATCAGATGATTGCTGTTACCTAGGAGCTGCACGTGGGAGCGGCATTGTTTTTTGTGACTGGATTCACGTGGGCCCCTTTTATACCTACTTAACTTAGCAGCATCTACAGGATTCCTACCTCACTGATGTTGATATCCTCTGCTGAAACCTGGCAATCACTGTGTCACCTGCGGCCTGAAGCAGCTAAAATTACACTAATCAGCAAGGCATAAAGGTATTACGACCCCGCGTCCCAAAAGACCACCAGCGCAACAGAGTCTGAGGAAACTGTGTATGTTTTGTGTGAACAGACTGATAATAGTGTTAAAATACTTTCAGTTTGTACTGACCCCGTCAGTGTAAGTGGTTATGACTTTGGCGAGGCAGCGGGGAGCTAAAGGGCCTCTTGCTGCTTTTGTCATCTCATTGTGAGAAACAAAATATGACTAAATTGGATCCAGCATATAACATACCCATGCAAGCAATTTGAATATTTGTCTGCTGTATTTACAGTCACGTCGATGTTTGTTCTCATCATCATCAGATAAAACAAAAGATATACATCTTTTCGTGACGATTCCATCCAAGTCCAGACTGATTAAAACTCTTCCCTTTGTTCACTTTCCACTGGAGACAGAAGGATTGCATCCTTTAAATCTCTGTGTGCATCTTGATTGCAAGGAGGGACAGTCCGGTCTTTCATCTTTTTGAGCATTACAAAGCAGACATCGGTGTCTGTGTTCAGACTGTGTGGTGAAATCAGCAGAGTCTCTCTGGTGCTATGACGGTTTCAGCCTCCCTGTCGAGTGTGTTTGTGTTTGTTTACCTGAAACTTCATCCCTCCATCTCCTGCCGCCATTACAGTTGAGTTTGTTGTATCACAAAGATCTAAGGCCTCTCACATCAACTGATTAAATATGTTACCACTTTAGAATGGATATAGATAAAAGTCCAGGGTAGAAAAAAGAAAGAGCACTAGTCATAAAAAAATACGACTATCGGTGTCTTCAGACAGTGAGTGATTGCTGTGGGTCTGCACACTTTGTGTACTCATGCCAATTAGAGCATATAAACAGTATGGTACAACAAAGGGGTCTTTGAGTTTCAAAGTCTGATTAGGTTTGACAAAACTTTCATAGCAGCCTGTGGAGATGGGCAGACTAGGATGCTCCCGGCATACTATGGTGAGAAGGAGGTGTTTGTCATCTTCTCAAGCCTGCTGTCATTTGTTTAACAGTGCTAAATGCAAAGTACAGCTAAGGGGATGTCATTAGTTATGAAGGTATTTGATCATAAGCCAACATTTCGGACCTGGTGTTGGTGCTGGATGAAAAGATGGAGTTATCCCACTTTAGGCTGAGCAGTATATTTCACGTTTAGCCAGAAGTTGTTGAACTATTTCTCACAAATGTTGCCAGAGGAAAAAGACCACACAAGTCACTAGTGAATGGTTTGTTTGACCTTCTGGTGGCGCTGGAGGAGTCCAGGAACCGGCTACACAATTAGGATTCATCCTCTTGGTAACGTTGTTGTCAGCACCACATTAGATGGTGATCCATTAAGGTGCTGAACTATTTAAATTTTGACCAAAGATACCTATAGTCATGTTAGAGACATTGCAATGTAATAATACAATAACACTTCTCTTCACGCCACTTGTCCTTCTGAAACCCTCTCAAAGTCCTCTAGCTTGAGAGTCAGGAGTCAAGTAGGTGACATTAAACTTACATTACCAACACCTTTACCAGTTCAGTCTGGTCCAAAATGTTCCATTTTATTTTGTGTTTAATAGTGCCTATAAACAACATACTTCTCATCACACATCATAAAGACAGCCTGAGTGAGAGGTGCCACAGAGCACAGGGAATGAAAACGCTGATGATACAGCAGGACTGGATGGTGTATGACATCTCATTTTGCCATGATGACGTCCTCCAGAATGACTCAGTGGACAGGACCACTTCTCATGACGACGTCCCCTCGAGGGGGCACAGCAATTTTTGGTTTATTAGGCTTAATATTGAGAAGTAGAAGGATCGTATTTCCATCATATGTGCCAGGCGTCACTAATTGTTTGCCATTTATAGGGCTTGTTGAAATTTGTACACAGTGTGTGCAACCTTGCATGTACCGCACGTTAACATGTTCTCCTCGAAGTCCTGATTAAGGTTGTCCTAACAATCATCATATCGGTGATATGAGGGAAAAGCTGGCCGGACCTTTTCAAACTGACAACCTGTTTCAGCTACACCTTTTACTTTAAAATGGCATTTTCCTGCCATGCACTGGATTGTACTGTATGATACAATGGGACAGAAAGGATTCCATTATTGCAAAAGGTATGGTAAGATATAAACACATGGCAGATTTTTTTTTTTTTTTTTACATCTTTAAGTTGCTTAAGGAATGCTTGTGAATAGGAACCTTTCAATTTTGAAATTTCAAACCAACACATGAAAGGAGGAGTCTCCCACTCCTCCCAGCCCCCTGCTGGCTGGCTAATAGGCTGGGAGTGATGGATAGGACGGAGTCATGCCTTTTGACTTGCAGACTTCTCCTTGTTAGGATGTATGAGTCTGTGCTTATTTCAGCTGAAGGCGAGTAATGGGATGTGGGAGACAAAGTCCTATTTATCTTTGGATGTAAAGCTTTGTTAATGAATCAGAATTTTTCCCTTATACAGTACCATTAAAAGGTTTCGCCTTTTAAAGTGTCAGCTGCCTTTATGCCCTTTTACCATTGACTGGTTCTTCCATTCCTTCCTGTTTAGCACTTTTTCCATCCCACGTGTCCCTTTGTTTTACTGCCTTGTAGCGTCCCGCCTCCAGATGTCAGTTCAACAAGGTTCAGGGGCTCCACACTCCACACTCTGTTACCTGCTGACACTAATCTACACTGAAAGTCTCCAGCTGCTGCAAGACCCAACAGATAGCTGCAAAAAGCTTTTCAGGGCCCCCTGTACATCCATTTCTTTCCAACTGAGTGGACAAACACAGGACTAAGTGTTATATTCTTCTGTAATGTCACTTACATGTCTGCAAATATGTCTGAAAAATTCTGGCTATATCCAGGGATGTTCCTTTCTCCTGCACTTTCAGAGTTTAAAGCAGAGCTTGGGAAGATGAAAAGGGATCTTTATTCAAACAAGCTAGAATTTACATCTGTATTAACTGGTTGAAAAGAGTGTAGTCAAATTTCCCACATGACACACACCCACTTTTGCTGTTGCAATAACTGCTGAGGGAAACGTCAAAAAAGGGTCAAAGAGCAGAGACATGAATTGTTGGCCCACATGGGACAGCTGACAGCCTGCTATGAAGAGACTTCTCCTTGACTTCATAGAAAGAAGAAGAAGAAGAAGGAAAAAAAAAAAAAAAAAAGCTCTCAGTTTTAAACATCCCAAAATGCTTCAGAAAACTTCCACAACAGATGTAAAGATGTCAGCACAACACAAGTGGTGCTTACAACTATCAGGGGAAGAGTCAACACTGATCAAAGAGCTGGGCGAACTGTTGTGGAACAAGAGAGTTTCTGCAAGAACTGCACGCTATGTCATCACGGGCATTTTGAAATTCTGTTTACAAACAATGAGTCATGCTAATCTGTATTTGGTGAAAGTTGGCTGGAAAAATGTGTTTTTATATCTTTACCAAGAACAGGAAGATCGCCTCCACAAATGCCATGAATTAATCACAGGCAGCTAAGACGGCACCGCTCAGGAGGCTTGTTTGGTGTGCTTTGTGGCTCAGGAAACAAATTGGTTAGCTTCAACAACATTACAGGCTGCTTTCACTTGATTCGGTGGGCTCGATCTGGATGCTCGGTCTGTTGCTGAGTTCGCTGCTCTGAACAAGATGACGGGCAGAAATGTATCCATCCGTTTGTCTGCTTCTTGTTGTAAACCTTTAAGCACCCAGCAACGTAAATGCAAGCAGCAGCCGATGACACGTGCACAAATATTTTGCCATTTACATCGCAGTATCGCTTGCTTTGGAACATGGCTGGGAATGCCACATCTTTGTCACTTGTAAGACTAAAACATGAAAGAACATGTTTTGGTCACAAGCCAAGCGAAAGTGATTTTCAGTAAACTATGTTGGCTGTTTTCCTTTGGTTCAAATACAAAATGAAAAGCCTGTATCAAATGATAAATTGTGCCTTGGAAGCAGTTCCCTTAATTTACCAAAAATTGTACCGCATCATAAAAAAGGTCACAACAATGCAGAGTGTTGGCTCCTCAAAACTTTGGCTGCAGACCACAGTTGCAATTGGAGCCAATTTGGCCAAGTGGAGCTGAGTCGCTTCAGGGCAGAGATAATGAAATGTACTCCCCGCTACTAACTAGCTGCTCCACCTTTCTGTTCAGCCCCTTAAGAGGAAAATGAGGAGAAGGAGATTGCATCAACAGGCCCTGCTGGTAATTAAAAGTGACTGACAAGCAGCCAGGTTAATCCAGCAATCCCAGCCTTGCATAAAATGTCCCCTTGAGCTGTTTTGGGTCCTGGCTTCAGTCCACCCTAGACCTCAATACATGTGGGTTCCAGATGTTACCCCTGGGATGGATGCAGTCAGGCACGTGGCCTGCTTGGTGAAGACAAGTACTCAGCACACTGACACAGTCACATCCCCAACATCATGTGTCCCTCGAGGCGCCATCCCACTGGAAAGGTGCTCTAATTTTCTGAGAAAGAAAGATGGCCGGTGAGAGGAAATATGGTTGACATACATCATTCTCAAACAGCCAAGAGCTGGAGAATGAAATCACATTTTTGAAAACCACAGATAAATTGTCAGGTCAGCATACAGGTGCACTGTGGATGAACCTTCTTCAGGGCGAAGACATAGTTGTTTTTAACTGCACCTTCACCTGCACACTATGGCTCAATGGTGTGTTCGTTTGAAGAATCGGTTGAGCACATTCTCAGAAGTGAATGCAACCTAGAAAGAAGGTGCAATATGCACATGAAGGATAGGGTAGCTGCAGGGACGACAACCCGCTCGGCTGAGGTGAAAGCCTCAGCGAAGGCGCTCAGCAAGCTTTGAGGATGCGTTTGAGATTGGATCATTCTGGCCACATTCTGAGCATGTCTTGGCCACATGTGGTCATATCATTTTAGCAGAGTGAGGACGGCCCACATTACATCACACACAACGAGCATTGGCTAAAAACATGGGGAAATGAGGCTATAATTTGTGTGCTTAAGTGTGTGTGTCTACTTAGTATATGCTGCCACTGCCTGTGATCCTGTGGTCAAGGTTAGTCATTAGAGGTTATGGTGGCCTTGGAGAAGGCCAAGCGCTGTCAGCATCCAAACCCTTCACATTTCCTTCCAAGATGAGCCATAACCCCTGAATTGGAAAAGGATGGAGCCCCAACCCTAACCCTAACCCTACCCACAAGATATTTACCTGTGGTCTGCCGCAAGAAAAGCTCTGCCACCATGAGAGTTTGGGGACTGGGGGCGTCAAGATGTACTTAAGAATAAAAAAGGAAAAGAGGAAAAGTTGAGTGAAGAGGGAGGAGAGTTGCAGGAAGGAGAGAAAAGGAAAATTTGTGTTTTGCAAAGCGACTTGAGTCTAATGTCTTGCAGAGCAACCTTTAAAAGTTTCTTCACTGTTGTATTCTGTTTGGATCAAGATGAAAGCTGCTCCGCGGGAAAAGCAAACTGTGCTGTCATTCAATGCTGGACAACTGGACAGCTCAGTCCAGTCAGAGTTTGTGGCTGTGTTTGATCTTTTGATGCAGTTTTTGCAAAGCCTGGAAAGACTCAGAGACATCCTCACCACGTGGGTGCAACCCCGTTTGAGAGGAAAGAGCGTACATATCTCTGATCTCGACAGCAATCCCCGGAGATCAGGTTTTCATCTCTATTCCTGATAAATCTCTGAACAAAAACAAGAGATTCGGATATTCTTCAAAGGAGGCTGAGAAAATCTATAACCCCCGTCTGGGCGGAGCCTTTCATCAATATCACATGAGGATCTCACAGTGTTCTCATGTGAAGCCGGCGAGGGGTTTTTGTTTTTCTGCTGCAGCTCTGACCACAGAAGGCTGGGTTTTTGTGTGCAGCTGTGGGAATGTGGCAGTGGAAGACATAGTGTGGACACCGAAAACAAAGTAGGTCTTGACAGGTTGAAGGTCCTGCACAACGAGAGGATTGTGGGGTTCGTCTGCAGTTGCAGTTGTTTTAATTGGTTGAAGCTGGAGGAGGTCTCTCACTGGATCATCGTCCCCCCTCAAAGAAACACATCCAAGTCTTTAATGCTACCTGGATCAATGACAGTTAATGCATACATACAAAGTTAAGGACTTTATTTATTCATCTTCTTTTTTTCTTTTTTTTTGGTCTGCTTTTTGCTCCCCTTCCATTTTTTTTAAACTGACTTTAATTTAACTCAGCTTAATTCAAAGCTAAAATGTTGTTGTTTACTGCATCGGATCCTTGCATATGCATCACTGTGTACAAACATGTAGGAAACATCATTTAACTGAAGGTCAGACATTATATCAAGGTGACTCTGCATGCTGCCCTTTTCTTAAAATGCTGCTATATGTGATCATATTAAACAAAGTGTTGACTGTGGTGGGGGAAAAATTGTTAGAATTAATCTGAAACCAGAATGAAGCCAGACTGTTCACACCAGAGGTGGAGATCTCTGTGTTGATCTTCAGTGAGGAAGTTAAAAGGACCAGCTCCACCTCTGTGCCCGTTTTTCTATCAGTAAGGACTTAGTTGGAGTCTTGCATTGTGAGAATGGAGCTGGAAGAGCAGCTCACTCTGAGCTTCAGAACTTGTGGGTGGGCTCCGTCCATCTTTATATCACCTCTGTGATTATGTCTAATAGTTTATTGTGGTTTATGCTGTTTGACATCATTCAGAAAGTTCCCCAACACACTCCTTCTCTGCGTGTAGCTCTTGCACTGTATTTTTCCATTTACCAGAATGTCAATACAGTGAAAGCGAAATATCTGACTTTGATTGTAAAATAATCCAGGATATGAAGTTTAGGGAAGGATTTTTCGAAAGTGAGCATTTTATTCACATCATATTTTAGTTTGTGTCAGTTCAAAGTTGCCTGCATGTGTACACAAACCTTCCTCACAATTTAGAATATATCTCGTATGAGGTTTAGCAAAACAATGTGCACAGTGATTTTTTTTTTCCAACGTCTGCTATCTCTGCTGCTCCCCGTCAGCCCTCCAGAAGCTGAGTTTCTGCGCTGTTCATCAACAGCTACCACACCTGTGTGTCTGCTACAGACCTCTGTGCATCTGCTCAGGTATTCACAGAGTCATACACTGTATGACCCAGAACCCACAGAACAAACAACTTTATTCATCTTCATTCGCTCTCCTCCATTTTGCTCTACTATCACCCACTTAACAGGAGACAGACAGCGAAAGAGGGTCATTATGAGCCACTCTTGACGATGAAAACCACAACAAATCTCCCATTACAGGATGCAACAGTCCAGTGGACAAGTTTTGGTCCCACCTCAGGACACTGTGGTTAGTTGACCTGGAACTGGTACTGGTCAGGGGACGCGTTGAAGAAAATATTTGAGCCTTACAGAAACAAAGTGAGGGAAAGCAGCGTTAAGACCTCCCTTGTCAGATTTGCACTGTGATTGTGAACATTTATGTCTCAAGAGATCCTTAAGTCTTCCTGCTTCAGAACACTTCCTTTACGCCTCGGCACGCACATTGTCACCCTGCAGATTAGACATGGGAGGGAATAACAGCACATGACAACACCTTATGTACTGTATCACTTTCTCTGTGCAGACTATTGCTAAATTGCTGTTGTGTCCCATGAGAGCAGAGAGGGAACAGAACGAGCTGATCTTGTTATGGAAGAGCGAAGCTTGGAATGTGCAGAATTTTTGCAGCAGTTTCTATGTCTGAGCTGTGGCTTGACCTCTCCCTGGGTCTCATCAGGCATCTTTTGGCCTAAGACGAGGAAGCAAGAGGGGACCGGCGCTTTGCCCTGGAGGAAATAAAAGAGGCAAAGGTACCAAGCCCCAGCTGACCCCTATTCCTTTTCATTGTCAGTGAGAATGACCTGCGAATGCCCACCTACAACACATATGTCTGTCAAAGGGGCCCCCTTCTGCACGTTTTCAATGCTTAACTGTCGCTCGTTTAAAAATGCGTACAGCACAGTGGGGCTTTCAGATCCACTGGATGGGAGAAATGAGCCTGGTGTCTATCAAAATGATGATTTCCTCTTTGCTTGACACATGACAAACTCACACCTGGGTAATGCAAAACAGACTGCACAGGCTGTCACGTACAAACACGTTTACTGTGGTGCGTTTTTATGGGAGATGTTTAATGCCCTTTATCTATGAATACAAATATTTTATATGTAACTGAGTTTTTCTGTCACTGGTACCTGAGAGCACTTTTGTTGAGTTCAGCTGTGATCTATGTTACTTCCTTTTTAAAAAAATGTTTATAGTCCACAGATGAAAAAATATGACATCTCGCTGGCAATAATCTGCTAAGATATGAACCTCCTGTGCCACAGTACAGGCTGCATCAGCTTGTACTTAACTGAACTTTATGTACTCTCATTGAACTGTGATATGTGCAATGACTGATGTACATTCTGAAGCTCTACTGAAAATTGAGCATGTATGTTTTCAGTCAACCTTTCCACTCTTCCGCCAACATACAGCATAACACTGTATGCATTTGAAATACGTAGTATTTTGAAACCATGGCTCTTTGATTTGAGACTTGTCTTGGATGTAGGTCTGATGGAAAATGTTTGCTGTACCTAGCAAGTTTTAAATGGTCAGCTAAGGAAATTTTCCTCATCTGATGTTTTCACTTGCCTCATAAGCTAAAACATCTGATGTGAAAAGAGCAACATAGATACTCTAATGTAAGATACAGCTGGATTCTCTAATCTCTGATCTCATACCTCATATTTAAGTTTACACCACAGTGAAATATGTATTGCCGTGGAGAAACTAACAGCTTGGTGAAACTGTGAGGAGGCGTTTTAAGGGAATGATTAATTACTATTTAAACACCCACCGCTGAGCCAAGCCCCTTACATCAGTTACCTTGGGTCATTGCTCTGATGAAGTAGCAGGTATCAACATTGTATATGAGTAATTTAGTGAATCAGGTTAAGTAAACACAGTATTAATGGTTTATTTTCTGTGCTGTAAGGTTCCGGTGGTGAACAGAGGCTATGAAATGAGTCAAAAGTCTTGGTGTTTGTGTCACTGAGTAAACATGGAGTCATTAGCCACTTCCTTCTGCGCCCCCTCTGTACAGCCATGGCCACTTGACCCTCATAAAAGTGATGAACAGTGTGTCTAGGGAAGCTTACTCATGTTAACATTCAAAAGCTTAAAAAGGTTAGACTTTCACCTTATAGAGCATCTTTAATTGTTGGCTCACCTCAGATTGACAAAGGCATACAATAACTCCCCAGACTAACATAGCCTGTCTCTCAATGTCTCCTCCAATCAGTATTTAAAAGCACTCCTGCTGTCTTTGAGTCATGAATGGGTTTTAAGACGTCTTAGGGTGGAGCGGCCCATCACTCAGTAAACATATGACATTGGTTAATGCACAGCCAGGACGGTATCATGGGGTTCATTGTAACGCTACACCAGAAGTTGGAGGGCATTAACTCTGCTTGTGTGATTTTAATGGAAACGAGGGAGAGTGGCGCTTCCACCTTCGAGCCTCAAGCTCTGCAGCGTGTTGGCTCACGCAAGTCTGTGCAAACATTTTCCTTCCCTTCTTTATGAAGACATATATATTTCACCTCAGTGTCTGCTAACAATGACTTTTATAGATTAAACTTGTCAGGCCGTTGGTTGGTCATTGGTTAATGGACTGTGCTGCCTCATTTTTCTTGCTTTACAAGCTTTCAGGTGGTATGGAAGGATGTGTTTAATGTGTACACTGAGGTAGGGGGAGGAGGACACATTGCTGCATGCTGGTTTAATAACTCTTACAATGCTGGCACAGCTGGCTACTTTGCATTGCATCTGCTTTTGGCGACTAAGCTTGTTAATGAGCTAAACTAAAGAGCCAGGTATACCGCAGACGCCGCTACCTGCTAATTAGTGCGAACATATAAATCACGGCTGGTCAGCTGAACCAGCCCCCACCTATGAGTCGCTGCTATGTAAAACTTTAAGCTTTATTATACAGTTACAATGAGCAAAATTGGCTACCAAGCTAAAGAACCATTAAAATGTTGCAAAAATATATATAAAAAAAAATATATATATATAAGCATATTATGGCCAAAAATTAGCTCATCTGTTGATAATCCTTGTAGTTAAGTATAAGATATGGAAATAAACCTTGCAGAGCTAATCTGTCTAAAGAGTAATATCAATACAGTTTTTTTTTTCCCATTGTAGATGTGATTCTTAACAAGTATGCACACAGGTTGATGTAATACACACAGCACACAGACTGAGCTGATTGTCTGCAGCCACAATTCAACTAAGTTAAACTCACATCAGTAATAAGTTGACCTTCAAAAAGTGTCTCCATGGAAATTACACCTTCATAAGTAATGACGGCGCTAAAGTTCAAGCACAGGATCAAATATCAGAGAACATGGGGATACCATGGAAAATGAATTTTGTTACTGTTTACGTTCCAGTGTCTTCCGTGGCATTGGATGCTTTGTACAGTATGATAGGTAATCCGTCTTTTAATAAAGCTCATCCTGCACTTCACACCATCTTCAGTTGTTTCAGTTGTCAACCTGCCTTGTACATCTGAATGAATTTAATTTTCTCATTTGATTTGAACTTTTTTCAGTGGAGCTGCACGGTGGCAGACAGTCTGCATCATCCACACCTTCATTGCCATCGATCTCTTTAATGGCAGAGTAACTTAACACTACCATTACCAATAAAGACGAAGTATTCCCACCCCTTACCTGATCCAGTGAGCTTGCAGCGGGAGGAGGACTCATTATGGCTTGCATGGGGTGCGGTGTCATGCCGTGACTCATAAAAAACATGGCCACAACAGCTGAGGGGGCTATGTAGCTCACTTCCAAAGGCATTATTTATGCTGGTGTTGTGCAGGGGGGTGGTAATAGTGGTTTGATGCCTTGTCTGTCACGCTGCTTGAGGGGTCCAACCTGGGGTCCGTTTTTATAAGCCCTTGGTGCCAGGGGGCCCCAGCTCACACTGGCGTGGGAAAGGAGGCTCACCATAAGGTTGTGTGGAGGCTTTTATAGTGCATTGTCCAAAGAAGGTGGAGGTGGAGGGCCCAGAGTCTGTGACCTTTGTAGCCTCCAAGCAGACATAAAAAGATCCACATATTGTTCACTACTGCAACCATGTGAACTCTTCCTGTTAATTCCTACCTGGGTAAAGCTCTTTATGTGTGTAGTTTTTGTTGCTCATCTCTCTTCTGTATCAGATGTACTCATCCAGGATGAGTGTTTGTGGTAAGAGCAATGCATCAGTGGGTTTGACAATTCCACATCTTAGGGCTCCGTAAATTAGCTGTCGTCCACAACTGAATCACCCCTCGCCTAGTAAATGAGTCATCTGTGACCAAACCTGAGTGTACTTCCATTTTCACCATGACAACCAGAGTCATCAAGCATCATAAGCAATGGGTTTAGGGTTTTAAAAATATGCTACTTGCCTATGTTTGGAAACTTCCATCTATTGTAGCAATTATAATAAGGAACTAGCATGAATTGCATTTAATCTGCTTTAAAACTGTATGAGTCTGCAGTCTGGTTAGTGGCTCCGCTGGTTCAGGGACAGCAATGCTATTATACTTTCATAAATAGCAAGCGTTAATAGTTGCTGAGTCATCTGAGGCTGATAATAATGCCTTTAATTTTAATAGGTATTATATCTTTAACCAATGTAATCATCAAATGCAAACATGCTGGAGAGAGAGTCGTTCACATTCACGAGGCTCAGGAGATCATAAAGTTTGTGAAACTGAATTTTGACCTGTTTGCGACAAGTTCAAGTTCAAGTTTCCTTTGTTGTCATGACATAGGAACACAAAACAAATTTTTGAGACAGAGGGCAATACATACAGCGCAATGCATAGTGTAAAATAAAGGAGTAAAAAAAAATAAATAAATACATTTAAAGTGAAAAATGCAAAGATTGCAGGGAGTGTGGGCTCGGGGAGGCTGGTCAGCAGCCTGTGTGAAATTTTCAGGGGATTGTGAAAATGAAGGGACACGTATCACCTTGGTACCATCAATGTGTATATATATATATTCTACAACAGATTGGACGCTGTTGTTTGACACTTCATGCTTTCGAGAATAATGGAAATGTTTGCATCCATGTGCTGATGTTTCTTAAGATTTGTGCTGTTCATGTTTTTTTATGATTGTGTGATGTAGCCGTCCATTATTATTGTGATCGTAATTGTTAGTAATAGGCCACCATGACAGAGACTACCTTATTGATTAATCACATGCAGGAAATGTTTGAGCTTTTCATTCAGTTTCCATGCAAAATAAAATATACTGTAGATCCTAATGCTGTGCAGTTTATTAGAGCAAAGCTTTTGCTCTGAAAATAAGGATCTCTGCCTACCAGCGATTCCTCCGTCCAAGCTCACCACAGTGCCAATTTTCACGGCAAATCATCAATCATCATAAAATATCTCAAGATGTTATTATAAAATAAAAAAACTAAAGTTCACTTTGTGGTGAATCCAGATGAAAAGTCAGGAGTTCACCAAGGTCATCAGCATCATTCTCTGATGGCATGAATGCACAAATTGGAAATACATGGAAATACAGCCAATAGTTGCAAGAATATCTCCCTTTGGACCAAACCATGCCAACCTGCTGATGCCTTAAGCATTTGTATCGGAGAAAAAGACATTTGAGCACATGCTCAACAGTGATTTAAAGTGAGAGTCATGCTTCATTTAATAAATGGGGTTGACATCATGACCTATTCACACACACACTTATGGAAGGTTTCACATATGCTGTACATTAAGGCCCAAGAACAGTTATAAAGCTGGCACTGTAATAACAGTCAACTGCCACAACAACACACAATCTGACTGCAACCACATTATGTCAGTTTTTCAAGTGATTTCTCCCAATTCGTGAACACCGGTTGAAAAAAAAGGAAATAATACTTACACAGAACTGAGTGAGGGCTCATTCAGTTTTAATATTCATTTATTAAAATACTTGAGGACTGCGTGGCATAGTGCTGTTGCCTCACAGTGAGAAAGTCACGGGTTCAATTCCTGGGCCTGAACCTTTACTGTGTGAAGTTGCATGCTCTCATCTTACCTGCATGGGTTTCCTCTGAGTGCGCCGGTTTCCCCCTTCTGTCCAAAGACATGTTTTGGTTGATAGGTGACTCTATAATTGTCATGGGTCATGGGAGTGTGAGTGGGAGTGGTTGTTCTGTGTGCCCCGCCCTCACCCAGAGCGTTGGCTGGTATTGCGTCCAGCAGCCCTTGTGACCCCTACAGATAAGCTATAGAAAATGAGTGAGTGAAATACTTGATCAAATAAAAATGTCATCCAAAAAAAAAAAAAATCACAACTATTGAGTTTTAAAGTTTTAAAAAGACGGGGTAATCAGATTTCTGTCGCCACCACAAACTGTCACCATCAGGAGAGACGCGTAAATCAGTACTCACACCTCAGAGCGTAACACAGAATACACAGCAAGTGGCACACTCTTGTTTAAGGAGTGACTTATATGAGAAGGAGGACATTTTATTGGAATGGGAAGCCAAGGCATGCATGGTTGTGTCCTAGTAGGTGTTTAGTTCTCCAGAGATATGTTCTCTCTATCAAGGCTTTACATGTGACTGGGCTTCCCTGTGATCGTGACAATTCCGGGACGCTGCTCGTTACCCTGAGTAGACTATTACAAAGCCTTTAGTGGTGTGTATCGCACCGGTCAGGGATGCACTGGGGTGCTGTGTGTGTGTACTGGTGGTATATGAGAGAGATAAGGCTAATTTCAGGGTTTAGATGTTTTCTTAGCATTCACCATTATTTCATGATAATAATAATGATAAGAATAATTTAGTTTGATCTTTTGTACCATTATTAACACATATCATAATAAATCACAGTAGATACACTTTTTGCGTTTATTATGTTCACATTTTCTCACCGATAAAAAAAAAAAGCATTAGGGTTAGGGTTTTAGTTTGTATACCTATTTAGGTGATTTATAACATTTAAATAGGATTATACTGGAAATAATTTTTTGGTTTAAAGTTAAACCTAGAATCTAACCAAGGCCCATGTTGAAAGCACCTTTTCTTGGGTAATCTGTCAAACTTCTTTTTCACATGGTAACATTTTGGCAGTAGCAGAAAATTTGGGTAATATTTATAAGTGTGTCATATTTTCTGTCATTTAAGAGTCATTTGTTTTGGAAACAAATATCAGTTGCCCAAATTTGATGAACTTGCCACACGTGCTTCATTTGTTAAGTGTAAGAAAATGTCTTTGTTTCCACAGATGTTTCACATAAATCCCATCTGCTGATCTATACTAGACTGCGGTAATCCTGCCAACTGCCACCTTTCTACTCCGTATGCTAAACAATCAGAGATATCCCTTGAGCTTTTAATTCATCTGCCTTGCATCATGGCACACATCTGGGACTGGTTGTTTGTGGCATTTGCAGCCTCCCTATGAGCGGATGGAACCTGAAACCACGTTCGTTCCCATGAGTTCATGATGTGCTTCATCTCCCCTGGTCCACCATGCTGCTGCGCCCAAACCGCAGCAGATGTTATGGAGAGCACATTTGTAAATATTTACCCTGGTAAGGAGCCTATGAAAGTGAGGGCGGTGCACAGTTAATGGCGACAGAAGAGCAGATAGTGGCCCAAGTTCAGCATTTTCACTCCCAGCAGTTGGGTTGAAAAATTGCTGCGGTTGATCAGTACATTTCAGTTTAAAACCAAACAAGGAGGCACCTACTGGACCTGGTTTGAGAACTGACAATAATTTTCCCCGAAGTGAAAAGGAGAACAAAAGTTTCATCCACACTGCTGTTTTTTTTGTATCAAAACATATGTTTGGATGCGTTTGCTCTTGGCGTTCACTGTGGAGACTTTGAAAGATTGCTGGACCTGGTTTAGTTTGAAAACCTGTTTAAAATGATGAGGCAAACACCAAAAACCTTCCCTGATTGGGTCTTATCATCTTCTGTTGCTGGTGGTAAACGCAGCAGGGATGATGAACTGTTGGAATTTGCATAACTAACTGTTTGCTGGTAACTGAAGTTAATTTCTACCCAGCAGCATAACACTGGATCCTCATTCATACTGTTTTCTGCAGCTAATCAGCTGCACAGTACACAATCTGCTTCCTGTTTACCCAGGAATGGTGATCTGATATATACGCTTTCAATTGTATCAGCATGGACAGATTATTTCTGATTATTTCTGATTAAAATTATCGTTATAAATGCCATTTTTCAAACAAAAACATTAAGCAGTGTGGACATAGACTAAGTTTCACAGCGCCCACTAAAGCAGTTCTTCATTACAATGTTCAGTGCTGAGTGGTTGACAAATGCACTTCTTGTACACTTTTTTCTATCAACTTTACAGCTGATTAGGCTGATTTAAGCTATTTAATGATGGTTCAAAGCATTAATTCTAAATGAATGGAAGGAAAAAGCCCAACTTAACCTCTCCCAAGAGAATGCGAAAGTAGCATGTCATCTCAAGAGGAGGAAAGGAGGGGAGGGAAAAAAGAAAAACCCAACTTCTTTTAGTTTGATATGAAGCCAGTTCTGCTGCCAAGTGATGTGTCCCAGGAGAGAGGGGTCAAAATGTGCTTCAGTGCTCACAGCCCCCTTCGCTGTAATGAAGATAAAACAGGCACACTGCGGTGGAGTCTGCCTGGATGCAAGCCATTACCACAGCTAATTGGTAATTACTAGATTAATCAGCAAAACAGGCACCTTTCAAAATAGGAGGCTTGTGGAGGTTTAGGATTAAATGCACGCTGTGTCTAGGCTCCGATCGTCTGCCAGTAACAATGTTGGTCCATCCTATTTTTTTATTTAATTTTTGGTACAAGAAAAAAAAAATGCTGTTTCTGTGTATCTCTGTGAAATTAATACAAAGTTACTGGCAAAGGAAACCAAATGTGCTACTTAATCAAATGTAAAATGTCTCCAGCACAAACAGACCTAGCATGCCTACCGTTGCTTAGAAGAAGGTTCTGCATATCTCTGGAATGTTTGGAGCAAATCTGAAGTAACTGCAAGGTGTCAGACAGAATCTCGCATGTTGTGTACATGTTGTTGGCAGAGATTCCTTTGCATGCCAACATGAAGCTCCAGAAGGGAATAAAAACATTAATTATGTATTATTTGAATGATTATACAAGCATACAAGATTAGTAAGTGCAGTGATCTTCCATGTTGCAATAACAGCCTGTCTGTGTTGGTACGGCATGTCTCATTAACACCAT
Source organism: Echeneis naucrates (assembly GCF_900963305.1). NCBI lineage: Eukaryota > Metazoa > Chordata > Actinopteri > Carangiformes > Echeneidae > Echeneis > Echeneis naucrates. The sequence goes on along the minus strand of NC_042515.1, from coordinate 20,717,308 downwards.
TCCCACAGCTGGATGTGGGCTAGCAAGATAGCCCACATTCATGCTCTAATTAGCTCCTCTGGTACCCAGCATTCCTCTCTTGGAGCGCAGCGCTGGGCTTCGCTATTGGGGCCTTTTTTTTGCTTTGCCATGCAGGGGGTGAGAGATATTGATTGTGCCTTTTTAATGATAAATTCCCTTTGTGCTGTGGAAGCCAGTTAGTGAGGTCTGTAAGCCTGGGCAGACCTCTTCTATGTGAAATGGATTTGGTAAAGCAGGAGAGTTTTTTTGGAATATCCTTGGAGTTGTGAATCGCGAGAGTCTGAAATACCTGTGAGTGCAGCTGGCCTTGAGTCTTGAAGCAGAGCAGCACTGTAGGGAGGAGGGTCAGTAGTTTGCTTGTGCACTGCAGGCAGAAAATTTTCAGTTTTTCAGGTTGTCAATGTCAAATGATCAAGGGCAGATCTGTCCAGACCACACCCCACACCCCACCAGATGCCAGCGTTTGAAAATGAAAAGAAATGAAAAAACGAAAATCATCAAGGGTGAGATGCTGATTCCAGCACATACCAAGCACTTTTGCAATACTGTCCTGCAGCCTAGTTAGTGACAGGCAACCATACCCCATCACTCAGCAAGCCATCGTTTGGCAGGTCAGGCCTGACAGGAGCAGCATGGGGCAAGAGAAGGATGATAAGTCCCAGGGAGAGAAGGGAAAGAAGGGGTTAAAAGGGCACAGAGAGGGTCAGCAATCGGCTGCTGTGAACAACTCTGGGTGAGCAATCCTTTCAGCCAGGGTGTAGGGTGTCTCCACACAACATGCCAGCGTTTATTTAGCACTAGGCAACAAGTTGTAGGGAAACCCAATCTCCCTGCCAGCGGCCAGTTGCTCCCTCTTCAGAGAGAGCCGCCCAATCTTGGTGGCGTCTCCCTGCTCCCCTTCTCTGCATGAAGGTCCCTGTTAGGTGATGCGGGAAGCCTCTTATAACTCACCACTCCAGCTTTTGTACCAGGCCCAAGTCATCGCCTCTCGTGTTACGCCCGACGGTGGGTACTCTGTCAATGATGGCCCGAGGGCAGATGCAAGATGGAGGTGTACACTGAGGGGGGCATCAGTTTCTTTCCAAGTATGGCAGTTTGAAGATACACCAAAAGAAAGCGGAGCTGCTGGTAAACCTTCCTGTTCTATGTGCAGTCTGGACCTGTTTCAGCAGATGCAACCAGATCGTGTACATGTGACCACAGAATCATTTCTCCTCAGAGTAACGCTCTGGCCAGACACACTCATCACAGAAATGTGGTATAGATCCAAAATGATCCATGTGTCCTCTTTTAGATTAATGTAGTTGACCTCTTAACAGAATATTCAATATCAAAACTCTGCACATAGCCAACATTGGTGCAGAATGACATAACTGCTTGAAAAAAGCAAACTATCTCATGTTATTAAAGTATGTGTGTGTGTGTGTGGGGGGGGGGGGGCAGCCATCACCCGGCGCCTGAACAGGAATGACCTTCTGGCTTACCCATATCTCATTAACATTGATTAGAAATTATCTGTGTAGTATTTGAAGGCTTAAATGTAGCAGAGTGTTGTTTGGGGTGGCATGTCAGGCATACGCAGAGTTGTCTCTGGCCTGCTTGATTAATGATGGGAAAGGTCAGGCAAACAAGCTCCCTGGGTCTCCATTTCCAGACAACAACCAGAGGTGTAGGGTTCAATGTTTTCAATCAGAGCTGGATTTATCAGCACAGCGTTATCGCTGCTGCATGTTGCAAGTCTCTGACGTGGCCGTTAATGCTACCCCTACATGGACTTTAAAAATAAAATCTGATGACCAGAGTAAGATTCAGTTGCGTGACCTGATGTATTATTTCAAGACTGCCAAGCATTGATAATTCATGATGTATTACACAGTGCAGAGTGAAAAATGCATGTCAGTATTTAGTCTTGGTCTAAAAATTAAACTATGTTCTGCAATTGTTAAGACAGGTTTAGCAGAAAAAGTGGTTAACTGGCATCTTTAGGGATTTTGGGGACGTGGGAAGTCAAAGCCAGCAGTTTTGGCCCAGGCTGAAACATTAATGTTTGCCTATTGTTCCCTTTACTGCAGCCATATTTCAGTAGTTTTGTGACTGGCATTTGGTACATTTTTATTGATTTCCTGTTGAACACACACAGTGTTGGGTCCTACTTTAAATCGTGTAAGTCTTAAGGTTCATGTTCCTGTCCAAAGATTTCCCCGGTGTTTGCATATCAATAAGCCCATCTACACATGTACATATTAACAGCAAATAGGAAACAGACATCTAACATCCTCCCAACTTCTCAACTCAGCAAAATGTTTCAGCACCATTTTCATTTTTCTTCTTGCTTTGAGTGACACCTCATCAGCAGTTTGTTATGAACCGCACATTTTCAGTCATGCACCCATGCAAATTCTATTTCCACTTGATATTCTGTTAAGCGACAAGCCAATTGCAGATCGAGATTTTGAGACCTGATACTGTGAAGGCCTGTGAGAAATCATGCACAAGCAGTTATCAGATGAAAAGCAGATGTACAGAAACAAAACAAAAAGTGAGCTGTAAAGATGATGTACTGTGTGGCAAAACCCCTGTGGTCATATGACCTGTGTGACCGTCATACAGTAATAGCTCCTGAGGCAGAAAACAGAGGCGTACGAGCGAGAGTACGGGAGGCCTTCAGGCGGTGCATGAGTGGTTTGGTCAGACAGGCTCCATGTGCGAGTGATAAAAGTGTAAAGCCATCCAAACAAAAGGCATATGAGATGACATCTCTATCTGTGAGGACCCCAGCATTCTCACAATGATGATAAGGCTGGGCCTCTTGTGTCTGCATCAGCGTCTGACAGACTAAGGTTAGCTCCACCACTCACTGCAGAGCACACAAGTGAACCACAAGCAGTCAAAAACAATAATTTGGGAATGAAGAATCAGTTGAAAGACTTAAAAGTATACTTTTCTAATTTCCTTATCTGTGTCATACTACGACCATTCAGAGAGTAAATATCACCATCATGAAACGTTGCTTTTGGAAATCTACTCATGTCATTGTGTGTGATTTTGGAATTATGGAGCAAGGAAATCATAAATACTTGTGTTGAAAGCAGTAGTAGTCCATGCATTCCACTGCAAAAAGCTATTGAGAGCCACAGCCCACAAGCAATCACGGAGATCTAAGTCAAATACCCCTATTCCCCATCATGGCACAACAAAGGCTTTCCCAGCAGCCACTTGGCATTCCGTGCGGAGGACCTGTGTGAAGAGGCCTCACCCACAGCGGGGTGAAGCCTCTCTTCTTTTATATCAGCCATTGTTTTACATATGTCTGTCTTTTGTTTTGAGGTCCAGAGATTAAGGCTCATCACAAACCAGGTAATCCTCAAAGCAATCGAGGCAATTAAGGAGATTAGAAGATAAGATCAATTTATGACATTGCTTAATGCCGGTTATCGCTGGGGATATAACTGGAGGCTCCGGAGACATGGAGGTAATTAACAGGGCATGATGGGTGTAAACTCTGAGCAGCCACACAGGAGACACGCACATATGGAGCTTTGGTTTTACTCATTCACTCACTTCACTCAGGCTGAAATCGCAGTCTTATACATAGTTTAGACCGAAGACATATAGAGGATGGTTTATTTGCTTTAAGCAGACTTTGGGCAAACATTAGCATTTGGTGGCAGGGAGCTTGTTCAACTGCCAGGGGGAAATGTTCTCCAGCTTGTTTTCAGTCTACTGTAGACTGTTTGATGAAGCAGCGGCAATAAAGGTGCCAGTGAGACAGATTCCCCGATGGTGAAGCCAAGGAATCTTGGCGTGCTTTGTTTTGTGGTCAATGAAGAAAAAACTTTGTGCTATCGCTGTGCCACGTTTAAGGTCAGCTTGTGCATCCAGTGTAATGTATTTTCCCACAGTCTAGAGATCTGTCCAGGATGCAGAGAGCGAGGGGACCATTTTACTGACGTTGTACCGCTCTTCACTGTTTTCGGGGGTAGGGAGGGTGCGCAGCTGAATTCCTATTTCATATTAGCTTAGTCTCTCTTTGAGACAGGAAGTGTCAGGAGGGGCAGGGATCTGAGCTGCTGCAAATGATTGCCCAGCTATTTTCTCTGATAGGTTATGATACAAACATCCAAACATTCCAATCGCTAAAATCTCTCGTCTGGTTAAAATATATTCAAAGAGGACCAGGACATCCTAACATTTATCATAAACCTGTTTCTTAAAATGAATAAAAAGTGAATTTTGACAGTTTGGCCGGACAATCATAATGGTTATGCATTTACAAAAGAGATTTTAAAAATCTGTTATGGAAGGTATTTACAGCATTTTAAAACAAACATTAATTGATAATGTTATATATCTAATACTGTGAACTGTCTGAAAACAGTCTGAACTAATTATAGAGAGAAATAGACATGGTAAAGGTCCCTTTCATTTCAAAATGAAACTTTAGAATGATTCTGCTCTACTATTGTACCTCAAGCAATAAAACCCATTGGATCTACTGGCTGACTTATTAGGGGCGCCTGCGTTACGACAACAACTGGCTTTAATAAGCTACAGGATGAGACCGAATGCTTTGCGTGTGGTCTGAACCCTGAATATAGAGATTTGATTCCCACATTGTTAAAAGTTAACGTTTCATAAGTGAAGGTCGGAATCTTTTGGAATCACGATGCAACTTAGTGTCTGCATTGCATATGATATTAATTAGAAGTGGCAAGTATTCTATTTTCTCCTAAGCCCAAACATCCACGCTGTTAATGACTTACAGCCAACACTTCATGGTGAGCGAGGCAGCTTCAAATATCTCATGGCCCTTTTACATTAGACAGAAAAGCCCTCTAACATTTGGTGCAAACAGCTTTCACTCCCAGGTCAAATGACTCCACAGCAGTCTCAGGCATTTGCTGGCTTCATCCATCACCCAAGTCCACAACACACAAACTTTCACCCATTGTCCCTCTTTTCAAAAATGGACGCTGTAAACAGACCTGCCAGCTGCCCAGTAGGATGCTGTCAATCTTAGTGGAGGCTCTTTTACACCTGACCTGAGGTTGAGCTGCTTCATTTTACCCGTCTGCGAGACAGCTAGCAGCTCCCCTGCATTTGTATATGTGCTTTTGTGCTCTGTAACTGCATGTGATCACATTTCTATCTACAGCCGTGTGTGTGTGTGTGTGCCTGCGTGCGTGCGTGTCTGTCTGTGTGTGTCCTCCCTGTCTGTAGAGGAAGGCAAACCCTCCTCTTCTCTTTTTCTAGTGCATTTAGCCATGAGTAAAAAAAAAAAACATTGGTGAAAAAAGGTTGTCAATCAGCTGACTTTTTGTTAATATTTCATTCATTCATTCAGTCCATCACAGGGTCAACACACAGAGACAGACAGAGACCAACAACCACTCACACTCACACTCAGACCGACAGACAATTTAGAGTCACCAGTTAACCCAAACATGATGTGTTTGGGCGGTGGGAGGAAACCCACACAGACACAGGGAGAGCATGCAAACAGAAAGGATCCATGCTGGGAGCAGAACCTGCAACCATCTTATTATGGTTACATTATGGTACTAACCACTACGCCAAAAAACAACTCAAAAACTAAAACAAACAATAAAGGTCTACATAAAAAGCCTTGTAGTCAACTTGGGCAGTTCTCTGGCAACCTTTGGCAATAGTTCCACAGCTTAGTCATCAAAAACTAACATTTTCATGGCAAAATATCCTGCATTGTAATAGCCTTATAATCTAAAAATACCCAGGCCAATGACATGGCCAGACCCAGCTGCTGCAGCATCTCAAATACACTGCCATGCCTTGGCTTCAGCCTGGAGTTGTTTTGGTTTCAGGTGCATGCCATACTGATAAGCCAGGAGAGATGATGGGTAAGATAGTGAGTCCTATGCACCCAGTGTAACAGAGTTCAACAACTGCAGCTGAGACACACACAAACTGGGAACATTCACTGACTTTTCAGCCGGTCCTGAGATGGTTAAAGGCCACTAAAGTGTGCTATTGGTTACATCACTTTGCTACTTTGGTTTGATAGTTTTTCCCTGTGCTTGCTGAACGTGAGATTCCCACGGTGATGCAGAGCGACCACCGTGGCAGGTTTGCCTAAGAGTTAAATCTCTGCTTTGACATTGTGTCTCTGCCTCGATTTATCTTCATTAGACAATGATCAGGTCAAGGTTGCAGGTCCAAACTCCAGAGCAGCCATGGAATCGGGAGCTGTCATAACTGCTGTTTGGCCTCCCTGATTGTCTGACTGCTCGTGTTTCTAGTGCTGTCTCATTTTCATCACAGTTATTATCATCAAACTTGTGACAATACGTAAGACCCAATAGACCAGAATGACACCGGAGCCCACAAGATGTCACATACATTCAACTGTGGAGAGCCTCCTCGGTTTCCTTTTGTTCTGGGAATGTTATTAACTTGTCAATGATTGAAATATGCATTATTTAGCCGAACACCTGATACGTAAGCTTTGCAAATATTTCCGGGGGTGGTATGGGAAACTTGGTGATTTGTTTAGTCCGGCGAGGATGGTGAATGATTTAGTTTCCTCTGTGAGAAGTGAGAAGGCCTTTGTATGTGTGTTTTTTGCATGTGTGTAGGTGAGTGCATTAACCAGACCCTTGGGCTTGACAAGTTTCCAGTGGAGGCTTGCCTGCAGAAGATGAGGGGCAGGAGAACAGGGGCCGAAGCCTGTCACTGTGCATTCAGCTGCCACCAGCTTACACTAAAGTCACCCAAGCTCTGCTCCATATCCACCGAGTTCAACACCAGAGGCTGGAGCCAAAGGTCAAAGTCTAAAAGAAAGATATATCCGCTAATCTGTAATATGATGAACCAGAAAGAATGCAACCCACTTTTTCTCTGAATGCAAAACACAGAAAGTTGTGTCGGCTCATCTTTCCAGTCACATGGTGAGGAATTATTCCCAGACAAACGTGGGATGTTGGGGCGAACTAATCTAAATGCTGGCTCAGGCCTTCGCCATCAGAGCTGTTTTTCCACCCGTCCCTTTCATCATGACCTGGCACTTTGTCACAGTTCACTTCTTCAAAAGGTCCATTGAGCCTCTGCTGGCGTGAAGTGTTTGGACCCCTGTTCCCCACCTTTTATTTAATTCATCAGTGACTGTGAATGCAGAGTGTCCATTTATAGGTTTTTGGGGGCCCCTTATGTGGTCATTCACCCCCCTACCTAATCATGCTGTCTTGTTTTGCCAGCGGTAGAGTTTCCCTACATCTGCTTCTGATTCCTCTTGGGGGGGAAGCGGGAAAATAAATGCATCTCTATCAGTAAAGATTTAGAGGTAAAGAGTAATTGTGATAAAGGGATTTGGTCTCAGATTACTCCTGTAAAGCATTTATTTCAAGAAAGAGTAATGGTGCTCTTCAATTCTTAATTTTGATGTATGCATTTGGTCCCATATTTATAGATGGTGTTGTTCCTGTTCCTTTTGCCACATTTTTCTGCTGCTTTTTATCTTTCCTGTTATTTTATTGCCAGGATTTTTGTTTTAGGGTCTTAGCAAACTGATTATTGAAAGCAACATGTAATAAGAAGCGCTTCACCTGAGGTTGATAACTTAGCATCACTGGATGTTGACAGCAAAGTGATGGCTGTTGGTGTGAAATGAAACCATCAAACTGACGCAGTTTAATTACTTCATTATTGATATAGTCTGATTACGTCAAAGCTGCATTCGTTGATATTAAGCCACTTGGTGGCAGCACAAAACACAACACAGACAAACTATAAACTTATAAAGCTGATATTGTAAAAGGGATATTCAAACACTGCCTCTGTGGTTCATTTCTCATGTCCTGCTTCATCTCCCTCCTTTAATGGAGAGCCTGAGTGATGACAGTGAGACGACAAATGCATTACAGCTGTGTTAAAACTAAATTGCCATCACAAATAAAGCATTAATCATAAATGTGTAGTAATCAGAGCACTTTACAATATTCTTTATTTTTGTTCTTACAACTACAGCTGTTTGTACCTTTGTCTCCTCCACTGTGTTAAATAAAAGCCATCAGCGATGTTTATCCGTCTCTGAGATAATTGTAAAACGGCTCTACCTCAATTCACTCTCCTTTTAGCCCAGCTTTGGTCTCCAACAGCTCCTCCTTTGGTAAGAACTCTTACTGTAACCAGCTCATGTTCGTTGAGGTGGACGGTTGGAAAGACAGAGATACAATAACACTGAATGTATACAGAGCTGCAGCCTTGCAATGACCCCAGTTTTAGGAGCACTTTGTGTGTCTTACTGTCAGTAAATGTTACTCTGTTAGTGTTTGGAAACGATTGTGATTGGAGGGAAAAAGCTCATGTTTGCATATATTAAACCAAAACGACAAACCCTGAGCATAATCAGGACCGTGGACTTGACCCCGGACTCTGGTGAGACAGTGGTGTGCTTTCTGCACCCACCACCCACCTCAAGCATCTCCTGGAAACTATGCTGCTGTTGATAAATGCTGTGTCTTAATTCAATCCAGTCTGTGATTATGTTGCCACCAGTGCACAAAGAGAGTTTGGTTGTAAATTAGTGTAATATCTTGGAGACAGGGCTGGAAAAGAATCTCTTTCTGAGAAATAAGCTGCTAAGTGTTCAGTGGTGCTGGGCTGCTGGAATACAGTAGGGCTATTACAGCTTTTATTGATGCCTGCTGCTTCTGGAAATGAGGATGCTGAGAGTCATGCGGAGCTCATTATTCCATTATTAACATTAAAAATAATGATAGCGCAACTGTACAACATGGATCTTTCCTTTTCGCTAAGCCTTCACATTTAGTTTTATTATGATAAATATTTTGCACATGGATTTTTAATGAACTGAATAGAACTGATAATGGTAATGTTTTATACGTTTTGCAATGCATGAGACTGCCATTATTGCCAAGCCAGCAACGTTCTCAGTATTTTCCTACATCTATGCAACCCAGCTCTAAGTTCAGTGGTTCCTACATTTGTTGTCATTGTCTTTTTACATTATTACTTGGAAGTGACAGAAATATCAGGTCACCTTCCTCTAACATGTGACTGCTTGCACAACTATGCACTTGGCATCACACAGCATATGGAAACCAAGACTCTTCTGCTTTTTAAGTTCCAAACACGTAACTGTCATAACGTAACACTGCCATATGAAAGTTTACAACGCGCTTATCTTGTCATTGAACTCAACTTTTTTTTTTTTTTTTCCAAATGACTAATGCACTCATTTCCTTAAATAGGCGGAGCTGATTGAGGTCATGGGTGTTAGACTTTAATCAGTATGTGAAACTGGGAATAAAGTAAGGTCTGTGTGCTGCGGACCCTGTGGTGCATCAGTTAAATAGATGGTGAAATGTTGTCACACAGTGAAAAGAAGGCTCCTCCCTTCGCCAGCGTTGTTTGATCTGATTCCGCCTCTCAAGTCACTGACCTTTAACTTGACACATTACTCTGAATAACCATGACCTTACTGTTATTGATTCATTTATTTGCGGGTCATGGAGATGCAGTTTTTTCATTAATTTTTAATCTTTTGCTTCTATTGTTGACTGGTAATTTATAATTATATATTAGATGGTATCAACTGATTCATTTTCATAGGTTCCCCAGTGCAGCACAGTTCTTTCATTAATTCCTTCTACTGCGTTACATTGCTTTCAATATGGCTCACGAATTTACTCAGCAGTTGTTGCCTCGCCACCACATGCACATCTGTATTTAATGATGCTGTTACGCAGAGTTCAAGGTAGGGTCAATACAAATTACAAGAAAGGTCCCTACATTTTATGACACAATGACAACTGGTATTTTAACAGTCAATGGTGACTTATAGCCGTGCAAGGAAGAAGAAGGAAGACGAATTCTTCGACTCAGATATTATCTTTTATAAGGAATTAGATATTTCACTCTCCAAACATATGCTAATTTCAACAAATCATTTTTCTGCCCACATTGTTCCTGCAACGGATGTAAAGTATTTCAGTGCACAGGGACTCCAGCCAGTCACCACAGTATCCTGAATGACTTCCCTTGCGGAACAAGTGTGGCCTCTAATCGTACCCAGGAATATGGGTGAATAGGGGCATTCAATGGAGCAGTTTTAGCTGGTGCCCTCTGCCAAGTAAGTTCATATGACATCAGCTTGTTCGTTTTAATTATCCTCTAATCCTCTTCACTTTCAACAAGGTTCATGCTAAGCCTGGCAGTAAAGCGCTGTCATAAGCAAAAGCAGACAAGGTTTTTTTTTCTTTTTTAGTGGTTTTGTACTCCCACAGAGTCCTGTTTTAGTAATTCTTTGCTTGTTTTTTTCAGTGAATGAAGAAAAATCTATGTAAAAGGGTTATCAAATTTTATATAACTCACACAGGTCTCTTCTTTCATAGTAAACATGTCTGTTTACTATGAAAGACGAGCAAATTCTGCAGAACTAAAATAAATGACAACTCCCCTAATCATAGCCCTAACTTAGCAGGGGAGAAGAAAGAAAGAGTGAAAATTCAAAACACGCAGAGTTTGGATAAGGCACAAGTGAATGATTTCTTTTCAGTGATATTTTTTTGAATGTGATGGAAGGAAAACACTTCACAGCAAGTGCTTGTTTGAAATAGCGATCACTGGCGGACAGGAGACTTTGAGCAGCTACTCAGCAGAGGAGGTGCAATTAATGTGTCTGTGCACATCACACTCAAACAAGCAGAGCGAAGTCAACAAAATTCTGGAATATGTGCATGCATGTTAAATAGGTGCTTCTTCCACTTGGGTTGATCATTTCCTGTGAATTTGAAATACGCCATAACCATCATTTAAACGCCATCAGAATGAACCATCGCCATTAAATGACGAACCCATTCGTCGCCATTTCTCTTCCTGCCTGCTTCCTCTTTGATTTTCCATCCTTCCTCATGGTCATACATGATATCAAAACCTGGGATTGACCTGATTACAAATGATTTTAAACATCTTAATAATTGGAAATTTGGCATAAACTCTTTCAAGTTTTAAAGAAAGGGCATAACAGCTCCATAAATGGAACTGAACAGTAGCCATTTATTCATAAATAACTATCTGAAAACACCACTAAGCCACCAAAAAAGCCAAAATCTTTACATTTTATTCTGTCTTCTCATTCATATTACCTTTTTGTGCTGAGTTGCATTTGTTTATCTTTACATAGAGCTGTACTTAAACCCAAGCTGGTGTCCATATATCAATTCAAACTTACAAGTATTGCTGCAGGTGAGCACCTTCAATGGCTAACACACACACTTAAACCTCTTCACACAAAATGAGCAAACAACTGTATGAACTGAGGAGGCAGAAAGATCCCACAAAGTCCAGTGAAAAGTAAGAATTTGACCTCTTGGTGTTCGCCTTAGATGATATCATAACAGCTGTATTCATCTTCAGAGTAAAGGTGTGAGGGATGCTCTCTTTTGAAGTGTGAAAGGTGGAGCCAGTCGGGATCTGCAGGTTAAGTAATTACAGAGCAGCTTGAAGAGGGAGGCCAGAGAGGTCAGAGACAAGTGGCTGTTCTTGCCACAGATTACTACCTAGCGCCGCCTGACCGAACCACAAAGGTTACTAATAATACTGTTAATGCATTTTTGTGTGTTGTTATAAGCCTGTTTTCACCACAAAGACCCACTTTGATGTCATCAACATGAGACAATTTTATTTGGCTCCTATTTGTTTCCACTAATCCTCTTACATTACTTCATTTTTTCGTAAAAGGCCACTGCCCTCCCTCTATGAAGAGAATGGATTGACTATGTTGACTGTCATGACAGCAATGTGAATGTCCAAACATGAAGACGCTGTAACCTTGCAGTAAAAGCAGCTCTCACACACAAAGTTATGAAGACATTATAAATTAAATGCTGTCCAATTTACAGAGTTATGAGTCAACAATCAAGCAAGTCATTAACAATTTAATGAGCAACAACGAATCGCTATAATAATTATAATTAAAATTGCTAGTTCCAGATGTACTAAGGTAATTAAACACAGACACTGGAGTTTGTAAGGCTGAAAGTCATTTCCTAAAAATTAAAGAGGATTTTATAAACACTTTATTTTGAGCATGTGATGAAAAGAACATGATTAAAGAGATTTAATGATTTAAAATCTTTTCAATATTGTGCAAATGGCCCATATTGTGTGAAGTGATGTACCTGATTTTTACACTATAAATCAAGTCATATTAATAATTATAAATATGCATTTCTGCAGAAATACACACAGCCTGTTTTCAGAATCTGAGCAATAATATGATCTGTCAGGTTTTCTCTATCTTAGTGATGTCACAACAGCCCACCTAGACTCACCAAGCTGTTCATATTTTCTCTGCTATTTATTGTATCTCTCAATCAGATCCTGTCTTGTGAGACCTGGAAATGTGCATTGAGATAGTTTTTGGTTCTTAAGACCGCAAATATATAATTTAATGGACAAAAACTAAGCACAGAAATGTGTAAAATATGGGATCCTTCATTGTGTGAGATGTGATGAAATTGGTTCTACCAAAATAGATAAAAAAAAGAAGCTAAAATTGATTTATGTCTTTTTTTTAATATCATGTTTTGTATGAAACTACTTGTTGTTACTTGTCAGTTGTCCATTTTACTGTCCTGCTGTGTGACTGAGCTGCTGCTGACGCTCCACAGCTGTCTCCTGGCTTTCAGACCCCATAATAAAACACACTAACATGTGTGCCAGCCGTGAGGTCAATGTGTGGGAAAGCATGTTAGTGTGTGTGCAGATGTGTGCGATGGGTCACAACCCCAGACTGCCCCAGATACCATGAATAGTCCAAGTGCAAACCAAATTTTAGCAATTCATAAATCATTGTTCAATACAGTTCGTCCTGTGCTGTCGTCGTTGAATATTTTCTGAAGTTTGTTGTGTCTGAGCCAAAATGCTCTAATGAAAACATCTTGCGCCTGCCTGATGATGCTGCACCAGATGATCTCCATCTCTTTCTCTGCGGCTCTCCCCTAGCGAGCCTGAGACACATAAAAGAAAGAGCAGGTTTGAGATGAAAGGGGATGGATGTCAGTCCGCATCTGCAACGATACTGCCCACCTGCTCTGGATGCCATACGGCCAGATTGTTGATGCGATACCTGGCTGGATTAGCACAAGGGACGCTGGGATACAGTGTTGGTTGGTTGATTCCAGCCCCGCCCTGGTATCAAGTGGTGGCAGGATATGGATGCAGCACAATGAGGTGATTATCTGTCACTCAGTATTGCTGCTAAATACCAACGGTGCCATGTTGATTGAGCTGCTATCAAATGCCAGGATCTTAGGCTCTGGGGAACAGGTGGCAAATGCTAATCAGGAGCGCAGAAGGGAGTACCTCAGTCTACAGATGTTTGCCTCATATAATATGTAACTACTCTCTTTTAATCTTTTGTGTAATTCTGACAGCCATGATGCGCCCACGATACAGGTTTACAGGGTCCTCTCGTTTCTCAGCTGATGAATGAGTTGCTGAAAAGATAATTCTTCCTCAAATTACTGCAAACTTCAACCAACAGCCATTAACTAATTGAATAGTTGTTTCCTGGGCCTTGTTTTGTTTTGTTTTGGAAAAATCATCAACACTGGATTATCATAATCGCTTTTTGCAGGTGAGTCAAAAATAATTAAAAAGGATTTTCTGTGATATGTCAACATCTACTGTAAAGCCCTCCATCACATCTTCTGAGCTTATTCTTGTAGTTTCTCAGTGTACATGTAGGATTTAGCTAGGTCTGCACTGGAATTTGATTCGTCTGAGAATTTAAGATTGTGTTTAATATAGAATGTGCAGTTAATAGATGGGTGTAAACTGTTGTGTATAATTTAAGTTGTTTTTTTTTTCCAATCATTATTATTTATTACATAGCACACACGCTGTAATGAAGCTCCCTACAATCGGATGTTATTTGGGTCTTAACCCCTGTTTGTTGACAACAGTATTAGCATTGGTTTAATGGTAAATCAACTTATCTCAGCACATGGGATCCAACTACGTGACAGCACACTGTTTGTATGAGATGAGCAGCTCCATCTGCAGACGTGAACAGGTGCTCCAGTGAAAATCCAGAATCAGACCTTCTCTCTGTGTCCTCAAACTGCCAGGGGGGCCTTAACTCAAAGTTGTTTAATGTATCAAGAAGCAGTTGTGTTCTGTCAGTATTCCTGGTAGCACAACAGCTCTGTATATAAAAACCGCTGCATTAAACAAATGTAACCAAAACAGACCTCATTTTACTACATGAGACTTTTGGCTGAACTCGCCTGTGAACCCTGTGAACTGTTGGGGACTGAATTCATTCATTTATTTGCTGCTGGCATCCACCTAATATGAAAGGCATAGGGTGTTCTGTTAGATCAGTGCAGTGGCTGCAATGATGGTGCAAAGATGACTGAAATAAGTTGAAGACAATGTCAAAATAGTTATCATTATCTCTTTATTCAAGTGTGTTCAGAATTTTCAGCTCATTTCTTCATCCTAACAATAAACAGTGAAAAACACATTGTCACTATACATCTTGAGACTGAAACTCCAGTGGCTCTGTATTTATCCCCACATGTCATAAGTAAGTACTTTGCACTCTGCCTACGCACAGTCAGACTGAATGCTTAGTGGGTTGCTGAGACGAGAGGGCATTGAATAATAACTGTTTTCAAGAACTCAACAAGAGACAGGCTGTAACTTATTATTATTATTATTATTATTATCAGGAGGACTCACTTTGTATAAAATGTTCCAGCGTCATCCACACATTATGTGTTTGAACTGAAGAGCTGGAGGTGAAGTGTTTGCTTTCTGTTTGAATTTGTAGCTTCTTGTCAAGTACACAAAGCAAACCATAAGTGTACAGCATGAACAGCAGAGCATGTCTGTCGATGTGTATCAGATCAGGAATGCACATGAGGCCATTTATAAATACCCATAAACCCATAAACCTAACTTGGATAGTGAGAGCGAGGCACAAGCTATTTGTGGGAGGTGCTGTGAAAGTTTGATTTCTCTTTTAAAAATTGATTATTCATTTTCACATATATATAAATCTTCGATGTCAATAAGCTCTGAAGTGCACCAGCCCACATCCATCTGAATTATTTTAGGGATCAACTGTGCAATATTGCCTGGATTGCTTGTGGATGAAATTACTGCTCAAAAAATTATTGAAAAAAAAAAAAAAAAAAAAAAAAAAAAAAATTGAAAATTGGAATCATCCATCACTGTCTCTCATACGTAGACTTACATATTCCAAAATAAAAGAATAACTTTTGCTAGTTTACCACTGAGGCGCATATTTGTGGTCAAATAGCTAGATTACACAAAGAAATAACCTCCAATATCTAAATTTGTTTCTTGGGAATCACAGTAAAAAAAAAAAAAAAAAAAAAAGGAAACAGGCTTAGAGGCCTTCTGGTTTTGGCATTGATTTTCCTAAACAAATAAAAAGCCAGCAGTATTCACAATGATTGGTTGCTATGAGCACGTGACAATTAAATTGAGGCTGGGCAGAGTGCTGCTAATACTGCTAAAAGTGGTATTAGCATGGCTCTGATCTAGCACATAAAAGCGAGATGTGCCAGACTTGCTTCGGTTTCACCCAACGAGAGATACTTACATGGTCTAGACACACAATGCTGGCAGAGGATCCCCCCTTTTAACGATGGGCTGGTCACCATGGATACCACATACTCAACACCAATTTATATTACTCTCCACATGGCACTGTGTGAAGGCCACACCATCTCAGAAAGCCGACTCAAAGCATCAAAAATGAAAGCTGCAGCTCCTGTTGCCTGGTGAACTATCGCAGGCTGGAGGTCAAGATCAAACCGACTGACTTCATCTCTTCATGCATGAGCCCCGAGTGCAGCTTTGAATAAGACAAAAGACCAAAGGTATAACTGGATGATGGGGGATTTGAATCTAACTCGAACAGGCACATTGTTAATGCCACAGCAGGGCTTCAGTGTCAGAGTCGGCGTGTTACTACAATCCAGAATACATGGATTCATTCATGAGATCGCATAAATACAATCCTATGCATACACTACAACCTCAGAATGTCTCAATAATTCAGAACCTAAAGTTTCTCTGCCTGTTTCTCCTCTGGTTTTATTAGATATTCCTTTTGCTTGGTTGCTCTCCTGGGAGCAACTGTGTGAGGCTGGAGAATTTCAGTCTGCTTTATTCATTTTCCCCTCCTCCATCTTCACGTCAGTCTGGATCAAACAGTGGCTTATCGTCAGCTCCAACTTACCTACAATGGCCAAAGTTGGCGTGATTGTTTCAGAAAGCAGTGCGTGTAATGATTTACCTGAGATGTCTGTTTGGCTTTGGAAGGCAGGAAGACAACTATGGCAGTGGTGGAATGAAATTATAAATCGGGTCAAACATTTGTCTCCGTCCCAGGAAAACCTCATACAATCAACTGGGCTTGGGTACGTTGGGGTAACAATTACCAGACTTGTTAGAAATTTGGCTAATTAAACCTAATTTGGAAATAAGGTTAATCTAGGTTATCCAAATCATTAAATTCAAACATTTGTGCCTGGCCAACAAATATTATATAAGATGTTCAATTGTATTTTTGTGTGAAAAACAGAGACTACATGGAAGTGCCAAGCAATTTTGATTGGCAGCTTGAGGGTTCCTCCAAGATCTCCATAGAGTCATTTTTCTGCTCCACGACAACTCTACAGTGGTAGATTTTTATAAAACTCCCTCATTTCAATTCTATTTAGGCTTAAATTTCAGCATAATTGCGGCTGCATGTGTGAATGTATGCTTGCCACAAACAAGTATGCACCAATGACTTGGTTTCAAACACAAGACCCCATATTTGGATTAGCTGAGAATTCAGCATCTGGCACGACCATCATCCTTTTCAAATATCTATGGGTGACATCCCGGAGGCAACATCATCTTTGTTTACCGTCTATGGATGTTACAGAAGAAAGAGGGGGTATAACGGCAGCGGCCCCTTGGTTAAAATGATGTCAATAAGTTAAAGTTAAAATATGAAGTGAAGTTCTTCTCTTTCTATGCACTGAATATACAAAAATAAAAAAAATATTAAAAATAAAATCAATATCAATGATTCCAAATAAATCTTTGTATATACTAAAACAGTTAGTATTCCAGTAGGCAATTAGCAGGTAATTGGTTACCTGGCTGAACTACCTGGGAGGAGGGAGATTGAATTCAGTTTATTTTTCAGTGTTACTTAAACTGGACCTAAGGTTCTGCATTGGAGGCTGATAAGAAGAGCATCCCAGATGGTGCAAACTTGACTCAACTCAACACACAGCCACAGTAAAACAGGCAGGAGACATGACACAGGTAAGGTAAAGCTACAGCAAACAAACCAAAAAAGCAGAGAGACGTGGCCTGATACGGACAACTTTGCTAATGAAGAAAAGAACTGCATGACAAATAGCATTTGTTCCTTTTGAAAGACTTTAATCAATTTTGGTGTGAAGCTGTAAATAATGCACCATTTCCTCATGACAGACACATTTCCTTCTCAATGGACCACCAGTGTCTTCCAGCTGCTTGTGATGTAAATACCCACAGCAGGGAGCTCCAGGGGTGAGATACAGGTAGTGGTAAGTGCCATTGTGCGCGTGTGTGTTTGCATGGATGTACATAAGATAGACAGCAAAAAAGAGAATAAATGACTTAAGGAGACAGAGCAGGACTTCTCTCAAGCATGAGCTGTGTTAGTCACCTCGGCCGGGGTCAAAGTTCACTGCTGATGACTGAAAATGTTTCCTCGCTCAGGCTAAAAATGGATGGCTTGGCTCTCTTTATCTTCAGTGGCAGAGAGGGCACGGTGTAGGGAGGAGTTTACATCACAGACCTCAAGTCAATTATTCAATTCATACCTGGGTTCATGTTTGAAATGTTGAAATGGAAGGTAAGGTTAAATGATAGGTTGATTTACCTCATCCAAATGCATGGAGAACTATCCAGATCAAAAACAATTTCAAAATAGACAGCAACATTTATGATGATGTTTGTTGGCCACACAAGTGGGCCTTTAAAATTTAAAATTTTGTTGAGAAGCTCATGATCTCCAGAGGATGTAAAAAATGCAGTGGAATCATGTTATTGTTTATCATAAACGCATGTGTGAAGAATCCAGGTTTATTGATATCACTCTAATTCTACTAATTCTACACTGAATTGTCAATTCTCAATTTCAGAACTTGTGAACATGAGTTGTTTCGGTGCCAATTGATTTAAAATGGTGTGTTGAACTGCACCGATGTATGTCAGCTTATTCATGAATTTACATAGTAAGCCAACTTCCAACAAGCTAAAGTGATTTTACAGCTTTTATTTGGCTTTTGCTGGGAAACACTGCAGAACTGTTCACGATGTTTTTGTCAGAGCCCTCAGGTGTGTCAAACCGCATCAACATGCGCACACATTGATGACAGACCCATCAGTCACATTTAGACTGGTTAAAAACTGCAACACATATGGGAATCCCATCACAAGTGGTCACCCAAGACACATATGGAGATACATTTGAATCCCAGGAGTAAAACACATGCCCTGTCTGATCAGGGCATGTGTAGGACACATTACTGGAATGTTCCACAGAAAGTGCCAGGAAGCAGTTTTAATGGAGTTTCGCCCAGAAATGACAGATTTATGTTTGATCTAAAGAGTTTCCAAACCGTAATTTTTTTGGTTTTTTAAAGCTGAGGACTATTTTCTAAATCTACATCTGGTATGGTGGACCCTCATTAAAGAGCAGCTTTTAATAGAAGAGCTTCTTGCTCTGTCTCCAATGCAGTAGATGAGACAGGACTCAGCCTCTCGGAGCGTATAGCTGTAGCCTACATGTCTGACCATTCAGTGTAAGAAACCATCAAACTTTGGTTCAGTGAGTTCATAAGATTGGGGTTGCTTCTGTAACGTCTCGCTGTTTCAGCTTGCCAAGTTTTTCTGGACACTTTCATTAAAAAAAAAAGACAAAAACACAAAACACCAATGACATGGCTCACATGTTGTGTTGAAAGTCACAGCGAGGGAAGTCTTGTCACAGGTCACCCATCTCTCTCACCTCTTTTGTTGTGAGACATCGTACACCTATCTCTCATTTCACATCGCTGAGAGAGACAGGCAATAGATCTCCATCAGAGAGGTGCTGGCTAATGCCTGGGTGTGCAGCCAGGCTGCCTGCTGGGATAGGGGGATTATCTGATCACCTGTTCTATGGTGCATTCCCTCACTCACTGTCTGGGAGGGCTGAGGTATGTAGTTACAGGTAGTTTCCCTCCTGAGCCCTCCCTTGGTTATACACTGTATTATCTCATTACATTCTCTCACCTACAATTACTCACCATTTGGGGTCTAATGCCACCATAAATTAGCATGAATCCCTGCAGGTATTTCTCATGAGAAATCCTCAGATGCTGAGTTGTCCCTCCATGGCCGGAGCTGTTACCTTAGAGCCCACTCTCTATGGCAACAAAAGATCCTTTCATCCTTTCTTATACGAGGGGGAGATAGTCTGCATGCCCTGGAGATGTTGCTAGCACGTTCCTGGAGTGGGTCATTTCTCACTGCAGTGGGATAATACATACCAGTGGTATAAACATTTAAGCCAGATGGCAAAGAATTCCACTGGAACTCTAACCGTGTCACCATTTCAAAGTCAGATTTCTGATGATAATGATCTGTACAATGCGATTTAAGGTGGGACTGATCTCTCAAAGGAATACCTCCAACAGTGATCCCCCTTCAGTGAAAAGCAGGCCAGCACGCTGAGTCATTGGCTTCAGGTCATGATGTCAGCTTCTCATCAATCACATAATTACTTAAATGTTAGATTAGGACACTCTTTCTACAGAGTGGATTTATTTTTTCCTCTTTGTTGGACTTTTTATGAAACGTTAATGAAGTGCTATTACCCTGTCATCCATATGGCCTGAAAAGAACTGAAAAGATCCACCCACGTAAATAAGTTCTGTTTTTGAGGTCTTTTTTCATGACCTGGCACCACTCTGACCGGGCAACATGCATATATTGTCTTAAAACAGCCTTCACTCTGTGTACCACAATTAGTAAACTCTTGAGGCAGCTGCACAAATGTGTTTTTCCTTATGCAAACCCAACCGCTTCGAAGTTACAAGTATTTTCTGTGGGTAAAAGGGTGCTTTTTCGAGTGTGAGTCATGTTGACGTTCCAGAAGCATTAGCAAAGTTCGTGCATTCGGCTAATGTTTGGTGCCAGCCAGCAGATCCTTGCTGGAAACCTCTCTGGAGGTGACATTGCCAATAGGTCGTATAAGGAGAGCACAAAGGCTTTTAGGGAAGGGTGGAAATCCAGCCAAACCTAGAAACCAAAGCAGTTGGTGGTTCAAGAGGTTCACGCAGAGTACGGTTTGATGAAGTCTAATGAAAGCCACTGTCATTCCAAACAGTGCTTTACAGACAATGTTCCTGCTTAACTCAACACTATTATTAAGGACATGACATGGTGGTGTTTAGGGATGCATTTGGCACAGGCCCTCATGTATCGCTCTCATATATCATGTTAGTAGCAGGAGACCCTCTGTGGCACTCATCACTATCAATAATTAGAAGTGCATAGAACCTAATGACTTTGTCACCTGGAGCCCTGGGTAAAACATCTGTAGCATATGAGCATGAGATGACATATGATCATGATGTCTTTCCCAGCTGTCTGCTGCGTCTTCCTCTTGCATCTGAACAAACCTTCAGTGGGCTGCCGTCATTACCGCTAATTACCGCTCTGATGGGAAAAAAAGTACTCCCCTGATAATATATGATGGTTGTGGTAGTCACCACTCGGACTTACATATGACATTCTTATAATGTGTTAGCAACAAGTGCAACGCAGGGACTACTTCCTAGCTAGAAAGTAGTTCCAATTAAAGGTTGTGAGAAAGACACTGCCATTAAATAAAAACAGCCAGGAACACCACAAATATTTTTACGATCACTCCCATCATACTTTGCTGGTGGCCAAAAAAAATGTGAGTGCTGCATTTTTCATCACCTTGACAAATTATGCTCAACTATTGGAAGAGCAAGGTAACATTAAAGGTAAGTGCAGAAATAACAAACCGCCTCCAAAGTGCAGTAACAGGATTCATTACCAGGCAACGCAAAGTCAATTGACAACACACATTGTTTTTGTGGAATCGAGTGCACATTCCCAACAGTTTAATTTGTCACATGAATTGTGTAATTCTGTTGTTTAGGTTGAAATGACCAGGACAGTGATAAGTTCAGTAGGTGCTGTCTATGAACTGTAATAGTATAGCAACAGTGGCACTTTCCAATAGAATGTGCTCACATATGGTGTTGCATGGAATTGCTATACTATGGACGCACTCAGCACATTTTCAGTTGTACCATGGCGTTATTGTGGCAGTGTGCTTTGGTTATGCCATGATGGTACAGAACCATACTGGTCAGGCCATTATCATGAATCTTTTAAACTCGTGGGCCTGTCCCTCAAGCGGTCGCCTCCTGGGTTTCATTGTCAAGCAACTCTCCCACACAAATACAGCTCCTTCTTATTGTTTTTATACCCCTGTATTGTTTTTGGTCTGGTTGCCTGATAATTATTCAACACGTCTTACATCACTATTTGCTTTTCGAAGAGTGAGGAAGTGTTACTGAAGACATCGAGGGGCCCACAACGTTCAGCCCAGCAACCACTCCCATGACATCATTCACTCCCCCTGGGTTTAGTTCACACCCAAAACAGAACTGAGGATTAATGTATTAAAACCTATTGATAATGTGTATGTCTAAAGTCCACATAGGTCTATTGTAGCGATTAAAGATAAAGGCTCACTCGAGGCTTCTACAGTTTAGCGATGTTGACAGCGTCACTCAGTTCCCAAAGAAATTAATTCGATCCAGGCTTTTGACTATAGTGCTGCTGGCGCTGTGCAGTCTACAAACTGGGAAGCAGAGCAGCCCAGACATGCAGGGCCCACAGCCCCTGCAGCACAATGGCAGACAGCACAAGTACCTCACTTAGACACCGGCAGTTTTTACAGTACTTAAACCGAACTGCTACTAAGTCTCCTGTCACCCTCAGAACTCCCATGCAGGTATGGGTCTAAGCTGTCCTATGCGCTTCAGGCAATCTGGAGTTATTGAGCTCAAGATGAAGGACATCAAAGTTATGTACGCCCTGCAAATGCTACAGTTGGAGATGGTTCCAAGATAACGCTGTGAATGGCTGGCCAATTCCTTCCGGCTTGTTACTATTTCATGGAATCTTGGTGAGAGGAAAGGTGCTTTATGGATGATTCATTTGTGCCAAAGAGTTTGTTTCTGTTATTTTCCTGACTCACACCTAGTGTATCTTAGTGACAGCAGAACAGCACCAGTGATGTAACACGAGTCAACGAATGTGGATAGGAACAATCAGTTTCAGGATGTCATGCCATAACATTTTACAAATAACAAAAAAAAAAAGAGAGTTTCCATCATCATTGGGTGGTGTGCCTTTGAGTATCGTTTCACCCTCTAATGCGTGGATGGCACACCCTTGAATATTAGAACTGTAACCATGGCAGTGGTATCCTGTGAGCTGGTAAAGAGGAAAGAGTCCGGCGTCATCAAATCATCAGGGAGGGTAAAACAAGGAGGTAACCTCAGCATCCGTCTTGTATGGATTTACCCTATGACCTGCCAAAACATCCCTTCACAGTTCATGTTAATAATTGTGTTAATAAAATACTTTTTATTCAAAGGCTTTATGGAACATCTTTATGTGTGATAGTTTTAGTGATTTATGTGTGAGTTTTAAAATTTTACACTGATCAAGGAATGAGTTCACAATTTACGGCTTTTTTATTTTATTTTATTTTTTTTTGCAGCAAAGAAAGAATTGAAACCTTGAAAGGTAATGTGGAGTATTCCTAGATGTTTCAGTCTCTCCATTTTTAGGAGTCAAAAACTCGCTAGGCATCGAAACTTTGTCAGCAATGGAGACGGCTTCAGAAATGGCTTTGCGGTTTATTCTTTAATTTTGTCTTTGTTGAGCCACTGCTCTCTTTCTTATTTCCTCTTCCTTTATTCACTCATTCATTACCGCAGCAGTTGTTGAAATAACACAATTGTTAAAACGTATTTTATTGCAGCATAGTTCTTTAAAATATGATCCAATCTTGTTAATAGAACCTTCAAGTTTGTCTTATACAAACACTTATGCCGTTGCCAACTCGACAACTTTGTGTTCTTGCTTGCTGTCATCAAGTGATCCTGTTCTTTTCCAGAAAAAAAAAGAAAAACTAAGCTTCTCGTCCTTTCAGTTCATTCCCATGTGCTTTATTGTTATTTTAAAAAAAGAAGAGGTGAAAGAGCATACTAACTGTCTTCCCATACTAGACAGTAGTTTTACTGTTACACTGTCTGTGTCCAATTTTGAATGGACACTACAATGAGATGTTTCTTGTGTCTCCACAACTTTCTTGTTTACCTGTACGTTAATAGGAGGCTTCCACTGGCCTTTCACCAGCTCTCCAGGGACACATCTGACCTTTCTTCCAGCCTGATGTTAGCTCTTTATTTCTGCGGAAACAACAATATTGAGAGCAAAAGAGCAAGAGGATTGTGTCTTGTGAGAATATTTGAATTCCACTGGAGGCTGCAATAGATTCTACTGTATTGATCTTTATGTACCTGAGATGTGCCTGTAGATATAGGTGACTTGCTAACCTTTTATGATCTTGAATATTAATTAAAATAGCTGCTGAAGAAAAGCAGCCCAGAAATGTTAATAATATTGAAATATTCTCAGTGCGTTGGCCATTTCAAACTGTTTGAGATTATGGGGGAGTTTTTGACTTCATGGGTTGGATGGGTGAGGGCGTGGGAGAGGGAGGGTGTATCCTGTCTTTGTAGAAACAATGGCTGTGCATGCCAGTATTGAGACTTTGCAGGATTAGTTCCCATAGAGAGTTCAAGATAACCCCTCAGCTCTGGCAGTGGCAGTTCCCAACATTTTGACCAGCCGAGTTTACTTGGTTGGCGGCGCAGCGTGCAGTAGAATTACAGCAGTTCCGTGTTTGTGGTCACAGTTGGCAGGTTCCCTACACGCAGTTGGCAGTTGTTGCCCTCAGTTGCTTTCAGAGAGTCTTAACAGATAAATATATACCAAAGCAGATTAAATGTATACTAAAACATCCACATATCATGTTCTCTTCAATTAAGAATTGTGAGGGTTTTTGGGAGCAGTTAATCACAGCAGTTGGACGATCAATCACATTGGGGATTATTAAATCTGGAAGTAAAAGATAATTTACCTGCCTCAAGATGAACCTAAGGTCAGGAAAGTAATTGCTAATATTTGGAGCAGGCCATTCTTTGTTTTCCTCTCAAGCACTGTAATTATTTGTGTTTCATTGGGCATTTAACACAGATTGGACCTGTTGTACACTGTTAATAATGTTGACATTTGTTTGAACTCATCTGTATTTGCAATCAAATCATAACATGTTCAGAGAGCTGAAACTGGTAGAGCAAGACTGAGCAGTTACCACAGCATGCCCCCCCCCCAAGTACAAACAGCAGCTAATACTGATCAGTTGTGAGTTCAATTGGAGGAGTCATGACCTCTGTGTCCTATCAAAAAGCAGGAAGTGTCCAAGAGCCCAGAGGAAGAATTGCACACTTACCCACCAGGAGGCCCATGACATCCTCAGGAAGCATCCGTGACGTGACGCATTGCCAAGTCAATTGCTCAATAGATATCAAGCAGCGTGTGAGAGAGTGCACAGATTCTTCATGTCACTGGTCTCCACCGAGTGTCATCATTTCAGACAGAGCAGAGAAAAGTTTAACTCTCAAGAGAGCTTATGACTGTTTTTCTTTGAGCCAGACTGTCAACCATGAGAGGAGGCATACATGGTATGCTGACAGAGGCAGAAAGACAGTTAGGCCTTAGAAGTATGGTGAGTGTATAATAATAACTGTGTGAGAGTTGTTGGTCCAACTCCTGCAACTGTTGGAACAAAGTATGTGTCATATGGCCTGTTTTTAATATCTTCAGAGGCAGCTGCTGAAAATAAAAAAAAAACAAAAAACTGAGCAGACTGTGAAATAACACAAATATCCAATATAAATAAAAGTTAAAAATAAATCTATTCAGTCACCTATTGACTTATTTATTATTTATCGCAGTAAGTATGAAGCTGGAGCCAACAGCCAAGACAGTTTCGGGGAGGTTATGTCAGGGATTAGGCATGTACCAGTACCAGAAATTGGAAAACAGAAAACAACAAAGGCTTCTGCACACACACACACACACACACACACACACACACCAGTAATGATAGTAACCTTCTGATGTTGTACTATGAGCAAGTTAAAGTTAGCACACAAACAATTCAATCACTGAGCCTTTGAGGAATGGCCCTGATCGGCCTTTATGTTAAGCCATTAACAGATATTAGATACATGAACATCACAACTCTCACACTTCCTAAAGCGCCTCTTCTAACTATTCTTCCCTTTTTAACCCCTTTGCTAAAGCTCTGTTTGTTTCACTGATTCAAATACATCATCAGTGTGTGTGGGAAAAAGATTCTCACTACATGTGTATGTGAACACTTCAGTGGGTCACTGATGTAATTCAATTAAGTTTTTTTTTTTTTTTTTTAACTCATCCTAAGGGTCCTAGCAGTACAACATAAACTCTGTCCCAGTTTGGAACCTCCCAGAAAGTGTGAAAAGGAAGAATGACGTATACTGAGTATGACTCATCAGGAGCTTGGTTGTGTTTCTTTTTATCAGCCACAGTCTTTCACTAAATAAAATCACCATTCAAACTTTGTTAGATGGATTATTTGTTCAGACTTTGCCCCTCAGTTTTACAGCGGCAGCCAAAAAAATGACCCCAGACTGCAAGCCTTTTAGAACAGAGTGGTATTGAGAATCTCAAACTGGGCCGGCTGTTTCTCCTCGGGCTGATGCTGCAGTTTGTGATTTTATTCAATTACAGGGTATTTACCTTTCACAGAATGTCAACACTGATGTGGAGCAGTGGTGGAAGGAAATTAACTCACCTGTTCCTAAGAATACACATCATATTGTGTGCAACACACAGACACAATCAAAAAGTAACAGAAATACATATGCACAAGCACCGGCACACACACAGAGTGTGGCATGAGCTTGTTTATTCAGCTCGGTCAAGACCAGCGTACGGTTCTTGCTCTTTTCCCCATTTGATGTGTGAAAAGTGGAAGGAAATCAAAGCCATTTCCTTCATTCTGGCCGCTGTGGGTTGTGGTTCCCTGGGGCAGAAGGGGCGAGACTGGCTGCTCAGTACGGTCGAGCCCACAGAGTCTGGGAAGTGTACTGTATGGAGCTCCACATGTTGCCAAAAACAACAGAGGAAATTGCTGCTCAAAGGCACCAGCCAAAGGTGGGCGAAAAGGAAGGTGGTTGCAACACTGCATTGTAATCTCTGCTCCAAGTTGCACACTTTCATCCAGTGTGATAAAGCCCCTTCTTCCCCCATCTCTTACCTTTTTCAAGTGAGACATATGCCTGTTTAAAAAAAAGTCACTTACTCACATTCGGTCACTCACCTCAGGAGATGAGAAAAGTTTGTTCTAAACAGTCTTAAATTGTAGAACAAGTTTTGCACTGTTGAGTTGCCCTGTGATCTAGATATGATGCTTTTCTTTTCTCATTTAAATGCTAATAACTTTGAGGACATCATCCACTGAAAGTGCTGGGAGCAAAGCTTTTCTCCTATCTGGTCACAGCACAAGGTGAGCACCTGCCTGCTGAATTTGAAATATTACTAAATCTGGTTGTTGGCACGGCAAGACACTTTCAGCTTTGTTTGATGCCATTGTGCATGTGTACATGCACACAATTGCATGGGCGTGTTTGTGTGCATGAAGGGCTGTGTTAACCACAGGCATAATATTTTTCGGATTGTGTTCAATTCCATGGCAATGAGGTGGTTTAAACCAATGTAAAACAAAAAGTGCAATGTGATTTAAACTCGCTGTGAGCCTCAGTTCTGGAGACAGCGCCTCGGGTTGTGATCAAATAAGTACTACTTAAATTGCACATTTGAAATATTTCTAATTCAATAATTACATACCAATAACTAATCATTCAAGATTCAAGTGTTTATTGTCCATTACTGTGACAGGTTAAGTCTTGACTTCTCTGCTCACTAAATATCTATTATGTTAAATTATTATAGCTGCTTTAGAGCATACAAAAATGTACAAGAAGACATATTATGTCTTTACATACTTGTGTATGTGCATTCGGACAAACTGCTGGGTAAAACGTTAAACTTGGCACAGTCAAAACGTCAAAAACCATCAGAGGAGAGTTTTTCATATATTATGTCCTGTCAATTACCCCTAAATATAAGACAGGACTTTTAGATCCTAACTGTCATTCAGTGACTTCGTTCATTCATTCATCTTCAACTGCTTATCTGTTTCCAGGTCGCAGCGGCTGCCCGAGCCAATCCCAGCTCACTCTGGGTGAGGTTGGGGTAAATGTCATGTTTCCTACTAAAGGTAAGCAGGAATTGTGTAAATATTGTACAATTGCAAATCCAAGACATTTGTAATTCCTTTCCGTATATGATATATTTTACAGATTAAACTAATCTTACTGTATGTTAAGACTGGTTGATGGTTCTGAAACGTATCTAGGAAAACAGCTGAGAAAGCTCATCTGTTCATTGGGTCTCTCAGAAAGAAGCCAAGATCTGCTGTAGTTCAGCACAAGACAAAACCACAAGGCCACGACTATGGAGTAAGCAATATGTCACATCTGTCTGCACTCACTGACACAGAGACTGGTGCTGCAGAAGAGCCCTTCAATTGCGCAAGAATCACAAATGCTCATATACCACTTGGCATCAGTTCATGCCCTGCAGGCAAAGCCCAACAGAAAATGCTGGTCACACCTCAGCTGGAATGTAAGTTCATCTGCTCAACATCACAACAACTTCATACACCACTTAGATAGATGTCAACAGCAGGTTGGTCTCATGTGCTGCCAAGATTTTTATCACAGATAATACTGTTCGAGACACTTAGTGTCTTCTGGGTAATGTACATACTCATCTTGGATTGGACATGGAGCAGAAAAGCATATCCAAAGCTAGACAGCAGACAACTCATTGTTTTGTGTCCTTCAGAAAGTAGTCCCGGGTGAGGATTGTGTAGTGATGTGGTTCAGTAGAAGGTGCTGCTTCTCAGAAAATCTGCTGTATCTTTGCCGCGTAAATAACTTGTCCAGAAGGAGAAGTCTACTTCAACTCACTGGACTGACCCTTTTCTATTTGACCTCTGTCAGGTCAGTTGAAAAAATGTGCCTTTTATGACGGGTCAGGCCACAGAGTGAAGGCTGCAGAGACATCGTCATGGCTTCAGATGGAAGAAGAAAGAGGGGAGAGAGACAACTTCTTTTGACCCCATCGAGCTGACAGCCGAACACCTTAAAAACTTTGTCTCTCACTCTCTGACAGGCTTAATGGTGAATCCAGTGCACGCAATTTAAAGCTCCAGATTGAATGAGGGGCAGATAATGCAGGTGTGAAAGGACGCTGAATGGAATATGATTAAAATGGGAAAATGTTTAATTTTCTCAATGAGCTTTAGGAAATCTTAACAGGCGGTAACTCAGTGACTTTGAAGAGTCCAATCACTGTTTGAATAGAGGAGCAAATTAAGCATTTTAATCATCATTTTTTGTGTACCATCAAATGAATTACATTTCTTTTGCCTTTTTCAAATCAATGGGTACATAGCCAAGATAAGACTTCTAATTTCTGATAAGTTGGAGCCAGCAATCATCACATTGTCTGTGCTCTAAGTCACTAAAATTGACTTGGCAAGTCAAATATTTAATAGAATGAAGTCAGACTTGTAATAAAATTGCAAGGATAAACTTTTACCTGTTGAATTGTAAAGTTACTTTCCATTTATAGCAAGCTCTTAATGGTCCCTCTTTTAAAAGGTAAAAGTGGGCATTGAAGTAAATTGGAAAAAATTATTTATTTTGAAACGCTCACTTGTTGATTGAGTAAAAATGAACACATGCGGGCGCCATTCAAGCCAACTCTTGTTGAACAATTCCCCTCCACACCTCGAGTGTGGGTGGCAGATGGTGGCTCGCTGGTTGTCACAGTGATAGAAGATGGAAATACAGTTGACTGATCCAAACCAAGCAAACACCTCCTTCGTGAAACACACTTGGCCATACTATTGTAGCTGTAGATGGAACAGGAGACCTGACCCAGAGCTGGTACATTCATACATGTCACAGCACTTGTTTTCAGTATAGTAATAAGAGCTCCCTTCTCTTTATGCTACTTAGTAACTGCCACAGTCTAATTTGTTTTTCCTGCAACTGCATTTATTTCTTTTAATGTTTTTCCCCTCCATGTTTTCTGTGTGTTTACATTTTGGTACTGAGGCCCAAAAATGTGTTAAAGCTAAATGTGAGAAATCATCTACTGTTTTAGAGATAGAGCGCATGCAAAGCATGTGCCCCGGGTTCGAACCCCAGCCACAAGGCAAACCAGTGCCAGGGTTGTGCCCGTCCTAGGCCCAGAAAAAACTGTAACTGTAGCTTCAGTCATGCCAGTCACAGGCTTACTGTGGAGACCCAAAATATAGGGAAAAGCTGAAAGAGGACTTTTAAATTTCATATTACCTGTCTGGTTTATTATTAAACCCCTTTATTTCGTAACTTGTCATAACTGCATGATCTGGTGAGATTCATTATTAGCAAATAGGAAGCACCATAAAACTGCAGCCAACAAGGTGTGACAGTTTGTGTTCTTCTCATAGAGGCTGCAGTAAATCTCGAACAAACTGATAAAGCATTTTACTAACATTATCATTATTATTGTCGGTATCATTTATCGTAAGGAGAAGGGGAAACGGCCCATCAATCAGCCGTGGTAAGCCGCGTCTCCCCGCCCGGCTGGCTGATGGG
This sequence comes from Echeneis naucrates, assembly GCF_900963305.1. Lineage (NCBI taxonomy): Eukaryota > Metazoa > Chordata > Actinopteri > Carangiformes > Echeneidae > Echeneis > Echeneis naucrates. The sequence goes on along the minus strand of NC_042515.1, from coordinate 20,687,279 downwards.
CGGCTCGGCTCCGCGCTGCCCGCCCTGTGGGTGTGTTCACGGCGGACAGGCCTCTGCATCCACCTGCTACCGCCCTGCCTCCCTCCCTCCCTCCCAGTCAGGAGCGCCTAACTTTCCTGAGGAGTACACGCCGCCCGGCCGGACCTCTCCACACCACAGGGACTTGTTTCCAACTGCTGCCCCCCCTCCCCCCCCCACCCCCACCCCCCCCTCCCCAGACCACTAACGAGACATGTTGATCGTGCGCCCACAACATCTCCTCGCCTCGCTGTGCCGCGCAACATTTTTGAAGTAGGAGATTTCAGCGCTGGTCCAGTTCCTCCTTCCTCCACGCTGACACCTCCGGGGCCAACCCCGCGCTGAGCGCAGGTACAGAGAGCGCCTGGAGACCGGGGACCGTCCTCAGCCAGGAGCGCCGCCCGGATTTTCTATTCTCATTATTCATTTCAACTTGGAGGCGATCTGTTGGAATTGTTTTTTTTTTTGTTTTGTTTTGTTTTCTTTTTCCTTTCTTTGTTTCTTTTTTTTTTTTTAATGACTTACCAGGTTGGATCTGAAGTTATATTCGGGGATCAGTGAGAACAAGGTGAGCCTGGTTGTGCTGTTTCTTTGCATCTTCTATTTAAACAGCTTTTATTATTTTCTTGAATGGAAGCTTACCTGTCTGCATCTGCGGGGTATTTCTATTTCTTATTTTACAACATTTGCAGCATTCCCCGGTGCCTGCTTGATTTTCTCTTACCAATATGTACATGATCCATTTTCATTAGCTATAACTCAACTGACTGCGACAGCACAGACTTCATTCCTTTGCGAATAATTGTGAATATTTATTTCATTGCTATTTAGTTTACCGTGCGCTCTAATACCGCACCAGACTGTTTACAGTTCTGTCGTCCATGTGTGGCCAAGACTGCCCGGCTGTTACACACACACACACACACACACACACACACACACACAACACACACACAAGTCGATGTTGTGTTTCAGCAACACTGAACGTCTTTGAACAAATTTCGAATAACATACAGGGATTAAAAAAAAAAAAAATACAGCCAACTAATAAAAGTTTCTCGTGAGCTTTCATAGCACAGGAGGAGGCTCTTTGTTTGTCTCAGTTGTTGTGAAATGTGACAAATAATTAGTAGAGACTTTCTTGTCCACTAAATTATGCCAGCAGGAATAAGGAGGAGTGTTAAGTTTCAACTTTACACACTGAATTTGTGCAATACAAAACAATAAAAAAATCAGTGAGTGTGTGAAGCTATTTTCTTGAAGAAAAAAAAAAAGCTGTTTGCGGTGAGTTGGCCTCAGATCTTCCCATAAAAGCTCCTCTTGTAAACTTTAACTTACTGTAGGTATTAATTTTACAATACAAGAGAAGGTATGTTTAGTTTTATAGGATAATGAGTGAAATGTCTTTTCACAATCCAAACTATCTTGTTTGATTTCATCAGCTAGTGTGAAGTACTTGGACTCTGTCTGGGAATAAACAGCTGGATGGTTAACAAATTGTCAGCAAACAGCCGAGGTTTAAACAGCTGCTTATGCCCATAAATCCACTCTAGCCAAGCGATCTGAGCACTCTTTGGCTCCACCGACGTCTCTGAAGATGTGTTTGACGAAGAGACCCGGCCCACATGTAGTGTAGATATTGGGAGGTGAGATTTACAGAGGGAACTTGTCATGAATGCTCAGTCACTGAGGTCCGGGTTTGAAAAAAGTTTGATCAGACATGAAAATGTGGGTTGTGGAAATGGCAGCATATAGGGGATGATTAAAAGGACTGAGAGTGGATTTGATGAAAAAGGGCCATGGGCAGAGGGGGACTTGTTAGACGAGCTGTGATGGATGTGTGCTCCCTGTTGTCTATCATTCATTAACTCCACAACCATACATTGTTTGGGACCTGTTGAATAGTCCCCGTTAGCGTCTGTGATCATCTGTAACCCTTTTGGCAAAAAGTTAATATTTTATTAGTAATTACACCAATCCTGGCGTGTGAGGACGTGGTATGACCTGGCATTAGGTGAAGCTATAATTACAGAGCAGCACTCGTATGGTGTCATGGAGCAGCAATGAATTCTGGGTGTGTGAGAGGGAGCAGAAGAAAAGTGCCTCCTCTCACTGGAGCCAACGGGACATTTCCATCAGTTTGTCACCCGCTCCAAAAAACAAACATAATTTTTGGCCAATGAAACTGTGTTCACATCTCTGAGAGCTTGGCTGCTCTGCACCGGGACTCATCAGTTTTGTGAACCTTTCAGAGATCTGGGTGTAATCGTCCCCACACACCACAGTGCTGCCTCACCAAAAGTGAGGTTACAGGGCCCCTGACGCAGCACATAATTTTATAAATATAAACAGATGTATTATGGCAGCTTTTTTTTTTCCAGTTTAATAAAAAAAAAAATTCTTTTTGTCTCTACAGGAAAAAAACAAACAAAACAAAACAAAAAAAAAAACAACACATCTTTGTGTGCTCCTAGAGGTTGGTCGACCATGCAGCTGGACGGTCTGTGGACGGTCCACACCCTCCTGGCGCTGTCCAGCTTCACTCTTGGGAACACGGTGACTAATGACCCATTGGCTGCACCTCGTGTCTTCATCTCCTTCAAAGGTAAGACCTTTTCCCTTCTGCCCATGATATTGAAATATTTCACGCTCTCCGGCTACCATCTTAAACTCTGCTACAGGTTTGCTTGTTGAATGACTGATGATGTGACAGATGTGTAATTGGAGCAATTGTGGCTTTGAGAATCGCTGAAGGTTTTCACAGAGGAAGAACTTAAAGCATCATTGGACTCTTGTGTTACACTTCAGAGCAGACCACAAACAAATCAAGCACTACTCATCTGTTGCCCCCCCCCAACCTCCAGGCAGTGTAATAACCACCAGATGCTTCCAGTGGACTGTACTGTGCAGACAATTAAAAACACAAACTATGACTGAGCAGAAGTAAAAATGGAAGATGTATGTCTTGCTCATACACATTTAGAAACAATATACATGATTATTGTTTTAGTTAATCAAATGCAGCGTCTTTATCTTCAATCATCTTTATTATGGAATCCCTTAATTGGAGCCACAAAGGGAGACGGGATAATAAGGAGCATGTAATAACTCCATGGCCATTATGTGATTATTCCCTGGTGAGGCAGACTATATTTGTGTGTTTCAGCGGCTGTAAAGATTAGATGAGATTGGTTGCTGGGCTGTGAGGGGGTCAGAGAAATAGAGAGAGAGAGGGAAAGAGGGGGGTATTATCGAGAGCAAATTGCCAGGATCAGCCAAGCAGAGAGAGGTCCCCAAAGCCTGTCCTGCTCGGAGATCAAGCCTTTGATTAGCATCCAGAGAAAGCCGAGGGAGCGAGCAGCAGCAGCACCCCTGTTTGCTTTCCTTTCCATTTCCCAGCGCTCCCTCGTGCAAGTTGACTTAATTAAGTGGACTGGCACAGTTCATTGTTGAAGGCGTTTTTCTGCTTTAATCAAGTGGGATTTAACACATCAGTGAGAGCACACATACAGAGCGCAGCAGTTTTTTTTTTCTTTTTTTCTTTTTCATTTTCCAAATATCATTTTGGTCTGTTCTTAACACAAAGGCGTTGTTGTTGTTGTTTTTAGACAACTGTGTAAAGTGTCTCCTTTTTTGTGCTCTGTAAGGTTTCCCACATCTTTGGATGGCTGACCTCACACAAATATGTCTGAAAGCAGCAGATTACAGGCTTTATGGTATAGCTGAAAAGCAGGGTGGAAAAAGCTCTGCTCTCCTGCTTACCTGTGTGTGTTTGCCTCTCCAGTCAATATGAATTTCACAGTCTACTGCTGCTGCTTCTCTCAGAGGAATGTACCCCCCCTCTCCATTCAATATTTTGACTCTCTTTCCCTTAATTGCTTTTTGAGAGGCCCATGTAGTCTTTACCTTGGCAAGTCGGCTGCACTTCCCCTGATGCATCATGATGTGTTAAGTTTTTGCTTGAGCTGTCTGGGAAGGCGGTTTGCCTCCCAGCAGCAACTTTTATGGTACACAACGCCACAACAAGTGTGGACAATCTGCAGGTTTTTAATGTGAGACTTCAGGAAAGAATGTGTTAATTATCACTTCCCAGTTTATTATAATTGATCATTATGGCATCGCCCCACACTGTGAAGAAAAACTCAAATTGCAGCTATAAAGCTTAAGGTCCTGCTCGGCGCTGAACTAAACACATGTCTCAAACTGATTAACTTGGTAGCTGAGGAGCAGGGTTAAGAACCGTGACCTCCATTTGGGAGGCCCTCACTTCCCTATTAAAGCAGGCAGAGTAAATCATGGGACCTAATTGCTTTGCTTTGGCTTTGGCACCACTCTTATGACAGGGACAACACTTTCTGTGATACTGAAAAAAGCCAACATGCTCTCATAACACCCTGCGAGGGGTAGAGTTAGATCCACCTCTACACATTTCAGTGAGATTAGAGTTAGTAAAGTCTGGGGGATAAACCTTGGACGCAGACTTTGTTCAGGCTTATCATGTCGCAGACACTACTAAGCTAAGGAAAAAGGGCAGAGTTAGGGAAAAGAATGACATTCGGACAGCAGTAGGGGCAATCGATGTCAGACAAGCAATGCATAGAGGATTCATAGAGTCAGGAGAGGAAGCGAATTTTAGGAATTTTAAGGCAATCTGAGACCGGTCTGCTTCGACAGCCCCCCACCCCAAAGACAGGAATCATACCAATACCTGGATCTGCTGAGAATGTGCTCGTTTGAATTTCACACACTTTCCCGAAATTAAACTTGAGGACATCAGATATTTTTGATAACAGGGTAGTTCACAGTTTGCAGAGAAAATCATTTGCGTTTTTCTTTAAGGTATTCATTTGAATGACAGCATTTTGTAATGCAATTTTACATTCAACTGCTTTAATGTCAAAAAGTCTGAAAAAATAAAACAGACACTGAAAATTCTGACACACATAATATTATTTTTTTCTTAATTTTAGCTGAGATGGAAAAGGATGTGTATTGTTGAAAAAATGCAAGAAAAAGCAAGTGAAATCAGGTATTTAGTAATGAGAGATCATAGGAAGCATGTGAAACTCCCTGAAGCCTTTGGCTGTGTTGGGCAATACCTCGACTGTATCAACAAAGTGGTGCCGCACTCTCATCATGTTTCCATCTTTCATTTGAGGTTTTACTTTTAATATTGTCTTCATCGGCAATGACTTAATAAGCCTTACTACTGTCTTTTCTGCAATGACTTAACAGAAATGAGCCCCACCAGCTTTTTGTGTTTGGGTCCTGTAAAAAGATATATAAATATTATAATTAGTGGTAGATATAAATTTGCTTTAATTATCTTTTGGTGACTCTCCAGTTACTCAATAAAAGGTCTATTCTAAGTCCCACTACCTGACATGTTTTAAACTTTATTCACTGCTGGAATTCCTCAGCCTCTTCTAACTGATTCATTCCCTGACCACGATTTGTCTTTATTTATAGAAGTGGAGCCGTAGTATAGTTAAACCATCATTCATGACTTATTTGAATCTTATGTGGTCCAATTGTAAAGCTGTCCAGCTCTGAAGCTAAACACTGAATTAGCATGTGAAAGGATCGTGTGAGAGCATCGCCTCTCTGCGAGCCTTCTCAGTCATGCAAGTGCCTTTGTGCCATAAATCCATGGCAAGGTCAACTGATTTATATGTGCGTTTTCTCTTTAAATCATGAGGTATAGAAAACGTCACCACGGGGGATGTTTTGGCCATGCCATGCTTTGCAAAAGAGTGTAAAATTACTGTTAGCCCACATTCCCTGTATGAAATATCTGAGTTTATGCAGCAAGTAGATCCAAATCTAAATCCATGCTTATGGCTCCGTGGTTTCACGTCTTATACCACACATGAGCCTCATCTGAGCTGCCACCACTTCAAATGAATCACAAGTCATCACTTTGCTCCAGCAAAATCAAACTCACTGTTCATACTTCATATGCAGCTGTTTACATGGAAGATGTAACCGAGGACTGAAAGGACAAAGTGATATCTTGGGTGATCGTAACGCAGATAAACAAACAATAGGTAAACACTGGCTCAGAGTAAATACAGGCACAGAGTCGGGAGCGTGCACGATTGTAAATTTTTGCTTTGAAAAGCCACACAAACGTAAGCTACATTTGAGGGCGGAGCTGAGCTTTGTGCGACAAAAGGCGTGTGAGAATGAACACAGTGCACCTCTCACCTTTATTCTGCTGGTGTTAATGAAATTTGAAACGGCTGCTGCTCTGGCAACTGCAGCAATTGAATTATGGTCTGAGAGTACAAAGGAAAAGCCCTTTTCAATACATAACATCTTAAGGATTACAGTGTGTGCCCCACCTCCTCCTCCTCCTCTGTCTGAGCACACATGAGGCTAAATCCACAAGGACGACACCAGAATGTGGGTCAGCTTTGCAGTGTGCACGTACATACACACATCCCTGGCAGTGCAGGTGGTGATAAAAGGACACAGTGCTGGTTCACCGTTATTCCAAACATCTTTCATCTGCAGGCCCTTCCGTGAACGGGCGAACAGCAGGCTCCTATTTTTACTCCTCAGCAAAGTCTTCAGTCTATATCGGGTGATGGGTGCATATGCGTGGCAGAGTATATGTTTGTGTGGGTAGCAGTGTAGACTGTTACAAACTATCATTTTGGGTTCATTCTGGTGCAGGTTGCCCCTTGTTGTGCAGTTGCGTAGCCATGCCATTATTCTGGCTGTGTTTGGGTGTGAGAATGACATGAGATGAGGATGAAAAACTGAGATTGTAAGTTTAAAGTAAATACAGTGAAGTATTTTTTATTGATAAAGCAGGTATTTGGAATGAGTTCATCTCTGGGCTTGCCCCTTCACCATCACCCTGTCACTTATACTAGTAAATGTTTAAACAGTTATTACTGCTGTTCACAGAATATACATTCCAGTGGTCACTTTCCTCTTTGCACTCCAGAGCGTTAGTGTTAACATGCATTAGTATTCACTCTTATCAGTAAAATGATTCCTTGTGACAGCATGCATTTTGGAAGCTGGACCCAAGTATTTATTTCACTGTGTCTTTTTGAATGAGCTGCTATGATGTGGCCAATGTGCTTACGGGGCCTTGTTGTGGACTATGAAGTAAGTGTCACGCGATGTTATCATTTCTGTTAACTGCTATTTGCTGTTGCTGATCGAAATTGCCGAATACCTCGATCACGCTGCCGCGCCTTTGACCTCACCGTAATATTGTTGTAGGACCGCATGCACAAGCCACAAAACCACCGCCTCAGTAGTCAGCCACCTCTGCCGATGTCGGTCTAATTAATGAGGAGGGGCCGAGCACATGTACACCCGTGGCAGCAAAGCAATGACTGACGAAACACTGAAAACCACTTTTACTTTGGCCACATCCCAGACCTCAGCTCGTCTACGCAGAGGCAAAGCCAGGTTATATTTAGTGTAAAACCTTCCTCTCCCTCAGCAGGCACACAGCAGTCAGTTGTAGCACTGTGGTTAACCATTGAACACAGTCAGCAGGGTGGTGAAGGTGGTTTAAGTGCAACCGCAGCTTGGTCCGGTGCAACTTGCATTTTGCTGCGTTCCAGCTGCCAGTAGTGTCACTTAATGGTTAGATCGTGTTTTGGCGAGAAACCCTCCTTAACTGTGTAAAACACAACACAGATTTCGTTTGGTGGGTGGTGAGAAGTCAGTGCATGTTGGAGCAAAAGCAGACTGTTGTCTTTCCGGGCCCAGAAACTCCATGGGCCCTGTTAAGGTGTGTGTGCGTATATCATGCATGTATTAGTTTCATAAACAAGAAAATTACACGTTGCTTTAAACTAAATTCTGAGCACATAGTTGTGAATCTGACTCTTCATTGCAGCTCAATAAAAATCATGTGGCAATCACAGCTACACTGAAGGGTGATTTATGGCTTGTCCTAATCCAAACCACAGGCATGGATTATTATCCGGTCTGAGGGAATCTTTAAACGGTCAGACAGTTTCAGATTGACAGGTGAGAACTCAGGGATCGATCAGCTGCCTGTTCGTGAGCCTGTAACCTTAACCATGCCCGCTGTTTGGTGGGTGACTGATGGAACCATGATTACATTTTATTTCCAGACCGATGGATGCAATGAAGCACCGAAGGTGACTGACATCTTTACATGGGGATTTGTTGAATTCAATAATTCACCATGGATGGGATTTTCAGCGTTATTTGTATTCATTCATTTTAAAGGCACCACTCCACTCCAAAGCAAAAGCAGGTTTTGCACCATCGCTGGGACTAATGACTGTTTCTACCAACAATAGCAATTACTTCCTTGATTGCCCTTTGAAACATAAAAAGAAAAAAACCCCACCATCAGAAATCTTTTGATGAACAGTAGTTGATAATGAGAGCAAAGAAATAACAATTTTAATCCCCATGATTTAGAAGCTGGCATATTTTACAGCTGTGATTCATTAATAATTAGTCAATAATCAAAATATAAAAAATTAAAAATAGCATGAGAATGTGAGTGTAATTGGCATATTGTCCCAAATTTGAATACAGATTTGACCATTTCATCTCCAATTTCCTGTCTCCACATTCTCTATTGAAATCCATTCAAAGTAAATAATAATTAAAAGATATATGGCGAAATGTGGGAATCATTCATGTGTGGGCAGCCAGTTTGGCAGCGCTGCTCCTGCTCTCTTTCTCCTTGTCAGGTATGTTGTGCGTGGGACAGATGTAGGATATGATTGTTGGCACTTTTCGGCACCCTGTCCCCGAATCCAGCAGTCTGTTTCTGATGGTGCCAGTTTTTCCCCTGTAAATGAAATCGTGGTCAGAGTGTCATCCCTTAGCTGTCTCTGTAAGCCTCCCACCCACCGCTGATGCTGATGTGGCCGAGCAAATACCTTTTATCCTTTCCTTCCCATGGTTGTTAAACACACACAAGCCTTCCTTTATGATGGCCCATGAGTCGAGTCATTGTATTGAGTGTTACAGAATATTGCCACTTGGCACTTTGCTCCACTTGATTTTCATGCCATATGGCTGCAAGGTTGTGAAGTGTATCGCGGGCTGTCTGGGTGGTCCTAATGTTTGATAGAGGAAACTGTATCAGTGCTTGGATTCTCTTTCACCAACATCCGACCGGTGGTTGGCGAATAAACTGCATGCGCAGGTGCAGAAGTGCGAGCAGGTAACACAGTTCTTTTATTTTGTCAGGGGATTATTGTGGGCAGGTGAAAGGGAAGGTGACAGAGTGGTGTCTAAATATAGTTGAACTCATCTTTGAAGGCCTGGTCTCCTGCTGCAGCTCTGTCCATCTTCCCTTCCCTACTCATTTCTCTTCCCCCGGCATAGGAACGGCAGTAAATGCACAGGGACCAGGGTGTTTGGGATTCCTGGCATGGCACCACTTTTCTCTTTTAGCATCTGCAGAAAGAGGGATATGTTGTGTTGAGAGCATGGTGTTCCGTCTCTGGTCAGGGTTTCACCTGCGGAGCAGTTTCCTGAGTCGGGTTACGAGCTCTGTCAGTGCCTCGCCTCCAGTGTAACCGAGATGGTCGCTCAAAAAGACTGAGGACCTAGTGTTGTCTGTCCGTCTTGTCTTTCACGGGCATGTTGTTGCATCTGTTACCCCCCCGCCCCTCCCGAATCCCTCCTTACCAGACTGGAAAATACCAGCCAAATTGTCCAGATACTGTGAATCACTTTCTCCCCACGAGTGCAGCATCACCTACCATGTGTTTTTATTTATGGAAATACAATTGTTCTTCTTTTCCAGCTTTACATGAAATGACCAGAACTACAGAATTAGAGCAGCCATTACAAACAGAATATGGGCAAACACGTTTGAGCAGTAAATGATTCCACATGTTTTAAACCCAAGTAATAGGACATTCTCGGGTATTTCCTGTGATCAAATAAATAAATAAATAAAAAGCTGCTTGGGTAGTTGGACACCAGGCCAGTCACATTGTTGGGGTTGTGTCAGGTGCAATAAAAGTTTATGAAAATTTTCAGGGATGTGGAAAACCTGTCAGTCACTATCTTTTATTATTGTACTCACCCTTTGTTCAGGACAAATAATGATACGGTGTTCTCAGGTTTGGCATAGTGGCCGAAGACCGCAGGCAACCGGATCCATGTTGAAACAGCGACAGGGTATGTAGCACACCTGCCAAGCTTCAAGGTTGGCTCTTTTCCTAGGTGGCATAATTAAGACTTCCTGTGGGATTTCATGTCTTTTCTCACCTGTGAAAACAGGGCATTAGTGGGGACTGGATAAACAGGTTGAAGACTCAGACTGGCTTTGTTTCTGCAATGCCGCTGGGACTGAGCACTGTATATTCTTAGCGCCGGTGTTTCTCTCGTGGCAGATTAAGGTGTCAAGTAGAATAATGGTCCAGACGGATTAGATGCGTTCAAAACTGCGCCCAATTTTCACAAAGGGTTCACACTCATGCTCTGTGATATGATAGTATCTTTTTCTTCTTCTTCAAAAGCAGAGAGTGAAGTAGGGCGAAAGGGTGATCTGACCCCAATCGTCAGCCTGCTTCTCACAGACAAATTGTCTTATTGTAGATCAGAAGCAGAACACTGATATTTGTATTCATGTCAGGGAAATATGGTTTACATTCAAGTTTTGGCCTCAGCAGTCCCTTTGTTGACAGGCTTGCTGAGATCATCCACAACCTTGCAAACTGCCTTTTCCTCAACCTCTGCAAACTCTCCCATCTAACCTCAACTCCCTTTGCTGCCTCCACTGTTGGTCAGAAGCTGTTAGTATAAAATTCACTGCTGGCATGACAGCCCTTTAAAAGGATTTGCATTGTCGTACATAAAGGCCTGTGGCTCCAGCTTTGCAACCACCCCCTCCACTCTGCAACAGGACGGAACTCTTCAAGAGGCCAAGTCGTCGCTTGTTTGCTCTTGTTCCTTACTTCTGGCTTCAAAATGGTCACTCCCTTTTTGCGGTTATGCTTTAAAGTTGGCTGCTCAGGCAACACATCATATCACCCTCGGAGATCTGAATCACATCCACTCACCCCCTATGCTCCAAGTAGTCTCTCTGGAAATTTGTTTCTGTAGCTTTAGACTGGTTGGGGTGTCATTTGTTGCTCTTTAAAATAAACCTTTTACTTGAGAGAAAACACCGATGATTGAAAAGAGGTCTGTATTTCTTGAATGACAATTACTGCTCCACATTAAAGATCAGTTTCTCCAGGCAGTTTGTTGCTGGGTTATCATAACACATGCTTCTGGCGGTGGATGTTGTCTGTCTTCGCAAATAAGAGCAGTGATGAAGGTTTGCTTAAATTCTTTCTCCACGTTTGTCTCGCTGCCTGAAGAAAATGGGGGTTTCTCAGAGAGGTCAAATGGGAGGGCATGACTCTAACTGAGGAGGTCAAGGCCACTGTCCGCTTTTGATCTACCAGCTACACATAATTTCTCACCATCTGTCAGTAAAGGATAGAGTTTCAAATGTGAGTTTCACTGCTGAGACATGTAACCAGTGATGTTGCCTCTCCTCTTAAGCTTGCTCAGTAAATATACCATAGCTGAGGCGCCGCACTGAACTGTAACCGTGCAATTAATTGTGTGTCACTTACAGCTCATAAACTTTATGATGTGCACTTCATCCTGTTGAAAGCACAGCTGAAATGTGCAGGACATTCTGTTTGTTGGGAGCTAAGAGCGTTATGACAAATATCTTGTAAAATTTTAATTCCACCATATGAGGAGATGCTGTGAAATGAAAGGGTTAGGGTTAGGTATGTGCAGGTTTTTAGGTTGCCAAAAATTTTTTCTATATAATCACGCTTTTAAACAAATTAATTGCAATTCACTGGCACTTAATCTCTGGCTAATGGCAATGTTGATTGTTGCAAAACTACAGATTACAAAGGTTATGTAAACATTATGTCATGTCAGTGCTTGTGAAGTAGTTTGCTGACATATGGATTAAGTGAGTTTTAAAACACAGAGCTGGGGCTGCTGAAGAGTGTGAGAATAGAAGACAAGCTAAATAGACGTCTGGTCGCTGGCCATCATTGATTCCAGCGGGTCACACATCAGATCTAAAGGTGAAACAGAGACTGGTAGATATCTGTGTCTGGTGTAATTTGACTTTATGTTACAAATCAACTGATAAAAACTCAATACACGGCAAAAACTGCCTTCTGTTCAGTGAGACTTCTACCAATCTGACTCCTGAAATCTGGATTGGGAGGTTACAATGAACCAGCCACGTTCTCCACGCCTACACACGCCTGTCATTGTCTTATAAAGAAGACAAAAATAGTGCAGGGGATTCTAATTATTGTTTGAGAAGTTGACTTGAGCATGTTAAGAGTAAATTGCAGCCAGCGTTTCACCCACCTCTCCCATCTAGCCCTTATGGCATGTTTGTTCCCTTCTTCCTGCCTCTTCATCTGGTCAGTGATGAGGTCATCATCTATTCTACTTGGCTACTGGGGGAACTGAGGCTGTTTGGAAAGACACACAGAAGAGTTTCGGCCATAAGAGCAGTCAGCCATTAAAGAATGCGTTCGCTTAGATGCCTTTGTTGAAGCCAGGTTTTGAAATGCTGATTTGAAGATTTCCCTATTGCCACCTCCTGCCTGTTGGTGGAGTAGGTGTTAATTGCAATGTGTGGGGATGGACTCATCGTTCACAACTATTGAGGCTCGGCTGGGGCCAGCGGTGACCCCCTGACAGGCAGGTTTTTTTGTCCACGACCTATCCTTTCAGGCTGCCCTCCTGCTGTGACGGTGCCTCCTCTTGATTGGTGAAGGAGTGTAAAAAGAGGAACCCTGGCATCCAGCTCCTCTTGTCGTTGTTGTTGTTTGGCGTCGCCCACACTCTTCTCCCCGTGAAGGTCCTATAGCTGCAGGGGCGTTTGTGTAGGTTTGGCTCTTATTCACAGAAGTTCATTCACACTCTGGGAGACCTGGGGGTGGCCGTCAAACTGGCATCAGAACCCCCTTTTTTTTTTTTTTTTTTGGTCAATGAATGCGGCGCACAGCATCCCGCAGGCCTTTCTCTGTGCTTCCTATACATCCCTCAGACCAGGTCCATGGAGCCGCAAAGGGAGGACAGAGGTTTAGAATGGAGGTGAAAAATGAGGCCCGCGCTTGGAGGGAAAATGAAAGTCAAGAGGAGCAGCGGGGATTGCTTACATCCTCATCATCAGCCTGGCGCTTTGCCAATCTAATAGTGGGTGAGGTGTTGCAATGTGAAAGAGCAGAGGATTATGAAAATGTTTGTGAAACTATTTAGTAATACTCTAATGTTTCTCTCTTTGTTCAATCACTCACTCTCCTTTTTTGATTATCTGATCTCCTGAGATCACTTGTCTGAGCGGGATGGACATGTTCCTGAGCTCTGCGAGTCCTCTCATTGTTTTGTAAATCTCCAAATGAGAGGGGGTGGTGTTGCTGTGTGCACTAAGTCCCTGTTTGACTTCTTAACTCACTTACTTTTTTCCTGCTTAGCCTTTCAATGGAGGGTTAATGAATACTTTATTGCCACTTTACTGTGTGGATCTTAGTGGTCTTATTTAATTTCCCCCCTCGGGACGTCCTGTGGCGTTTCCCAGAGTTTTCGAGCAGCCTGCTTTGCATTTCCTTTCTGCAAGAAGACAAGCAAGCCCGGGGTTCAAGATGAAGCACTCTGAGGAAAGGGGAGGAAAGGAAAGAGGATGGACAGGAAGGCAGAGTGTGGGCTAGGATTTCACTCCTACTTCTTTCCCTCCAAGCTCCGAATCCGTCCAAGATCTTTCTCATGGGCTACAGCGTGAATCAAATTTTACCCCACTTCTCTTCTCCCACCTTCCCAGTCCTGACATGCTTATGTTTTATCTTCCAGGGTGGAAATAAAGAAACAGGCAGCCAGGGTGCACACTGAGGAATAGAGCCGCAGAAAGGAGTTTGTTGGAAAAGCTTTCCAAGGCAGAAAGTTGTACACGCAGAAAGCCAGTAACCGGAGACTGTCGGACATGTTCATACTCTGTCACTTAACTGCAGTTCAGCTCCACTGGTGTGTAATCAGGCGGCCGTCCATACATTTGTCACCATTGTGGTTGTGTTTCTTCTGAGTTCCCTGTTGGAACACACTTCCCAGCTCCTCCTCAGGTGGCTAATGACTGATATCATCACCCACCTTTGCTGTGTTTCTCTTCTCTCACTCATAACTCTGTCAGGCGGAGCTCAGTAATGCAGTTCAACTGTGACGAGTGTTTGCTATTTTAAAGCCTGTAATTAAGTCAGTTAACCTCCCCTTTTTTCCATCATAGTGCACGACCAGAGAGAGGTTCCAGGGGGTCCCAGCATCCCTCTCTGTCACTCGCTGGACCCCATGGTGAGCGATGGCTTTTTAATGGAGGCCTTCCAGCAGTAAGAAAAAAGCTAGTGGAATCAACCCGAGGGAACATTTAAAAGACCGGCAAAAAGAGCAATAATGAATAAGCAGCTCTTCCTGTTTTTTTAAACGTGGAAGCAGCATTGAGTAAAGGTAATTGATCGGAACTAATTAGCAGTGGAGAGGTAAACGACGGTTAGGTGCGATGCGGCGCTTTTAATGATACGCCGAGGGGATGGAATGCACTGTGGATTTAACTCTTTGTTGGCTGGGTCGAGGCTGCGCAAGCCCACTGTAAAGCTCAGACATGTGTTTGCGTTTGCTGTGTAATCTCCAAGGCTCCTCAGAAATCACTGGCTGTGTGTGGAAAATTGATCAGTAAATCAAGTGAATTTTTCAACATAGCTGTTTTTGGAGCTGTGATTAGCTCCACAAGAAGAGCCATTGTTGACTTCTACAGGTGCTTTCACTTTTAAATCAGACATTTGCTGCACATCACAGTGTGCATGTGGGGTGATCAGGTTTTTACGCATGCCCAGTAATACGGTGCCAACCCTGTGTGTCAGCGGCCTCCTTGCTTTGTTTCATGTCAAGAAGGGAGTACTTTTTTCTGCACCAAAAAAACCAAGAGGTAATGATTTGATGACTCTGTTTATTATGATTTGCTGGCAAAAACAGGAGAGTCTTTGGGCTGGAGCTGTAGCAACAGTGCAAACCAAGCCAAGTAAAATGAAATCAACAAAGGAGTTTTAATTTCCAGCTTTAACACGAAGACGGTGAAGTGATGGGTCCGTTCACAGCTGGGGCCAACTTGCCTTCACTTTTCCTACTTCAACACGTCCCCAGTTGTCTCTCTTAGCAACAGGTCTCAGCTGCTTGGCAATGGTTGCCTCTTGAGATGTCAAGAAAACTCACTTTCATGGGTTAATCAGGGAGGAAGTCTGTAGCAGCTTTGAAAAGAACTGTCAGGACCATGGACAATTGCAGACGCACCTGATGGTTTACCTGTCAGGCAGTTTCCCTTCCTTTTTAATACTCCTTTATAATTTGCGATCTTATATTGACAGAAGCCTTCATGAGGTATTGAATTTGTGTTGAGACGCCCCTGGACATCATCATTCATTCTCGCTTAATGGTCTGTGTGTCTTACACAACACCTTCAATGAAAAATCTCTCACAAAGCGATCCAGTTTAATTAAATGTTATTTGCACAAGAGAAGAACCTTTGTGTTGTCACTGTCTCTCATGTTCCTGACTATTGATTTTATCAGAAATTCACAGTGGAAAGAGATAAATGTTACGGAAGCAGAGAGCTGCTATTACATGCTCCACTTCAGTGGAACTTGAAGCTGCAGCCTTGGTCCCAACTTCATCCTTCACATGCTTGTTAGGAGCAAAAAGGCCTTGAGGTTGATTGTGATAAATATCTTCTGCAAAAAAAAAGAAAAAAAGTTCTTGCCAGCAATACATCATTGTTAACCTCACCAGGCTGTGCAGTGTGTTGGATATTTATGACTTATCTCTCCTTCCTGTCAGGAAAACCACTTGGCAAAACTGCAGCTATCAAATCTTATCAGCTCGGGGAACATAGGCCAAAGTGAATCTATCCTCACGCACACGTGAAATATCTTTTAACACACAGCGTGCACCCCAATAAGACAGTGATTTTTCCTGGATATTGTGCTTATTGTAGTCCAACACTAAACCAAACATGGTTTAAGGAAACCGCCTGCCTTCAAATCCCATATTTGAAATATTATTCCCTTGCTTGCACTGCTGAGCACAAGCCAAACCATGATGTAGTTCGGTATTTGTCATGCAACATTAAACATGTAAATATGTTCAAAATCAACTTGTTTGAGCTGTTTTAGATCATGTCAAACTTATTCTGTCAGGTAAATGCAGTTAACAGTAATGAAATCATTTGCGGCTCACATCTGTGTCTGTTTCCATCCACCAAAAATAAACTGAGCAGTATGTTTGTTGTCATTTTTTCAAGTATATGCAACTCACTCTTCCTGCACAAATGGATTAAGATCTGCACAAACATACTCAGAGCGCATAAGAAACATCCTGTCGTGATGTTGGGTTAGCAGTATTTTAACACATGCATGATTTGCAGTAAATGGGCTAAAATATGCAAAAGCTCTATCATGACCCCTTGATAAGGATGCACATCAATTCATCTCCCCCTGCTCCCAGTAGTGATATATTGTAGTTAATCATGCTTTGCTCCCCAATATTTTCTTTACTCTGAACCCTCTCTGGCTGAGATACAAGCCATACATCTCTGATGAATACTCAACATTCTCCAGATAAACTTGCCTGGGGAAGCAGATTATTCTGTCCTCACATGGAGCCTCCAGAAGAGCTGTTTTGACTTGTCCTGCTTAATTGCGATGTCAATTAAATTTTTTTGTTTTTTTTTTCAGAACGATCACGTGGGCGGGGCAGGGAGACTGATAGGGTGCGAGAGAGGCTCTGTATTGTTCACAGCTGCTCATCGCCTGCAGTGCCGGCGCAGAGAGAGTCAGACATAGTGAGGTTGAGGAGCTACGAAGCACCGGCGTTCGCTTTGTGCGTCTGTCCAGATCAGATTAGCATTCTGCTCTGAGTTAACAGTTAGCGTGTGAGATAAAGCTTAAAACTGGAAGCTCTTTTCTAGGGAGTGAGGATTCACTGCAAAATAACATGGAGTTGTCTTTTTTGTCAGCTTTTAACTAAGTGACAACAGCAACAAAAAAAAGGATGATGTCACCGATATGGGAAAGGAAATCTTGTGGAAGTTGCTCTTACAGTCTAATCTTGTCCCTACTTATTGCAAAATGAGGTGGATTCATGTGAATGTTATTTGTGTTGGCTCTTTGTGTATCTACTGTGCCTCAACAGGGCCAACAATAACATGGCTTATGAACTGCTGACACTTCTGATGAAGTGGAACAAATCTTTGAATTTCGACTCCTTTGGGACAAGAAAGACATACGACGTTGACACATAACTGTCGGGTGCTGCAGGGCCATGAAGGAGTCTGAGGACCAGACATTTTGGTCTGAAAGACCAAATTTAAATTTCTTCAGAACATGTGCTATTACAACAGCCAGAAATATATAAACTCATTTGGTGAAGTGGATACCACACGGGCACTGCAAGGACTCTGATTGGCCAGAATGTCAGAAATTATGTGAGTTTGTCTGTGCTTCTGTCTTCTTGTGAACACAACATCTCTCTCTCTTTCAATATATATTTCTTCAAAATTTTGCCGAAATGTCCACTTGGATGCAAGGATGTAAGGGGCAAAGGCCACTGTGAGCACATTGCACTTTTTTGGCCATAACTCACACAGTAATTAACTGCAAGTAGGCGTGGAGTTATATGATGGAAAAATGAGATTGTTTTTGTGATATTTTGATTTATTTGACAGTTGACAGTGTGGAGACAGACCTGAAGGAATGAGTGAAGTGAGACAGAGAAAGTAAAAGAAATAAAAAGAGGGACTGTATATTTTTATTTTCACAGCATTTTATCATAACAAATAAAATGAGTCTGATCTTACCACTGTCATTCCTATAAATGAAAATAACAATTCATGGAGTTATTTCCTGTGAGGAATGTAATTTAAGCAGCAGTTAGGAAAGTCTCTTTTTTTAGTCTGAAAACCTACGAAGGGCTTAGCTCCAAAGAAAGGCCCTCAAGGCCTGTCAAAGCAGAACATTGCCTCTAACTGGGATGAAGTTGAGCTAACTGCAATTATCTCAGTTACAGGGGCCCCCAAATACTTTCCTTTTCCTGAACCTTTTATTTTCCTCTCTTGGCCCTTATTTGTCCATCATGTGTGGCTCCACGTAAAAGTGGTGTGATACCTGTGATGTCCCCCCCCGAGCAGGTTTCTTGTCTTTACCATCTAGGAATTCACTATATACTAACAAAAGCTGTACTTTACCCACTTTGCAATCTATACTCCTGCCCTCTCCTGCAGCTCATTACTTACTGCCAGAAAAAGCTCAAGAGGTGGGCTGCAGGGTCAAAGAGTGGGATATCCTACCTGTCAATCAAATGTCAGGGCCAGCAGTCGTGTCTCACTGCAGTGGATTCAAAACCGAGTTGGGAGAGACTGACTGGTCATTAAAATTTGGTGGTGAGGCCGAGTTTAGATTTTTGCCAGAGTTTAAGGATATTTCCACGGCTGTCAAGCTGTCTGCAAGTCTCCTGCTGTGTGTTGGTGTCACCTCAGGCACGAGCGAGTCGAGAGACAGGTTTCCTCTAGGTTAATGAGGAAGAGGGATGATGATTGGGTGGGGGCAGAGGTGACGAGGAGAGAGCGAGATGTGATCGCCTCTTCTTTTCTAGAGATGTTTTCTTTTAGTCAAGTCTCCCATGCTTGTGTCCCAGTGCTGACCCTGGGTATAATGGGATTAATATTACGGTCTGGATGCAAGAATTTGATTAAATGGATCTTTTCGAACTTGAGAACGTCGCACGACGCAGATTTAGATTGGTTATAAAGGAAATGCATGCTGGGATTGCACCATTCTAATTCTTAGTCCAGTGACCCAGAAGGAAAAAATGGTGTGAAAAATGAAGTAAAAGGACAGTGATTGGCATTTAAAAGGTTGCGAAAAACGTTATATCCATCACTCTAAGGACCAATGCTTTGTACCTGCAACCTCAGTAGCGCTGGACAACAGAGGGAAGCAGGCTGAGAGTGTACACAGAGGGACATGTATTGTAGTGCAGCGAACGCGTTTGCTCCATTTGGAGATTTCATTTGCTCCTCTCCTTCTGGCAGCCCCTCCCACCCCATTGCTCCCTGCTGCGGCCTGCTGTCATGCCAGTCCCAAAACTTACAAATGACTGTGGATTTCAGTGCCTTTCATGGGTTTGTGTAGGGGCGTCCTTTTGTAAGCTTCAAATGTTTGAGGTCAAAACAAGGCTATCTTGAACCCAGAAGAATTATGGATGTGTGAAGTGCGAGTTTGTTATTGAAATGATAAAAGGAAGGTCCTTGTGGGATAGTATATTACACCACTCCAAAAAAAAAAAAAAAACCCAACAGGATGGTTGTTAGAGGGAGTGTGGACATGTCAAATGAGAGAGGAGAGTGTTCAAAAAAACACATAAAGACTCATTTTCTGGCTGATTGTAGTGCAGTACAACTACAGAAAAACAGCACTGACCTCTAAGTGCACTCAGTCTGTGTGAGAGATTGCAGCCTGTGACAGACTGTGATACCTCTCCATTAGCTGAGATAAAGCGGGCAGGGATTGAGAAGCTCAGATCAATGAGTCATTATGGGGAGTGCAGAGCTCTGGCCTCAAATGCTTCCAGAGCGGGATGCTTACAGTTGTGGCTTAGCGGCAACGCTGCCCAGCAATCCCTCAGCTGCTTCCCACCGACTGCAGTGAGGCCGTCCCAGTAGAAAAAACACTCTGCAGGATTCTCTCTGGATTAACAGTTGAGTCCATGTCAAATATGCTATCCAGGAACAATGAGACAGGCCATCACCCTCTTAACCTGTTTTTTTTTTTTTTTTTTTTTTTCAGATTGCCTGGGCCAGCCAGTAGGTATATTACCTTGATGTGGTTTACGTTAAATCCCATTTATGGATTCTGCTTTTCTGCGGAATGCAGTGGGTACACATAAGGTTTAGCTCTCGCCTTGGCCCCTGCGGTCTCAGGTGTTCTGTCATGTGGAAGAAGGATTTAGCTTCTGTTGAAAAGAAAACTTGCTGCTTAAAGATACTTAACAGATGTTTTTATCTGTCTGAGAAACAGGGCTAAAAGGTTTATCACAACCTCATTTTTATCTCCATAGTTATAGTCCTTTATTGCTGTATAGTAAGTTATGACGGCAGTTTGTTATTACTGTAAGTCAGATATCAGCCACTTTATTTGAGGGTGAAACCGAAGACGAAAGAAATAAAATAGTAATGGTAATAAAAAATTGTATCGAACCACAGAGCTAAAGATGGGCAGATTAGGGAATGAGTTTATCTGTAGTGTGTCTGTTTTTTAAAAATATGTTGATGTGGTTCGATGTGGCAGGTTCAGCCACTTTCCTCCACACAGGCCTGTTGAAAATGTTCTTTCTCCCCCTGAGGCTCAGTGCTTCTCTTTAATAGCCACTCGTCTGTGTTGCTCTCTGGCTACATTTTGGCTGATATTGATCAAACTTGAAAGGGGAGCCCTTAGGTGAATGTGTAAAAAGTCCCGGTAATCAATGATTGACAGTTGGTATATCTCTCATCAAGGTCACTTTGCCAATTTTGGTGCGTCGAGGAGCTGCAGGGTAATCAAGTGATGAGTGAAGAGGAGAGTTTGTTTTGTCTCCTCAGATTTGGCAACTCCAGTGGGGAGGTTGAGCCGAGAGCCCGACTTTCAATCACAGTCGTGCTTCAAGTCTGGGAGCAGGACAGATAAGGGCTGAAAGGAGAAGCAGGGAAAATCGATCTTTGTGCGACAAGCATATCTGCACCCAGCGAGACATAATACAGCAGGAGCAAGCTGTTCAAGCCTGCCATTACAGCTCCCACAGTTCAACTGGGACACCTTCATTGTGCTGTTATATTCAGCCAGAATGAGTGAATTGCGCGTTTCAGCATGTTGGTCTTAGCCATTTTATTGCTGTAATATATCCGCACCGTGGAAAAGAAGTTAGAGCTCAGCCAAGACAACCTGTAGAGTTGAATTTCACCCCGCGTAGTTGCTACATGCCGCGCGTAACCTGGTTGGACCCCAGTTCACTAAATACATTTTGACAAGCACATTTCCTTCAAACGCTTTTAAAATAAAAGTTGTTCACAAAACGAGGCCCTGCTGGCCTGTCAGCAAAAGGTAAGACCCATCAAGATCACCACTTAACTCCTTGCATAAGATTGCAGGTCTGTTATTTCTTGTGCAAAAGAGCAGCAGAGTTTAGTTTACAAAGGTCTCACCTCCTCAGACTAA
Source organism: Echeneis naucrates (assembly GCF_900963305.1). Taxonomy (NCBI): domain Eukaryota; kingdom Metazoa; phylum Chordata; class Actinopteri; order Carangiformes; family Echeneidae; genus Echeneis; species Echeneis naucrates. Next base: position 20,665,971 of record NC_042515.1, on the reverse strand, counting down.
TTCTGTCTGGCTGAGAATGTGAGAAAGCAGGAGAAACCTCCCCTGATCTAGAAAGCATATTGTTGGACTTCGGGATGAAATGAAGGGTTTATGGTGGAGTAAAAAGAGGCCATATGATGGGGGGTTGGATGTAGTGGTGGTGGTGGGGGGGAGGGGGTTCAAGGATGCGTGTGATTGATTATCTCCAAGGGCTGAGCTTTTGGTTGGTGCTGCCAAAGCAAACACCTCTGTAGCACACCTCATAGGAAACAATATGAAGCTTTCACACACTTCTTGCTTTCTGTACCTTCCATCTGGCGTTACCTCATTTCCACTCCGGCCGTTTGCTGGCTTGGCGTGTGTTGAAACTGCTTTATAATACACTTTCAATCTGTATACATTGTTGCATTGCTGCAGTTCATAATTGCACTGCGTTTACATGAATCCTGCTGCCGCATGTCCAAACACCATGACTCAAACTTGTTGGGTGCGAGATCCTCAGCTCATCTGTGCATACTATGCATATTATCAGTGCATGTGTGAGAGAGACAGAGGAAGGACGTCCAAGAGGGCACATCTCTCTCTCTCTCTCTCTCTCTCTCCCTCTCTCTAGATCCGTCTCCTGTGGTTATCAGGCTGATTTTATCACCCTGTTAGCTGCAGGGAGATTACCAGTGACAAACTGGGATGGCTAAATCGGCTTGGTAAACTCAATGACCCCCCCCCCCCCCCCCCCCCCCTTTTTCCCACTATCTCCTTAACACCGCCTTACATGGGCATGAGTGTGGTCTGCCGAAATAACCGTCTCAACACAGATAAAGCTCCAAGGATCTTTGGAGGAAGAGAATAATTTTAAATGATGAACAATGAAATAACTGAACCAGGCCAAGGCACACAGACACTAATCCAGAACAAATTCATTATCTGAATGGAGCTGGTGGCTTCTAAAGATGGTCAGAACGTTTCAGCTCATGGAGAGCATGTAGGTACGAATTTCCACTTTAAAGCAACGTTTTCATATTCTGTGATACAGAGAAAAAAAAAAAAAAAAAACGTAAACATAAATTGGTTAGTTGGAGATGACCTCTTTCACCAGATTGATTCCTCACATTTTAACGGAAGCTATTATCTTGCTTTGACTCAGAAAGAGGATAAGAGCACAGAGCCTTAAAAGGCCCTTTAAAACTACCATGGTTTATGAACAGCAGGCTTATAACATCAGAGAGCAGGACAGTGACTCTTCATCCCTGGTGTCTTGGATCTTAGCTGCAGTCATAAATATGCTGGTTTATAAGGGGTTAGGGTCAAGTTATGCTTGAGCAGAAAAGAAGTTTGTAGTATTGGATACCAAATGTGCTGGCCATCATAGGGATGGGAACCATTTACACTGAATTGAGTGCAAAAGAAGTTTCAGAAACGACAATGTTAAGGATTAAAAAGGCTGTGGACAAGAACAGCTTTTCCCACCTCATCAAATCTGACTAATCTTTGCATGAAGTAAATTTTTTTGTTTTTGAAAGTTTAGATATTCGCTCAGACATAGTCCTACATTGGAAAGGTGTTGTACAGAAGGACAAGCATGAAGCAGCACTAGCCCCGTGACTCTGCATTCCCATGTGAGCACGTGTTTGGGTGCAGCCTGTTCGGGCTGATGGGCCCAGTGTGGCATCAAAAGGCGAAAACCCAAAGCTGTTTATAAAAGGCTAATCGCCTTCATTTCAGATGAGTGCCCTTTGAAAAAAGAAAGGAAGTGATGAGGCAAAATGCAATGACACCGCTGTGAAAAATGGGATTTGGCTTCTAATCCCACTTCCTGTCCCCAAGCCCTGGGAATCGGAGGAAAAATCGGAACTGGACTGATGAACTTGCTCCCATGCCATCAACTTCCTGCTTTCGTTGACATCACCAGAGTCACGTCAGGTATGGCGGATGGGAGAGTGAGAAGCTCAGGGTGGTAGTAAAAGGTCCCAACCAACGACTTCTTCTTTTTTTTATTAACCCTACCCCCCAATAGCAGGAAGATTAGCGCTGAGGTGGCACTATACTCATCCACGGTGAAGGAGCAGTGGGAGTCCGGTGGGAGGAAGAGACCTGGAGCAGAGCCACAATGCTTGCTGTCACAATCTGTCCTGCCTTCCTGTCATTCTCAGGAAGGGGCTTGAACAACTGGCCTCCCACACTGTGACCCCACACCGATTTAACAAATGAACCATTCATAACCACAGAGCACGGCTGCTGGTGTCACATACATTAGGGTGCCTTCTCCTGTTTCTGTTCACATGTAAATCCAGACTGGCCTGTCAGGATGCACCTGAGAGACACAGAGATGTATTGTCACATTGAGACATTTTTCAGAACTGCAAGACATCGTTTTTCTCACTTGTGGATTCTTCCTGCCAAGAAAGTCTTTTCCTTCGAATTGACGTTGTTTTTTAGGAGACGTTGCTCCGTTGATACAAATAAAACTATGCGTTTGTTTGCAACTAAGGGTGGAAACTAGTTGGAAAGACTTTGTGGTAAGAATACAGAGGATACAAACTTACTTTTCCAGAGTGCGGCATGGAAAACAGTTGACATGAAGTCAATAGCAAAAAAAAAAAAAAAAAAAGAGAAAAATTAAAAACCTCAGCTTGAATTCAGCCCATTGCAGCTTTAACTTGGCTTTTTGATTCCTTTTGATGTCATTAGCCATTTTCTGTCACAGCAGAAATATCACACGGCTTGCCATTTAATCGTATTTATGAGATACAGCGTCACTCATGATGAAAAGTAAATATTTTTTAATGGAAAATCCTGAGCAGATTTGTACAAAATTGACAGAGCCACCAAAGTGCAGCTATTAAAAATCCTTTTCTAGCCAAAAATTTGACGACAGCTTTCGGCACATTTGAATGCAGCTTAACCGAGAGGCTGAGTGTGTGGTATTGTGTGCTGTTGATTTAATCAAATTCAACCCAATAGTGCCAATGGTGTAAAATAAAGTTTTTTTTCTACACAGTTACGCAGTTAAAGTTTGAAATGAATAGAAAAAGGTACCGGTTAATGACTTACAACAACATTTCAATCTGCCTCCAGGTCTGTCTGGTTCTGCACAGCAGGGTTGCAGGGTGTTTTCTAACATTCCTACAGAGCCTGCGTTTAAGACCTCTGCACTTTCACTGGCTTTAACTTTTAACAGATTGGGAGAGATCCATCTTCATTACAACAAGGCCGCTCTGGTCTCGTAGATGACTGTTCCTCCCTGGTGTACGCACCGTGTAGAACCAGACAGCAGAGTGCGTCTGTAGCGCTGACTGTGTCCAGCGTGTGGGGATTATGGTCTGACTTGAAGCTGAGACATGCCAGGTTAAGATAAGGGAGCCTGAAGGTAACAGGGCCCTTCAAGTTAAAGCTTTTTCTTTGGCAACTGTGAGTGTTGCTCCTCAGAGTGTTTCTGCTACGTCTTTTTTCCTCTCATACAAACACAGGAGCGTGTGCTTTCCTCCTACCTCCTCTGGTTTCTGTTCTATAATCACCATTTAGATGAATTGCCGTACTAAATGTATTCAGGAAGCCAGAGGTATGCACAGAACTGGGGCGAGACAGATACCATATAACTGTGATTTAGTGATTCACAGTGTGCAGTAATTCACAGTCCTCGTGCTCTTGCATTTGCTGATGTGGAGCGCCAGACTGCGAAGTTTTAGGCTGATGCCAGAAAGGCTTTAACCCTAACCCAGTATGTCATTTTCAACATATACACTCTCTCTCTCTTTTACCTTGTCTCTGAACACAGGCTCATTGCGATTCTTGACAGGTCATCCAGTAATGCCAGTTTACCCCAAGCAATCCCTGTTTCCTGATTCTACTCAGGCCAAGGAGAGATAACCCTGACCCTGAGCTAATCCCAGATTAAACCAGGACGTAAAGAGCTGCCACTGCTGCCCAGTGACCTCTGACCTCCTCACATCTCCTGGCTCAGGCTGCAGTAGCCCTGCTGCCCAACATTTGCAAAGGATTCGAACATTGGCACGATTTAAAAAGAAATTAAGAGCATAGATTATTTTGAATGGAGGCAGAAACCTGTAACTTTGGCACAGTCTCCTGTGACTGAAAAATGGGTAAGTGATTCACCGTTGTGGTTAATATTTATGTAGGGGGCCGACATGTGCGATGTGAATGAGGCAAGATGTGTCATTGTTGAGCAGGAGACTGTTAATAAAATATATGTAAATTAAAACAGAGCCATGTTTGTGCAGATGTGTGCGATTAGATCAAGACTCTCTTGGGAGGATCTCTTTCCCTACCAGTTCTCCTCATTTCACATCCTCCTCAGCTGGACCTCCACTTACTGGATGGGGAGAGAGAGGCGTTTATTCGTTTGGAGCAGGAATGAAGTGCAGGTCCGACGGCGCACTTTGCTGACTAAAAATGTGTCTGGAATCAGGGTTTACGAAAAGGACAGCGCAGTGATATGAAATTAAGTGATTCAAGTTTTAATCGCAATTCTGTAACAGAGCACATGCATCTGCCGTTCCAAGAGCGTACATGAAAATGGAGACAATTGTATACCTCCTCCCCTCACCCCTCTCCGCCTTAGCCCCTCTGCCTGTCCATCAGCATGTTGGGTTTGGCAGGCAACAGGATAGGGGCTTAGATGATGGGAGCCAGAGGCCCTGTGATAAGGCCATCTCTCCGCATGAGAGCTCATCAGAGCTGACAGTGAATACAAATTGGTGCCATTAGCAATGGGGGTGGGGGCCAGTGGACAGAGCAGGGGCGTGGCAATACAGTGTCTCCTAATTATAGAGTGTTTGAGCCCCCCAGGTCAGAAGGGGAGGGTGCGGTGGTGACGAGGCAGCGATGGCAGTAAACAGTAAGGTGTCAGGTCTCACACTGACACAGGAGCATCACAGTCAGGGGTGGCAGTTAATGATGTGTGGTGTGGGAGCACTTTTAGTGTGTGTCCATTATTATGGATTGCGCTCAAATAACAAGAGAGGCTTGCGTTTTCTCCCTGGTGAGGCTGCTCACAGCAACAAAATACAAACAAGCAGCCAACCAGCTTCACTTTTCTGTAGCGTAGGTCCAAGCCTGAGTTTCATGTTGTGCCAGACAAGTGTGGCAAATTTGCCTCTGTTCGATTGAGACTAAACAGTAAGAGTTTAGAAAACCTCAGTCATCTATCATGATAGAGGTCTAACCATTATCTACCATGTTTGCGTTGAAACTTGAAGGCCAGAAACAGGGAGAGATTCTGTGCAGTATTTGCATGTGTCGATCTTATTTTCTATATATCTTTTGGGAAAAAAAGTTAAACTCCTTTAAAGAGAAATGGCTCTCTTCATATTGGCAGGTTTTTCTGCCTCCACCATTCAGAACTTCTGCCTGCAGATTCTGTTTGTTTAGTGCTTACCCGTCACTATGTGTGTGACTGCACTCTAAGTCATCAACAAAGAAAGAAAATAATGATAGTACTTGGAAATGATGATCGTCCCTGGCAGGTTAATTTGACAGCCTGAAGTAAGATGAGAGCAGGCAAAGTTGCTTGTGTTGACGCTTTGTTGGCGTGAGGCAGGTGCTTGCAGAAGGGTGCTGTTTTGTCTGTTTTCTCTCCTAGCTGAAAACTGCAGAGCCCGTCCCTCCGCCAACAGGCAGAGACACACACACACACACAAGGGGATGCAGCTAAGCTTGACCATGTCTCTGAGAGCATGTCACAAAAGATTAACAGCGGGTCAGATCATATCTCTGGATCCCGTGCCCTTGCATATTTCTTATCTGCTGAGCGGCGCGTCCTATCTGATGTGACACGATGGCCGAGGCGCTGACCGCTTTTACCCTCCTCCGTCCCACAGAGTGACTAAGCCAGAGCGAGCAGCTGCTGCGTTTGCATGCTGTTATCGTTCCTTTTCATTTAGCAGCACAGCTAACCTCATACCCGCCATCCAGTAATCACACAGGCATTCTTGAACAACTGTGTCACTTCTCTGCCGGCTTTGAAGCGTGCAGCTTACACAAACTCAAATAACTCATGTAAATGTTTGACATGCAGACAAGTTGTGTTGAAAGAGGCTGTGGAGGGAGGCACTGCGGGCCCCGAGAGGCTCTGATTAGAAGCGTCTCTGCTAACGAGATAGCAGCACAGGTGCCAGCTCAGCCATACGGCAGCCACACCTCTTGTGCAAATGCAGCGGGACGCTCTTTAATCTCCATCTTCGTGTTTGTGAGCCCATTGATTGCCCCTATACTATGCACTTCCTCCTCCGGCATATACAGGAAATCATTGTTGAAAAGTTGTGCTAAATCAAGATAAGAGGGAGAATCTCAGCTGCTCTCAGATACAGCGATCTGGATATAAGCCAACTCTACTGCAAACGGTCTAGATTTGGTAATATCGCAGACCTTTCTCATGGACAAACTGTAATCAAAGAACCCATGAAAAAGGGCTGTCATGCTTTCTAAAATGTAGACACAAACACCCTCTGTACAAGAAATTACTGCTTTTTCTGGACACTTTGTGGAGAGGTGCAAACTCATTTACAGCCAGCAGTTAAATGCCACGCAGAAAGTCAATATTTAAACATTTAAGCTGCAACTTGAAGAGCCAATTGCTGAAAAAACAAAAGATATAAAAATATCTATTTGCTGTCACTAAGTAGTAATTTTCCTCACTTAACAATTGGACTAGAGATTCACCCCCATATAAGCCAAGGATGTTCTCTTACTGCCAATGATTGGCATGTTTGCAGTGGCAAAGTAAATAGAAATCTGCTGAAGCAACGTCTGAGCAGGATGAAGACATATTTCTCAAAGATCGCAGAGCAGGCAGCAGCTGTCCATGTGTTCATGCTCGCCCTGATACTTAGGTTCATCTCCACTGCCTTTGTAACGACCAACCAGGGAAACTGTGAGAATAAATACACCATCATACGGGCACAGGGGCAGCAGACTCTTCTGAATATTTCACCAGCTAAAGCGGGTCTGAAACCTCCATTTACTGATGCTTGTCGTGTCCAGTCAGTCTCTGAGACCTGTTGCTCTGAAGCGTGTGGTGTCCCAACTCATTACTGCTCCTTGTTAAAAGTTGACCCAACTGCCAACTGGCCAGCCCTTTCAATTTTCCAGAGAAAAGCTGCCCTGTGCAGAGCTCCAATGCTGCAGGAGAAAAGTAGTGTGCCTTCCTTGGGAGTTTTTCTTCTTTGCATTGACAGGATTCAAACTGTTTGGCCAGGATTCCTGACAAGAGCTGGCTTTGATGTGTGAGAGCATGCCACCTCTCCCGCCCCCTCTTAAACACCCTAATTATTACTCCTGCTACTTCGTTGTGTGCGAACACAACTGGCGGGTTGGAAATGGCCTCGGGACACTGCTCAGGTAGTGCAGCTTGTTTGTGATGCCAGGGGCGAATATGGTATTCTTGCCACTGTCTTACGCTGCAGCAAAAGACTGCATCGAAACCCTGTTAACGCCACATTTTTCAGTCTGGTGTCAAAAGGGTCATAGCTCTAATGCCTCATCCTGATCTGGCTGTGATCTGCGGACAGGAGGATGGGCTGAAGCAGTGGCTGCGGTTTCTAATTATCGCATGTTCCACAGGGTAAAACCACAGATCCGTGAAGCGAGCAGGTGACTGCTCCTGTGCTTCGCTCCCTTCCACTTTGGCTTCAAAGCGAGAGATGGTAAACTTTTGTTTCTTCTTATCACCATCCCCCATCCTCCTCTTAAACTTCAGCGGTGCTCTGCAGGGAGCAGTTCTGGCTTCAAGCAGCAACATGCTTAGTGCTGTCACTGGCAGGAGCCTGCACTTTTAATTTACCCAATCTGAAAGCAGAGAAATATGCTGTGGGGTGGAACACCCATATCAGTATCGTGAGGTGAGGGTGCGCTGTACTGTCCAGAGCCAGGATGTGTTTGTACTGCCTCTTAATTCTCGCTCTCTCTCTCTCTCTCTTAAATGTTTTTTGTTTAAACACACTCTGAAGTTTTCTGTGATCCAATCACTTGCTTGATGCTTCTTGCGAATTTCGCCAGGAACGTTCTGAGTGGGATGGGCTGTGTACTGTTCAGATGGATGCAATAATCCCTCCTTAATGAGAGGAAGTTCTAATGTTACTGAAGCACACGGCAGAGGAGGATGCATTAACAGCTGAATATGATACATAAAATCCAGTCTCCTCTTTCCCTTGTGTCACAGTATGGTGGGAAATCGCTTTGTATAAGACAGCATTAACATGTGAGCCTTCTTATTTGTGGAGATGTGATCTGGAGAGTACACCGCATGCCAGTGAACTTTTCCTGTCCGAGCACATTTCCAAAGTAAACTTGGCCCGTTGGCTATTAATTTAAGATGGAGAGATATGCTATAACATGCAGGCTTGCAGCCCCGGAGATTACCGTCAGCAGCCAAGTATTCTCTCAGGAGGAGCAGGAGGAGGAGGAGGAGAAGGAGGAGGGCTCGCACAGTCTGACAGTGAAGCATGTCTCCCCTTTTCGTTACTATACCTCATTTACTCAGGCAGGCTTACAAGAATACATTCTTATTTATAATGGTCGGTGGAAAGGGCTGCAGTATGATAGTGGACCACATCCAGCACTTCACAGAGCAGACACGATATTGTACTGTGGCCCAGTGAGCAGCAGCACTGCAGCAGCTAAGGTTTTAGCATGAGACACTTACTGCACAAACCTGCCGGACAGTATTAGAGTTACCACAGCAGCTGCATGCAGCAAAGACAACACAGTCTCATGAAGTAAATGGAACACAATGAAATCAAGACATAACAGACAATAAAGTGAAATAAACACAGCTTTTTGATTTTGGATCAGCGTCAGGGCTGCTGGACAGACCCTGCTCACACCGTCCGTATTTTCTCATGCAAACACCGCGTTTGCAGGTTATATTTTGGAGCTGTGCTTATAAAACCGCTCACCCCCTAACCTCCAATTGGTCGAATTTTAGTGGTTGCATGTTGTGTGTGAGACAGTTAAGGCATGGTGTGCAGAAGGAGTAAGGGCTTACAAGGGTTTACATCCGAAGACAATCACCTAAGTACTTTCTGGAAGCATCTGTACTGGTACGTGTCTGTATGCAGGCAGAAATCTGGCGATAATTTTAATTGTGATCAATCTTGAAGATGTCCGTGATCGACTTCTAAAGAGAAATTCATTCTTGATAAAATCAAAAAAAGACGACATCAGTGGATGACAGTGGGTCCGGCGGTACACAGCCATGACATCTGAAGCAAGATGGATATTTTATTTTAGCTTTGTATGACCTCATTCATCCAGAAACGTTGGCAATCATCATTCATCCATCAACATGCTGGAAAGAAGCGGTCACATTTTTATTGAGCTGTATTGAATAATTTGGCCTTGTTTGAGAGGAGCTGAACGAGGTCTGCCCCTTCAGTAGTTGGCTGTAATGCTCGCATTCAACTAGAATGTGTTTAGGACTCATCTTACTTATTCCCCACTCTTCTTAAACACCAGCACAAATCTTTGGGACTGACTTGTGGGAACCAGCAGCGGGCTGTGTCAGCCAACAGTACCTTGAGATGGTCGGAGAGAAGTTGGTCTGAGATCAGCAGACGAAGGAGCATGGAGTGGATCACCTCTCACCAGCAGGCTTACGTTGAACATTTGCACACTTTTTCATGTGCAGTCCTGAGCACTTGAATGACAATTCAGCAAGATGAGAAAGAAGCTGAAACAGAACAACACTGACCGCTTCTCAAATCCCTGCAAGTGTGTTCGTGCCAGCATAAGAAAGTACCTGAATGAGTAAATGTAGAGATATTGCGTGTGAAGATCAGGTTCCCTCTCTGGCTTACTTTCACCTCTAATAGAGCCATTGCCATTCCACTGGGGGGAAGTGGTGCCGTTCTGTAACAAAGCCACCGCTGTGTGTGTGCAGGCCCCCCAGAGTGAACTTAAACTGTATGTGCACCAATGGGCTACTTTAAGAGTTACTCTGGCTCTAATAAACACACTCGTACACTGCTTCCAGCCTTTAAATCTCCAGGATAAGACTGTGTGTGCAGAAAATGCTGTCATGCCCTAATGTGGCTCACAAGGAGCACAGTAGCTCAGCCTCTCTGAGCCTTTCCTGTTGGGAAATGTAATCTCCTGCATCAAGTTTGTAGCTTATCATGTAGGCATCATTTTTTTCAAATTTATCTAACCCTTGTTTTTGAAATGTATCAAAAACCGTTTGGGGATGGCCGCACACTTTAACACAACCCTTTTTATCTCCTCAACAGAGACAACACAAGAGTCTCTCCTCAGCACCATCCTTCAGCAGCTCAGTCTCTCTGTCTAAAGCTGATTGTGCTGGGAGTTTACCTGGCACCAGACTCAGTCCGGGGACCCGCTGGGCTTGTTTCCACAGACAGCCTGACGGAGCAGAATAGCAGCCGAGCACAGTCTGCTTCCATTATACATCCTCCATCAGCATTTCATACGAGCACAACGCCATGTGCCCCTGCCTTAGGCGATGGTTGACTTTGTATCTGAGCTGAGAAAAGCTGACAGAATAGGGAACAATATCTAGCAGATAGAATACTTTTTTTCTTAGCACTTTCATGCTTAATGTATCAGAAGGTCAAGTGGCATTCAATTCTAAATGTAAATTCTGTGCAGCCAAACCTCTGCAGAGCCCCAAAGAGTCTTCAGTGGTTTAAGATACTTTAGTTCTGATTCATTCAATCATAATTAAAGAGCGAGGGGAATTTTGCAGGTGTGATTCCTGAAACAATGCCATCATCTAACAGGCGTAGCACTCTGTGATATTGCATCTTACATTACAATTCAACACACGGGATAAGGTGCGAGAAAAGACATGCCATTAAGACTTCAGCACAGTGAGCCATGTTTTTACAGTGATGTAGAATTTGGACATGCTGTGGAGTGCAGCCAGACAAGACTGTGTGTGTGTTTGTGTTATCAGATGATTGTGAAATTAGATCACAAGTGTTTGTTACTTAATGTGCAGCCCTGTGTGGTTTGTGTTGTTGCTATGCACTGTTCACATTCCCTCTTCGGATGACAGACAGTCCCATCCAGCTTCTCTCCGACAACAAACACACACTGAGATGTTGCTGACAACCTGCTTCGGGAAGAGCCTCAACCGGCCGTAGGAATGTGTGCATGTGCGTGTTCATGTGTACAATTAGTTGTTGTCCGGTCCCATGGGTTTCACTCTATCCCCACACATACACACAGCTAGAGTGTACTGGGACTCATCATTCAACTTAAGTCCCCAACAAAAATAATCACAGCGTCTGACCACATGTTGCTGGTCCTCAGCACAGGACTCTGACAGCTGTCAGTCACTCTGCTGACTTGTAAACATTCCTTTGGTGGGTACGGTTATTAAATCAAACTGTACAAATATAGAAAATCTAATGCTATTAATCATTGGTTATTGATGTAACCCCCTTGTTAAATTTAGATTTGGCTGGAAAGACTGGTAATATCAGATTCCATAGGGAGACTGTTTAAAAAGGTCTCTATTTTAAGGCCCAATGGTGGACATGTTGATGCCTTTGCATGCTTTGGTGTCCAGACCTTTTCCTCACAAGCACCTGACAACCTTGGAGGAATGTTTCTCTTCAGATTTCAAACACACTGGAAATGACTGCACATGCAGAGCTTGCTAAAGATATATGGGTATTTTTCAACTGTCTTAAACATTTAGACTTAAAATGACTCTCTGTGTGGATTTTAAAGTCCAGCAACCCTCACACTGAGGACTTCCTTCCTCTAATTATACACTGGCACACCCCTGTCCTGATACTTAATATGTGAAGAGTTAAAACAAAGTAAATTGTTTTTGACAGTCTATCCTCTGGTTTCTCTCCACCACATTCTGGCTGCTGAATCACCCCCTTAGGAAGTTGGGTTGAGCTCAAAGTGTGGTTCCCCGTTTCAGCTTACTGTGGTCTGTTGGGCGTAGAATAAAGTTAAACACTGAAATGGGTCTTGCCTGGTGTTTGACTGAAATCCTCAGTGTTTGTCCAACAACATGTGAATGCCGCCCTCTAATGCCTCTCCTGTATAGATAGTGGGGGAGTGTATTTGTCTATGGCGTGGCATGGGGCCTGTGCTGTCTTAGCAATGGCCTCTCTGCCCTGCCGGAACATGGTCACTGAACCAAGAAGAACATATCAAACAAACACTCCAGCACAGAGCTGGAGGAAGATTGGGTTACTTTTGGTATGAGGGGATGTGTCCATTGCATTGTGTTTCCGAAGTCTGAGGGGTATTCTAACAGGGATGCACCATCTTACTGAACCTGCGTAAAACCACTTTAACTTATCTCACAAGGCAAGATATCTAACTGTCAAATGTCTGTTTGCATTTCCTGCGCCCTGCGTCAAAGTCTCAGACAGCCCAATGATGAGGGCCCTTTCTAGATCTTCTGATCTACTCAGGTGGTATTAAGTCATCAACACAGCCTGACAGGCACTCATTGGCACTTGTCTCTAATGTGTGGTGTTAAGTTACAACAGTGTGGGTAGAAAACCATCAGATAACTCCGCATGGGTGTGCAGGAGTGGCAATAGGAATGTGTCAGTTGTCCATGCACATATGGGTGAATATGTGCACGAGTGCCACAGCTGTTAGTAATGGGCATATTTCTGTGCCCAAACAGAGCTGAGATCTACCAGTACCGCTCATCACTTCGCCTACCTCCTCAACACGTCCGACTACCGGATCCTGCGTATGGATGAAGACCACGACCGCATGTATGTTGGCAGCAAGGACCACATCCTGTCCCTGGATCTCCATGACATCAACAAGGACCCCCACATCGTGAGACCCATTCCCACTCCTTGCCCCCACCATCCACCTTACCTCAAGCTCTCATAAATGCCAATGATGCATAACGGGTTGGATTGTAACTATGAGATGTCGTCTGTTTCCTGCTCGCAGATCCACTGGCCAGTGTCTGAACGAAGGCGGATGGAGTGCCTTGTGAGTGGGAAGGATGCCAATGTAAGTATGTGTGTTGACAATAGCCGCAGACTCGGCAGCTTTGTTCAGCTGAGATGATATCCATCAATTTGATAGCGTGAAAAAATTGCATTTACAGTTTTTCAAATGCACTGCCTTCAAAGCAAGTACTGTAGGTGCCCCCACTGTTGTTTCAATGCAAAGACCCTATGTAAATGGTGCTACCCATGGGGTTCAGACTTGGCCCTGTAAAAAAACCGGTTCCCTTCTGTCTGGCCAAATAGACAGAAAGGGACAAGCCCAGTCAATCTCACCGTCCTCACTCCTGCCAGGCCAGGGTGGGGAGCACAATACCACTGGTTAATAGTTTGACATATTGTATATTGTATATTTTAAAAGCACAGAATTACTGGTGTATTTTCAAGTTAGAGTCAGTCAGGCTTAGCATTAGGTAAATCTGCAGGAGGTGTACCAGTAAAATAAGCTTATGAATGTGCCCATTAGACGTTTATTGCAGTTTAATTTACGTCCATCTTTGTGTTTCCAGGAGGAGTGTGCAAATTTCATCCGTCTGATTGAGCCGTGGAACCGGACTCAGCTGTACGTCTGTGGGACAGGAGCTTACAATCCAGTCTGTACCTTTGTCAACCGTGGACGCAAACCTCAGGTTAGGATTAAAGTCCCGCAGCAGCCAGGAAATTTCAGCGGCCTTCTCCACCTGCACCATGTGGACCAACTTCCCTTTTCTTAAAACTCTAAACTCTTACTCTAAATCCACCTTATATTTGGTTCTCTTTGCAACGATTTTCCTCCATCATTAAGCCTGCTCATGGTACCTTGTCTCTGCATCTGGCAAAGCCAGCCCAGCTTCACCAGCACACAGCTGTCGTCCCCAATGAGCTGTTAAAGCTACTCTGTTTAGTCTCAGCCTCTAATGGGACCTCTTGAATTTCCTAAACCGAGCCAGACATCACTACCTCGCTGCACTCCCCTTTAACACCTCACTCTTCTTTAAATATCACACTTGTTCGCTAATGATGACCAGGGGACATTTTTTAAAAAGGATAAATAAAAAGTAAATTTCCCACTGGACTTTCCCTTGAGATCACAAAAAAACAGAACATGCAGCCAACTCCCTTGTTGCGTACGGATCCTAAATGACTCCATACTAACGAAGGGCTTCCATCCATTGACTCACCTATCCATCCACCCCTTCACACATCCACCCAGGCCACCCGCCAGCCTCTACCATGTGAGACGCTGGATAATTGGAAGTGGGAGCTCCCATTATGGGGTGCCAGTGGAATGTTCCAGTTCAAGTGCATTAATGAGAGCTCTGTTATTTTCCCCGACACAGTGGACGGACATGTCTGAGCACCTTTCTCAGTTGGTCTGGGGGGGGTTAACCAGGACTGCAAAACATGAAAGGATAAGCTGCAAACACATATCCTCACATATAGATTTTGTCATAGTTAATTCAACATTTGATAAAACCACTGGATACATCCACAGGGTACATTCTCAATTGCTTCAAGTATGAGCGGTGTAGCTTTTGTCGACTGTAGTAGTTAAATGTTTTGCTTTGGCAGCAGCTTTGAAGGGAATGTATGTAGCATAATGTGAGAGCCTTGAGTGACTCAACCACAGGATACAGAACTATTATTGTTGCCTTTTCCACCATCTGGTCAAATAAAGCTGCACACATTTCCTGCACAATCTTGCACACACATACGTGTCCCTCATGCACTTGAATTATATTAGTTTCAATAGTGTTGGTTTGGGGAATTTCTCACCGTATTTGGAAATCAGGACAAACTCGTGGAATCTGCAAGGAGGTTAGGAAGGTCCTTGCTCCTTCGTCATCAGTGGCGTAACATCCAGACTGTGTTGCTGTCTCCTGTTTTAGACGTCCATGTATCTACAGATGGCCCAGGCCAGAGGAAGGGCTAGCCGCGCGGCCGAACCCAGCGCGGTGCACGAGACACTTGGACTAAAGGTGCGATGTGGGCCCTGTCTGCACCGCAGCCCTGCATACTGCCTGGGCTCGTGGTCACCAGCAGCATGCTCCTTTTTTTTTTTTTCGTCTGTGTGTCTGAGCACATCTTGTCAACGCCATCCTTAACTTGACCATCATTTGTTTATCTCCGTAACATTTCGCATGCATTCTTTCGTATCCATGCACAATCTGTACAGTTTTGTGTCAGTGTGGAAATGCATATCATTTTCTCACATTTCACTCACATTTCCTTTGTGTGAGCCTCATTGTCTGAGAAACCTTTTTATATCTATCATTGTCCTTTTGTGCTTTGTCTTTTGTGCTAAATGCCATATTTTGCATGAGAGCGGGATTATCAAGTTAAAATGGCTTCTCAGTTCTGTTGTCTTTTGCAAGGCACACATTTAATTAAACAGGCTTCTGCTCCTGTTTGATGCATGGCATATTCATTTTTGTTTAGCATATATCTGAATGAACATGAATGATGATTGCTGAATCAGTCATCCTGCTTAACTGAGACAATGCAGGTTGTCCCACCCATCAGTCCCTCACCCCGCTGAGCCCTCCACCTTCTGTAGGAATGTGGTGCAGTCTCTCCCACAGAGGCGACAGGACTAGCCAGCATCTGACCCACTCCCACAGCAGGCTCTGTTAGCCCAGAGCAAACACTAGCCATCTGTAGCCAACTAGCTGTGCAGCGAAGGAAATAAAAGAGCCGCATACTTGAACATGTCTCCGCTGTTTGAACGCTCCAGTCATTTTGAAAGAGGGGACTTTTAAAAGGTGCAAGAGCTTTAAGTGAAGTGGGACACTTCAACGTTGGAACCTCGTTTCTCGTCAGACTTTTTTTTTTTTTTTTTTGTAACTTTCCTGAACGGTCATATTTTATTAGCAGTGTTGTAAAAACACGTGTAGGGCACAACTTCCCTCTGGTACCTGTAAATGTTTGTGACCTTCTTTTTACATGTCAACATCTGGCGCAGCTGGGAGTGAGCTGCCAGCACCTTCATATTTGCACATGTACTGATTTTAATCAAGTCAAAGTAGGGAATTGAGCAGGCCTGTGTGTATGGATCCAGTGAAATGAGTTTGGCACTATTCCATATGCTCTCCTTCCCGATTTAGCAGTGATCGGCAGTGACAGCAATGTCTCCATCTCTGTCCCTGTTGGGAGTGAAAAATGGCGATCAGACATGCTGTGGCCTGTGAGGTGGAGCTATAGGACATGTCATCGCATGCCACTGATTCATCCTCCCCTTCTCTCATACACAAATTCCTGCCTATCACCTATCAGTACTTGCGTGCAGGGATGCCACGAGCTGTGAGCATCAGTCATCCAGCCTCCATCCCGGGCTTGTTTTTACTGTGCTAGATTACAGGTGTCAGCCATAGGCACCAAGAAACTGAGAGATATTTGGCATGCAGCTTGTTATGCTGGGAGAAGCGACCCACGGCGCGTTGTTTTCCACAGTAGAGTGGCACTGAGATGGATTAGGAATTTCTCGCTTTTCCCGCATGTATTTTTCTGTATGAAGGCATGCTCATTATTCCAATACTTCATCCCCCATCAGGCCAGAAAGGTCCCACAGGAGCTAGAGGGAGCTCATTTAATGTACACAAGGGAATCACAATGACAAGATGAAGAGGGCTGAATTTATTGCTATCTCCATGTGATTTTTCCATTTCAGGAAGAAATCTTCCATCTGGAGCCCGGCAAAGTGGAATCTGGGAAGGGAAAGTGCTCCTACGACCCGAAGCTCAACAGCGTGTCAGCTTTGATCAGTGAGTATTGTCTGGATATGGTCAGTAGAGGACACTGTCCAGTTCAGCTCGTTTTAGGTCTTCACAGTCAACAGCAATCTGACCTCATATGTATTCTTCAGCTTTTATCTTCCCTTTTTTTATATGACCCTGTCTCTGCTCCCAAATTCTATTTTTTGTCAAGAAACGTTAAGCTAAGTGTCCTTTTTCATTCTGCACCCATTTCCCACAGTGAGCTGCTTAGTCTAATCAGCCTAATCATTAAATCCTAAGGAATTCTTCCTTGTTAGGGTGTATCAGAATAACATGTGCCTATTAATACATGAATCCTCTGCTGGGGAATTAATGGCTCCCAACCCAAATATTTGGAAAAAGCTTTTTAGTGATTATGTCACCATTTATATATCAGATTTCCTCCATTCCCATATCTGCCATGGTTCATACAGCCTTCTTTCCCATTAATTCTGTTCACATTTTAATGGGCAAACAAAAACAAACTTACATACCATCATAATTCATCAAGAAAAAAATGAATGAATGGAGAGTCTTCAATTAAGGGCAGTTATCATCCCATATTACAACCCAGTTTAACACGCAGCGCTCTTCATCATCATCGTCTGAATGAATGCCATGCCACTGTAGACATGGAGGAGAATCTAAGTATCTTCTCTAAATTCTATAATAGCTCAATATCTTACTAAGACATTAGTCCATTATTATTATTATTAAACAATATAGGGTTTTACTGTAGTTTCCAAAACATTTGTATTTGCCTCTATCACATTGTGTGGATAGTTATCGTGGAAAATCACTCATCTGAAATATTTCATTTCAAATGCGGTGATCAATCTAGATTTCGTTATCTACTAATTATGCCCTCAGTAAAATATGACACAACAAGGCTTAGTTTGGACAGTGCAACTTTTCATCTGCTGCTGTGCTCATGAAGCCAGCGTCCTCTGTCCCTTTGTCCAAGGTCACTCAGTCAGGTCCACAGCCCACAGTTGCCACCAGTGAAAGCCGATCTCTGTGGGGTGAGACAGTGGGTGTAAATCACTGGCAGCGCTTTCCCACATTAGCACAGTGCCAGCTGACCAGTATGGAACCGTTGCTGTCATCCAAGATGGATTTACCTCCCTCTTCCACCAGTTAGCATTGTACAAGGGAGACTGTTGTTAGTGTTGATAAGGATTAAGAACCCCGTACCACAGCAACAGATTCACCACTGGCCACTAAGTGGGCTCGGCTCTCCACCACATTAGACATCCCTCCATCCATGGAGATTTTAATGATATGTCATCAATCTCCATACAGCAGCGTGAGCACCATGACATTGAGTATAATGGTGGTAGGACAGTGTTCCTTGTTTCCTCCGCTCTGTCTCGTGCTGTCTCTGTACTCCATCCCAAGAGCGGTGACAGTCACACCTGCTCTCCAGTGGGGCCCTGACAGCAGCTGGAAGACCAACACCTTGACTTCCTGTGGCTTAACAAGGCTGCTGTGTACATTTGTCAGTCTGCACACATGGATGTACTCATATTTTGCTTGTTTATAGACTCGGTGTTTCTGTGATACATTTTTTCATGTAAACTCTCAAGGATCTTTCAAAGAAAGCCAAAAGCCTAAGTTAAGACTAGTAAGAAGAAAAATTGAGCTAATGTTTTAGTTTTTAAGAAGGCACCCAGAAAAGGAGCTGAAAAATCATCCAGTGGCTAAATAAGGTAAAAGAGAGGATGTCAGTTTCCTCAGGATGTCCCTTTAACAACTGCCTTCAATAACAGGAAAGACTAATATAGACTGTCTTTTCCTGGGAAATGTTCAATTATTGTTGAAAGGTTAATTCTCTATATTTGTGAAGTAGACAAATTTTGTCTGCAAATATAAATATAATATTCTTTTTCAGTTTTTTTGTCAGCTCAACTGAAATATATTGATTGAAAAAGAAGTCCAAAACTTAAATTAAAGAAGATTGTGCTACTGGACTTAAGGAAATTAATTGTAAAGGATTACACTGTGTGTTAATCTCTTCTAATATAAAACTACATTTCTGGCATATCTGTACGACGAGCTAACTGTTAATGTTACGTCCAAAGGTAAGGGACATGTTAGAAGCTGACCACATAAGGAAAATGATTAGTTCTGGACTGAGCTATTTGGCTTGTAATATCCTTTTTAAAAGAAAAGTTTGTATTTTGTGCCAAGGGTGGCACTGGAATAATGTCAGGCTGAGGGAATTTCACTGAAATAAGCAGTTTTCTCTCCTTCTCAGATGGTGAACTGTATGCTGGGGTCTATGTTGACTTCATGGGAACAGACTCGGCCATTTTCCGGACTTTGGGGACAAAGACTGCCATGCGAACAGATCAGTACAACTCCAGATGGCTGAATGGTAAATGTCCTTTTTTGCCTGTGAACGATACATATGGCTTTCATCCAGTTTATACATAGTTTGGTTTCATGCTTTTATACAGTTCATACAGAACTGCGAATGTATATCTCAAAGGGTTTATTAATGATTTCCTCTCCCCACACAGATCCCACTTTCATCCACGTACACCTCATCCCTGACAGTGCAGAGAGAAATGATGACAAGCTGTATTTCTTCTTCCGGGAGAAGTCCTCTGAGATGGGCCAGAGTCCTGTGACCCAGTCCCGCATAGGACGCATCTGCCTGGTGTGTACACAATGCGGAGTGTGTTTGTTTTAGGGTGTAAACATAATGAAAAGAAAACCTGCATGGATATGAAAAACAGGCTGGAGTCTCCTGAGGCGAGTCACCCACTGCGTCTGAATGTTTACGGGCGCAGGACAAGTATTTGGCCAACGCTGATGTGCTGGAATCCACATGTGTCTTTAACCTTCCTGTCTACAATGCATCCCTCTGTCTGTAAGACTGCCCTCTGAACTCCGGCCCGGTGATCTCCTGACCTCTACTCCCTGGTAGCACTAAAACACAGTGTACAGAGAAAGGAGAAACTCGCTGCCTCATTTTAATTCCTGTTAAACTAGGCATCCTCCACAAAAGCCCGAAATACAAAGTGAGCTGAGCCAAGAAAACAAATAACAACAAATGTCACACAAAGCCTGTGGGGCATCCTTCTGAGCCTACGGTGTGTTTGCTTGTGTGAACATTGCACTGGCTATATGAGTGAGAAAATGTGGCGTACGTGTGCTTCTCGCCTCAGCTGTTCACCATTGTATTTATTTGAGAGGGGTGGAGGCGGTCAGGCCCTGACCCCGGCACACAAACACTCATCCCTCTCTCAGCGGGCTCAGCCACGGCCTCCTGAGACCCAGTCCTGTCATTCTTACTTCGCCACACATCTGGATACTCTCACTGCCATTTACCGCAACTAAAACACACGTAATGTACGGGCTCTGGAACGCATCGAAATATTTCAAGCTCCCCTTAAAATGAAATATAAGAAAATATGTGATTTCTCATTAAGTGTGACATTCTTTGAAGATGTTAGTTATGGAAGCACATACTGGTCTCCTCTCTTTCTTATTGGGATGGATTCTGGCCTCACTCCAGCACAGATGGAAGTTTCTAAATAGGAGGAGACAGTGTTTATCATCTCATCCCCCCTTCTTCCTTTCAATTTACCAGTTTTGCAAATGAACATGTATAGTGTGTGTGTGTCTGCATGGGGGTGGATGGGTGGGTGGCTCCACCTGGGTTTGTTTTCAGTAGGAGGACAGAGGAGGATGTGAGCATGAGCAAATGATGGAGAAATTGTTCTGTCTATTCCACCCTGTCAAATGCAGAATGATGATGGAGGTCACTGCTGTCTGGTCAACAAGTGGAGCACCTTCCTGAAGGCCAGACTCATCTGTTCAGTGCCCGGCGCTGACGGCATGGAGACACACTTCGATGAACTGCGTGAGTACAAAACTCTGTTTGACGTGGCTCGTCTGGCTGTTTAGCTGAACGGGTGGTAGGAAGGTCATTTTGTGCAGACGTGGAAGTTCCTTGTCAATCAAAATGCTGCCTGTGTCCACTTTGTCCTTTCTAGTTATGCGGTGCTTCCTTCTTCTTTCTCATCTCCTTAATATATACTTATAGCTCAGGGCCCTGCTCCTACAGGTGACATGTGCATCATCTCAGCACAGCAAAATCTGCAATCCAGTACTGTGCCTACACCAGAGACTTTGACATTACCGTAACGCAGAGGTCAGGTGATGGGACGTCCTCCAACAGGACTCCGTGAGGGGGAAATTAAGATTGCAAAGCAACTGAACTGATGCACATGTCATGACTATTATTATTATTATACTAGTATTTATATTATTCAGCAAGTTGTTTCACTATGTTGTCCTTGTGAATAGTCGCGTCCTTTGCTTTGAACTAAGATACATTTTGGCAAATTTTGCCTTTGGTTGAATTTTTTCTTTCAAGCTTTTTTTCCTTCCCATTTTATCTGAGTTCTGTTGTATGGTTCTGCTCTAAAGATTTTATTGCAAGTTACGACTGTTAGGTAAATTAAAGACGTGATGCTAAGTACAGCTTGAAGTGGTGATAAGTTCTTAAAATATTTTGAGAAGGTTTTTAAAAAGTCTTAAAGGGTCTTATTTGGGGTACATGCAGGATTCCTGCATGTACCCCAAATAAGTAATACGCTTTATAACTTCATCAAATAATGATTTTAAAAACCCAGACAGTTTTAATTTTCAATCACTGAGGATCGAAATCTTAAATCTTAAATGCTCAAGCTGGAAAAGCCAGAACTCTAGAATCATTTCATATTTTTGCAGAATACTAATATGTGCAAACATGTTATTGATTATCAATCTAGTTGTCAGCATATTTTAAGATTCATCCACTAATCACACAAAATTAATAATTTTTCAAAACCTGCAGCGTGTGTTATTTTATACCCAGGTATTTACAAATGTGTTTAAAAGAAAATGTAAAAGTTTTTGTCAATCAGTGACATGGAGACAACAAACTTTTTCTAACCTGGAAATGCCATTTTATCCAAAAGGATTATTTTTTGTTTCAGTATTAGTAACACATGCTCAGTCAATAGCTTTTGTAACACAATCTTTTTAACGGTGCAGCTAATCATTTTGACAGGCAGTTTTAAATTACAAAGAAATGACAAGACTGGATTTATCTCAGACATATTTGTTTTCAGGTTCCTGTCATGTATGATCAATTCCAAAATATTAAGTAGGGCCCACTGCGGTGTCTGATGTTTCAACTACATCACCTGCCCAAGGTGTAATGCAAACACACACACACACACACACCAGCACTCTTCTTCTTTACCCATATGGCAGCCCGCTCCCATCATTCCGCCTAGTGTTACAGCTCACTGTAATGCGAATGACACACACATTCCCACTGCTGTAGTTGTCATTTTCTTTCAAGATGTCTTAAACAAAAGTGTCTCTTTTGTGTCTCTGTGTGTTGAGGGAGGGAGGGGTGGCCTGATGGCAGGGAGATCAGATCACCAAGCAGGAATGTCTGTGAATGTGTGAGACTGTGAGCCTCTCAGGAGGAAACTCTTTCTGTCTCACTGGTTTAAAATAGTCACAGAGTGATAAGGGACTGATGCGTGAGGCTACTGTTACTCTTGAACTAATCTCAAGAATGAAAAGTGCCATGTCTGTTGAGTCTGATGGTAGCTGGTTGTGTGTTTTTTTGTTTTGTTTTGTTTTTTTTTCTCTGTCTCTTTATCTCACTGACACGCTCCTTGTTTTTAACTCAACCTGCCCTGCTGCCTAAAAGCTGTGTTGTTTTGTTCAGCAACTATAAAAGTGACACATGCTCCAAACCTCTGTGGCCTTTTCGTGTGTGTTGCCACTCCACCTAAATGGCGTCAAAGCAGTTCTGAGTGGGAATGGGCTGACTTTGCCTCTACAAATGAGAGTCCTGTCTTTACTGGTCAGGTCAGTGTTGACACAGTATGGAGTGCCGCTTTAAGAGGGTTAGAGAGTTGTCGTGTTTTGGAGCTGAAGCTACTACACATAAAAATAGGTCATTAAATGATTAGTTTGACATTTTGGGAAGCACACTTATTCACTTTTTTCTTGCCAGCCAAGCTAGATGAGAAGATTGATAACACTGTCATAGCTGAACATGGTGCTCCAGTCAGCATTCAGTACGCTTTCAGCAACAAGACTGGAATCTCTGAAAACAAGCAAGTCTGGTTCTGTCAAAAAGGTAACGAAATCTCTAAAACTTCGTCAGTTGGTGTCCGTACAAAACACAAAACTTAAAAACAAAGTTGTCCCGGAAACCAGGACAGAAGGCTACTGGACTTAACAACAAATATTAGCACTTATACCTTCTAGTAGATTGTCCTTTTTTATATTTACACATACATATATATATTTACATTGAAATGTCCAGACCCGCTGTGTTCCTGGCTTGGTAGTCTAATGTAGACAGGCATTGTGGGAAAGCACCCCAGAGACTGAGGGAGTTTTTACAGTTGGAATATGTACAAGTTATTGGCTTGGTATGACTCAGTTGTACCTAAATGGCCCATTTTGATTGAAAGCGGTGTAAAAAATGTTTAGTCAATAGTAATCACAACAACCAAAGGCACAACAGTACTTTAGATGAGGCCTGCTACAGAACAAGGACATAAAAGCAGAGAGCAAGAGAGGAAAGCGTCAAGTCAAGGAGAATGGGAGCTACATGAAGAGAACGAGACAAAACCCAAAGGCTGATCACACAGAAATCTAAATTTCATTTAGGGAAAAGGGATGTGGGATTCCATTGCCTTAAATGTGTTGGAGAGGTTATGGAATCTGGATCGTTTCCCTGCTGTTATTCACATGCAAGATCGGCCCAGAGGGGAGATTGTAACTGCCCTGTCAGCATAGCTTTTATTGCAAATCACCTAGCCCCCCCCACCCTCCTGATTTCTTGAAGCCATGAGCTGTTTTTAGCAACCGCACATATTAGCTCTCTGTTTGCCTCAGCGGTGTCCTGTCTGCATATGGGTGCGCTCGCGTGTTCTTGCATGCAAATCGCTCATTTCTGCAGTGCAACAGCTGTGTGTCATGTCAAGGATCATCTGTTGTGTGACACCCGTGACAGACCGTTGTGCGGGGTCCATGCTATCCCCTGACCATTCCCTTGCTCCAGCTGTGACAGCCGTGCAAGATGTCACAATGTTGTTTGTGTGACTTTGGGGATTCTGGCGGCTAAGTTGGAGGAGCACAACGCAGCTACTGGGCTGTAGGGTTTCTCCTGTCCCTAGGAGCGAGCTTGTGGTTAGAGACAGTCCTAAGAGCAAAGGTGGGCTGATTTGTTCTCAATAAGACAAAAGCCAGCAGTTCAAATTCAAAGCTAATACTCATGCCTCTTTACTCCTCAACCATCTACCCACACAACTAGATTCAACCACCATTATCCTCTGAAGACTGTTGTCCTATTGTAGACAATGAATGTGCCTACTGGGACTAGTATTTAGGTCATGTACCGAAGGGGAGAAGGACTTATCACCAATCACGTGTTTAGCTGCTCTTATTTGTGGCTTTGCATGTTTCCCGAAGTATCAACAAAAGGGTGATACAAATCAGTCAGTGTCCAATGTCAGAGCTTTGTAGGACAGAGGACCTGATTTATAGACTTCCAGATTTGGCGAAAAGAGTTGATGAAGCAGTTTTCCCTTGGGAGAGAAGCAATATTTCCTTTCCCTCAAAGTGGAAGACATAAACTGTGGATGCAGGAAGGAGAGAATCCAGCAAATGCTCATACTGTCTGTCCCTGGAGGTTCAACAATCCCACTCGTCGGTCTAGACTGTAGCGGACCAGATTGCTTGAATTTGTTGCTCTATACCATGGCCCTGTGTCATATGTTGGAATCAAATTGCTTCATTTAGGGTGGTTAGGTGAAAGAGCCTCTCGTGGTTTCAATTCAACCTACACATCCTTCCTGAGGCAATGATTCAGGGTCCGGTGTTCAGCAGGGTCGATTGCTGCGGGTTTACACCTACTGTTTCCGTGAGCAGGATATAGGGATGGCAGGAGGGCTGTCTGGAAGAAGGAAGTTTTTACCTCATATTATTTCTGTTAGAATGCTGGCTAATGTTTCATTTCCTGTTATTATTAGCTTTTAAGCCACACTAGAAGTAAGACCCTCGAGATAGCAAGGCAATACTGGCCTGTCAGTCAGTGAAGTGGCTTTTAGTGATGTATCCACTCAATGACATTTGGCACTCACTCAGTAAGAATTGTAATAAAGTTGAACTTTTACTTTTTTTTGTCCATATTTTCCTTTTTTTTGTTTTTTTTTTTCCTTTTTTTTTTTTTTTTTACTTTTTTTTTATTGTAAACAGCAGCAACAGTTAAACATCCTCACAACAGCACTGTTAGCACAGCAGGTTTTGTTGTTACTATCCTCAACCTGGCTTTCTTTGCATCTCTTTCTCAGATTTTACTTTTTCTTGTTGTTGTTGTTTTTTTATGCTGAAACAAGACAGTCATCATATTCCTTTTACCATTTAAGCAGTAGCAAATTAGCGGTGTCATTATGAGCGGGTTAGCATTCTGACACAATAGTTACCCACGCTCCTACAGACATTTAATAAGCATTCTCACATGAACACTGACCTTTTTTTCTTCAGGTGCAATTATGGATTTCAGGAACTGCTCATTATCCATATCCAGTAGTGGATACCATGTGATTTGAACAAAGATGAAGGTTGAGCCTCTTTGTTAGGGCACCATTCCTTCCAGGGATATATGGCCTAAAGGTCTTTTTGGTTAAGAACGGCTGGATTGACTGAAAGCTGTGTAAATATTAGTGCAGAAGAGCAGTTCTGCTGTTGAGCGCAATGTTGCCTTTTCTTGCACATCAAACTGATGTGGTTTTTTTCTTTTCTCTTACAGGGGATGTCTATATCCAACCAACACAGGACACAAAAAATCCCGTGATATATGGAGTCTTCTCCGTCTCTGGGTTAGTGCACTATAGCAGATACAGTATAAATACGACACTAATAATAGGCATTTTCCCTGACATTTCTTTTCTTCCACCTCATAGTTCTGTCTTCAAAGGCTCAGCAGTTTGTGTCTACTCCATGGCCGACATCCGCATGGTCTTCAATGGACCCTTTGCCCACAAAGAGGGTCCCAATTACCAGTGGGTGGCCTACACTGGGAAGATCCCTTACCCTCGCCCTGGCACAGTGAGCCTCACCTCACACTGACCCTATGCATTCAATTCCCACAGTAATAACAGTAATTTTTGGCATAACTGTATTTTTCTCCTATTTGGGCTTCAAATAGAAACCATATGAACAAGATATAGAAACCAGCATTACCAAACTAACAATATTGTTGCAAGACAAGCCCTCAAAAAACGATTTTTTCCCCCCATATGATTATGGCCATTTATATAATGGATTTAAAATGCTGTTCCCCCCTCAGTGCCCTGGAGGTACATTCACCCCCAACATGAAGTCCACCAAGGACTACCCAGATGAGGTGATTAACTTTATGAGGAATCACCCGGCCATGTACAATGCTGTGTACCCTGTACACAAGCGCCCCCTGGTGGTGCGGACCAACGTGGACTATGAGTTCACAACCATCACGGTGGACCAAGTGACAGCAGCAGATGGCAACTATGAAGTGCTGTTCTTAGGAACTGGTAAGTTTTTTCTAAACGTTACATTTCATAGCAGTCTGGTCTCTTTTTGTCTGCCTATACAAATATTATAGCTGCTTTTGAGCTATATTTAAGTGACTACAATCTGCATGAAGTGAGCCATATGAGGCTTTCCCATGGTGAATGGCATTGTCAGCTGGAAACTGAATACTAGAGACACAAAAAATCGCCCCACGGAAATAAATCATATCTAAGTGGAAGGCCTTTCTCCTTTGCGATCATTCAAAGGCATTCCTGCCTTTGTGCTCAAGTGGAAATGTCAAGTGGAAAATCAAAGGGTTCATACCTTGCAGTGTCCACACGAAGTAAACTACCGGAGTTTTGTACATGGAGGCCAGGGGTGTATCAACAGCAGGAGGGACAGAAAAGGAACATTTGTTTTTTACATGCCGTGAACCTTTGATAGGACCTCAGGATGACAGTAGCAGCCACAGCACAGTTCGCAGCCCTCACAAGTTGCATAATATGCCTCTGAGCTCACTATGTTCATCTGTGCATTACGGGGAGGACACTAATGTGTTTGTGTATGATGGCAGCCACTGTGGAGGAATGTGTCCTTTGAGGTGCCATTCAGCCATTCAGCTTTCCGCTGGGGCTCAATGCTGGAGTCATTATCAATCTCAGGTGGCCTGCTCACAGGAATGCTGAACTCTTTATAGAAATCAAACATGCCGGAGAAGGCAAGGGAATGTTATAGAGCATCCACATGAATAAATCAGGGTAAGAATAAAGCTGAGGGTGACAGATGAGGTTTGTCATGGTAGCGACACTGAGTAAACAAAGTGGAACAGAGCCTCACGTCATTGAGGAAAGGTTAAAATGGAGAAAACCACATGACAGTGAAGAGTACAGTGGAGCCTGTTGATATGAGGATTATCCCTTGTTGGAGGTTGCTGAGAGAATAAAATGGGAATTCAAGGGGCTGTTGACAGGCAGAGGGGCGAGAGGTTGCAGGTGTGTAGCTGACAGGTGTGTGTTGTGGTCCGCAGACAAAGGGACAGTTCAGAAAGTCATTGTGCTGCCCAGAGACGATCTGCAGACTGAGGAGCTGGTCCTCGAGGAGGTCGAGGTTTTCAAGGTAAGGCCCTTTTTTGCTTTTTTGCCATGAAATTCCTTGCTCTTCTGTCAGACTTTATTCTACGACTGCACTTGCACCCCCCCCCCCCCCCCCCCCCCCCCCCCCCGCCCCCATACACAATCTTTGTCCTTATCGTCTGCTATGGAGGTAACACACTATGTTCACTATAAGTTATTTTCTCCATCAAGGTTCCTACTCCAATCACCACAATGAAGATCTCATCCAAAAGGGTAAGCAGTTGGTTTTCTTAGCCTTTGCTGAAAGGAAGCCATCTTCAACAGAAGGGAAATAAATTACAAAATTGGGAAAGGTCACAGGCTCCATGTATACAGCTGTGCTATCTTATTGCTTCATAATTCTAATAATACATAAATGACTTAAGAGGGACAATGAGGAGGGAAATATGGAAAAGACATTAAAATTCAGCGTCTTTTTGAAGTTAATAAAAATTGTTGGCCTTTCCTACTTAAATGACATCAGTCCTCAGACAGGGTTAGTATTACACACAGTCTGCCAGACTGATGAATTTAAACAGCTGATCATAAAATCGATGGCAGCTTGATAGAGATGAGCTCAGTATCCTTCCAGATGACGTTTTACATTTAACTCATCACCTCCATTTCAATATGAAATACTTTCAAGACACCTAATCGTGAAATTTATCTACTCACTGAATTCATAGGACTCGGATATACTCGGATATATAAAACCAGAATCCTGATTTCACGTGATCTGAAAGTTTGAACTCTAGGTTGTGCAATTTCAAGCAAATTTGTTTCCAGTTAAGATTATAAACATAGAATATTTCAATTCCAGCTCTTGGTGTCAAAGCCGATTTGAAAACCAGTATAGTTTTTGAAAGCACTTGAACTTGACATTGACTGATCTAAACCTGCCACTATTTGCTTTCATACATTTGGCTTTTTAGTATCACAGTGAGGTCCAGTGTTGTGTTTAACACCATATCCACTATCTTTCCCTCAACAGCAACAGCTGTATGTGTCCTCTGCAGTAGGGCTGACACAGCTGGCTCTCCACCGTTGTGATGTGTATGGCGAGGCCTGTGCTGACTGCTGCCTGGCCAGGGATCCTTACTGCGCCTGGGATGGAAAGTCCTGCTCCCGTTACTCTGCCTCACAGAAGAGGTGAGCACCATCAGCAGCAATCGTACACTAACTGCATAACTAACTAACTGACTCGACTGACATGTTGAATGATAGATTAGACTGCGTAAATGGCTGAATGGCTCTTTGAAATGGCACTCTAATCTGTTTCGCTAGCACTTTCATAATGTTTGTGTGAACTGTGGTTAACAACACACTAATGATTATATACAAGTGGTGTTGTGCAAACATTAAATGATGTGAGTTATTATGCAGCGACTTAATAACTTACTAGGGTGGTGGTTTGTGGTTATCTCCATTGGAATTTTATCTTTCAGTGGCTTCATGTATTGTTGAATGGCTTTGAATGGCTTGCGGTTGCTTTATTATGTTTTCTCTCCTTATTCGGCAATACTGGTCTGACCCCTTTAGACGTAGCCGGAGGCAGGACGTCAAGTATGGGAACCCCATCCGCCAGTGCCGAGGCTTCAACTCCAATGGTAAGACACGTGATCCTCAACCCAAGTTTTCTTTCCCAGCTTTTGTCTTCTGTTTATTCATTAATGAACTCCAAAAGGTGGGAAACAATGACAAGGCTCTGTGTGGCTGTGCCAAGCAGTTCAAGGTTTTCAATGTTAGTTGTAATGACTGTATGATTGGCAACTTTATTATTACCTGCAAAAACTGTGTTACTAGAAAGACTTTGATTTTTACCACAACTGAGGTTTTGGCCCCGAGGAGCTCATGGTAATGAGTGTTTTGGTTGCCATGGAAATCCCTGTCTCTTTCTGCCCCGCAGCCAATAGGAACACTGTGGAGATGGTGCAGTACGGGGTGGAGGGAAGCAGCACCTTCCTGGAGTGTCAGGCCCGCTCTCCCCATGCTGTAGTCAAATGGCATCTGCAGAGAGACAACAGCGACCGCAGGAAAGAGGTGAGCTGCTGCAAAGTGTGCAAGGTTCTGGTCATTTGTAATTTGTGTAATATCTATTGAACTAACTTGAACTTTCCTGACACAGTTGGGTATTTCCACAGATCAACATGAATAATTTCTTTTGGACATATCCAACGCAATATGTCATTTCACTGTATTACTTTGTTGTCAAGGAGAGTTGGCCATGTGGAGTAAAGGCAGTTTGACGTATGGGAAAAATTAGTCTATTGTGATTATTTTCAGATTATGTGTGAACATGATGAAGTTGCTCATGCGCTGATTGAGTGATTCCTGATTTCTCACAGAGACCTCCACTGTCCTCAGGCCCAAGGGAAGGACACATAAGGGGGGGCTGTGAAAAAGCCCTCTACTATGATATTAAAACCCTGAGGCACCAGTTAAAGTTTTATAATACAGCTATGTAGCGTTGCTGCCTGTCTTTTATTGACTATTCTGTTGGATGGTCTCTATTCCCACTTCGCTGCTGCCCCGCGCAGTGAATCCAGA
This sequence comes from Echeneis naucrates, assembly GCF_900963305.1. Classification (NCBI taxonomy): domain Eukaryota; kingdom Metazoa; phylum Chordata; class Actinopteri; order Carangiformes; family Echeneidae; genus Echeneis; species Echeneis naucrates. Next base: position 20,636,046 of record NC_042515.1, on the reverse strand, counting down.
GCAAAAACTCTGTCATCACCTATTCAGATTCCTGAGCGGAGCTGTAAAGACAGGGATGAAATAATGTAGTTACACCACCACTCACTGTTTGATTACATTTGAATAGATCTTTTTCAATAAACCGATGTGTGTGTGTGTGTGTGTGTGATGTGCACAGATGTTCATACATTTTTCAAACACTGCCTGACGCCCTAGGTCATGGCAAACTGAGGAGATTGAGTTAAGCATTGTCTTTTCAGCCTGCTCAATTTATTTATTTATTTTTTCTGGAATGCATTTTCTCAACTAACTTTTGATTTCATATGGACTGCTTACAGCACAACATACACTCACATGGCCTGTGATTTATTGTGGTCTGCTTTTTCTCAAAGCAGAGAAGCCTAACCCCCCCCACCACCACCACGATAACCCTGCTAAGACTACTTTCTTTTATTGTTCCTTTTAATTTTTTGTACATGTGAGTGTGGAAAATCAGCATGATTTCTAACAACAACCCGGATGTATGCTACATTACATTAATAAGTGATATGATTTTGATGAGCTGGTTGTCTCTCTGCTTCTGCAGATGCGTTCTGACGGTCGGGTTTTGAAGACAGAACAAGGTCTACTTCTGCGGTCTCTGCAGCCTTCTGACTCTGGCATGTATCAGTGTACCGCCACAGAGAAGAACTTCAAACACACACTGGTGAAACTGCAGTTAGTGGTGCTCTCGAGCCGGGCCGTTAACAGCGTGCTGGTGGAGGGCGCGGGCGGGCTTGTGCCGTCCGCTCTCCACTCCAGCAGCACCCAGTGGACCCCCAGCGCAGGCCAGTACAAGGACCTGCTGACCATCCTGAGCCAGCCAGAGATGACCCTGATCAATCAGTACTGCCAGGACTACTGGCAGTTTGGAGACCCGCTGTTGGGAGCCCTCAAGGCCAAAGACCTGAAGGAGCTCAAGGAGCAGAAGAAGCCTCGCAACCGCCGGCATCATGGCGAGGGGGAGGAGGAGGAAGAGCAGGATGAGGTAGAGACATGAGGAGCCCAGCTTTGTGTCTGAAACACCCTCAGCCACCTTCCCCAAACCACCCTGTGAAAACTGGGAGAGACTTATCAAGAGTAGCTACGTGAAAAAAAAAAAAAGAAAAAAAATCCACACGCTGGAAAAAAAGCAAACTGAGAAAAAAAATGCTTACAAACAAAAGCCCACATACATCCTCTCAAACAGTAAGATATATGATACACAGTATTTATTGTAGGTTGTATATAGCATTATTCTGTGGATTTCTTTGTACTTATAGGAAAAAAACATGCTCTTTGTGTATAGGAACCTTTGGGGCAAATATTATTATTATTGATGTTGTTAATTTTATTGTTGCTGTTACTGTCATTACAAGTCTCATTTGTCAGCATCATATGACCTTTCGCGACTGTTTGGAATGTGTTATCAGGCATGTAAGCTGTTAGGAATGAGCTGAGAGAAGCTCTCTGTGACGGGGAAATGTTGTTGATAAAGGGGTGATGGGATCTCTTCTGTTTCTTGCTTGCTTTGACTCAATGCCAGGACTCTTTAATTTCTGGACACTTCACGAACAGTGATGCAGCCTCCTTCAGGCTGCATGCAGACAAAGACTTAATTGTGTAAGGGGACCATTGACACATGGTCCCAGTTATGATGGGGAAACACTTCTTTCTCCATGGGAACGTGTGTTGCAGTTGGACCTTTTAATAGAAAACGGATCCTTGCCCTTTGATTTTTCCCCTCTGTTCCCTTCTTCGTTGGAAGCTTTATTTGAAATTGATACAGTGTTTTTGTTCATGTGTCAAACCGGATGATAATTCTGATTAGGGAGATTTGCATTAGCTAAACAAAACAATGGCAACATTTTCATTTGTGTTCTGCTCTGAGTAGCATGTAACTCAATTAACTAATTTAAAACTTAAGGATTACATATGAATGAAAGATGCAAGCATCTGATCAGTTGTGTTTTTGTTTTTTGTTTTTATGAAGTCCGTTAGCATTACATTGGTTGGATTCTTCTCCGACGGAAACATCCTTTGAACTGAACAAGAGGTGCAATAAAAGGGTTCAAGGTTTTGCACAAAGGGCATTATTCTTTTATTTTCAAGGGACTTTGGCTGGGGCCAAAATGCAACAAGCGTATTCGGGCAACATAAAGTGCACATTTGTGTAAAAACAAGCCCAGTTTAAGATGAAAGAGATGCACAGATCAGGCAGCAATTGTTAGCTCTGAGCATCTTTTGCTCTTTCTTTCTTTGACATTCATATGTACAAAAAAAATATTGCCCATATACACAACAGAGCATTGTAACAATGTTGTGACACTAACCAAAATATTGGGAAGCTGGCTTTCATTGTGTGCATGAACCTGTATTTGTACTGTAACTGATAAGATACTGTGTGGTCGTTTGTTTTGTTTTGTTTTTTTTTTTGTTTGTTTGTTTGTTTGTTTGTTTTTCTGTTCTTCATCTCTACGGGTGTACAGTATGGTCTGAAGGACATTCTCAGAAAGGCAACATGGGGAAAACTAATGCTTTAAAGATTCCCTCATTTCAAATACCCTCCTGTGTGAAGCACGATGCATGTTTTCATTGGCATACAGCTAATTCAGGCAGAGTATAAAGTGAAATTATCTAAAATATGTGTGATATAACTGTGTCAGCTATAAGTGGCATGTTCATTACATAGAAAAAGGTCATTTGACGAGTGAGGTGATATAAATAATTCTGCAAAGGTTCCATTATTCTGTCAAAATATTAGAACAGTAGTTACCCAAAGAAGTAAAATTCTGAGTTCTATATAAACCAATATGTAACTTTTGTCACTCTAAGTGGCCTTTACCACAGATGGATGAGCTTTTACTGAGAAGCCATATGACAGTCGGAGTCAGCACCACTGGGAAGATGCATCCATAATTCATACAGGGGTATCTCCTTTCCAAGTTGGGATTCGTCTGCATTCCCAGATTCAATCACAGCTCCCAATTGTCTCCTGCAAAGGATACCAGGAGTTTTACAGAAAAAAAGGAAAAAAAAATAAATAAATAGAATAAATAAAGCAAAGAGAGGTTGTACAATTTGTTGGTATTTTTAAAAGTGTGTATTTAGTTTTGAGTGTTTTGTATTTTTGCATCATCAGACTTTATGAAAAAAGAAAAAAAAAACATTAAATGCACAGAGGTGATGTTATTGTAATGACTTGTGTAAATTGCTTTATCTTCTCTTTCCATTGTTGTTGCTGACTAATAAATTAAAGCTCTATATTTTATAAGAATGGAATGCTCCCCCTTCATTGTGATTGGCTTGATGTTTTCCATGTTCTGCTCAGAACCCTCTGGATCCTTGGAATAAAGTTGTTACCTGTTAAAGAGATATGTATGCACATTTGTGTAAAACATACACATTACATTTTTGTTTGTAATGAATGGCTCGGGATGCAAAACATTTCCAATCTATGGACAGAGCAGGAAATAAGTCTTTTGCCTTTACCGATAATACATATGGATAAAGGTAGAACCTCATCCACAACAGTTAAAGCCAAATAGATCAAAACTTAAAGTTTCTTTAATTTTTCTGTAAATAATCGGTACAAACCCAAGGAAGACTTAGTGTTAACTAATATCCATTCATAATATTCAACAAAATTACAAATATTAACGGATCATCTCATATTTTCAACTGGCCTCAGATGAACCTACTGACAGCAGTAAACACACGTAAAGAATTTAATAATGAAGTGATGGATGAACTACGTTTAGCTGGGGGCTGCACCCAATGGGAGGAGCCAACAAGGGGTTCTCACAAACATAAGCGTGCCCCCTCCTCTAGTCTTTCTGTAAAATCTGCTTAGCCAAATTTCAAACACGATTTATTTTCATATCCCAGGTCTACATAATGCTAATGAGACAACGGTAACAAAGACATTACAATTATCCAAAAGAAATACAACGAGCTGACACTGATAAAAGAGCAGGTAATGCCTGTTGGAGAAGCTAACATTTATTTTACACTGGGCCAATAAAAACATTAAAACTGCACTCTCCTCTCAGTTTTCCCTTCAAATTCCCACGGAGCTGTCTTGTAGCTGTTCTGGCAAATAAATGCCACCATATGAAACGAATTACCCTTTAAGCGTTAAGCTAGCTATCATTTTATGTCTTGGAGGTCTTACGGCTTGAATACTGAACTTTCTCTGTTGCTTTGTCACAAGTTGGATTTGATTTCACCTAGAGTATTTCTTATACCATAGGTACAAAATTTTTACATTTGATTCTGATAGAGAAAGAAAAAGCTCTTGTTCGAATGTGTTTAGTCAAGCCCCCCACCGATCCCTCCACCCACTCTAGGGGATGGATCTTTCCATAGAAGGGTCAACTTACTTGTAACTTCATGGCTGCCAGAAATGTTTAATGTTGACGCTGACTCTGTATTTCTCCACTAATGTCATTTTTATGGCACATTATGGATCACCAATGTTGGTGTTCACCCGTGAAATATTTCCTGACACTCTGTCATCCCAAGATCGCAGAGTCATTGGTTTTGTTTCCCACAATGACTTGGATGCTATTTGTGATTGGAGTTCATAAAGGCGACTCAGGGCTTAGAGCACCTGAGGGAAACAGGTTATTGTCAGGTCAGAGTAGCATCAGTCAGATTGTTGTACTTCATAAAAGCCTCGATGGCAGTTCAGCACACGAGTGATTCACATTCTCTCATACAATAATCCAGGTCAGGAGTGAAGTGCCAGAGAAGAGTGGAAGAGGAGAAAATGAGCAGTTGGGAAAGAGAAAAAGAGTATGTAAGTATGTAAAGTATGTAAAGTACACAGATATCTGGATAAACTGAGGCAATGCAAAACATGTTTACAGTGTTTGAGTGAAAGTAATATATTTGATGGAAGTATGCGTTTGCTTTCATTCAATCTGCAAAAAAATAAGAATTGTATTATTATGTTACAAATAGATTAACAGCCTATTGGTGAACATTAAGTCATATAAGACAAATGAGGTTAACGGAAAGATAATTCAGTACATGCTGTGTTACCTTTCAGCTTTAAAACAGCATCAGTTCTTCTGGGTACGCTTCACACAGTCTGTCAAAGAACTTGACAGGCAGGCTGTTCCAAGAAGCCTGGAGACCTTTCCACAGTTCTTTTATGGTTTCAGTCTGTCTCTTCACACCGGTCCAAGTCTAAATCTGAAATAGCAACTAATTGTCTTTAGGGCCATTTAAAATCAAATTCAATCCAGTCATGTTAATATATTTATCCTAAAACATGCCACATGACACCTTTAAATATTTCCCCTGTGTAAAATGTACTAACAAACTACATGAATAATTAACATTGATAACACTCTCTGTGAACTCTCAAACAAGGTCGGTTGTTTCATAATTCATGCAACCATGAAACATAATGAGCAAACCAACAGGTCTGCTTTTACTTGCAAATATGTATTCTATTGCAAGTATTTGACCGTGATTTCAGAGATAAGCACACAAGATGCTCTAGCTTAGGGATCTGAGTTCACACTATGTGTGCTGTATGTCACAAAGGCCCTTTTACAGACACTTGTCATCTCATCAGCTGAGTTCAGCTTCGATAACACAATTTTTCCAGTGTGGAGATGAGAGCATGTCTGGAGACACCTTTTCAACACAGCATGGGATTGCTTCAGGACACAGCAGACAATAGGTCAAACAGTTTGGAAAGCCATCAGAGGGAACTACTGCCTTCGGATGACATCTGTTGTCCCCTTCTTCTTTTCTCCCTACAGACAGAGGTCTGTTCCCTCCGCTTATCTGATCTTTGCCAGGGAGCCGCAGAGCAGACGTAGGGGGGTCACGGTGGGGGTTAAACAGTTGTGAGCAATATTAAGGGTCAACCTCCCTCACAGTAGTTGTTAAAATCATATCTGCATCATTACCACAGCACTTCAAATCCAGCCACCTCTGTGTGTGATTCAGAGACTGACTGAATGTCAAGAAGCTGATCCACATTTTGAAAAGGCAAAAGTGCAACCAACAAAGGCTGACCCATCTGAATCGCTGCATAATGGGAATGTTTGACTGTGGGAAGTTATCTCCACAGTGGCATGCCACATGATATAATGCCAGGCGGCGGTATCACTTACATCGTTCCATTGACTTTTCAAATGTGGAATCCAGCTCAGCTTTATCTCTGAGTCCGATCTGGTGCTCAGAGGTTCAGATGCAGGGGTGGCATTCAGTGGGTATCTGCTCCGTCTCTCTCATGGACACAGCCAAACCGGTCGCACACTTACTGCATTGTTGGAGGAGAAACTCTGACGTGAGATACTGAGATGCCATGAAACTGGGTCTTTGTTCACAGGCATCTCTGTGAAGGACAACAGACCTGACCACTGTTAAAATCCAAATTCATACTATATTAGCTGGATTCGAATTGAAGCTGTAATGATGCGGATTTAATCTTTGTTTGGTTTTTAACAGTGACCAAGTCTGTGAACCTCAGTACTACAGAAATGATTAGCTGACATAAATTTAGGACCACAGCTTGAGATCAATCATTAATTTGGTTAAAGATTTTAGATCCACCCTGTTCTGGCTCCGATGAGCACCCACAGTAACCATGTAGAGAGGCAGAGTCTTGGTGGAAGCATGGAATAATCATTCTTGATCAACATTGCCTTTCAAACGTGGAGAAAATAGTGAGCAACACTGCCCTCTGCTGCACTGGTGTCAGCAACGTGTCCTGCTTAGAGCTGCATTACCCACACCAACCAGCAGATGGCATAATGCCACAGTGTCATAGTGTTCGTATAACTGAGCATTGCCAAGTGGCAACAGATCTACAAAGCATTTAAAAGCCCTTAACTAAAAAAGTAATAATTTGCAATTGATTATCTTTAAACATGTTTACCTAATAAAACATATAAACAGCAAATTATAGTGAAAAATACAGCAAAGATATAGAGTTCGAAGGACAACAACACGATGTGTTCTCTTTTCCAGGGAACACTTATAAGTACTTTTGTGGTTTCTTGAACAAACTGTCTCAGGACAGAGACGTTAATGAGGGTGGACCAAGAAAAACAATGTGGAAAAAATTGTGCTGATTACAGAACATCTTTCTAAGGGAGCCTCCATTGTCAGATTTGGTTAAAAGGTCATCAGCAGACTTATTGTGATTGATTGCTTTTTGACTCGAACATGCCAACACATTAATATCACGCACCACATCCATTCATCACTATCATACAATACCTCTCCACTTGGAATATTGTCACCAGTTTGAGTCTGATGAAGCTGAAAGGTGGAAACACTTTGTCTAACCAGAGCTCTGGAGAGCTAAATAAGTTGTGTAAGTAGCTTGCTGTTGCTTTAGTATTCCTGTGTTGACGGTGCTGCATAACCACCAAGTTTATCAGTATGTGTGTTTGGTTTGCCCAGAGGATGAAATATTTCAATATTCCTCCTTTACTTATTCACATGGACAGACTGATGACTGTGCTTTCATCTCTGCATTTCTTGTTGAGAGAATCTGGAAAGTGACACTTCCCTCACCTGAACAGGCTTAATGAAGTCATCCAATGACACAGAGAGATGGTATTAAGTTCCCCCTGAGCCCTGAAAGCTGCATGGTTGGCTACATACAACTATAGAACGAAAAAGAGTAAGGCTCCCAGGAGGCAGCCTATTTAAACCCCGGAGAAAGGGAGCATTGCATTATCATTCCAAAACGATGCAATTCAAGCATCCTGGAAAGTGTCACCGAACAGCACTGCTGGTGTTTTTCGAACACAAGTTCGCACCCCACCAGGAAGTGTGCTAAATTTGTGCTAATTGAGGCAGTGTAACACAGCTGCTCTCCTCCGGGTTAAGGGGAAAGCAGAGTGTGATGACGCAGACTGTTTCCCACATTTTCAGGAGTCTTCCATTGAGGTATCTCTGCTCTGGAAGTTCTGTTGCTGCCACAGCCCACCGACTGAAGAGAAACAAGAGAGCCACGCATGAACATACAGATTAGTGAAATTTTATTACCATCAAAATCATAAACTCAGTCAAGGAGTACGGTACAGAGCTCACAAATGCAGGACAGGACCTACAGGTGACCACTGGTCCTGGCAAACATCACATCTACAAATACACTTGTAAGTGCATGGTCAAATGAACAGACATGGATTACTAAATACAGTGAAAAATGTATTGGAGAAAAAGCATTGCTTTAAATGGTGTAACAGTATTTAAACAGTATTTATTTGCCATCTAAACAAAGAGAACAGACCACATGAAATAATCAGTTCACATAAAAATCTGTTCTTGTCAAGCTTCTTGTTATAATCTAAATGTTTACTTTCAACAGTGTACGAAACAATACAGTGGTGTAATCTGAACGATTCATGTGTGGACCAACCAAACAATCAATTTCAGCACAAATTAAAACGAGACAAGTGTAGAAATAATGAATTTGAGATGCTAAAATGTTTTATCTGAAATTCACATTTTCATATAAATGAAAAGGTGCGCGTAGTAAATTCTATTGACAACAGACTGGGCAGAGTGAAAGACGAAGTGGCCGAGCACGGGGCAGGACATATTACATTTCAACAATATCATCCAATAATTGTATTGACAAAGTGGCTGCTGTCTTTCTGTGACCCAGGAATAAAAACCTAATTTTGTATTCGTGGAGGAAATAATGTTGGTCTCACACACATACTGTACACACACGCACTGATCTGACAGCAACCACATGTACGTTAGGTAAGTTAAGTGGCCAGGACTATAGACTTCTGACAGGTACAGGGACACCAGGAATCACAGTTTCTGCAGCCAGTTGAATATTGCTCAAATTCCTCGAGAGTGATTACAGAAAGCTCTTTCTTTAGCTCCTTAATAAAACTTGAGGGGATCAAGTGTGAAATGAGGACAGTTTGTTATTACTGTTCAAGTAAAAGGTGAAAATCTGTGGAAAAAAAAAATAGACATTGATAAATAATAATTGGATGAACAAATAAATAAGGTGTGAAATGTTCGACTTATGCTTCATACATTGTTTCAGTACAACATAGGTGAGTCAGAAAAGATGACCCCAGTTAGCGCAGTTACCACAAAGTCGAAATGATGCAATTTCATCAGATGCTGCATGTGGCCTGATAAAACACATTTTATTTTTACAGTTACAACTGAATATTTAACACTTATGGCAGGAACGGATCAGAGTAAACAAAGGTAGACTGCGTTCCAGCAAGAAAATCCAACATGATGTGATGGATAAAGAAAAAGGGAAAAGCTACAAATTAATATAAATGCATAGAACTGCTATTCTAATTTTCTTTTCTTGTAACGTTCATTGACAGCAGGGGGAACTCACTGAACAGTAGTAACAGACAGCATAGTCTAGCTGCAGTGTGCTTTTTAAACATTAGCCCGGACATGGCTTATGGCAAGAGGTGAGAGTGCTGTGGCATACGATAAGACGAGTAGCGCATCTTTATCCACCAAGTGGCTTTAAATGTGAAATGAACAGCAAAAAGTGAGAATGCATGCTGTTTCAGCTACTTCTACAAAGGTCTCTATATACAGAATCTTTACACTTACAGCTATGAGGTTCTTTCCTGAGCAGGAAGTTAGCAAAGGAACAAACTGTTTGTGTGTGTGTGATATATGTGAAGCTGCCTAGTTCAAAATACAGTACTGGGCATAAAAACTCCCAGTCCAATCTCAGCATTGTTCAACGCACAATAGCTGGTTAGTGTAGACAATAACATATAGGAGAGATAAACGAATTTCCCATGTGAGAGGGGTATATGTGATGGATAGCACTTACTGTGTGTAACAGTACAAGGTCCAAATTCAGGGAAAAGCTCAACATTTTTACTGATTCTTAGAACGAATACTATATTTGCAAGACTGGCAGAGAGAACTTTACCAAGTTGGCTCATGAAAAAGGAATCAAAGCTGTTTTCATAACTATTATGTCTCCCTATGTCATCTCATCACTGTGAGATGTAGACTATATGTATAATCTGACATAAAACACTGGCGTGTCAGTGAAAAAAGACACTATACATGTAAAGAGAAAGCCAATGCATCGCAGCACTCAGGAAAGGTAGCACACAGCCTCCATGAGATGATTCAAATGCTGCAAGTGAAAGAGAAGCGGAGTCAATGTCACCATGCTAGCAGCTAATGTACAGTGTGCAGAAGTCGGTGGGGACTGCAGAGGTCACACGGGGAAGGGCGGGTCAAAGGGGTGGGGTCTAACCCTGCTCGTCCCCAGCCTGCGCAGCTAGGTGGTGGGCAGCTGAGGCCTCTCCATTGCAACGAGGCGTAGCATCGGCTTCCTGCGGCGCCAGACTCTGGTGCTGTGGCTCAGCTTCTGAGGCCTCTGGCACTGGTGGGCTTATCTCCACTCTGGCAGGGAGCTCTGTAGCTGCAGCGAGGGCTCCCTCGGGTGTCGCACCAGACGAAGGTGCCTGGGAAGCTGCGGGGTCTGTCGGGGTGCAGGGAGCAGGGCTGGTTGCCCTCGAGTTGCTCTGCTCAGGTACTCTCAATCTTTTCATGATGGTGGTGACCCGCACTGCTTTCTGTGGGAGGACCCAACCAAGACTGAGCTCAGATAGGTTCCACAACCCAACAACTCAGTGAAGGCCAACTCTCACTGAGCTGCCTAAACACACCAACACATCACTGTGCTACAACAGCTGCTTCTCTAAGGACCACAAAACTACTGTTGAACTTTGTGAAGAATAGCTTACTGGAGGAGAGAACAAAAGGCCTTACCTTCCACTTAGCTCTGGCAAAGTTCTTCTCTATTTGTGCACACACATTTTCCTTGATGTTCTTATCTGAAGCTGCTCCACCAGAGATCCTATAGCAGAAAATGGGAAAAACAAAACTTCAAAAGAGCTTTATACTGTTGTCTTTGGGTGTCGCAGGCTGCTGCACACAGTACTGCACAATCTGTTGATAATTTTTCTGCCTGTAAAACATTTGTGAGATCTGTTTAACCTGTTATTATTCAGATCCTTTCTTGACCTGGATTCATGTTTCGAGTTTTTAACATTGTGCGTGTGTATGATTAAGTGTATAGTTTGATTAAAAAAAAAAAAAAAATCCTCAATCAGATCAATTATGATTCAATTTGATTAATATACAGATTTTTGATTTACATTACAAAAACATGCAACCCAACCATTCTATGTAAAGCTGGGTGACATGACAGCCCCCACCCAAAAAATATTTTGGGCACCCATTGTTTTTTGGCTGCAATAAAAGACATAATCCCGACCAAGAAATGAAAGGACACATCACATTTAGATTTCATATTCTGAGAAGCTTGATATTATTTCATAATTTGATTCAATAAAAACAGCTGTGAATAACATTGAGACTGTGCAGAGTGGGTGTAAGGGGAATATGTTGTAATTTCCTATAATTTTCTGTATATGGAAAATAATGGAGCTAATAAGGATGAAACTTGGGGGGACAATATAAGTCAGAAGGAGTACTGAAGATGACGCATCACAAATAACACAGATAACTTTCCCATCCCTGACATTTCTCAGGCCCTTTCAACAGGAATAAGAAAATATTACTTGAGTGGTAAGGTCATTGACACAGACCCACCAAAATCGCTTTCATATGTCCTCTGGGAGCCACAAATCTCTGGAAGATACAAATTATTCCGGTGTTTGTCCCAGATATCTCTGTTCCTGCAGCCGCAGTGCCTGAAGCATCTGTTCAACTCATTTCAGCTGATGTTAAAAGCAGCTTAAGTCTATTGTCAAGTGGAGCTTTGGTTGTGATGCTATTAACTTTCTCAACACAATTAGAACTGACATGTCAGACGTGTTAGAAAGTCTGATCTCGTGCAGCCTTTCTGATCATTTTAATACAGTCTGATCACAGTGTTCTGATTTAAATGGGCTGCACAATATATCAAAGCTCTGCTGCCTACCATTCATGGTTTATCGCCTCCTGGGCTGTCAGTCTCTGGTCTTGATCCACCTCCATCAGGCGAGCAACCAGACTCTTAGCTGTCACAGGAAAAAAAAATCACCCAGAACAACCTCAGTGAAAAAGGGTTCATACTCCTGATGGATAGGAACGTAAATACGACATGTTTGAAGTAAGAAGATGGGAAAACTCTGGAATTTAAAATGTTTACCCAGCAAGCTGCCATTGTGTTCCTTGACAGTGCTAACTTTATCCTAAAAGTACCTGAATCAGAGATGTCATCCCAGTACGGAGAGTCAAACTCATAGTCGCCTGCCAGGATCTTTCGAAACAGGTTCTTGTCGTGGTTTTCATAGTCATCATCATCAGTTTCATCGTAGAATGGCGGGTTTCCTGACAATCTGATACAGGAAGGAGTCAAACACATTCACATATTTAATCAAGGACCATTAACAAATAAGACATAATCTCGCTATACGTTTCCTTTCCCAACTTACAATATGTACATGATGACACCTGTGGCCCAGCAGTCCACAGGTCTGCCATATCGCTGTCTGCCAACCACCTCAGGAGCTGCACAAAAGCACGCTTATTAAAAAAAGGTCAGAACAGTAAAAGCCACATGAGGGCCGACAGGTGATGTTCTCCACCACTCTGTCTATGTGACAACAACTTAAGTTCATATTCTTACCCAGGTACTCTGGTGTCCCACATGGATCTTTGATGAGTCCGTTCTCCAGTTTGGCAAGATGGAAGTCGCTGATAACTATTTTTGAGTGCTTCAGACGGTTGTAGTAAACCAAGTTCTCCAACTATGGACAAGAACGTGACACATGACAACAGGTAATGCAATATTCACGCTCAAGGTCTTTCAATATCAGAGTTAATCAGTAATTGAAGGTCGCTAATTTTGACTTCCTGTCATGGATTTATGTTCTAACAGAAAGAATGAGAGGACTGGAAACATCAAAAACTTTAATTATTCAGTCTCGACATAAAGCCATCACTACAGTGCAATTCTTAAGACACATTATAGTTGTATCTTTTTACCAGTGAGATGGAATCACAGTCATGGCCTGGGTCCCAATTCACTTACTACTAAAGTCCTAATGTGTAGAAACCTTGCCACATTGTTGGGCTGTCCAGTTGTATGATGAACGTTCTTATTCTGCATGCAGTGAAATAATAGTACCCCACAATGCATCATGAGTAATGAAGTCATGTGCAACCAATAGACACAGTATAAGTAATGAAACAGTATAAACGTGAGTGTTTGAAAGTGTTTTTCCAATTTACCACACCGAAGTCCTGGATGGTGCCTACAACCCAGATTAGAATACGCTGCTGCTGTGTCCCGTTACCTTGAGGTTTCTATGAACGATGTGCAGTGAGTGGAGGTAGGCCACAGCCTCCAACACCTGGCGTACCACATTACTGGTGTCTCGCTCTGAGTAGTAGCCTTGATCCAGAATCCAGTCAAACACCTCTCTGCCCGTTGCGCTGTGGAGACAGGAAGGACTCAAATGTGTTACATGTTTGTTGTTGAAAACTAGGACACCTATTTTATTTCAGCAGCAGAAGATTTCAGGTGGGTTTTTTTTTTTGTTTGTTTGTTTGTTTGCTTGTTTGTTTTTTTAAGATGCTGAATGCAATATTAAGGAAAAGGCAATGATGAGATTACTAAATAGACAAACAAGCTATAACTGTACTTTTGTATATTTGCATTCACAATGATATTAATAAATATACATGTATATTTAAATCATATTTTTCATTTGCTCATCTGTTTCAGGGAAATACAACATGTTTTAGCGATTTCCCCACAGATGTTTCTCTTATGTTTGATCCTTTTCTTTCTACGCAGAATTTCTCACCCCATAAATCAAGTGTCCTTGAAGGACATGATGATTATCCTACATTGAGCACACCCATAGAAATACATCACATTCCCCGAGAACACATGTAGATGAGAGCAGAGCAGCTAGCAACCAATCATATCCGAATACCAAATGAGTGGAGTTCAGAGCTGCTCTCATATCTACAGGCCCTCGGGCTACAACAGCTTATTCCCTACAAGTGAATAATCAACTCATAGAGTTCAGCAGAGCTGAGCTACAGCAAAGACAGGCAGAGAGTCTTTTCCCCTGGCTCATCAGACGTCTGAACTCACAGTTCAAGGAAGAGGAAGTACTCCTTTTTTGTCTCGAAGACGTCCACCAGTTGGAGAATGTTGGGATGCTTCACCCTGAAGTGGCACATAACAGAGCAGAAAGACAGACAGAGAAACGCACAGAGATGAGATAAGAATCATGTAGGAGATGACGTCTGAATCATTCATCCATGACACGAGTGAGCTCCATGTTCAACTGCTCGTCCACAGAGAAGCAAATTAATGGGCTATAATTTTTCAGTGTGGGCATAAAGACAACCACAGCACCAGATGGTAAACTTCATGAGGAATTTAGCCCCACTAAGCTACAATACTCGGGGCTGCAGAGTGATGTTCTTGCCTGTCAATCCACCATGAAGCTGACAGAATACCGCTGCAATGATCTTCTTTCACCATGTTAGAAATTGCACTGGGGAGGGGTCAAGAGCTCCATCTGAATCCACTTTCTCATTCATTCAGGACTCAGCAGGATTAGAAATTAGAGATTTCATGTGTCGTTTTCCTTTGGCTGGCTGATGGACTGTAATTTATATTTATTTTACATCAAAGAGCCAAGGAAAAGCACTGCCGCGTTGGAGAAGCAGTTCACTTCAAATGGTCAATTTCTGTTCTATTGTGTGTTTTCCTGAAAGCACATGTACATGAAATTAAAATGAATCAAAATGGCAGTGGGTGAATGCAGTCCAACAGGTAACTGATGAGTAGAGGAGGGGAGATGCAGTAGCTAGGCTTATGATGACGGACATCAGTATTGTGTCTCGCTATGGCCAATCAGGGTGTATTCTCTACAGCTAGCACTGTAAATGCAGCAACAATGTGAGCGCACCGCATGCATTAGCCTGCAACACTTTCATCACAGGACTGGGCTCTTGCTCAAGCACAGAACTCTCTGCTTCAAACCTGCAGAAGAAAATGTGAACAATCTTCACAGGCAGGTTGTGTAATGTCCCTCTGTGCATATTCCCACGCTGTCTCTGCAGCAGCAACTGTTGCAGAGAAATAGTTGTAAAGTGACCAAAATGAACAGAAATGCAATTCAAGTGGACAGTACAGCTCCACTCTGTAATTATTGTTGAGGGTTGGTTTCATCACAACATGGTTTTTGGAAGCTGCATAAACTTGCTGAACTAACATCTGACAACAGAGTGCCCAAGTCGCCAAGTTGAATTTGGGACACCTGAAGAATTGTTTGCATCACCTTTGAAGGCTGCACTTTCTAGTATTGATGCAGAAGAAGCTCGAAGTACAGTTCAGTTTCTTCATCCATGAGAAAGTTGTTTTGTATTCTATCTACAAATCTACAAATTGTTTAGTTTTACTGACAGTTAACCTGTTTAAACTATGATAAAAACTAAAATATAGAATAGAAAATATATAATAGGCATGTTACACAACCTTTTAATGTAGTGGATACAAAACTGAAATAGTTGAGGTTAGTTTTTATTCATTCATTCATTCATTCATCTTCTACCGCTTACATTAGGTTACATTTGACCTAAGATGCCTCAGCCCTACACATCGCCTGTGGAACTGCAGGTTAAGCCACTGCTTGCTCACTCTCTGCACATTTTCTTTTGGTTCATTCAAAATAATAAAAAAGCAAAAATGAATAGAGATTAGTACTTCAATGAGCAAATTTTCCTAATACCAATATTCAAGCAGTTTATATTCAAGACTGCATTTGATGTTTTGCCAGCAATTCTTCTGAGCCTTTGAAACTGTCATCACATTCGATTATTCACTAAGCCCCCCACTGATGATTAAAGCATGAACGGGAGCAGTGTACATCCCCATTATTGTAGTGTCTAAAGTGTAATTTTCAGAAGAATGTGAGTCTATGTTTTGAAAGGCCTCTTACAAAGAAGTCTCACCTTCATCATCTTTGTGCTTCACTGCGTCGCCTGCTATCAGTGACATATTGTTCGATAAGGCCAGAGCTATGCTAATGTGGATTGTTTCTGGAAAGTTAAATAATAAGGAAGCTCAGAGAAAAACGACTCAGATAAACTATGGGCGATCAGGCAACACAGTGAGCCCCATTTGAATTGAAATTTTTTCAAGAATATCCTTTTCTATTTTGTTTTTCTTTCTATAATTTGGTGTTTAAGAATATAAAAATAATATCAGAAATGGAATATATAAGTGATGATGAGGCCTTATCATAACTAACCATGCACTTAATAAGGGATTCTGAACTGAAATCTAACCAACAACTCACATCTTTAAGATGAGGATCTCATTTTTCGCAGCCTTGCGGACTTTCCTTCCATCCTTCTTTAGGAACTTTTTACATGTGTACATCTTCATTGTTGTTTTGTCCTTGGCCCTGAATATTTCACAGAATTCCTCCCTGAAAGGAAGCATTTCAGATTTATTTGCAGAAATACAAACACAGATCACTACGGTTGATTGCGAAAGATACAATTATTCAAAAATCTGCATTGATGTTTGGATATATACTCACGATTTAACAATCTGACCCAGGTCATATTTATCTGTCACGTCAGAAGGATTGTTATAATCCTTCTTTTCTCCAATTGTTATACAGCCAAATGGCATGGCCGCTCCTGACCTGTGGCAAGACACACACAGAGGTACAGAAAAGGGGGAAATGAAATTAATAATAAGACACAGGTAACAGCAATGTTGAGAAAGTCTTTCAAAAGTGTAAGAGCTAAAGATTTACCAGGAGCTCTATCAGTGCAAAAGATTGTTTCACTTACACTTAAAAAGCCTTTCATGCTCCTGCAGTAATAAAGTCCATGTACTCAGAGTAAGCTTAATGTTACATCCTAAATTATATAGCTAATATAAAAGCTGCAGGAATAGTGTGTGAGGGGGCAGAGGTCTGGACTGAATGTACCAGTGTTTTTCTGAAGGATGAACGTTACAAACCGGGGGGGTCAGGGAGCCAAAGGTTTGTCAGCCCGGCGAGCAAGCCGCAGCAACAAGTGAAGCATTTCCAATCAAGACATAGAGCCAGCTGATACAGGCAGAGAGGAATGAAGGCCAGCATCAACCCTTAATTGCGGTGCAGCCTCACTGTTCACCTCTTTAACACAATGGGGTCAAATGTGAGCAATTTCTCTACCACATTATTGTGTTATCGTTTTTTCAGTTAAGTTGGAGCTCTTAGTGTTGTGTTTAAATCGACAAGACCTACAAACATTATAGTTGTGCCGTGGGTTGTGGGTTCAAATCTCTATGTGGGGTGTTTTCAGTTGGTGAAATGGCTGTTTGTTTGTTTGTTTGTTTATCTCTGATAGACAGGAAGCCTGTTTCAGGGTGGGTTATCCCCCACTGTCAGTTGGGTTGGTCTCCAGCCCGCCACAATAGAAGTGACTGTGTCCGCCTAAGTGAGCTTTTTTTTTTTATATATATAAATCTCGTAAATGTTATTGCAAAATTGTCTACTTTACTCTTGAAAAGAAGTGCCAGCACTCCTTAGGTGGAAAAACTTTAGAATAATAATAATAATAACAACATTTGTTAAGCTGTTTGCCTGGGGACTCTGCCTTCTCTTTGAGGATCAAATCAATCTCACAGTCTCACTTGAGGAGTCAGATTTTGGGAAATAACTGCTCCCTGCTAAGAAAAAGTACATCTCACATATTGGGCTCTTATGAAAATGTGTCCTTATGACAGTCTGTCTTGTGGTATGACCTTCATGCTACACGGTTCCCAACTGACTCCCACCTTTGTGTATATAGTATACAACTAATGTAAATATGCTTGCAACTGGTTATAAACCATGTTTATAAACAGAAAAAGGAAAGATTGTTAATTCATATGCAGATATAACGATAACATAGCAGTTGAATGTCCACAGATGAAACATTTGTTTGTGGTTTATGTTACTTTCACACGGTGCATGGCCATAGAATATCAACATGTAGTTGCACTACATTATTAAATTTCCCGCTTATTTTCAGACCCTTGCAGCATACAGATTGTCATTTGACTTAACACAGAATCATTTATTATTTAAAAAATATGAATATATTAGTAGCAATAAAAGCCTGTTTGTGATTCAGCAAGAATGAGTACTTGGACCTGGGTGGGTCATGTAAGATGTCATGTGTGTTGTTAATCCACCATCCATCCCAACAATGCACCACTGATGTATTGTCAATGTATGTAATCTGTTTCATCCAGATCACGGGTTTAGGGTTAGGGAACCCGAACCCTTCTCACAGCAGAACTGAGCATCGTTGTCATCATGAGGGTTGAGCGTTATGGGTAAAATCTCATATTTGAGCCCATAATAATTACAGTTACACTTAGAGTCATATGACAATATCAATGATAATGTTCATTTTCTGGAAAAACTATTTAGTAATCGTTTGAGATAAACTGGAAATGAGCATTTATATATGAAAGATGTACATTCATATAAATCCAATAATACCATTATTGGCAATATTGAGCTTTCCTGCTCAATATTGCCTAAAATGTCCTAATATATCCGCCACATATCTGGTTCTGTATAAATAGCTGCATTTCTTACATCTCTTTTGACAGCCGTATTGTAGCGTTGCCAAACCACCAGCATAATTTGATTCAACACACAAGAAAAAGGCGTTTTGACTGATGAATGCTCTTTGCCTGTTAAATGTGTGCGAATTGTTTTCACAGGATATAGGTGGCAAAAAAAAAAAGAGAGAGAGAGAGAGAGAGAAAAAAGCAAGAGGGATCACATCACTTACAACAAGCAAGTAAGTGATAAAATTCTCTCCTAGTTCAAATCCCTGGAAAGCTCTGAGAAATCTGGTGGGTGGACAGTAGTTGTCTCTCTCATCTACTATCAGTGTCCTTGAGTGAGGCACTATGCTTTTTATTAGATCAGCCAAACTGCTCAAAGGCCAATAGTACAACACGAGAGTCGTGGGCTGCACTGAAAGTATGACTGTATGGGACATTTCAGAAACGTAAAGCAGGAGAGTGCTGAAATTCCTCCTGGTGAATAAAAGAAAGGCAAGAAATATTGATTTCCCAGCAGCAGAAAAACCCATCTGCCCCGACAGTCTGGGTGATGGATATCTGCATGTAAATGAGCGCAGCCAGCATGAGCAGTCTAGCACTGCGTGTAAGATGGGAAATCTATTCGCTGTAGATCCACAAAGCAACTCGTAATTCTCTCTAAAAGAACGAGGCGCTCAGCGCGGAGACGTCTCAAATTTGCACAGAGAAAACTGTGCTCTCTGTGAACTTCCCTCTCTCATCCAAGGCAGCAGTCTGTGCTGTGTAGTCGACACGACGAGCTGACCTTTCCTGCCTCCCTGTCTCTCCCTCACTATTGATGCATTGCTATCTATCTCTCTGGTAAATGTTGTGTCTCGGTGAAGTTATGGTACGGAGGAGAGGACAGCGCTGCAGGATCAATGTTTTCAGTGGCGGTACCATCATTTTGAGTGAGTGTTGTGATGACTCTGTGTGTGTGTTTGTGTGCCACTTCCTCTTTTATTTTGATGCTCCCGTTCAGTCTTGTTTCAGGTCACCTTACTTCCTGGTCCCGTGTGTTTCCTGCTCCTGGGATCGCCCTAAGGTGCCTCACCTGAGTCTGTCTAATCAGCTCCCCCCGTCTATACACACCTCACTTCACCTTTTTGTTTTCTGCCACATGGCTGTAGCGTGTCTCATGTTCCAGCACTTCTTGTTGGCTCTTGTGTTCCTGGTTTTCAACCCTCTTTGGGTTATATTTGGACTTGCCTTTTGCCTCTTTCCCTTTGTGCTTTCTGGTCCTTCCCCCATGCCTGAACATTACAAGTCTGGCACAAGCAAAGCATTTAGAAATCTGTATGACGTGTAACGGAGTATATTCAGGTTTGTTAAATTATGGCAGAAAAGGTGCTACACCGGCATCTGTTGGCGCAGTGGTTCTGCACAGGAAAAAAGAGGACATCACTGCGCTGTCCGGGATAATTCATCATTTTCTTATATGTTTTGGATGTTCATACTTTGTACTTTGTTTGCTTTGTACTTATTGTGGCTAACGCCGACTGTTTTGAGCGCTTGCTGGGGTTTGTTTGTTCACAGAGTTATGTTTAGAGAATGATGCTAAACTAGCTTAAATGTTGACCCACATTTCACACACTGTTCAAAGACTGACACCGTTTCCCCACACCATTGCGGTGCTGTATGTTGTGTTGCAGGTAGTATATTGTGTATCTTTATTAAAAATGCATCGATACCGGTATCAGGTATCGGTCCAATACCGGGCAGGCGTACTCGCACACATGAAATTGCCACCGATACCACTTTACGGCAGCGGGTGGTTTACAGCACTTGACTGCAAGGCGGGAAGCGAGGTGTCAGCAGTGTGAAACTATTTTCTGGGAGCAACAAAAACAAAGCAGAATGTGTATGTGTGGCAGTGCCATGTTTAAAGCACTCAGTACTCAGTATATGACAAAGTTTTACTGAAATCTTACAGTATGTGTGGCAGTGCTGTGTTTTTAAAAGCACTAATGTTGAATGTTCAAGAAAATCATACTGAGGAATGTTGTTCAAATAACAGACGGTATCGGTGGAAAAATAAAATGCAAAGTAACTTTACGTGTAATGACATTAAGAACTCGGTATCAGTGAGTACTCAAATGCAAGTAGTCGTACACGGCTCGTTTTGGAAAAAAATGTATGTTACTTTTTATGATGGTTTTATTGTATATTTTGTTTCTGTGAGCTTCATTCTTGTTCATCTGCTCAGAATTGTATGTAAATTAAGTTAATTTTTCATGTATAAGATCTTTTTACATTTATCTAATGGTGAACTAATGGTGTTCTCAAAAACTATTTCATGTTGATTATGTGGGAGTTCTTAATTTATGTTTAATGGAATAATAATATATATTATACAATCACATGAGGATGTAATTTTTGTTATATAGTCGGTTCGGTACATGGACCAATCCTCTTAACGCTTTATCTGCTTCTTGTAGGCAACACTATGAGGAAGCATCAACTTTCACTGTCAAACTGCAGACGTGTTGCAGACATAAAAGTCTGGATGAGCCAAAATTTTTTACTTCTTAACTCCTATTGTACTCGGCCCTAAGCACCTCAGGGAAATACTATCTAATCATCTCATCAGTCTGGACGGCATCACTTTGGCTTCCAGCTCCACTGTAAGAAACCTTGGAGTGAGTTTTGACCAGGACATGTCCTTTGTCCCTCACATAAAACAAGTTAGTCTGGCAGCTTTCTTCCACCTGAGAAACATTAGGAAAATCAGAAACATCCTCTCTCAGGATGATGCAGAAAAACTAGTCCATGCATTTGTAACTTCTAGGCTGGATTACTGTAACTCATTACTATCTGGATGTCCAAACAAATCTCTAAAAGGCCTTAAGTTGATTCAGTGCTGCATGAATATTAACAGGAACTAGGAAAAGAGATCACATCTCTCCCATGTTAGCTGCTCTTCATTGGCTGCCAGTAAAATATAGAGTAGAATTCAAAATCCTTCTTTTCACATATAAAGCTCTTAATGGCCAAGCTCCATCATATCTCAGAGAGCTCATAGTTCCTTACTGTCCTAGCAGGCCACTCCGCTCTCTAGATGGAGGTTTACTTGTGGTTCCTAGAGTCTCCAAGAGTAAATCTGGAGGCAGATCGTTCAGTTATCAGGCTCCTTTTCTATGGAACCAACTTCCAGTATCAGTCCGGGGGGCGGACTCTTTAGTAACTTTCAAGACCAGGCTTAAAACTTTCCTGTATGACAGCTTATAGTTAAAAAGTTAAAGTCCTCTACTCTTTAGCTATGCTGCTATAGGCCTAGGCTGCTGGGGGAAGGACTGAGCTTCTCTCTCTCTCTCTCTCTGTCTCTCTCTCTGTCTCTCTGTCTGTCTCTCTGTCTGTCTCTCCCTCTCTCTCTCTCCCTCCCTCTCTCTCGCTCTCCTTTCCTCCCCCCTTGCATGCGTTGATAAGAACCATCCTTCTTAAACAACAGTTTCACCCAGTTCTAAGTATTTATACTGCATTTACTAACCATGTTCTGCCAAAGTCTCTGTCTCTCCCAGTTCCTCTCCTCTCTCTCCCTGTCCTCATCCTGCAGGTGGTGACTCATCTCCATCCCATGTTCCTGCAACACCTGCTGCTCCCATATCTTCATGAATTCTGTACTACAGCTGATCTCCATGAACTTCATGCAGCATCATGTTCCTGCCTACACCTGTTTGAATATCCCCCTCTCCTGCTCTCATTCTCACCCTACACTACACCCCCCCATGCCTCTCTCGCTCTTGCTCTCTCTCTCTCTCTCCCACTCTCAACCCAACCGGTCGAGGCAGATGGCCGCCCCCCCCGAGCCTGGCTCTGCTTGAGGTTTCTGCCTCTTAAAGAAAGTTTTTCCTGCTCATCGGGGGATCTGTTGTGTGTCTTTAAATAATTTTATAAAGTTTGGTCTAGACCTGCTCTATATATAAAGTGCCTTGATGTAACTTTGCTATGATTTGGCGATATACAAAAAAATCTGATTTGATTTGATATTATGTGAACAGACTTCTGGATTTTATTTTATTGTTTACTGATTGCCGCACAGAAAAAAGAAGACGTCACTCAGATGTATCCCGAGACTGACCGCTGCTTCCCCGCACCATTGTGGTGCTGTATGTTGTGTTGCAGGGGAAAGCTGAGCAATAGAAGCCCATAATCCAGCTGAACCTCATCTGTGGTCTGTAGAAACAACAACAGTGTGGAGCTGCATTTCACCAAAAGCTGTGATCCGTCACACATGCTTGAAAACATTTGTACTCCGCAAGAAGCTGAAACGGTCCACAAGAGAGTCGTAGCATTGCGGAGAAGGATAATAGGTTGCAGACAACACCACTCTGACAATGATGAAATCTAAACAATTTTATGAAGTAATCCAGCAACTAAACAGGGCCTGTGTGGCTTTAGAAAGGTCTCTGACCCTAACAGGCCGGAATTTCATAGGTTGTAATATGTAACAAAAAACAAACAATATCATGAAAGGAACATTTGGGAAAATATAAAGTTTGCAAAAAGCACTTGAGCAAAGTATCCCAGTCAGCCTCTCTTATGTTGATCAGTGTCCTAGATGAGGAATTTACAAAGCACTTCAGACAGAAAGACCAGGATTCACATAGCAGAGGATGTGTAATGGGCCTATTTGGACTGGCCTCCATCAGCAACATTCAAGCATTATCACTCTGCGTTGTGACTGTTATCTGCCCTTTGAGAGTGGCAGTCGATGGCCTGGATGCTTTATGACCCAGCATGTGAACTGGGCCTGCTGCTGCTGTGTGACTGAGGAATTCCTCTGGATGTGGACATGATGTACAAGATGAAAGAAGAGTGGTGATAAAGATTCAGGGCTGGTTGATTAGTAGCTGAAGCACCCCTGTTGCACTGCATTAGACAATTAAAGGGGGATTATTTCACCTTCTGCTGTGGCAGAATGTGGGGCTGTCCAGCAGGAAACTGGCAGTTATCTGTTTGGTATGTTATATTAAAACACGAGGAGCAGTTTGGTTTAGTCCCACGATGAATTTCCTTGAAGACAAGGAAGTGCTTCCTTGTTTTTGGAAATCAGCATGCAGAATAAAGCGCAGGGCTCATGCATCACCTTTGTGCAGATTCCAGAAGACGAGAGCCTCATGTATGCTGTATCTCAACACAAATGTACAGACCAACTATCCACCATCAACCAGGCAAAGGCAAACACACGATACAATACAAAATGACCTGCTGTCACCATCCTAAAGGGAATACAGAACACAAATCAAATTGGGAAACTTAATACAACTTTTTGCTTTGCCAAATACCTTCTTTATAAACGTATTTGGATGGGATTGGTTTGTAATGATGTGAATAAAAAAAAAAAAAAAAAGAGAGAAAAGTGCCACCATTAAAAATCTCTCAATTTTTTGCTTGCCTGTGTTTTACTGTCTGAATAACTTCTGAGACCTGACTTGAATTATGAGATGGGTGGTTTCTTGTGCACACATTAATCACATTAATCAGACACTGAATTTGAAGCTGCACTAATTACTGTTCTTTCATTAAGGACTACGTTTAAGGTGTCCAAAAACTCACAGATAATCATCACCAGACTCTGCAGTTTTCCTTTAGCTGTATGGGGCGTTTTTTTTTGTTTTTTTTTTCTGCCATTTTCAGCTTATTGCTCTGGCGCATCACATAGTTTAACAAGATGTATACCAGACGTTTGTGTTCAACAGAAAAGGTAAACCTATCGTACACCAGCTCCCAAACACCGAACAGCAGGCAGAAAGATCAGAAAGGTTTGCTTCAGACCGCTAAAAACGGCGCTAAAAAAATAATAAGAAGAAATAAAGATTGATACTGTGTTTATATGATATCATGAAGGCTCTTATGTTATCGTTTCTAATGTTTGTCAACTCGTTTTTATTGGTTTTATTTTCATTTAAGTGAAAGTTTTCTTTCTCTTCTGTGCTAAAATGTTTACAGATGAGAGTCCGCTGACAGTAATAAGCATAAAATTCTCTCCTTTAATATCTTTTTACAATAACTGAGCAATTATCATCTTATATTGTTATTACCCCACACTGAATTATACCAAATTTCTAAACCCTTATATTTACATAGAATGAATAAATATTTAAAAAAAATTGTTTCAAGATCATTTTTTAAGTGAACGGTTCCTATCCCTTGGTTTGATTCTCCTTTGCTTTCCTCAAGGCTTTCAGACATACTCTGTTTTGACAAGGCTCAGCTCAGCCATCTAAAACATAAACTTTCCCTGCTCTGATTCTTAGTCCTTCCCCTTGTTCCTGGGGTTTGGCTGGAGCTCCAACCCCAAAAGGACAGCCTCTCCAGCTATTAAGAAATAAGCATCCTTGACATTGACTTTCTTTCAGCCCTGCTGATCTCCTGTGATTTCCTAAGAGACTGTGATGACTCTTTGCCTTAAGCTGAAAGGGAAAGATAAGATCAGCGCAGATGGGGATAGCGACAGTTGTGTAAGTCTCAACAGAGACCAATGTGAGAAAGATGCTCACATCGCCTCCAGTGAGGAAAGATGCAATTGCAAGAAAACTGATAAGGACACCTATGGACTCGAGGATGGAAAAATAAAGAATTCAAGTTTGTGGTGGACATGTGAAAATCCACCTCGTCTTGACTTGGTAGTTTTGCACCTATGCAGCATATAAGAACTGCAGAGTATATGACCTGCATATAAAGCAATAACAAAAATCGTGCCAGGTAAACCAAAGCTTTGGAGATTGTCTCTTCAAATCAAAAATCAAGTTGAAACGGTAAGTGCTGAAACGTTGTTTGAAGTTCATGTCTGTAGTATGTCCTTGTCTGTGTAGCATCCTGGTCCTGCTGGGATGCTGCAGCACATCATCAACATGACATCACAGGATGTGCTGCACACCAGCGTGTTTACCAGTTTCTAGCTTATCCAACATGTTTTTGTTGTCATGATGTCACACACCTCTCATATATATATATATATATATATATATATATATTTGTTTATATATATTTTTTTTTCATATATATATATGAAAAAAAAAAAAAAGATCTGATATGACTCAGTCCAACAGTGAAGTACTATAACTAAAACACTGTGCAATCAATCAATTTAGAGCACATGAACTGTAATTTCTGAATCTTATGTGCCAAAGGTGCTAAACATGGCTCATGTACATTTGCTAATGTTTTTTGTTGCATGCAATACAAGTAAGAATGTAATCTCAATGAAGTCATAGCTGTCTGACTTTTAGTGAACTTTTATGAATGCTGAACGGAGAGCCAATGTATCGCAGTCGGAGTTCAATTGATTGATGTTATGCAATAACTCTTTTACACTGATGTCAGAGGTGACAAAATTATTGCTGAACCGTGTCCTGAATACATCTATTTAATGAGAGGAAATAGGCAGGCAAGATGATATCAAGGCACTTTATATGTATATTATTTCCCAACGTACAGTTCAAACTGCTTTAATTCAGCCAGTGTGTTTGTAGGAAGTACTTCTCAGAAACTCACTGGGAAAGAGGAGACAACATTCTGCATCATCACACTGCCTCATTAAGGCACCTCACAAGAATTCTGTTTTTTACACTTCACTTTCAGGAGAAATTGCTTTCGCCGACTTTTCGTGGAAATGTGCATGTAATGTTTTGCGGGCTGCGCTGATTAAAGTTGCACAGCAGCATATTAGACAGTGCCTTTTCACCTTTTGCAGGGACAGTAGAGGAGCATAAAGCTGAAAGGGCAGTACGATAACAGCAATGCGTATGGGAATGCCTGAAAAGTAGGAAAGTTGCATCAACTGGCAACATGTGGTGAGCAGGATCAGAGTAGAGTTGGTGGCAAAGCTTTTAAAAAGTGAGGGCATACACAGTTGAATTAATTATTCATGAGCGATACGGTCTCCTTTCCACGGTATGTCTCACTGGGCCCACAGTTCGTGTCTTCCTTGTATCCAGGAATCATTGTGTCCCGGGGCACTTGCTAAACAGTGTGCTAGGAGCAGAAGCACGGCAGCTCTGACAGTCCTAGAATAATTACCAGCTCTCTTCTAATCCCAGTTCAGTGCGTTTTACTGCTTGCTGGTGTCTGCGTCAGCCAAATCTCTCAAGAATCCATTACATCTCTCACTCGTTTGCCAGACTTCATGGAGGATCACAAGCTTTGCAGTCTACCTTATTTGATTTTTCAAGAGCTTATTCAAGCCCGATGACCCCATTCATTCAGTTGCCTTTCCAGAGTAAGCACAATCTCACTCCACATGCTGTCAGTCATGTGTGAATCTGACTCATATTCCTGTATTCCTCATTGAGTAAGATAGCACTGCTGAGGTTTCTTCAGCAGGAGGGAGGGAGTTTCATGGAAAACTCACTCACTTCCCTTCCTTCCCACTTCCGTCCATCTTCCTGTGCTTTCTCGCTCTCACTAAGCGCCACATGGAGAATCAGTCGAGGTGACTGCACCCAAGGTTTACCCTGGGACTCTACAAGAATCATAAGGCAAATTACAGCACCTTCTTACAAATGTGGATAAAAAGGTGATCAGGCTGCTGAATTTTGTAAAATTTCTTGTTAAAAAAATATGAATCTCACAACTATAAAATCACCATATTGCACATGTCCAAGAGTTGGGACTTACACCTGCTGCCTGCTATATCGTTATTTTCTTTTTCAGTGGAGACACAGAAAGCTCTGCCTTGATTGGGCAGAATAGCACACATTTGTGCTCTGTTTTTTTTTTTTTTATTACCTATATTTATGTTACTTGAAAACCATTGACCCTCTGTGAACTGCAGCTTTATTGTGTCTCAGAGTTGACAAAAAGCAATGCAACAGAAGCAGCTTCTTATCTTTTGGCATTGCACTTCAAGTCAGTACTTCCAAGCAGCAAACTTACTGTCTTGGAACACAATTATCCACAATGTACCTGTGAGTAACTGTTTTTAGCATCTTCTTTTGTTCTGCCAGCTCTAACAGCATTTCTTTTTGCACAAAGAGAATGGTTGTATAAACAGGGGTTAAATTGGGCCACGGCTGTCCGGCACATTATTGTATGCTGTTTATCTTTTTCTCTGATCTCCTGAAAAGCAACATAACATGTAGGAAGAAGAAGAAGAAGAAGAGAAGGCTATACTCTTTGGCTCTTCACTTCGGTAACTTGTCAGATGTCATTCAGTCAGTCACAGCGCAGATGGTAGAGTGATGGATGGTAAAGTAAGAGAAAAATTGGTCAGAAGCTGAGAAGATTGATTATAGAATGTAAAGTGGTCTAAGATTCAACTTTAACAAAGTTGCGATCCTGTTAGTTCATGGCAGGTTCCCCACAGTTTTTGGTAGCTAACTGTTATATTAAGCATGTCATTAGCACTTAATTGTCAAGAACATGGAGTAATTTATATTTTATTTATCATGTGACAAATGATATAAATCAGATGTTGCAATCTACACAGACATGGTTGCCCCCCTCACCTCAGAACAAATCCTAATTTAACCACGGTGCATAACAGAGGCAGCACCTCGCGGCATAGATTCAAACAAGGAGAAAAAAGAGTTTTTGCTGCATTTTTTAGTCCTTCCAACCTGCAAGTCATGAAGTGACTGAATGAATATGAATATGTGATGCTGTGGTTATGTTACATCGATTATTAAACAGTTTTAAGCTAGTGTTGCAGATAAGCTGACTCTGCTACTGGTGCTTGAATAGCAAATGTGAATTTAACTTGCCATGGGGAAAAGTTTCATTTCCTGCATTTAAAATTTGCAGGACAGTGAATTTTTGAATCTGATTTACATTATTTTGTGATCATTGGTGTTCACTCACAACTCTATCCTGCTTTATAAATATATGTTTTTTAAATAAGCCTAAAGAAAAGTAGAAAGCCCAAAAAATGTCCCACTGATTAGATTTCCAAAATTTTATTGCGCAGCTGTTTGTCAATTACTCATCACACATTACTAAATAAAACACAATTACATTCATTTTGTAATTACATCAGCAAAATCAATCTGTTGCATTATTTGATACTTGTTCCAACTTCTCCAGATGTTTTCAAACAAGTCCAAATCTTCTATGCCAATACACAGTATGTTCAGCATTTTTAGGGCATTTTGATTGAAAAAGCAGTTTGGAGGGGCCATCCAGCAGCTTCTGAGACTGTGCAACGCTTTCCAGTCCTAAATTAAACTTTCAAAGTAAGCAAGTGATGTCTAAATGTGCATGGAGCCTGTTATACCTAATACGGATGATTTCATTTTTGCAGCATTTAGTATGGCAAACTAATCATCCTGCTCTTTTACATTTTTGCCCCACAAAGGTAGGAAATCTCTACATCATCACATCAGGCTACTCTGAAGCAATCAAGAGTTGCCTTTATCCACATTCAGTAGAAGTCCCAGAGTTCTAGTTTGTGGAGCATGAGTGAAAATGATCCTGAGTAGCTGGCTAAGGAGTTCACATAATAGCTCCAAGCTTATTTAACAACGAAACCAATGGCAACGTGTCAATGACAATAGTAAGTTGAACAATTAACAGATAATTAGAAAACAAGCAACAACACTGATTAAACATCAATGAAATAGTTAGCAGAAGTGGCACAAAATAAAAAAGGGTTCCGTACACCCACAGCTGGAGGTCTACTGTTGACCTCAATGTGGCTGCTGGAGGGTGCTTCAGTGTGACCTGGGTAGCATGGATATACTGTATATTACTCTTCAGGTGAAACTGCCCTGAAGTCTATGGAGCAAGTGTGTGAGGACAAATGCCAGCCTGTTTTGACAAAACAGCTACAGACAATCCACCCTGAGGGAACATAGTGTTTGTGTATATAGACACGAGTGCATGCCTGAATGCACGCACTCACAAGTGCACTGCAGTGTGAATTCACAAACTGCACGGTAGTATGAAGATTTGTGTCCTTTCCTATTTGCTATAGATGCAGCCAGAAAGTCTAATTTTAGACTAAGAAATGTCTCCCCTGTCAAAACTGCTGTACCTTTGTGTCACTTTAACTGCGGGAAAGTGTGGTGAATCACAACATAAGGTGGTATCAACATCTTCTCAATGTCCTAACTCGGGCACTTAAAAAAAATAAAATAATAAATAAATAAATAAATAAATAAATAAAGGTTGGTTAGTCTAACCTGAGACTCATACCTACTAAAGGTAAAGCCTGTGTGTCTGTCTGACAACAAGGCTCCGCATATGCACACATAGTTAGGCTCACAGACTTTTACTCATCATGCCATTTACTATGCATGGTGATATCTTTGATGTGCTGTGAAAATCTGAATCCCAGATACATTTAATTTTGGGAGTCTTCAGGTTAACACAGCCAATATCATGTGTGAATGCATATGTGCTCATTTATATTTGCTTCTCAGTCATGTGTATGTACAACACTTCCTGGATGTTGATATGGTTTGGTAGAGGAGTACCTATGATTTCACATGTAATAACCAGCAGTACATAACCCAAATGATTCATAGTTGACGGGAATAACTTCAGCCAGATCGGATCATGATGGAACCTCTTAGTAGTGTAAAATCTTCAGGGCAGATTGGAAGCTACACTGAGTTGCTTTCAGAAAGAGACAAGAGGTGCCAAAGCTAGCTGGCTAGAATGCTAACTTCAGTAGAAAAAGAGACAAGAGTGTACTTTGCGGATGCTTTCCTCTCTCCAAGGCAGCAGCGCAATTAAAGGAATTAAGTTTGTAGGTAGCAATAGCAGGATACATATCTCCTCACATTGTGAATGTGAACTAGAAAATGGTTTGCATTTTTGCTCACTGAATCAATATTAAATTGATTTTTTTAAATTGAGTTTGTCAGTTAATGTTTCCGTCAATTGAGTAATCAATCCACTGATGACTTCTAAATAAAGTTTATCCAATAAAAAAAGACACACTGTAGCAGTGACCAACACTTTGCATTTTCCTACATCTAAAAATAATTCCATCTGAATAGAAATAAATCATAGTAACATAAAGTTCACCACACCATATTTTTAACACCTGCATGTTTCTTAAGATTGGCTTGTATTGTATATACAAATGTGCAAATATTCCCAATATTGAAACAATCAAAATAATTTCGTTCTTCCATAGAGTAACACCA
This sequence comes from Echeneis naucrates, assembly GCF_900963305.1. Classification (NCBI taxonomy): domain Eukaryota; kingdom Metazoa; phylum Chordata; class Actinopteri; order Carangiformes; family Echeneidae; genus Echeneis; species Echeneis naucrates. The sequence goes on along the minus strand of NC_042515.1, from coordinate 20,605,344 downwards.
TAATGCATCATTGGCTGGCGCTGACTCTAAAGCACAGGTCTCTCATTTGCATAAAGAGAACTGAGGTCCAGCTTCTCCTCTGTGACACTGAAGCCTTCTCAGACTCAGTCTCATTAGCTTTCAGTTTCTCTATGCTGCTTCAGTGGACAGAAACTTTAATTGCCACACATAAAATTGACATTACATAAAATAGTATCATCTAAGCGCAGAAATAAATAAAGCGGGCTGAGTTTTAATGTCAAGTTCACTCTAATTGAAAGTCCCCTCAGAGTGCTGAGTGTGAAATTGATCTTGCAAAAGAGACACAAATTATGTGCAGTAAATTCAAGAGATCCCATTACTGAAACAGAAAGAGGGACGCTGTGCATTAATAACATTTGAAAGCAAACAATGCTACACTGTCCCTAAATGGCCGAGGGCAGCATCAGGTCCATACTGTAGTGGGAAGATGCCTTTTGGGATTAGTTATTCAGCCTTGTTTCCAGATGACAGTCACGTTGCCCATGCTACCTGTCTGTTTCCAAGAGAAGGAGCAGATTGCTCTGCTGTGAGAGATAAGAGATTGCCATCTTCTTGTCTGCAATAACATTTTCTTCACTGAAATCTCTGGATCTTGGAAAGACGCAGAATCCCATTAGCTGAATGTACCCACCCAGCACACTACACACTCCATCTCTGTTTCTGTCTCATGCATGTTGACACCATTGATGGCAACCTCTGACTGTAATCTCATCCACTTCCAAAATCTGCTGTCACCAGCCTCCATGAAGGAGAGAAGCTAAAGTCTGGGATGTCAGTACTTCAAAAACTACAGGCGTTACACCTCCATGACGAATTGCTTAAAAATGCGCTATAAGCTAATGCAAACAAAGTCAACAGAAAATTTTCAAAGGAAAATGCTTTTATAAGACAAATGTGTACATAAACTAGACAAGAGGGAGAAAGTACTGGAGCCTGGAGTGAAATAACAAATATATTTACATACACATTCTGGCTAAAGCTTATCTTACAGATCACATCTGTCTGTCTTAGTTTAGCATGTTAACAGATTTCGATCTGATAATGTCTCTGCATGAAAAGTCAGGGATCACTGAATTCAAACGGATATTGAGAATGTTTGTACAAACTTTGCTGCCAATCTGCTGCCCTTGATGGTTGATGTTTCAATATTTCTTCGGATTCAAACTCACAAATGTGTTATATGTGCATATATGAAAATGCAATATACCAAAATAAAAACGTGTGCAAAAAGTACAATATTAAACCTATAATTGCAATAATTTAATACAATTTCATCATTTAATTTATTGAAGTCCAGCACAAACAAAAGTATGTTTATACATAATTCTAGACACGTTAGAAAATATACATCTGAAAGTTGGCTAATTTATTCACCTTGAAACTAACACTATTGGGAATATCATATCTCTACAGGGACATTTATGGTATATATTACATTTCTGTATTGTAAGTGAACAGCTTAATAAGACGAAAAGAAATCTAAAGATCCAAATCTTTGAAATACGTTCTGCAGGCACGATGGACGCCTGGACCAATTCTATGGTAATCCGTCCAACAGTCAAGACATTTCACTAAAAACCAAGAGTGAAACTTTTTTTTTCTGTTACTCTATTCTATATCGGCTGAGACAATTTAGATAAGTGTAATGTTCGAGCTACTAGAAGAAAAGCAGCGGGGATCACCAAAATTCCTTTGGATTCATCTTTAGAGAAACCTGCGAAGGCAATACTTGTGACGGTCCAAGTGACAGACTACCTGAAAATCCCTTCTACAAAATGACTCATTCCAGGGAAAAGATGGTTGTGCATTTGTGTCACAAAGACAGTACACACTTCTCTAATATGAGAACAAATCATTCCCAGCAGCCTGTTCTTGTCCTCTCGCCCAGTCTGTCGTGCTGCATTTCCCTCCTCTGTGTAAATAAGTTGTGTCTAAGGCTGTCATTAGTTTCTTATGTCTGCATGTAACATTGTGTGCTGCTTCCATCTTTTATTCTCTCTTCTCATTCGGTTTGAACAGCTCTATTCTCCACCGGGGGACAGAGGAGGCTTCTTACATCATCGTTTTCACTGAACTGAAAATAGGAAGTTCAGAGCATGAAAACGCCGTTGACGGAGGGGGTGGAGGGAGTTCTGCTGTGGATGCTGCACCCGCAGCCTGATGTTTAAAACAAAGGAGATCTGGAGGGTTATGTTTGAAGTCCACCACAACTGAAGCTGAATCCGTTATGATTAATACATTGCTCAAAGGCAACGCATGTGTGAGGAAGATGTGGGTATCTGCATGGTTTAGAGCCAGCCTTTGTGATGTGTTTTTGCAGATGAAATTTCCTAAATATACAGTAAGTGCCAAGGCTGCATTTTTCCACGGCAGAATTAAAAATAAGACGTGTTGAAGATCTAATATGATGCTGTAATTTACATGAAACACACATAAAAAGCAAGTTTACAATAATAATTAATCGTCAGTAAATTAAACGTGAGGTCATATTCAGTCTAATTGATCGCTGCAGATCTGCTGTCTCCATGTTTTGACCCAATGCCATAACTTGAGCTCCGGATTAAATTTTGGTATTCTGCTCAACCAGTGAGTCAGCAAAAACAGGAATACTGCAGTGCAAGTTCTACGCGCAACAGCAGGACACATTCCACGGTGTAGAAATCAACGAGGCAGTTTCCACAGCTAGAAACACAATGCAGTCAGACACATGAAAAAACATCGATGGAGGAATGATTTATTCCCATACACAGGCCTCCTCACTGTTCAGAAGTTAACCGGTTTCGTTAACTCTCCATCCAAGTCCAACCTTGAAATCTAGCCGCATGTTCATTTAAATTCTCTTTTACTTGGAGAGAGCACATAAAACTCAACAGCATGGAGAGACTCCATGGCCGGGGCACCATGCCGCTGCTTGTAAGAAGTATGTTACGAGGTTCTTAGAGGGAATAGAAACTGATGGGGTGGACTGCTGCAGAGCTATTGTTGTCTGAGGGCTTGGTGTGAAATCAAAGAGAAGTTTCTCTCTAACGCCTGCTGCTTTGGAGAGAAGCCTGGAAAGTGGAACAGTAATATTTTATCAGTCTGTGTTAGTTAATGTGATGATTGTCTCTTCTTTTCGCAGATTCTTTTTGTGCGCTGCTGTGCCATTAACCGTTTTGGAAGGAGATACTAACTGAATTAAGCACAGTCCCATCATGTTCTGGCTTCATCTTACATTAAATTTCTTCTAATTTACCACTTCCTCTGAAATATCTGTAAACAGATTTGATCCAAAATCTTCCATTTTTGGGCAGAGTGTCACCAGAGGACTCCGGCCTTTTTTCAGAGACAGACAATGGGGCAGAGACGCTGAGAGAGTTTGGCAGTATGCTATAATTAAACTGGACTTGGAATTGAATTGTTGGCCAAACACAATAAACAGTATGGTTTTGTTTACTCACTTCAAAGAAATGCTCCAAATATGACATAATGATATGGAACTGGTTTGAAACAAACCCATCGATAACAGTGTTGTTTTCTCTCTTTCTACCCAAAGAAGAGTTTCAGGACCACATATTGAAAGCTGTGCTTGTAGATTACCATTAAGCATCGAGCTAGCGATAGCGATTTGATAGCTTTTTTGCAAACTCTACACTGAGACTCAGCCAGTCCAGGTCATCACTCAGAGAACCATAGCGCTCATTTAAAAAGGAATAATTAGTCATGTTTTAATGGCTTGTACATTGAAGGGGGGCTGCAGGCACTGTTGATCGCAATAAATAATTCAACCGTGACCTTAAAGACTACAAAGATTTCACACAGTTAAAAAAACAAAAAAAAAAAAAAAGATAACTTTTGGTTGAAATGCTTGATCAATTTAACATTTCAGTGCGGATAAGTCATTTACTTTACATGTTTGATTGAGTCAAACTTAATTGGCACTTGTCTTCCCATGAATTATTTGCAGATGAGAAAGTAACATATGCAGAGCATTAACCTCTGCATACACACTCAACAATCAATGGTCAAGGCACGTATTAGTCAGCAATATTTAAAATGAGACCAGGTAAACTAGACAAAAAAGAAGAAAGGGTTGTGAGGGTGAGCATGTCTGCCTTCACTACATGTTAATAAAGAAACGCGGAACAAAGACTACTAAAACTAAAGAATATTATTTATAAAAAGAAAAAAAAAAAAAAGAAAATATAACCCAGCAAACTGAAATCAAACCTCCAAAATGATGATATTCCCCAAAAACGAAACTGATTAAAGATTTATGAAAAATTTAAGAAACAGTTTTCTTAATTTTTAATCTTTTAATCTTTATTTGTAATTGAATGAATTTGCTACTTGAATGCTTTTATTTGCTTTTATAAGGTGAATACAGTGGTCCATGATTTACAAACCTCACAGTGAGACATAACAATACATTTTCACATAATTGTTTAAAAATGAGCATTAAAAAAGTTAATAATAATAAACATTACAATTTCAATAATACTCAAACAACAAAAGGAATCACTCAGAGAAAAGGATAAACTAAAATAAAGAGGAAAGAAATAAATAAAAAATAGCTTCACAAAAAAATAAAGTTAAGATAGAAAAAAGAAATTAAAACCACTCTAATCCCCCTCCGGACCTTTCAGACATTTAAGCTGTAAGAAAATAAAATGATATCTCATTTGGAAGCAGTTTGCCTCTGTCACTAACTGAGTAGTTGGTTTTAAGATGAAAAGTAATATAATGAGTGCAATTTCAAAATTAATATTTGCACAGATTATCTCTTCATCTGATGAATCTGAGGAACGTGGTTCTGCCGGTTCGGTATGTTGTGGCACTTTAAGGCAGGAAGCTGATCAGCATGCGTGTGTTGCAGATAGGATTTGTAATAACGTTGTAAAGTACAGTACCCTGATCTGACAGCCACTCGCTCCCCTGGTGCAACCGAGAGCTGAGTAAAGTAAAGCATCGTATTCTCCAATATGCTGTGTGTGCTTTAGTGGGTTTGGGGGGTTGCTACCACAGATGTACAGTATTTTTGCAGCATGGAGTTTGGGAGAGTAATAATCTTTGCTGCGCAGATGTACTAGGTCTGTCTGTGTTAACTGGATAAAATAAAAAAGTGCGCAAATTAGTTGACCCCCCTCTGCAATCATCATGAAACATGGTGTGGGCTTCAACAAATGAGCCATCAGCAAATGGTTACAAAGTCATTAATGAGATCAAACACAACAGACAGATGCTCGCCACAGAAATAAAGCTGCAGCTGAAATATACCAGATGTTTGCAAAAGTATATAAGAACATTGTTGCATTTCATGCACAGGCAGGCCTTTGTTAAGGCTGCAAAAAGAGTGTTCCTGTAGAATCGATGATCACACACAGTGCAGTCCATAAAATGAGGCTAATGACTGTCGCCTTTTGTTTGGAAAAATATTCGAGGCTAATGGCCTCTAGTTTCCAACTTACATTTTCATTAAACCCTAAAGAATCTTTATATATAATTAAAGTCAGTTGTGTAACATTCTCCACAGTCTCCTTGTATTTACAATTCATTCTCCACGGGGTAGAAAACCCAGCAGGACCAGGCATGTGTAATCTCTCTTGACAGATTGTTAAAGAAAATTAGGATCCTGTCACTACTGTTTGCTTTTAAATACGTAGCAGGAGAAGCAAGACTGGCCTGGATTTCTGGCTGCTTCACAAATGACACAAGCGTGGAGCAGCTGTATATGCAGGTAAACAGATGATGGACATGCTGCTGAATGACTTTCATCGAGTCCAAATCATTATGGTAAACTGAACAGAACTGCAGAGGCTTAAAAGTTTCAACCGAGTGCAAATGCATGACGACAGCCCTGTTTCTATGGTTACGCAGTGGTCACATGGGTGAAACAGCAGAAGACGACTGCCTCTGTCACTTTGCCTGCTGCGTGTGTGTGTGTGTGTGTGTGTGTGTTGGGGGGGGGGGGTACAAGTGTTACGGCTCATCGTAAGCACAAACCCAGCGAGGGGCGATGAGCTGTACTGCATATGGCCGTGATAACCCTGGTAGAATCACAGCACCGCCTGCCCACCAGTCCGGACCACCTGCTCCTCAGCAGAGCCAAGCAAAACCTGACGCCCATGCTGGTTACATTTCCTGTTGTACACACGTGACGAAGGTCGCATTAAAAAAAAAAAGAAAACCTCATCAGGTTTGCATTTAAGCCTTAAATAGTTCAAGGCATTCATGCATAAATCAAAGTCACAGTGTCCTCAGAGTGAAGAGAGCCTGGTCCAGCATTTCCAGGTGCTGAACTGCCCACCAACATACCACACTGTATGTACTGTAGCGTGTCATCCACTTTAAATACACTTTTTCATTTAGGTGAAGCTTAGGGAAGCTCCTCCCCCCACCAACTATTTCATATCTGCTCAGCGAAAAAAAAAAAATTTTCAGCTTTTGCCTCTGTATAGAAAAACACCCCGGACATGGACATGTCAGTGTTTGTGTTAGTAATAATAATAATAATAATAATAATAATACGACCATGAGTTTTAGGGTTTTTGTTTTTAATGTGCAGAATGCCCATAGGAAAATATAATAAAGGGCTAATTTATGAAGTTTGTACAAAAGTCCAAAACACTGGCTGAGAAAAAGAAGTACCCTTGAGGTGAGTTTATAAGCTGTTCTGCAGTGTTTGCTTTTAGTACCAGCTTTATTAGCTGATAAAGCTTGACAATAGGGATAGTATCAGCCTATCTGTCTCCAGACTAAAATAGCAGCTATTTGATGGCTCATCATCCAGTTGTTTTGCACAGGCATTCTCCTCCTCGGTGGATGGATCCTATTGACAGCTCCTGAATTTTCCTCTGGAATGATCACCAAGTCAGCTTTTTCACATCCCCAGAAGATGAGAACTGCTGACTCTGCTGTGTTGACATTGTGGATTGTTTTTTTTTTTTTTTCATGAGATTTTTCAACAATTATTTCACAGCTTGTCTTCCAGACATAGTAAACATTGAGCATGTACACAATCACGATATGCTCACAAGCAAAGCACACAATGGTGCGTTTTAGAATGATAAAATGTATGTCATTTTTGTCTTCCAGTGTTCCACTAAAGGCTTTGGGCTATTTGACAGGAGCCTGTGAGAGGTAGTCATTTATAGTCAGTGCATTACCTGCAATAGTTTCAGCTCTGCAAACACGCCACACTAGCAGAGTGAGGATATCTGCTGTGCATTGGACCAGCAGATATCCACTGAGATTTATGCTTCATTTACAATATATTCAGCACTTTATCTTCCTGTCAATTAAAAAAAAGCACAACAAGTTTAGCTCTTTTCTGAATCACTCAGCTCACCTGTAGTTGAGTGTAATTTGATGAGAGGACAAATTGCTGAAAAATCTTTAAATGAAGCAAACATTTAAAGAGTTGTTTGATAGTTTAAGTGAGCATCTTTGAAAAGAATCTGAGAAATGCTTTTCTTTTGTTCAATTTGCTTCTCTGCTATTGTTCTTCGTGGTTTGCTGTTTGCTGTTTCCTTGCTGATCTGAATCCACTGCAGTCAGCGCGCTGATGACCTCAGACAACCTCACATCAGATCATCCAAACCATCTCCCTTTCACACATTAAAATGCACCTTAAACTTCAAACTCAGTTCGCCTTATGTCAGCTGTGGCGTGTGGTTCTGACTGACAGCACCATTCCTGGCAAAAAATATTGTGCAACTGCATGGGCAACAAAGCCGGTCTGAAAAGAATAACTGTAACAGGCAAAAGCCCATGGTATTGGTCCTCTGATGCATGCCTGGCCTTTCTCACATAAGTTAATGTGGCTGGAAGAGCAGACTTACTGCCCTACAAAAACCTCCTATCCGCCACAAAGCTGGACTCATGCTTCTTTTCCTCCCACGTGAATGAAGCCTATCTCTGAGGCCTTTCTACAGTCAATAGTAGCAGTCTGTGCCTAAATATATTTTCCTCTGTAATATGGCTTTGTCTAGGCAGTGATACAGTTAATCTGCTCCACGAGGAGAGAGCCAGAGCGAGAGAGGAAGGCTCATGTAACACACCAACAGAAGAAGCAGGGTGGAGTGGCGGTGAGCCAGGTGACTCAGAACATGTGAAAGGGGGTCAGTGCAGTGGGAGGTGGCGAGATGAATGACTGAGGTGTGAAGCCTTGTCGCTAATGGAGGCATCCACCTCCAGTGAGCTCTTTTCCTGAATTCTGTGATTAGCTCCTCTGCAGCCTTTTGGTGGGCTACGTGCCTTCAGCCTTTGAACTCTGGCTTTAAATGTTCTTTTATCAATTTCTGCTTAAAAAGCTCTGCTTCACCACAAAATATCCACATCTAGTTGTCACGAAAAGGAGGCTGGATTATCTTATGCAACTTGACGGTGAGGTGCACACACAAAACAACAAATGTTGATATGAGTAATCTCTCCCAACATGAAACTGTTTATTTCTGTTTTTAAAGGAGTATTTTTGATGCAAGACAGCTTGGACCATTTGGCTTTCTGTAAAATCTAAAACGCTTCCTCTTCACACTTGACTGGCTAATCTGACTATTTTCTGCACCTGTTGTTGGTTGCCTTGGTTACAAGTCTTTGGCATCATAGTATAGTGGCGTTCATGGTCAATGCAGAGAAAAGCATCATGCTTTCACGTGGAGAGCGTGCGGTACGCCGCGTAATACTAAAAGTGTCTTTTGGATGCCCTGCAGGCCTATCTATGTCTCCAAACAGCAAGTAGAGATAAAACATTCATGCCCATCACCACAAGAATCTGTTCTACAGTTGTGTCAGAGGAGCAGGAACAGCTGTTTGGAATGATTTTTATTGGAGCAGCTCACTCACAGTTTACACCTGCTCCCTCACCCAGTTTCCCTCCTCCCTCCATCTATTGACAAAGATTTTGCAAAGCAGATCTCATTCAGTGAGAAATTGCTGCATCTCATTAGGCAAACTGGAGTGTAATTAGGGAGGCACATTCAGGTTTTTTTAGTCTTGGATGATTTGCAGGTTAAAACTCAGGCGCCAGAATGGTCAGGTCAAAAAGTTACCACCACTTAAACTCATTTGCACAGTTTCAGGAAAATACCTGGAAGCTATAAAGTTGGCACTCCAGTTCTTAGCCCACTATGGCTGTTGGGCACAAAGCTCACAGTTCCTTTTTCATGCACTTTGAATCGAGCGGCCCATTTAGTGTCTAACAGAATGCACAGTCCTCTATAGATGGATATGTGAGATGCCATTTTATCGAGATCTGCCCTTATGATGGAATGTCCATCAAACCACACTGTCTGCGCTGTCCTCATGGAGCCATGTCTCTATAAAGCACATCAGGTTCCTCTTTGAAAAATCTCTTCTACTCGTCTCATCTATTTTATTACTCTGTGATCTGACGTGTGACAGAATAAAAACTGAGAGCCACATCGTGAGGAAATTCGACGACCCAGGTGAGATGTGAGGAAGAAGAGCGTGTTGCTGTTCTTATCAATACCAACCATATCCAATTTAGAATCACTCCAATAAAACATTGATGCTTGCACCAGTCTGCGCTGATTTGGGTAGACAGGTTAGCATAATAGAGATAACAGAAATTTAAAGGCCTTATTTCCTGACAGTTGGAAGGAACTCCATCTATTTCTGTGTGACAGCAGCAGAGCGGTTTCAGCAATACTTTGAATGTCTTTTTTTTTTTTTTCACTGAGAATTCCAATGAAAGAAAAGAAAGATAGTCTGTGTTTTAGTGGCATTGTGTAACCATAATTTGAAACTATCTATTGTTTTTTTATTTCCCCCTCTTAACGCATCAAGCTTTTGTAAAATATCAGCATTGGTATCTGCCAAACTGCCTTTGGGTCGCACTTGGTATCAAATTGGAGTGTACATCTGTGGTATTGCACACCACTAGAAGAGGAGGGAGGTATCACTGCTAAACTGGAAGTAAAGATTCACCTGATGCAACTGAAACCTTTATTTCTCAGCCCCTGATGCAGAAAGAGAAGTGAAGTCAACACCATATGACCTTAAACATTTGTATCTTAATACAAAACATTCCATCAGGGTTTAGCAGATTTTGGGGCACTTTTTTGTGACTCAGTCATCAACATGACTGGTTCAAAATATGCTAAGTATTTCATGGCATCATAACATAAACAAATGACAGTGTGAAAGGGGTCCCTAGGGCTGAATGGTGAGTTCTAAGGGGTGAGTGGTTCAATCCGAAAATTGATAGTATCAATACCGGTCAAAGCTACCATGATGATGTTGATTCTTTTGTTCCAGCTTCTCTTCTACATTCAGCATGTTCTTCCCATTTTATCAAAAAGTAGAAATGTCTGAGAAAAGCACAGCTCCCTTTACATCTTTCCTGCTTGAATTTAAAATGAGGATTTTCAGTTTTACATGCTCTCCAGAAATTATTTAGCAATTTTTATTAATTTGTTATTTTAATAATATTGATAGTTAAAAAAAAATAAAAAAAAAGCCAGAGAAGAAGTGCAATGTTATGTTATTTTTGCTTTTGAACAAAACCTCTAACGGGGAAGGAAGAATTTGACTTCTTTAAACATTTCTTCCCTAACAATAGTAATCAACTCATTTATTGGTTTAAAAAATGTATTCAGATTTAACATATAATGACAGATTGCTTTCCCCTGCACGAATGCGCATTAGCTGCTTGTACAGTAGAAGTACCAAGTATCGGTAGCAGTGTCAGCAGTACTGGCCATGTGCTTACGAGGTATCAGACTGATACTGACTGAAAAATTGCAGTGTCGCACACACCTAGTGAGCTCCCCGTCACATTCGTGGGACTTAGTGAGATGTAGTGAGATTGAATGTTGGACACACAGTCACCAGGTGACCTCCAGAAAAACCCTCAGTTCTCAGCTTGTAGCAAGTAAAATCAGTCATTGCAGTGTTATCACCAATGCCATTAAACATTAAACATTTCAAATTTGGAATACACAATGTACTACTGATGAGCTTTTATTCTTTAGAAAAACACTTATCTGCTTTCTGTGGCGAGCCAGACCTCCTTTAACATGTTGACTTTAATTGCACATTGTCTAAGAAGCTGCCTGCTTCATTAACGCGCCCTTTCCCCCTCATACTCCTCCTCCTTTGTTTGCCAGCAGCCAGAACTGCACTGTTGCACACAGACAGAACTGAGCTTATCATCTTGCCTGAAAAATCCAGCTCAAAGACTAAATGCACAACTCATTAAGCCTGCTCAACTTCCAACATGACATTTCATAAAGGTGTCTAAAACTATCCTTCAGGCTGATGCCAGAGAATCATTAAGCCCTGATTTAACAGGTCAACTCAAGCTGCATCTTCACGGCGACCAACTACTAGGACGCGCCATCGATTGCAGACATGCAGCAGTCGGTTGTCTTCAAGCGCTGTCGTGTAACTGTAATGAAAATGGATTTCTCCTGTCCTTCACTTGTGCATCATGCAGTACTCCAACGTGTGGGGGACACAATATTGAAAGGGACAGGAATCTAATAACAGGAATGACAATAAATCATGACAAACATCAGAACCTGTGAGCTACTTTATTTTTCTATGAGTTTTCAGTCTTATATCCACAGTTGCTTGTGGTGGGGTCCCCCCCGACTGGTCTGATTGGGGTTAGTATGGGGACACCAATAGAAATTTCGACACATTTCCTCAGAGTTTGTTGCATAGAAAGAACCCGGCAGCAGGCCTGCATTGATGCATAAAATACCACCTGAAAAATTTACTTGCACCCTCAAATATTATGGAAAATATCACCTATTTCTTCGGGATGCAGTTTGCAACTCAATACTACTACTACTACTACTACTAATAATAATAATAATAATAATAATAATAATACCATCCATTCATCAAACGCTGTAACAGCTTTAGCCCTTGCTATCTCTACGACTGGTCTGGATGGGAAACTGATAGAGCAGGCAGTCGGGCTGACAAACTAAGCAGTAATGACAGCAATGCCCAACACAGGAGGCCCATTACTTCTAATGCGCTAGTGGAGAGAAGAGGATGTTCCAGATCAAGACCGCTCTAACGTCACCACATGCCTTTGCATAAGCGACTCGCAGATGAAAATGTCTACACTGGCAGCATGAATCAATGGTGAGGTGAAATATTAATCCATTTCCATTTAAAATTCCCCTTCAAATTTTCTATTTGTGGATGCTGGGCAGGGCGGCTCTTTGAAGCTGCATGGTGCCATGAGGTTTGCGGGCAGGAAACGCTCCTTTTATTTGATTTTTCTCCACTGGATTTCCTTTGTATTAATCACAATTGATGGCATTGATGAAATCAGTCCAATTATATTTAAAATTGACAGTAATTGCCTCCTTCTCATAAACAGAACTGACAGTGCCGCATGTCATTACAACTGCTGTTCTCCGCTCCTCCTAATAAAACCAATAATGAATGATGACAGAGTTTATGTCTGTAATTTGTTCCCAGATGACTGTGACAAGAAGAAACCAGGCTGAAAAAAGCAACACAGATGAAAGGGCACTGCATTCACAGCTGACCCTCCTATAGAGGATATACACTGACATCATTTCTTCATGTAATACTTCCTCCCTTACCAACACTGAATGAGAAAACAAAGGCTGTAATGAATGGGCAGAGCTGCAATACCAAGAGGGAAACAAATTAAATATCTCGAAAAGGAAAGACGAGAGTCAACAATGAAACGCTGAGCAGACTGCGCACAGAGACAGCTGTAGCCTTTGTGATGTAACAAGTAGGTTTCTGAAGAGCAGTTTGGACACTTTGCCTAACCAGGAATGGGCAAAGAGGTTTGCATGGAGCTAATAGCGTGGCAAGAACATGCTCCTGTTAGCATCATTAGTGCAGATGGGTGATGCTTGAAAGATATCAAAGGCTAACTAATTTGGTTGCTAATTGGCTATCTAATGAGCTAACCTAACAAGTGAAGCGTGGTGAGTGACACTGATACCTCCTAATTACTGGTAACAAAAGGGAAACCATTCAGAGGCCACATTAACTGACTCAAATCAGCTGAGGTCACACCAAGCAGACAGCGCGCTTGTTTGTTTGTTTATTTATGTAAAATTGGGTGCTTTAGCAGTGTCATCTATGGGGATTGGGTCACTTCTAATGCACACCTCAAGTGGCCAGTTGAGGATTTGCAATATTTGACACTTCAATCCGCTAATTCCTGCTCGGTCCCTACACAACTTTAGGAATGTCAACGCGTTGAAAATGGCATTAATTTGGACATAAGACTCAAAATTACAAACTTCCTGTTAGAGTGAGAGTGAGTTTGGGTCTGAGAGAGTTTTTTCTGTGTACCAATATTTGTTTGTGTAAGTTAATTTGGGGGGATTGTCCGAATTTTGAAGGTGGCGCTGTTGAACCATTTTCGGGCGCGAGTTATCGAAATTTTAGCCCGTGAGTTTTGGGGCAACTTAAACCTGGCAAAAAGTGTGGAGACTCAAATTTATTCAGTGCTGATTTTACCCTCGCTCACAGCAGAACATCGATCCACTGTAAATGTAGTACTTTGTACACAGCTGCCTAAAATAGCACAGGTGTTGCTGCGGTTTGCCCAAGACTTAATAATGTCACTTATTTTGCTGAATGTGTGAATCGGGGTCACAGAGCTGGCATGAGCTTAATGGGTGGACAGCAGCAGTAAAGCTGGAGAGATAATCAAGCGGGAATCATCAGCCTATTCACACACTGAGTTGGAGATAATAGGTTGTAAACGTGTTTTAAGCCGTGTAAAGAATTCTGTATATATATAACATTTCTTCTTCACAAATAAAATGAAAAAAAATATATAAATATATGTATATAATTCCAAACTAGGCCTGTAAGCACATCCCTCGCTGAAATATCTGGATCAGACCCAATGCTGTGTGGACCACTGCTGCTTACACTAGCTAGACAACGTGTATCAGTCAGGGAGAGGAGGAGCTGGAGAGATTCTAGTCAGTAGATGTGTTTTTACAGCAAGCGTAAGCTGTAAGTGTTTGTTAGCTTGTAATTGGCAATAGCTGACACAGTGTTAGTAGGTGTTCTAATGCTTACTGTCGCTTTCTGCACCGACAAAGATAAACCCCCGTCATCCATTCATCCATTCATATCCATTTTCATGACACTGTCATAGGTGATGACTGTTTATGAAACTCATTATAGTTTTATATATACATATATATATATATATTAAAAGAATGACTTGACGTGAACAAAGTCAAAAAGTCTTCAGCATGTGCAGGTTACTGTCTCAGGACACAAATTTGCTGCTCTGCATAAACTAGCAATCAAAACATCGTATTTTTGTGGCATGACACATAAGTGAAATGAAACATCTGCAATTTGCTGTTTGGAAATATGTTTTGATGAGCAGGCATGTATCTGATTGATTCCATTTCTGTGCTGCTGCTGTGCAGTATGTTAGAACTGCGGCTGTCGAGTCTAGAAATTGTGTAAATACTGTATATACATAGAGTACATATTTAAAGTATATGTCACCATATTGGAGTTTCACTGTATGATTGTTGTGTCCACTATGATGATATTACTGTGCTATTATTAGATGGTTTATGTCTTCCTTTGGAAAATGAATTAGCTCACATCTGATTACATGGGATTGGAGAAAGGCGTTGTGATAAGCAAATGTATCTATTTCCTCTTTAAAAATATCACCATCATTTCAGTTTACGTGGTGAAAAGATGAGGTATACCTCCGGCACCTCACATGTGGGTTATGTAAAGTCAATACAACAGTCAGCCTCTGCAGTGGCTGAGTGTCCATACTCTTTTGATTTCACTCTTCAAAGCAAGAGACTACATTCAGTCCACACAGCAAAGTTCTCATAAAACGAGCCAGTCCTGTCTTATTACTTCAGATCTAACCCTTCCACACTTGTGGGATGTTGTCTCTGACTTGAGTCATTAAGCTCCCTTCTCTGGTATTATACGGGTCCCTCACTTATACTCAAACACCTGCTCCTCTTATTTTCTCCCAACATTATCATGAAATACCACATTGGGAGCTTCTCCGGCACTACAATAATGTCAGCAGCACTGCCTCTTCCTGGTGACAATGTGCTTACTGTCGAAGTGCGTACTTCACTCTCCATAGAGACTATGGCCTGCCCGTCCAGGTAGACACATAAAAGGTTAGGGCAAAAAAAAAAAAAAAAAACATCACTAGTGCACAGTCTCCACTTGTGCTAAGTGTGTTGTGATAAATTACAAGCAGTGTACTTCAGATATTAGATTATCTTTCTGGCTTGCAACATGATCTCTTCACTGCAGCACATACCAATTTATGCTCCAATATCACTGCATAGTGTGTGTTTTGATCTAGTTCAAGCATTCAGCACAGTCTACTGCTTTGTGAATTTGACTGTGCTGCGGCTCCTGCACAGGAGCATCAGTGGCTGAAGATTTTCAGAGGTCCCATAATAATTTTAATGAGCACATATAAAGCCACATGCAAGGAGGGGATAATATGTATGCATCATACCGGGGAGAGAACACTTACACAGTACAATATGTACTTTAAATGGAGAACCACAATAAAGGGGGAAATTAATAAAACACTGCATATTCGGATGTATTTGTGCAGTGTTCCTAGAGAAGCCATATAGACGTGGATAAAATTCAAACAGATGGCCGAGCAGCCTTCGATCTTTCCTGTATTTTAATTTCCATAGATTTGTGTTACGCTACACTGTCTCACCAGTACTATCAAACAATCTGCAGTCACATTTTCAAAGCAATCCATACATTTTTACACTTTCTCTGCCCTGCCAGTAGCTCACACATCATCAAGGGCGACAGTAAACCCAAGCTGGAGTGGCTCTCCCTGGAGATCTTATTGTGTACAAATTGTGGGACTGTGTGGTAATTTGCTGCTCCTTCCTGGAGCTGCTGCTGCTGCCACGGGCCCACCTGGGGTCCGCTGCAGGTCTGGACCTCTTCAGGGACTGAATAAATCATTACATACAGCTCGTTGGTGACCCAGAGTGGATTTTTCATCTTAAAGGGCCTCAAGGACATGACATATGGATGAAGAGCATCAACGCACAGAGTTGATGCTCCCGTGGAGGGTTCTTTTTCCTTGTGTAAATCTGCCAGTGTGTGTCAGCTGGCTTACAGTGCTGCCAAAGGTAGAGACTTATATCTTAGTAGCAGATTGACAATAATGAATTAAAACTCAATGATTGTGAGTTTTATTGAAAGATGGCGGACTGAAGATGGACTGAAGGTGATAGCTCTCTTGCGTTTATCTGAGACACTGAGCAGAAAGAGAAGTGGCAGCTCACAGACTGCTACAGCAGAAAGCCTGATCTATCCACTGCATGCTGATGGTGCTGTAGCAGGAGTTATTCCTCATGAACATGTGCCTCTGCAGAATGCAGGACATTAGTTAGGGCACCTTTCCAAAATGCTCGTTAATTTGAATGTCTACAAAGGTCATCAGTGCATGTGTTTTGAAGCAGAAAAAAAATGTAGGTATTTCATGGAAATTACAAAAAAAACAGACACAATGTTGAAAAACATTGCTGGCCTTTGACATGATGCTGTCAGTTTGGTTTTCCCCATGAAAAGTTTGTGCCGCAGAGGGACATAAGTCACTAAAAATCATCATTATCTGTTGTTCAGTGTTGTGACATGAGAATCCACACAGTTGCAGCATGAGCACTTGTGCGCCTGTGGAGCCAATGCTGACTTAGAGCCATAATAAACTAAACTGAAATATTAAAGGCATCTACTGTCTAAAAACCCTTAATGTTTACTCACAATTAAGTTCTTAAAGTCCATTGAGAGCACTAGCTTTCTGGTGTCAGAAATATTTCAGAGCATGAGCTTATTTTCTGTGAAACCAGGTTAATATCTTCAGTCATTTGTGTTTACCTAAATTGTATAGAATCCATATTCATTTGTGTCAGAGGGTCAGAGGTTTAACCTCTCATGCTGAATTCTTTGTTTCCAATGCATTATTCTTCATCATGTAATACATCATGTGTCAAACTTAAACCGTGTCAGTTTCTGTTTCAAAACATTTCAACATATGTCGATAAATGGAGGAAAATTCAGGGAGCAATCCCGGTTTGAACGCTCTTGCGCAGGATGACCTAGGTTCATTGATGAAATGCGAAGACTATTCTGGAAAAAAGAAAAATCCCAAACTTACCAAATTCCGCCTGTAAACGTGGGCTCCAGAGACTGCTAAAGTGGAGTGCGTCCTCGGAGAAGTCCCCCAGCTCCTATTGTGCTAAACGCTGCTGAGAAGTTCAGAGAAATAAAAGTACGTGAGATTGTTGCGCTCCTCCGGTTGGTAGTACCGGACCATCTGTTGTGCCGGCGCGCTTCGAGCTCTGCTCGGCGATGGGGAGGGAGGGAAGGAGTGAGAGAGGGGAGGAGGGGCTCGGTGTCAGTGACAAGAGTTCGAGCCCCAGCCCGACCAGCCCGAGCCCGCTGTGATGTGTTGATCAGGATGCTTGTGGCGGATCACAGCGGGGTGCGATGCGCGCTGCCTCTGGCTGCTCGTCCAGCTCTCCTCGTCCCTTCCTCGGTGTTGACTTCTGCAAGCACATGGAGACTTCCGACAGATGCAAAGCTGAGAAAAATCGGATATAGGCATTGAACACGCATTTAGATGATTTGTAAATTTAGAACGTGCATTACATATGAACATCATTAGGTTTTTCTTTATGGAAACAACTAGATAATAATAAAAATAATCCATCACATAAATAAGCGTTTATTCGTTCTTATATGTAATTCACATAACGCAGGATGGATTTTGCTACCAGACTCTGTTAATCACATCACACGAGGACCTCATTCATTTCTTTTATCATTTCATCTGCTGCAAACAGAATCATGACTTGACTAATGATTTGTTTTGTTTATTTGCTGATTTAAAACTCAAGTAAAATTGTATTTCCATTTTGCTCTATATGTCTATCTCTGGTAATCTACTGCATTAAATAGTGATGAGTTACTTTAAAGATTCATCACAATCAAGATCTTCAAAATCATTATAATACATTTTATTTATAGAGTGCTTTTAACAGTACTCAAAGACAGTTATAGACAAAGGAAGTATGTTTTCAGTCTCATAAAGTCAATTGACAACAATGAAACCACATCAATGGCAATGCAGGGAAGACGAAGAGGAAGAAAAAGAAGAAAATAAATTAAAACATTAAAAACAAAATAAAACATTTAAAAACATTTTCCAAGGTTTGAATGCAAATTTTAATAAGTGAGTGAAAAAATCAAACATGATTTCAGTGGCACATTGCGAGACTATAGTTCATTTGCTGCTATGAAACAGAATGTCCAGATTTGCTTCTGCACTGGTTTGAAATCTTAGTCTCTGGTTAACTGGCTGAAACACAGTGAAGTGAAGCCAGCTCAAATATACAGGGTGTCCCAAAAAATTTGACATCATTTTAAAAGCAAAGTATACCAGATCCTTTAGCCCTGCATAAGCAGCCTTCCTCTTTAAAGTTTTGGTACCAAGTCCAAATTTGTTTGCCAGTTGGTGAAGTTTTTTCCAAATTTTGCATTAAAGGGTTGGGCGACTGAGTGCCAGCGTATTCCAAGATGCAAATTGACTTCTCTTTGGGAGTGAACGGCATGGCTCAACCTGAAAATAGAGCAAAAAAAACATTAAATATAAAATCTTGATCTGTTTCTATACATTCTGCGAAAAATGTATGTTATTTCACCAAGAATTGCCAAAATTATTGGCCTGCGAAATGATGTCAAATTTTTTGGGACACCCTGTATAAAGCATCACCATCAGGCCTCTGACTGTTGTTGGACATGAAATTGTGCTTCAACATTATGGGAGTTATTCAAATACTCAAGCGTGCACATGTCCACACACAACACATATGAGGAGTGAGAGGGAACATATACATATAACGAGGAAGTGATAACAGCGGATGCTCATGGATCAAAACACAGAATGCTCTTCGAGCAGATGGTTCTCCCTTAACGTGACAGATACTGTACGATGCCCCACATATGTTCACAACGATGAAATCAAAGGTCAAAAGAATCCAGTTGCTATGAGACAAAACTGACTCATAAAATGATAGTGAAGAAATATATATATATATATATATATATATTTCCTGACTGTTAAGCAGCATCTTTGCCAAGCATAAAACAAACACAATGGCTGCCTCTCTTCTATACAGTAACCACCCGCAATCAGAAGTGGATGCTTCTGCCAAACGCTGCTGCCTCCTCACCCACATATGCTGAAATCTGTTGAGGCAGGTGAAGATGGCGCCTCCCACCCAGGAGGAGTATTTTCAGCGGGATGCAAACGGAACATTGACCCCAGTGTCACTGGGTGCAATCTACAACCACCAAGAGAATCCAAGACGACATACAGTCACTCCCAACTGGGGTCGTGGTTCTTCAGCTGCCCACAATGCACTTGCCAGGCTTGGTCACTCTGGTGATGGAGCATTGGAGGAGCATTGCAGCACAGCAGGGTCATTCGTATTCACGGCGTTCTTAATTATGTTGAGGAAGCTCATAATCCTCCTAAACTGTCATCTACCACTGGAGCACTAATAACTGAATTTTAATTTGGTTGTTAATGTATTCATATGCTTCAACAGATCATAACAGAATTTCAGTCAGGTTTTGGTTCGTCTGCGTAAATCAGGACATTCAGGTAACAAAGTGAGTGCATTTGATGAAAACACACGACTAATAAAGCAGCGAGTACACCTGTCAACACTACCTGTCCACACGAGAGGGCTGACTGTGCAGCTAAGTGGCAGAATGATAAGTTTAACAGACAAGATTAACAATACAAAGGGGGTGTTGGAACAGCTGAAACGTCCAACAGAGCAGCATCTGATGTGTTTAATAGTCACAGGCACTGTGTCTCCTTTCACCACCGCATCAGCGATGTAATGAAGCAAAGCGGGAGTTATTGCTGAATGTAGACTCAGCTGTCAGTAGGACAGAAGAGACAGCTGGGGATCTGTCACCGTCGATGTGACGTTCTTTAAGGCACAATCTCAGATATTTATCTCGCAGGAATCTCAGTTGTGTCTTCACTGCTCCTCTTCTTCTGTGGTTGATTATGACTGGAGTCCTCACCGCGTTTTGGTGGCCACAGTTCGAGACTCAGTTACACAGTAGAGGTAAAGAGAGCATTTCTGGTGAAATAATACTGAATTGTGAGGAAGTAAATGGGATTGGATCGCCTGTCAGCTCGACCACTGTGTCAACAGCTCTGTCTTTGTTTCGACCAGACCTCTGATCCGTCTTACAGATCTGCAGGTCATTTTTACATGATTTTTCTTTTTTTTTTTTTTTTTTTGTTACCTGAAAAGTTTTATTTGTTCTTTTCCTTTCTTTTTTCAGCCAGCTGCTCGATGCCTTTTTTTATCACGTACTCAGTACTGTTTGTCACACAGACTGTGCTGTTTCACTGCAAATGTTCCATATCACAACGGCATCCATGGCCTTGAAGTACCGCAGTGGTTAAGCTAGAGTTGCTATAGCAACGGGTGATGAGAGGGGTTATTTTTCTGTGTTTGTGAACATATTGAGGAGATGATGGGGAAAAGAGGATTTTTATAATCAGTCACAAGTTGAGCATTTTGTACTCACCACTAACACAACAATGATAGTTTTTTATTTTTATTATTTTTTTTAATCCAAGATGAACAACTGTCAACCTGTCGTTGTTGCGGAACATGCCAGAGCAGAATTCACTGTAAGATGCCCCTCTCCTTTTGACAAGCGTCCGTCAGCAGCCAGCTACTGTACAAGCATCTCCTGCAGCCAGGTGACGTGTCATCATCCCTACAGAGGGGTGGTGAGGTCATGCCAAACACTTAATGGCCTCTTTTAAAGGTCACAGCTGGAAGCACCAGCAGCAATGTAGGAATCATTTCATTATTTGATATGTTAAGTGCTGGTACCTGTTGACAATACGTCTTTAGAATAGTTCAAACTGCTAAATTTGATGAGTAAAATGTAACTGTGCTTCGACCAGGGATGCTTTGACCATCCCTGTTTTGTTTTTTGTCTTTTTGTCTTGCGTCTCTGTGTCAGCATTGGGAATCTGAACTGATATTATTCATCTACAATGACATGGAGTTGGATGGAGTTTTTTCATTCTAGAAAATGGATATTGTTACACACTCACATCCATCCAGAGGAAGCACGAGTCCATCACACTGGGCCTATTTACAGCCTGTAGGTCCTCAACTTCCACTTAGAGACCTTTTTCAGCATTCTACTTCACAGCCAGCGGTGAAATTGAAAAGAAAATTAGAGTAACTGAGAAGCTGTAGATAGTAAGTGCAGTACTGTAAATGACATTAGAGTGCTTTTGAATGTTTTTGGTCCCAAAAGGAACAATGCGAGAACTATCCGCTGTTTGCCATGGTTTTAAATATACCACCAGGCAGAGTTGTTTTGGTTGTTACTGGTGTAAAAATGCCAGAAATTAAATAGAAAAGTTATAATATATTTTTTTTAAATCTTAACTTTTCAACGTCCCTGAAAGTGAACATGAAAATTTCAATTGTCAAAAACAATAAGTTACTTGTGAAAGAAAACATTATTATCGGCTCCTGTTCTGGAAGCTGAGGATACACTGATTACAGTACTGCAAGTCGAATGTTTCTGTACTGAACTTTTAAGTGGCAGAGCTCAGATTTTTCACTGCAGGCAAACAGCCAAGGGGAGGAGCTGTTCAACATTCAAATATCTTCACGTCTGGTTATTTATGGCAGGTACTGTATGTTAGTACTTGCCAAGAATCTCTGTGCTATTTCTGGCTCCCCTGAAATAACACAGCGGGCTCAAGGGCTCAGTTTAGATTATAGGAATTAATACCCATGGTCGCTGCCATGATAAATCCACAACCGCACATTTTCTTTCTACAACTTTTAGAATAGAGGAAAGAGACTCCAAAAGCTACACAAATAACAACAATGACAACTGTTACAAATCAATTGTAAGGCTTGAAAAGTACTTTATATCTTACATAGTGCTTGATGATAAGATCGAGATTGATTTCATGGTCGTGGGGTAAAAAAGATTACCACTATCAGTTATTTACTTTGAACCTCAGTCAGGCCAATCAGTCATGTCGACACATTTTTGATTTTAGACAAATGACTTTTGCAACTATTTAACCTTATGTACACTTGAAACAGAGCATTTTAGAAACGCTGTCAAAGCCATTTCAGTTTGAAAACTCTGTGTGTGTTCTTCTTTGGACGAAGAAAATGGTGTACTTTGGTTTTTGGATTTTGCCTTTTAAATTCAATATAGCATGTTCACTTGTGTTAATGCAGGTGAATTTGGGCACATTTGGACAAAAGTGTTCTCCCCTTTTTTTTTTACTTTTTATGCTAAACTAGAGTTCCAAATGACAGTAACCTCATATTTATTTACAGATATATCAGTAGTTTTGATTTTTCCATCAAATATTCAGCAAGAACACAGAAGGGAATACTTTATTAATTTCTTATCATTGTAATTATTATAAGTTGAAGTTGTTATTAATTTGCTCTGTATTGGAAAACTATGAGGAAAATGATCACCAACTGTACTTTAACTGTTACAGTACATTATGAAATTATGTCTCATACTTTGTTTTGTTACGTTACATTGTTGAATCAACTTTGGACATGCAGGTCTGTGATTTAGGTTTACTCTTAAATCATCTTAATGAGCACATCAAGCCAACCCAGTGCATGATTCTTACCTCCCACAGACCTTACTGTATGTGGACTAAAGTATGGTTGACACTCAGTGAGGATGCCTTCGTATGGACAGGGACCGTGTAGCAGTCTCATTGTTGCAAAAACATAAGGAAATGAAAAAAAAAAAAAACAAATAACATTTCAACAAGTAGAACTATAACACATGCTCATACAGAGGAGACACATTGCACTTCACATGGTTTCATCATTTACCGAAAACTGTGTGCTTCTGTGTCCAACTGTGTCTCATAGATGGTGTGTGTGTGTGTGGTAAACAAAGGGAAGCAAAAAGAGTGGGAGTATCTATGTAGCTTTAGCTTTAGTCTGCATTAAACACAACAGAGATTACATTTCAGTTTTGCTATATTGTTGGTGGCTCAAGCCAAAACCCACTGACTCAGACGATTCCAGGAAATAACGTGGTATCATCTACCAAAAAGATGACTGAGATGGCTGAGGCAAGTCACTCCTAACACTGTCTTATTATACTTTGGAGAGAAAAAAGAGCAGAAGAGCCATGGCTAGTTTTTGAACTGCAGTTATGCTGAGCTCCTTCAGAAGTCACCAAAAGGGAAGAGTTTGCCAAACTCTTGAATGAGATCGTAAGGATGGCAACACTGCTGTAATCCAGTGCTTACTTTTGTTCCATCTTACATTAAATAGTTTTCCTTTCACCAAATTCTTAAAGGTTTTTGAAACAATTAGTTTAATCATCCTCCGTTAAGTTAAAGCCGCAGGCCGCAATTAGCAACAGCAAGGTCTCGCGCCTGATTACCATCACTGGTAAGTATGACCAATAAGGCTCAGCAGTACAGAAATGTAAATATGAGTCCCTTTTCTACATGACCTACTGCTACAATCAAGTTCTGGTCCTGCCACTCTTCACATGAACTCACAGATTTGTGATTATACTGTATGGTGAAAAACTAGGCTTCGCTGGAGAGGTGTGAGGTGGAAGTTGAAGGCAAGGGTGCTCAGTGCTAGGTGGGAACTATCTGCACGGCCTACGGCAAAGGACTGGTCAGCCATATGGTAATTTCACTGCCACGCTGCTCAAGTGCTGCTCAGGGCACAAGAACATATGTTGGCAGTGACTTTGTGGCAGCACAGCTTCATCTATCAGATAGAAACTTTTTGGTTGTTTTTTAGACATCATAGGGAATCCAAATGAACAAATCACCCCAGGAACAAGTTTGACTCTTGATAAAAAACGAGCTAGATCACGTCGTCTTGGCAGGTATTCACACTGAGATCATCCCTGCGTTGGTGGTGGCATTTAATTCAGGTACCATGTGCAAAATGAAATACAATCCATGAAGTGAAGTTTGAGAGCCAAATCTCAAATACTAAAACGCAGCTCTGGAAGTTTTGCCTATTTATGATCGATTTAATTTGGATGGATGATGTTGCATTTCATTGCAGTAAAACTTGAGTGGGTGCATTTTTTTTTTTTTTTTTCTAGGACCACGTACAATATTTTCAAACATGACTAAATCTGGTCCCAATGCAGCTTTACTGACTCCTGTTGGTTGGTCTAAGTGGCTGCTTGATATTGTTGGACAGCTTCAAAATGTTTATGTGTGGTCCGGATGTGAAAGTTGTAGCTGATAATCACGCTCAAACAGGCCACAAGAACCCGGCCGTGGAATTGTATGGGAGTATACTGAGCCCGAAGAAGACAAGCATATGGCCAAAATATGGGCTGGATCTATTTTCCTATCTGAGTTGTAACTGCAAACTCTCCAATAAAAATGGGAATTATGTGAAACTGAGCCTGTAATGGATTAGTACTAAACTGTGGGCAAAGACAGCAGCAGGGAGCTGAAGAGCTCTGAGTGGGGGTTATTTGTTTTTCCACGGAGGCTGAGAACCTGACGTGAAGTCTTCAAAGTGACGCTGATACATGCTGCCACCGCCTGTGTTTGTAATGCATTTCATGAACCCGACCTCCACCCCAGCATCCAACCATGGATTGTGAGTCTTCCATTCTCTGGGGATGAGGGGGGCATCTTCATCATCAAACCCCAAGTCCCTGCTCTGCTGAGTTTGATGCGTCTTTGTGGGGAATGATGAGCTCAGAAGCAATATGTCAAATATTAGCAGTAAACATATTTTATATTCACGCGACAATATATTTCACCCAGATGATTCATTCAGACAATGCTGATTTGAGGACAAAAATCTTTGTAGATTCTGTAAATTCAAGGTGAAGGGACCTCATGTTGCTTTGCACAACAACAAAATTAGTTCATTATTGCATTTTCCCGGGGTTTTTAAATCCTGTTTTGTTTATATGCTCAGATTGCCTATTGAGAAACTTTTAGCCAGGGCTCCCTCCAAAAACATGGATTTACTGACTTATAAAGGGTTAAATCGAATAAATAAAACATAAGACTCCGCACAATATCAATGCCATTAAGAGTACTTATTGTTTCGTAACCAAAAGGCCTGATTTGATGAAGATGAAAGGGATGGTGTGATTTGGCATTTGGCACTGTGATTACAATACATTATTACAATCATCCCTGTAATGGTAGCATTAGAATAAAAGGTTTCATTTTCAAACCGAACAGCTCATCATGACTTGTCATTTTAAAATGACAATTTTTCAATGATTCAACCGAACTGAACACTTATCAGATTCCAACTGTGCAGTTATTGTCTGCAGGGTGGCAATTTGGTCATTTATAGTTACATGATCTCATCTGCCCTACTGTGAACTCCTTTTGAATCACAGCCACCTCACCAACAGAGGCGGTTTACAGACAGATGGTTTCCATGACAACATCATTTGATAAGCTCTCTGGAAGTGATCAAAAGGATGAAGCCACCTACTTAATAAGTCATAAACTGGTGAGAGAAGCTCTATCACTGCTTTGTGCAATTTGGATGTTTTGCTTTTACACAATGACAGCGGGCTTATTCAGGTTGAGGGCAATGATGTCTCTGAGAATTTAAATCAAGTTGCGTCTGTTGTACATGACATTACGTCAAGGTGCCGCTGCCAATTTGCTGCCATGCAGTGTACACTATGGTCAGGACAAGTTAGAGTGATGGACATGCAGGATAAGAGACAGGCGAGTGATGTGGATGGATTACTTTAGCTTGTTAAAGTGCAAATAGTAGTCTTTCAAAATGTTCTACTTTTACATAATATTTATCAGGATGAGGGCAAATTTGAAGATCTCGCTCTCCTTACTGCTCAGCTGTTTACATGCAGAGACTTTGCAAAAATGTTGATGATTCTTCATTGTCAACAATTAAAGGCCACAGATTGGATGACACAACTCTATTAGTGTAACCATGGCAACCTGGAGAACAGGATCCAGCATCTTGTCAACGCTGCCACCAGGCAACCTGGTTGTATAATGCTCTCAAACCAAAGTCTTTGATGTGCTCCTCAGTGGGAAGAGGACGTGTTTGAAGCCTTTTGATTCACCTGAACTTCATTAGTTCAGAGATTGTGAGCTGATATCCATCTAGGTCACAAGTACAGAGAAAGTGTGCTGGAGCTAAAAATTCATAATCATAATTAAAATCTTTTACATTGTTACTGAGCACAGCCACTGCCGGTTCAGACATATCCTCGGGAAGTCTGCAGTGAACGAATCTGTGAGGTCATTCCGCAGCCAATCTGCTGGATTAAGGACTGGGCTCTGACTGGAGAACGCCATGGGGTGGATTTTCTTCATTTGCCCCCCCGGCAGACTACAGCATCGACCAGTACGCTTGTCTCCACAGACTGCTAAAACATCTGCAGCATCTTTGTGCAGATGTTTAAGAATCTGCGCCTCCTTAAGAAAAAGAGTCCTCTTTTCCCCTTTGTGTGGAGTGAATCTGTGTTAGCGGACAAGTCCACTATGTTTTCCTGGTGTACTCCCAGATATTTGTAAGTTGGTAACACCTTGATATCCACTCCAAGAATGTTCACTGGACTTTTGGAAATCCACTGTTATTTCCTTTATTATTATTATTAATTTTTTTTTATTTGATTCTTCAGCTTCTTTTACACTCTGTGAGCTTTGTGCAAATCAGCGTATCTTTACCCTAAATCTTCTGACATTATTTTTGTTTGTACTAACAGTTAAATATATTGCATTTGTTCATAAAAGTAAGTAAGATGAAGCTTTGGCCATATTCCAAGACCCATTTGCACATAAATGTAGATAATTCCAAAGCGTTTAGCAAGTCTTATAGCCATTGTAGTAGCAGTGAATGCTATTGTGATAGGTTGTCAGGTAGATAAAAAAAAAAAATAGATGCATGCATTTAGTGTAGAGAAAGGCCAAAGATCAAACGCAGTCTAAACAGTAATGCACATTGTTTATGCATTCATGTTATAACAGTATTACCTATTACTCATGCAGACATCAGCACACAGAAAGATTAAAACAGAAATAATTAGCCCACTGTTTCATTTGAGTGTGTGTGTGTGTGTGCAAAGTGAATCAGTCGGAAAACTTTGCAGATTATTTGAAGTAGACCTGAGTAGCTGACAGCTATCAGCTTCTTTTGCCTATTTAATGAAATGTGCATGAGCTGCGTCGTATTGTTTTAACTTGTCTTTGCCTTTACTCAATGCTGCAAAACGGAGAGGAGAGAGAACACAGAAGGCAGCAGCAGCAGGAAGGGAGAGGGAAGTGGAGATATAGTGTGTGCGCATCTGTGTGTTTGTGCGTATCTGTGCAAGAGCTGGTGGCAGTGGGTGGGTGGTGGGGGATGGGGTTGCAGAGACAACCAGAGTGTAAATGTCACTTTAAAATGCAATGCCTTCCCGCACACACATGGCCGCCACTTCACCCTTTAAATTGCGATCACAGTTGCTTCATTATTGGAAATAGAGAATGGATTTGATAATAAAGTGTGACGAATAATTCATCTTTGAATCAGCAACAAGCCATCTGTATACATTTTCAAAGAGCTAAATGTGACAAATTATATCTTAAAGATTTTACTGAGTATTTTTTTTTTTTTTTTAACCACATTTTTAACCAAATTGATCGTTCTATACAGATTCATGGAGTGAACAAACGCGATGGTGGTTGAATTTCATATGCGGGACGTAAGAGTGAAAGAAGGAGAAGGGTGCAGAGAGTCTGACCTGAGAAGAGGGCTATTTCTACACTTTTAATTATCAGCCTCTCCTGAGAGAAAGAGAGAATATGTTCATTTGTGCTGCAAGCAATGGGGCTTGCTTTGCCTACCACACTAAAACGCACCCTCAGCGAGTTTGTCACTTCCTCATTTAATGATGCTTCTGCGAAAAAAAAAAAAAAAAAGAAGAAGAAAGAAACAGAACACGGGAATCTGCACCAACTTCCAGTACTAGTCATGAATATTTCAGTGGTATGTGAGGTGTGTACCATGGGTCAGAGCCGGGGGAGCTGACTGGGTTAATCATTTCATCCCCCACCACCATCATCATCATGCCAATAAGCGGGTAGTGGAGCAACGCCCCTCTCCATCGCAGCCAGTGTGTAGCTATCAACCACGTGGGAGACAACAGTACAATGAATGCATTTTGTAGAAAATGAGTAAGGGGTCCCGCATGTGGCACCGCTGTATTACCGTCCCTTATCGCTAGCGTCCTGCTGTGCATGATGAGTCTCATTAGAAAGCCGTTAAAGATGGAAAAACACATAAATATGGGAACACAGATTGTTTGGCATAGGTTTCAGCTTAGACTGGATGTTTAGGGAAGCACTGACCTTGTCACACAACACATATTTCATACTTTAACAAATTCAATATAGCCGTAAGTGGAATCAGTGTGTGAGCAAATTGTGCCGAAGATAATGCATTCAACAACAGGTAGAATCTATTTTCATGAACGCATTCCCTTCAGGTAGGATTCAAGGAGCTTCAATGGTTATTTTTACTTGCTCACACACATTGAGAGGGAAGAGGCAGCTTATTGAATTCCTATAGATATCAGAGAAATTGGATTTTTAAGGGACCAAGCATCGTTCATTTTGCCACTATCCATGTGAAGATGACGGGGTACAATGGATTCCCTGCCTATAAATGCATATCTTCCAATAACAGTCAAGCGTGTTGAGGCGAACTGCAGCTTATCCGTCAATAAATCTTTATTGGCCTGTTAATCCCCAGCACATTGAGCTTGGATGTAGGCATTAAGAGGGAGAGATTACATCCCACAGGTCTCCCTGGTCAAACGGACAAACAATGATTTCCCCATTTCTCTTTGCACACAATATGGGCACAGATAGGAGTGGTGTGTGTGTGCGGTGTGCTGAAGAATTCATCGCAGATATCTGGTCTTACCAAAGGTGCACGCTTCCCCATCATGTAGTACTGGAAAAGCTTGTCTTTTCTTTTCCATGCGCATGGAGATAAAGAAGCGTTTTTAGTTTTATGGATGCACTCTAAGGAAATAGAGACTATTCTCATCCACCTGAAATTATTGTAAATAAGAGAAAACATGAAGTCCAGGATATTAACCAATGAGCAAGTGGTATACTGACTCCAAATCAGGCCGTGAACGCCGTCCAAGGCCACCTTGTTCACACAAACCACCAGATTTAAAGTTGTATGGGCTTGTCCAATTTGCTGGTGTAATGTTGTCTGTCTACAGTATATCAGTTCCAACGTTACCTGACTGCCGGCCCGTGGCAGTTATTGCTATGATATACACTGACATATTCAAAGTTGTTTTACTACCATGGCTGACAGCTGTAATTCCCCCACAAATACCTAAGTTATGCAAACTATGTAGTCTATGGGGCAATGTGCTAGAGTTTTATTAGCTACTTAGACATGCTGGGTGTGTTTGTGTCCCTCAACAATCCACTTCTTTTTCTCTGCTATGCAACTTGGCTAAAATGTTATTGGTGGAGTAACAAGCTGAGGGCTGATGTGTGTGATGGTGTCATTTTTGATACTGCAACGAGATTCAGGACAGCCCGTCCACAAGATGTATCAGTATCAGCAGGGATTGGCACCCACAAACATAATGGATGAATTTAAGTGCGCTCTTCACAGCACAGCATCCCTTCTCAGGCCAACAAATTTGAAAGAACTGAACATGAACTGAATTTACTCCAGCTAAAAATCTCAGTAGCCCAGTGTTTCCCAGAAACCCAGAGGTCTAAGATGGGGTGGTAAAAGAAAGATAGATGAAGAGTTAAGCAAAAGCGTATAATGGCAGAAAAACACAGTTTCTGGGAAAGATAATGGTACAATTATTATTATAAAAACTGCTTGTGTAACTGCTCACAATAAGGCAAGTGTGGAGAAATATGAATATATGGCACATATACTTCACAAAATCCCTCCACTCAAACTTCAGTTAGTGATCTAGATTTAGATTTTCTACAAAATATGTTCATTGCTGGACTGCTGCATCCTCTGATGTGTTCTGAAGCCACGTTAAGTATTTATTATGTCTGCCTTAGGGAATAATAAAAAAAAAAAAAAAAAACAACAACAACAACCCCACAATCTAAGTCCAACACTGACAAGATCCCCTACTTTCTTCAACCTTCTTTTATATATCACTTGTGTCACTTCAAGCAGTTGAAACTGAAGCAAGACAACATACGTGCAGAGCTTCAGCTCCTGCCAGACCGGGTTGTGTACCAGAGTCAGACTGCATACCCAGTGCTCATTAGCCAGGGGATACTGTACCTGGCCAGCAGTGGAGTTTGGTGAGACTTGGTGCTGCAGTTTTATACATTTCCCAAGCTCAATGGATTTAAAATGAAAGGTTGCCAACGTTACTGTGGCTTTCAGTGTAATAATTTATAATAAAGCATAAATTTACCTCAATGAAAACAACCTAGTATTGTGCTCTTAGGACTCAAATACTTCAAGTCAAATAAGTCAGGTAAGCCACCATTACTATAATTATAATGTTAAACAGATGTTAAAATTATTCAGCTTTGATTGGGGTCAACATGCCCCAATAAGTGCTTGTCAAATAATCCTATAGTTGGCTCTGATGTGGTTGGACAGTAAGTCTTCCAATCTAACGCAGAGGCCCACAGTGATTTTGAATTTCCTTGGTTTCAACCATACAGGGTTTGCAGTCGGTGCCTGCATTAACATGCAGGGGAAAGCTCGTGCAAGAGCTCGACATCAAATAAACCCACACCATCCCCTTCCAACCTGAACCACTCCGTAGGTTTCATGGTTACAACAATAAGCCCTGTAGCAATAAGACTGTAGCAACAGCATCATTTCCACCTCAGTCGCCATGGTTTCTATAGATACTGTCGTGATTTGGATAACTAGGTTTAGGAATAAAAACTGTGGTCCGTTTAGGACCACAGCATCACTACATTAGATGATGAATGGTCACTTTGCCAAAAAGATAGATAATAATAAATAAAGATAATAAATAAAGATAGATAATAATAATTTAAAAAAAAACAAAACATAAAATTGGGTTTTTGCACTCAAACAAGGTTTTCCTGCATCTTACTCTTGAGTTCCCAAAGTGGACAAACTGCATCACTGCTCTTTTCTCCTTTCCACTCGACACAGTTACAACAGCTGCTGGATTTCACCTTGCAACAGATCGATTCCTCATTAAGATTTGCGTGAAAAACAAACACATTTCTTAGCATTTTTAAATTAACAGTTTTCAGACAAATAATTTCTCTTACAAAGGAAAACATATTTTCACACGTTATTTTCCACTGCTAGTGGGCCACACCTTGCGATCCCATACAACATTACCCCTCAGTAAATTCTTGATGTGGCAGAATGATTGCCTCTAGAATCTAGAATCTTTAACCTGACTCTACAGCCAGCAGATCATCGCATTTTCTGCTCTTGCGTTTTAATGTAATTATTGATGTCTGCATCCAAATTACCTACATTGCCAGTTCTTCTTTCATGTGACGTCTGGGCCGGACTTCAGCTCTCTCTACGCTCAGTAAATCATGGGAGCAGAGACTGTTGCCTCGGGAGGCAGAATTAATTTGCGTCGTTAGCAAAAGCCCTAGGTGGAGCAGTGTCAGTCATGCATTCACCACACAGACCCATTGGACCTCTGAACACTCCACTGGGGATGCTTGAGAAACATCCCCCAAGAAATACTGAAGGATCAGGAAGAAAATGATTTTGGTGGCTGCTGAATTTTGAACTGTATGTGATCTTACTTATCAAAAAAATTAATAAATCATCACTTTCTCCCACCAAGAGAGGCTGCGTGAATCAAACGCTGTCCCTGCTTGTTTTCAGCCTCTTCTGAGATTTCCTCAGGTTGTTCCCATAAACAAGTTAACTTCACAAAACCATTTGACAGAGCTCAGTGGCTGCAGGACTCAAGAGTTCAACTCAGGTAGGTAGCAACAGGACCAGGTTTATTGGTACTGAGGCAAAAACAAAGCAAGGCTCAGAATATGGAATACAAGACTTGAACAGTCTAGACGGCTGGGACGCTTGACGAACTGACAAGACGAACAGGCAAAGACAAACACCAAACACAAGTCTTAAATACACAAGCGGAAGAACAACAACAAAGGTGGAAACAATCAGGGCGGGGGCTGCTGCAATCAGCACATGGGAGAACACGAGGGCAGGAAGTCAAGACACCTGAAACGAGAGGAGCGGGTAAGTGCAACAAAATAAAACAGGAAGACAAACATACAAGAAAACACAAAAACATGACTCATCCAGGACGAGGCTTGACACCATTTATAACGCAGGTTGTTTAGATCCAGCAATGATATCGCACTTGCCTTGGGAAAACATCATTCATCATCCGGTATATCTCTTTCCAGTGCTCCGCTCTTCTCTTCATATACTTCTGCCATAAGTCACACATTCACCACCATAATATATCACCTCACTCGGTTCTCTGGCTCCGCAGCAGAGTCTATATTAAAGCAACTAATGAACAGCAGCATTGCTAGCTTTTCACCACCAGGAATGCAAATAAACAGGAGCAAATGAAAGCTCCCAACATTTTGACCATGAAATTTTAATGCCGGAGTACAGTAGCAGTTTCCATTTTCGCTTTGAAGAAGAAAAAACAAAAAAGATGAGCCGATGGAAAAATATTTAAAGCGGGATTGTGTCCAGTGTGGGATGTTGTTTCTGTAATCATCATATTATGAAAAGTGTCAATGGAATAACATTCAACTTTCTCCTCCAGGTTTGTTTTACTACTGAATAAACATAATTCATTTGAGCTGGAGATAGAGTGCAGACACACCAAACCACAAAGGAACATCTTAACTCCTTTATCCTCTATGCAACTCTCAGAAATAATAAGCTTAAAGCTGTTAAAATGTAAACCACAAGCATTTATAATGAGGTAAACACGAAGTAGGATAAAATCAGCACCTTGCCTTTCTAATACCTGAGACTAATGGGCAAATTGTTTTCATGAGACACTGCCAGACTCGTGGGCAGCAGATAAGGATGTGAGCATTTATTTCACTGCTGCAGCAAAAGCTCCATCTCAAAAACACAGATTTGGTGGTTTCAAAGATATTTAACACAAAATTAATATTGATAAGGCATGAGGAGGCCAAGTTAAACCAGAGTGATTATATATGAGTCATACAGCGCCACACTAGCCTGCGTCACTGCACGAGCCGTCGATTCTGACTTGACCTTTGAGAACAATGTATCATTTCGATACAGCATATTTGTATGTCTCTTGCATGGCCACTCCTCCTGATGCAAGTAAATTCAACATACACCTCGAGCCCTGAAGGTGAAATGTCAGTGACCTACCATTATAAACAAAAAAACAAATGGCAACCACAGGGGGTTCTGTCTACAGGTATGAATTCTAATCAGCCCCTTCAACTCTCCAGTGTTGTTTGCATAATATTATCTCGGGGCGAAAACTCCAGCAGGGGTTTCTCTTTTCAACGCGCCGACCCCCTGCTACCAGCGAGCGCTCTGATGTGCATCAGTGGCTGAATGTTACCAGACTCCTGCAAGCATTGACAGATTAAGAAACAATAGGCTGGGGGGGCTACTGCAGACATGTTCAAGGCCCACCTTTCATTCTGCACAGGAGAATGTCACTCAGGCTGAGAGAGTCTTTGTGGTTTGTTTTATTTCTCTATGTTTTTTATGTCTCCTTTTACTAATTTGCATCTTGTTATAGTCATCTTCCACTTCTTTGTGGCTGTTCTGCTTCTCTTTGTTGTCATAAAGGTGTCTCTTTATGGTCATTTTGCATCTCTGGGTTTTATTTTATATCCCATTTAGTCACTTTCCATCACTTTGTGCTTAATTTGTGTCTCTGAAGTTGGTTTGTGTCTCTCTTTTCGCCTCTTTGTAACAGCTTTGTGTCCGTGTCTGTGTCGCATCTTTTTTGTGGGTCTTTATGGTTGATTCATCTCTCTTTGTACTAATTTTAAAATTTTCCAGCATTTTTGTGGTTGCTTGACTGACTTTCCACCACAAAATACCTGCACCACTTGGGCCCCAGGGCATTGAGGAGAGGCTCATGCTGCAGTCTTTCCTCAGAGAAGTCACACCTGCAGGAACTTGGAACTGAGGCAAATCCCTCATT
This sequence comes from Echeneis naucrates, assembly GCF_900963305.1. Taxonomy (NCBI): domain Eukaryota; kingdom Metazoa; phylum Chordata; class Actinopteri; order Carangiformes; family Echeneidae; genus Echeneis; species Echeneis naucrates. The sequence goes on along the minus strand of NC_042515.1, from coordinate 20,571,090 downwards.
CAAGCTCAGACTTCCCACAGTAAAACACATCCACTCCCAGTGGAATAGATAGATCAAGTCAACAGCACAGCGTGTGATGCAGGATGCTCACATGAATTAAGAGGCAAGAAAAATCAACACTGTAGGGAAATGAGATATATTGTAAGAGGGAGTGGAAGCCGAGCTAAGATATGAATCAGTCCTCCTGAGCTAGCCTGCTGCTCACTGCACCCCACACAGTGTCTACATTACAAGCAGCTGGGAGCCTGTGAGATGTGGTTTACGCGTGCTTGTGGGCAGATTGTAAACTTTTTTTCAAGGAGATGAGAGGCTCTCCATTGACTGGGAAGATGGACTGCTGTCACGCAGCCAAAAGTCACAAGTGAACATCTGCTACAAGAAAACATTACATTTTTTTTCCCTCCTTCCTTTCCGTACAATAGACCAAGACCTCCCCTCTTCGAGTCTTTGCGGCTGTTGCCATAGTTATGGGAGGCAGCGGAAAAGCACAGCTGAATGAAGGAACTATTAATAAATGAACAAAACACGTCTTTAGTATTGAGCTCACCTGTGTACATGCACAGCAGAGTATCTTTTGAGCTTGCCCAAAAGAAGACAATAGACCAGTGGGTGCAAAAATGACATGCCTGCATAAATACGTCAGCTGAGTAGTTGCTTTGGATGCTGTCCATTTAGTGTTTCATTAACAGATTAGTGTATTTTTGGCCACACGGATGGTGCATTTGCTGAAAACAGAAACTCTGAATATCGTCCTTCTCCTGAAATATTTTGGCAAAATTATCAACAGTCCGTAATCCAACACTCACAATGGCATGATTCATCGAACAATGCCCAGTACCTCTTCTTATTTTAGGTTTAGCTTAAAACTGATAACCATTCGTCATTGAGAACTCATTGTTCTGTGTGTGAACAACAATAGCGTAATCTGCAACCCAATCCTCTTGACAGAGATGCAACGTTGTTTAATAAGGCAACAAAGATCTGTAAAGCTGTAGGTGGTCAATATAAATGCATTTTTAGGACTTTTGTTTCACTTGGACAATGAGTGTGTAAAGATTTGATTCTTATGCTTTAAACTGAAAATCAGGAACAATTGATACATATAAAGCACAAAAAAATTAAGAAGTAGGAACAGTTCAACACTTGGGGAAAATGCTTTATTCTTTTACTTTTAGACAGATAGATGAAGAGATAAATTGTTTCTGTGCAGGAGAATGACCCAGGAGCCATAGATTTATTATTTTTTTTATATGCCCGTGCACAGACACCTTTAATATCCCTCACTGCACCATGATTTTGGGGGGGACTGACTGCAATTACTGTCTGTCATTTTCCTGTCTTTTTTGCAGATAAAAAAAAGAAAAAGAAACAAACAATTAAAAAAACAATTAGGGCTTGCTGTAGGAGTTATGTTAAATTATGCTTTTGACAGACAATCTGTTGTGAAACCAGCAGTTCAGAGCAGCATCTCTGTTGGGTGCCTGGGTAGAGACTTCTTTGCTACCTGCACCAAGCAGTCCAACAGGAACAGCCTCGACAGCTACCAAGTGTCACTGTTATGTTATTGTTTGGCAGTGGTTAAACAAAAGGGATGCATCCTATTAGCATGCATTTATACATTTATTTAAATCGTTCATATGTTGAGCCAGAGCATAATGGAAACCGATAAGTGGCAGGAGATCAATGAATGACCAAATATTTTGAGCCAGCCTAATTGACTTGACTTCATGAGAATGGCGGTCAAGCTTCTCCTCCTTCTCCAAAAAAGAAAGCAAATAAGCATATTAGCATATTTTCCCAAATTTCAAATGATTCTTTTGAGACCCAGTAAACAGACCCAAGTGTGTAAAATCTATTTTAACTGACACAAAGTGAGGTCCAGTGGAAAGCAATTTACTTTCTTTAGGACATCTGAGAAAGATCACATTTATTTAAGATCTATCAGTGTGGGAAAAAAGGATCAACAGTTTTGCACATTTTTCATTTGACAAAATTGCTGTTATTTTAACAGGTTCAATCTGATATAGTTGGGGGGGTGTTGTTTGTTTGTTTGTTTTTTTAAGAATACTCATCATACTCTTTTTTGGCAACTAAGGACTCTTCTTAATGAGCTCTACTGTGCCACTGAAGAAGCATCGATAGTCAATGGCTCTAAAGCTTCTCCCAAGCATCAATTTTCAATGATGATTTTCTCAGTTCAAGAGAAGCCCTCATATCAGCCTATATAATAAAGTGGCCCTCAAAAGCAACAGGAGATGAGAGTCTTCTTAAATCCATATATAGAAGAAGAGAAGAGCGTAATGGTTATCATGATGATGTTGAAGATTAATAAGTTCCCCAGGAACATACAAAGTTTGCATGAAATTGATTTAACACTGGGGTCAAAAGACCAAGTAGGTGTGGGGTGGATGGGCAGGTGGGCGGGTTAGTTGAGCTGATGGTAGGCAGGCCTGTGTAGTGGAGGTGTTGTGTGTGTGCTAATGGTTTTCTATGAAGGGGGGCGGCTGGTGTGAGGGCTCTTCATTGTACTTCCATCCGTTTAATGACTCCACAGCATGATTACTCAGGTTAGTCCACACAGTTACGTAAACTGCCACTTTGTGGTTTGCATGCTAAGTGGGCTTTGCTGCTGTCAAGTCCAGTTGGTGACATAAGGTAGGTAATTGAATAGCTGGCTTTACACTGAAGCAGAGTACGTGACTTTTTACTATAATCAGCCATTTTGAGTAAATTTGCGATTTCCCCGCTGTTTGACAAATAAAAGAATTTGAATTTGAATGAATTGCTTCTATGAAATGATCCATTGTTGGAATGACATGACAAATAAGTAGATGTATCCGGACAGGCAGGCAGGCAGGCAAGCAAGCCAGCATGAGATTATAGATGCATCAGGATTGTATCGTGCATTTCAATTATTATGGCAAGAGATTTTTCAGATAATCTGAGAGATTTCTTTTGGCTATCCGTAATCTATATGGGTGTTTGATTTGGTAATAGAACTATGCTAATGTAGTATACAACATCAAATATTCACTGTTTCTATAACATTCTTCATAAAATCTATCTGGAACAAAGACTTGTGTGATCGAACAGGGACTTTCGCGGTCCCTTAATTTTTTAAAGTAAATGTTTTTTGTTGGGACACTCCATCTTGACTTGTATGTTAAATTCAGCACCTCCAACACAGATTTAAGTTATTATTAAGTTATTATTTGAAAACTATCATTTTCTTGTGATCTATTCTGTTTGATAAATGCCCATCTCTGCAACTCTTACCCCGTCTTTAGTTCCATTTATCCTGCAATTGTTTGTACAACCTCCAGTCCGGACGTTGATCTGATGTTGAGATTTTTTTTTTTATTATTATTTTATTCTTTTTTTTAAGCAAAGGCTACCATTAGAGCAGTGTTTTATCAAGACAGGAAATATAGGTGTAACCTCAAGATTTGTCTTTCAATAACTGTAGAACATCACACGATGTGAGAGGATTCGAACAAACTTGGCTACTACAATATAGCTTAATGTAGTCAAAGGTCATATGCCCCCCATGTAAATTTAACACGACTGTGAGAGAGTGGAATACAGAAGACCACTTTGCTTGTCACCCTCTGCCGCTTTCCAAGGGTTGACAGGCTGAGCTCCAAGGAAGCTCCAGTATTCTCCACTCACTTTAATTAAAGACTTCTACTGGGTAAGAGTTAGCAATTAGAGTGTCTCCTCAACTACTGTATGTCCCCAGGGAAGTGCCAAGAGGTACCTTCACTCACCCATTAATGTTTAAACTAGCCCGATTGAGTTGAATTATTCAGTGAATCACTCGTCCTCTATGGGTAAGTACCTCCTTCTTGGTTTGGTCCTCAGGTCTGATTCAGTGTAACTGTACTGAAAGGGCAGCTGTGATTTTATGTGGTTGATGTCACTGAGGGACTGAAAAGTGTTTAGGCATGACAGTTAAGACAAGGTCCAAGTTACTAATTATTTCCGCAGATGAACATCCAGGGAACGGACAAATGGTGAAATCTTACAAGTACCTAGGTGTTTACCTGAACAGTAAACTGGACTGGACAAACAACACTGCAGCACTTTATAAGAAGGGCCAGAGCAGACTCGACCTGCTCAGGAGACTGAGGTCTTTTGGAGTGCAGGGGACACTCGTGAAGACCTTCTCTGACACTGTGGTGGCATCAGTCATCTTCTATGGGGTGTTCAGCCGGGGCAGCAGTTTCTCGGTGATGGACAGGAAGAGACTGGACAAACTTATTAAGGCCAGCTCTGTCCTGGGATGCCCCCTTGACCCAGTGGAGGTGGTGGGAGAGAGGAGAATGATGGCCATGCTGTCTTCTCTGATGTACAACGACTCCCGCCGCAAGAAGGACGCCCTGCTTGCACTGGAGAGCTCGTTCAGCGACAGACTCTTTCATCCCAAGTGTGTGAAGGAGCAAAATCGCAGGTCCTTCCTCCCTGCAGCTGTGAGGCTATATAACCAGCACTGCTGGGCAATCTGCGCCTTAACGTCAAACACTGTCTCATGAACACTACCAATCATACATCAATTTTGATTATGTGCAATATACACTTTTTTATCCATTTATTATGTTCAATAACAATTTCATCTCTGGTATATTCATCTTTACCAACATTTCTTTTGTTATTATTTTAATTTTTATTATATATTTTATCGATTATAGTTGTTGTTTTTAGTAACTATTATATATTGTACATATTCTTCTTTTTAATCTGCTCTTCTATTCACTGTCCACTTGCTGCTGGCACAATGAATTGCCTTCCATTCTCTGATCTACAGTAATACATATCTGTCCTGGCACGCTTGAACAAGACAAGTCATCATTCAGTCCCTTAATAAGTGATACATTTGTCCTTATCCTCAATCCTCGTAAATGTTATGCAAAAGACTTAAGTGTCCATTGTTTTATTCATACATGGTCAGTTCATAACAGACATAATCTCAAGGCACTTGGCCAGATTAAGGCTGAAACCTTATAATAAACTAGAGAAACCACACAGTTGGGAAGGAAACTTTAAAAACACTGTTCAGAAAGGTTTACAAAGGCATTGAGATAAATCCCAAAAGCGATTAAAACTGCATTTAAAAGACATCAGCATGGTGCTTTACAAAGGCTTGGAATATGTTTTGAGCTGACAATTTTAGCAGGTAGTAGGAAGTTCAACAGTGGATTCTGGGTAAACCTGTTCCAGTTAACTTAATTTCATTTCAGCCAGTTCAAAATGACTATGTATTTATTCCCACATATTATAAATCTCTCCTTTGACCCACAGGAGCTCATGTGAAAATTCTAAGACCCATGCTACCCAAGCTGTGACCATTTTGGGCCAAATAAATTATTTAAAATTTGTCCTCTATTCTTTCCTCCCGAGAAAGGATGTTTCTGATCTTTGCAATATCGTGTAGGTGAAAGAAGTCTGTCCTACAGACCTGTTTTATATGATGGACAGTGGACAAGTCCTGTTTGAAAACGATTCCAAGATTCCTAACGGTGAAACTGGAGGCCAAACTAATGCCATCCAGAGTGGCTACAAGATCAGATAATTCTTCTCTAAGGTGCTTAGGGCCAAGTATAATGACTTCGGCTTCGTCTTCATATGTCAGCCTTTGTAATGCAGTATTATTGTCAATAGTTTCAAAAGAGGCACTGAGATCTAACAGCCCATTCTGCGGTCTGAAGTCATTGGAATGTGTTTGGTAAGTTTTAGTAGTGCTGTGATTACACTAAAACCAGACTGAAAGTCTTCAAAACAAGCCATCCCTGTGTAATGTGCACATAATTGGCCTTTTTGAGAATTTTGGAAATGAAGGGAGGTTAGATATGGGTCTATATTTAAAACATCTGGATCATGATTAGGTCTTTTGAGAAGAGGTTTAATAACAGTAATCCTGAAAGGCTGTGGTACATAACCGAGAGATAAACTCACAGTGATCAGATCCAGAATGTACGTGTTAATTAAGCATTGGGTCTAAAAGACAAGTGGATGGTTTATATAATGAGAATATAGAAACTAGCAGGAGAGATTTAAAGGTGAAAAAGTGTTGCAGTTGATTGAGAAGCTACCGATTATTACAGTTTATTAGTAAAAAGCCAATAAAACCATCTCTGCTAAGAGCTAAAGGAATCAGTGGTTCCACTGAGCTCGCTCTGTCAGCCTGACTACAGTACTGAAGAGAAACCTGGGATTGGTCATGCTTTCAGCTATCGACGTTGAATAGTAGGAACTGGCAATTCGAACTGCTTTTTTATGTTTCTAAAGTTTCTTTTCAGGCTAAGCAGAATTCATCTGCATAAATGGACAGCCACTTCCTTTCCAATTTGCTGTAAGGCACAAATTTGAGGGCTACACCAAGATGCAAGCCTCCTCTGTTTCATTAGTTTCTTTTTCAGAGGAGCAACAGAATCAAGATTTGAACACAGTGAGGCCATTGTGCTATTCACAAGGTCATCCGTCCGTGCGGGGAGTCCTTTATTGACTTTAGACATGGTAGTTTAGCAAATGATTTCTGAATATTCTCCTTAAATTTGGCCACAACATTTTCAGATAAATCAGATAAATTCTGTTATAGCTGAATCTATTCCCAGATGTTGTGCAGCCATTTATTGGCTGTTATTGAGTGTTATTGTTCATGTTATTGAGTAGTGTTTGGAGAGAGGACGGTTTTTGGGGAAATATTATTAATTGGTCAATGTTACCACCAGATCAAGGGCGTGACTGAAACAGTGAGTAGGTTCATTCACACACTGGGAAAAGACGGCAATGACTTAAATGCAGAACTAAGGCTACCGCTAACATCTACATGATTATTGAAATCGCCCACTGTAATGATTTTCTCTGCACTAAGTACTAATCCTGATAGGAACTCAGAGAACTGATAGAAACTCTGAGTAAGGACCAGGTGGACGATATATACTGCCGCTAGCAGAACAGATTTTTTAAATTTCCAGTTTGAATGGGTGAGACTGAGGGTAAGGCTTTGGATGATACTGAGCGAATATTCAGTACTCCACATTTAATTTGTAATATTTAGATTGTAATTGGTAGTACTTTTAATTTCAATTAAATTCTAGTTTTTAGCTCCTCTTCTTTTTACTTTTTTACATTTACATTTAGCCGGTAGGTGGACAGACAGTTTCTATAGACGTTGGTTCTATTATATTCTGGGCAGACAACTGCTCTGACTGAGCCGCAGAGTGTTAAACTGCATGTTGACTAGAAGAGGCCCTTGAATAACCCCTTGAGGAGCTCCTCAAAGTCAAACTAATTCAGTAATCAGTATAAAGCACCAGACAGCCCCACCAACGCGTCAGTACTAACTCCTATTGAGCGCTAACTGGGAATCAATAACACCAAATTTGGCATTTTTGTGTCATTTTGGTGACCATCTCAGTGAAGTGGTGGGGATGAAATCCAGACTGATAAGCTTTAAATAATTTGTTTTACAGCAAGTAAATTACAGTAAAGCTGTATTTTCAATCATATTTCCTTATTTAAGATATTTGACATGGGCCTGCAGTTATTTATCACTGAGGCATCCAGATAAGGTGCTTTTCAGAAGTTGAATTACTTCTGCTTCCAAGGCCACTGCAAAAGGCCCTGACTTGGTGCTTTTAACTGAGAGTTGTTTTCTGTTGTAGGTGGAGGATCAGGAAAGAAAAGAAGTGAGGAAGTGCCTTGTGAGTCCCCCAGCTATCTCAGCTTATAGTAAGCACTAACTATGACATTTATCAGAGAAGCTTAACCCAGAATATGCTGCCTCCTATTCTACTCTTGGAAACTCTAATGAGCCTGAATTTGGAGAGCATAATCTTCTACAATATGAGGTCTCTGGGATATGATGGAGCTTGGTCACTAAGGCCTTTGCTATTTTTAAATTCCTCTCTGAGCAGCCGCACCCAACAGGACAATAAAGAGCTAAGCTGTATTCTTCAAAGTTTTAGTTTCCTTTTTTTATTTCCTAATTCACTCCTCACTTGTTGGTAAAAATGCATTTCATGACCCAGTAAGAGCTTATGTAACATCAGCATTTCAGAAGAGGTATAATTGTGCCTGAGGTTCAGTTTGTCCAAACACAACACAAAGTACAGTACGTGTCATACTGATCCTAATCCATTATTCACCACATTTCCGTCTCTCACAGAAGCAATCAGAGCAGCCTTTTTTTGATCTGTTTTGAGAAGAAATTCCTTCAAGTCAACTGGCTTGGCTGCATATTCTTACTATAACTGTAGCTATTTGTAGAACATATCAATTTTTTAACAAATCTGTTGCAGTGTGCAAGTAAAGCCTGGGTTATCTATATTGAACCAAATTCTGGCATTGCTTCTGGCATCCTACACAATCTCATTGTGAAAACAGCAGTTGCCTTGGTAACAAGCACACCACAATAAGGGCATCTTAGGAGACAAACAAATCGTGCTGTGCCGTGGAGGCAGGGGCCGTGAGATAGATTTACGTAATCAAGGACATTTACTGTACAGCCGCTCTTACCGTGATCTTGAACATCTCTGCTTCAACTCTCATGAACGTTGTTCTGTTTTATGGATGCATATTCTAACACAGCTATCATAGACAATTCATTCTGACTGAACCCAGGCAGACTTCACTGCAATTGAAGAAAATAAACAGAAACGAGACTAGTGGGAGACTACCACATGTAGTCACCAAGTTTCCCAAACGCTGTTACTGCACATCAGTATTTTCCACAAGCATGCATGCCTGAGGCAATCTTTATGGGGTAATTGGATGAGTTTGTTCACTTAAGTTAACAGATGTTTCTTTGAAGTCACAGCTGTTAGCTTTATCTGCTAACTGAGGACTCTAGAAGAAATCTCAAAGCGTTTGCCCCAGTAGAAAAATTACACATTCATCCATGAGCTTTAATGTGTTTTGCTTCAATGGGCTGTGACAAATAAAGAAACTGTTGTTGTGATTTGCGTTTGTCACAGCCTGCAGTGCTGTGCGCTTGGCTTTGCTGCCATATTTTACATACCAGTAGCTGGAATTGTCATGATGGCTTTGGGTGTGTTGTGATATGGCAGCGCATGAAGCTTCTCTGGCATCTACTTGCTCACATCTTATATATCAACAGTGTCGCACCTCACATTTAATGAGATGTATGGGAGGTCTTCAATATTTTCAAAAGGTGACCATCACACACTCACACATCACACCCACCTCGCTGCCACCGCCCCTCCACCTCTGTACAGGAAACAGGGTTTGGTCTGCAGCCACTCCCTCCATGAGACACGAACAGTTCTAGTTTTCTACATTTTATGTAAGTTCAATACTAAATGCCGAGAGCATCAATTTAACACTTCTGTTTGTCTGCCAAAACTACCAGGCAAATGTTGTGTAACAGCGGTGTTAAGTGACTATCCATCAGTATTTAATGTTCCAGTGATAAAAAAAATTACTCAGATATTTCACTCTTTTACCTTGTGTCATCATAAGTAGTCAGTGTGATTTCTAATGTTTCCATTGGATTTTCCTCTGACCATTCTTGAGCGTACCTGCTGCTAATATGTAGGCTTCAAAACCTGCATCTTTTTCACACAAATTCACAAATATGAATGAATATTAAAATTTCCATTACATACAATTACATCCAAACGAAATTAGCTTGTTCATTTAAGAATGTTTAATGAATTCCACAGTCAAATGTCCTGCACAGAGAGCAGCTGCACACTCACCATGAATGGGGTGGAGGCTGCCTGTTTGTGGCAACAGATGGGTCAAAATTGTATGGACGTGTGTAGATCGTGTGTCTAGCTGTTTCATACTCAACCTCAGTAACATAAAACAAACAAACAAAATGTATGGCTGTATATAAGGTGATCCAAATAAAGGTTGAGTGTTTTGATTGTTTTAGGAAATAACCAGGTGCCAGAAAATAACCATAAAATATGGCTAATGCTAGGGAAAGATAGCTACGAGGAATCCTCCGGAGGTATTTGTTCTCCAAAATGCACAGATAAAAGTCCATAAATCAGTCCATAAACTGATTTTTCTCTGCCACATATAGGTGTCAGAAACTCATCAAAGCTGGAGAGAAACCCCAGACTCTTGTTGGCAAAACCAACAAGTGGCAGTGGCAGCCTGATCTGGGAAAGCAGCTGACATTCCCACAGCACACTGAGACAACTTCACTCCATCCAGACCTGATCATGACCTCAGGGGCTTCAAAGGGCCTTGGGAAGGGTGCGTTCAGAAAACCAAGAGGAAACGTGTTGAGGGGGCAGAGCCTGGAAAACATTCTAAGCCCATAGAAGTTGGCTGTAGAAGATTCTCTCTGCAAGGCGTCACAGGAGCAGGCAAGAGGAGGGCCGTTCAATCTGCCAGTGACGCCACAGAAAAAGCCACTAGGTGGCTTAGGTTGAAGAGGACTGATCCGTGGGTAGCTGCTGAGACGCAAGTTGCAGCGTCCAAGCGCAACTTCGAGATGTTTCTTGAATACTAGATATCACACTTCAATGCATTTCACAGTACCAAGACATATGATTTATGGTCTCAGCCTCAGCCCCTGAAGACATGGCTTAAATGTTTTTATGAAAGTGACTGCATGTAAAACACTCTGTATCCTAATAAAATCATGTTCTGGTGCTACATGAAGGTACTGTGCCATTCCCAGGCCACTGGGTACTGTTTTCTTTGCACAGTTTGGTTTGATCACAATGGAGATATATTGGAAGCCCATTGGAGTGGCTGCCAGATAAATTAATAAAATTTAAAGCAAGTGGCAGGTGGAAGAACACTTTTGATGGTGATTTTGTATCACAATGGAAAGAGGGAGAGCTGGCTGTTTCAAGAGGACAGTGAGTCAGTTTGGTTCTAGAGAAAAAATGTCAACAAACATTAGATGACCGTGATCTATTCAAACCAAAATTAATAATGCAGAGGCCTCTGCTCTCTAAACACACACAAGAACCAGATTTTGAATTTCAGGTGCTCGGCTGTGTGGCCCAGTCTGTGATCACAACCTGAAGGACAACATGCAATTAGCTCTCACAGGATTAAAATCACATGGTTGCAGTGACACTTTCTTTTGCAAATTCAAACTGGCCCATGTCCATCAAGATCAGCCAATCACACACATCTCAAGTGGAGATATGGGCAGGTCCTTCTCATTCTGCTGCCTCTCAGCTAGGCTAACATTAGTGACTGTTACTGCATCGTAGTCTTTTTCTTCTGTTATGACTATTTTTTTCCCTCTCTGTGCACTTGGAAAATGCCAGCAAGATGATTTTTTAAGAAGTGTGAGGTGATTGTTTTATCAAATTGCAGTTGCTCGAGATCTTTTTTTCTTTTTGCTGCTTTACTGATTACATGCATCAGTTCAGTGAAGAAAAGGCAGAAGATTACTGCACAGAGGGAACTCAGAATGTCAATGCGAGACATGATCAGACTGTTTTATCCTTCAGTGGTTACATAAAGATGGATTTTATTGCAGGGCTACAGTGCATAAAGCTCTCATTAAAAAGATTAATTCACATTTGAGAGTTCAGTGGGGAAAGAATAATAATTTATTGAGATTGAACTGTTGAGATTAATGGTCATTCTTCCAAGATAAATTCTGAGGGAAAAGCATCTGTGATGTCTTCTGTGATGCTGCTGACTAAATCTATATTATCTGCTGTCCTTGAGCCTGTTTCTGTATAAATATGTTCCTATAGTAACAGTGTCTGTTTCTGCTCTTTCTGCTGGGGTCTCCTTGAATGTAACTCAACAAAGCCATTAATAAAGCCACATTCCCCATTTATAAAAATATGACAAAATCTTAATATCTGCCTCAACAGAAAATATATCAGGGAGTCTGTTGGCAGTTTTCTTTGTACTTTGCGATTACTGCCTGCGATAAAGCCAGAGTTTAATTGGCTGATGTGGAGAACAAGAACATTTTGTGAACACACATGGAGCAGGTTGAGTTAAAATATACAAATGAGGCAGAGAAGACCTCTGTTGTTCTGGTTTGTTTATTACCTTGGCACACAGTTCTGGATGAAAGACACGTGGATCCTTCCGTGGTACTGAATGGACTTGCAACATGCTGCTGCTGAAAATGAAATATTTGTTGGTCACGTTAATGCATTTTGTGAAAACAGTGGGAAAAAAGGGATTACTGGAAAAAGGGCAGGAATTCCATGAATGTTAATTTGGATTTGTTCTTTCAGTGAATTTTTTGTTTGTTTTCTTTATCAATGCCACACCAGCTGCTCATTGTGGAGTTTTTTTTTTTCCTGTAATTCATTCATTAGTCCCACTGCAAGCTGTTTTTGTGGGCTCATTACTTTGCTTTCTTAAGGTGATTTCTTCTGAGGTTCTAAACACTCAAACATTCACCTGAACTGCTCTCATTTACAGTAAATGACAGTGTTTATACCACAGTGTCCACTGTATTAAGACTTTGAGGAGTTAGGACTCACCCAAGCAGTAAGTGTGAAAGTTTAGTCAATAAAATATTCATCATACACAGTTGATTGAGAAAAATTTTGCAATTAAAAAATGGGAAACAGCGGTGAAGGTGACAGATGGGGTTTGGAAATATAATTTTAAACCTTGGCCTACATGGCTTTCAATCTTTCATATTATTTCCTGTTGGACTGGAAGTGTGGGATTTTAAACAGAACACAAAAACTTTGGCTGTCCTATAAACTCTGATATCAAATCTCAGACAGTCCCATAATTTAAAAAATGACAGAGAGTTAAAGACAAATAGCAACTGAAGTATGAAATTACTGATGAGATTATAAATAATATTTTTATTTTGAGATGATTATTTAATTTAATATCTGGAGGTTGTTCCCAGGTCCATCATTGAACAATATAACAATAAGTAAAAACGAAAAAACAGCAACAGTAAAGCATGGTGGAGACTCTGTGTGTTGTGGTGCTGCTTTGCTGATTCGCTACTGTATGCATTGAATATATCCCAGGGATGATGTTCAGAGGAATACCAAGGCATTCAAGAGTGAAATGTGTTAACCATTGTTGAAGGTTGAAGGTGAACGGCTTGGGTCTTTCAGTAGGAAAATGGTCCAAAGCTCATACAAGCAGCAAAAACAATTTGGTGAAAAGGAAAAGATGGACTGTTTTAAATTGGTCAGCAATGAGTCCTGACCTACATCCCACTGAAAACCTGTAGAGAGTTGAAATTTGCCATTGCATAAAGGAAATTTCAAAAATCCACAACTCAGCAAGAGAGGAGTAGCAGAAACTAGCTGTCTCTGTTTAGAAGCTGTGGGGATTCTCTATTATGCAACTGTTGCAGTATCTTTTTTTGTTCTTAGACCATTTTATTTGAATATTCTGGAAAGCAAAAAGTTCTGAAGATTCTGAAGATATTCTAAATTATGTTTTTGAGATTCAGTGTTGGCAGCAATTTTGACCAGGATAATTTGGTGTGCCATGTAAAACTGTTCAATATGTTTATACTGTTTTTAAATATGTTATGCACCACAAATACTTCAAACTTCGGCCGTTCTTGCCACAATGTATGATTTGCAGTAATAATGTATCTAAATAATTAATGAAGTTCAGCTTCCTTCAGTTTAGAATCTGATTTATTATTGAAAATCTAATTATGCAAGTCAAACTGCTGTTTTCCTACTACAATACCTGACAGTGCATCAAACATGCATAGCATGGATGAGATTGTTTACAATTTCAGTTCAGACAGCCTCTTTGTAACGTCAGTGCTTTATACTTGATGTTTGTTTTTGATTTAAGTACTTGACAGGAGTGTATCATTTCATAGCAAAAATGTTGTACACAGTCAAGTAACAGGAAGTGTAACAGCCAAACCAAACCTTAGCTGTGCTCTTATGATGGCCCAAAAGGTATCCTAGTATCATTTAATGAAGTTGTTTCTATTCATAAAACTCAAAGTAACATTACCTTTAATATATTTCCAGCAGATCCCAGGAAAACATGGCTCTTACCTACAAAAAATAATGAGTGGCTCCTCACTGTGTCTCTTCGACAGTTAGTACTGAACTAGCACACTGTGAAAATATCGGAGGCCTTCACAGCGATCTGAACCTGGGAACAAAGTCGAAAGGTCACACCCAATCAAAACAGAAAACCAAAATAATGAGTTCAAATTGCTAAAATGCCCCCATTGAGTTTGAGGGAGATTACAGTCTGGGTGATTTCTCTCTAGGAATAATCAGACAGTAAACACTGTTGCAGTATATTGTATGACCCAATGCTACAGTAATATAAAAATATTGGGTAGTGCAGTTTAGACACAATCTAACTTGTCAATGAAAAGAGCACATTTGGATGCACAGAAAGACGGAGAATAAATATTGCGTGTTCATATTCAACATCTACAGCCTGATACCTTTTGAAGGCAATACTTCGTAGAACAGTTCTTCCTCACTTGAAAAATTTATGTTTCCCAAGTCTTTGATTTTCAGGTGCCAGAAGCAGATTCCCAAGACTGCAGCGCTTGTATCTCCAGAGAAGAACCAGAACAAAAAAAACAGCAGCATATGGACGAACACTTTGAATTGTATGTTTGTGTTCTCATGCATTTCTGCTGCAACACCCCAGACCTGATAAGCCTCTGTAAAAGAGAAGCAATATTGCACGCCTCCTCTTTCCACCAAGGAATTTGAAGTGTAGTAACACTAAAGCACCTCAGTGATAGCTCCAAGAAGACAAAATGAATCAAGTTGGTGGGGACAGTCAACCTTGAGTCAGTTTAAAGTTGTTGCAAACTGGAGTTAGAGAATTTGTGGTATTATAGTTAAACTCCTTGTTTTCTTGTTAATTTTCAGATCAAGGTTGTGCAAGAGAGCAAGCAGGCAAATGAATATCAACTCTCAGTGCTCTGTAAGAAGCATATCATCAGCCAGATTTTAACAATTTTGGCAGATGCAGAGTTGGAAATCTGGAAAGAGCAGAATATTATAGCAATTTATTGCAGGACTGATGTATTTGACCGCAATGATTTTAGCTAGGTGGCTAGGCGATAAACTTGTAAACTTGTAAAGTCCCATCTCGGCATTATTCCTTTCTTTGTAATAGTTGTGCAGGCAATGAGAAAATGTATTAATGAAAAAGGAGCCACTGCAGAAGGGAAATATTACCAGACTGTTTCATCATTTTCACATCCTGTAGCTATTCAGAAAGCATGGCCTGTGTTGGAGTTACTGCTGCTAAAGCTGTAGTAGCTTAATCTCATTATTTAATTTAAACTGTTCAAGGTATCCCGAGGATTCCTTCAGAGAAACATACATTTATTTGTTAAGAGAAGTAGAACTGACAGGGAGTGCCGGCTACATGAAAGCCTGTTTATCTAAGACAAGACAAGATAAGAATGGATCAATTCATTGTTTAAAGCAGCATAATATTTCATCTTTTATTAAATTAACATTTTAGATGTGAATAGCTACACTGCTAGTAGGCAAAAAAATTAACTTTAAAATTAAATAAAAGCTTCCAGCCTTCGAATACATTTTAGTCACTTCATTGCTGAGGAAGAAAAATGTTATTTTTAAGAAGGCAGAACTTTTTTCTCTTACTGATCATGAGTCATGGATCAAAGACACACATTTCGACAAATCCTCCACAATGACCATACAATTACCAACAGTATGATAAAATAACACATTGGATTTGTTTAAATCACAAAAAATGAAAGGGAACAAGATGAAACCTATATTAGGAGGACTGATGGAGGATTTTTAGGTCACTGTTGTTGCAGAGCGCCCAGTTGCTCGTGGCCTTGATGATTGACAGAAGGATTTTCAGTGGGAAATAAAAGGTGAGACAGTGCAAAGCAAGGTGTCTGTGGAGCTGGAACACTAAGTCCAACGGAGACAGCAGAGGCAACACTGCCAACACAGCACCCGAGGGAAAATGCAGCTGGAGTGTCTGTCTGTCCTGCTGTGCAGTTAAATAGGTGATATTAATGTGAAGCCATCTGGTGTCATCTGTAGCTTCAAGCTGATTATCTACATGCTGACTCTGTTTTCTCGATGTTCCCGTGGGGCCCATAGTGTCCCTCACTCAGAGTGCGTGCTACATGAACTGACCCTATCTCTAGAACAATGGTCTGCTCGACCCAGAGCTGGTAAACTGTACTGTAGAAGGGTTAGCCGTAGCTCTTTGATTCTTTAGAGCTGACAACATCTGATGCTTTCCATTGATGTTTTCTGGAAGATTTTTTTTTTTTTTTTTTTTTTTTTTCGGTTGTCAACTTTTATGGCTGCTTGGCCTGAATATGAGAACATCATGTTATTCCCATTTTGGCCAAGAATCTCAACCCCAGTCTCGATCGATCTGCCTCGACCGGTTGGGTTGACAGTGGGAGAGAGAAAGAGAGAGAGAGTGTGAGACACGCATTGGAGGGGGGGGGTGTAGGCAGGAACATGATGCTGCATGAAGTTCATGGAGATCAGCTGTAGTACAGAATTCATGAAATATGGGACCAGCAGGTGTTGCAGGAACATGGGATGGAGATGAGTCACCACCTGCAGGATGAGGACAGGGAGAGAGAGGAGAGGAACTGGGAGAGACAGAGACATATGATGGAGCTTGGCCATTAAGAGCTTTATACGTTAAAAGAAGGATTTTGAATTCTACTCTATATTTTACTGGCAGCCAATAAAGAGCAGCTAACATGGGAGAGATGTGATCTCTTTTCCTAGTTCCTGTTAATATTCGTGCAGCACTGAATCAACTTAAGGCCTTTTAGAGGTTTGTTTGGATCCAGATAGTAATGAGTTACATGTAATAAGGTAATGGTCAGTCAGGAGAGAGTTTTGGGGAAGAATTGTTAGCTTGTCAATTTCAATGCCATATGTTAGAACAAGATCAAGGATATGATTGTAGAAGTGAGTGGGTTCGTTCACATGCTGGGAAAGGGCAAAGAAGATTTTGGAATAAATTCGGCCATATTCCTCGAAATGAGAGCGGCCCCGTCCACGGTGGGATGGACACCATCTCTCCTAATTAGACCAGGTCTCCCCCAGAAAGACTTCCAGTTATCTATGTAGCCCACGTTGTTTTCAGGACAGCAGCTCGACAGCCAGCGGTTAAATGACGTCATGCGGCTGTACACGTCATCACTGGTCCGATTGGGGAGGAGGCCGGAGAAAACTACAGTGTCCGACATCGTTTTAGCAAAAGTACACACCGATTCCACATTCATTTTTGTGACTTCCGACTGGCGAAGTCGGGTGTCGCTACTGCCGACATGAATAACAATATTAGCATATTTCCGTTTACCCTTAGCCAGCAGTTTCAGATAAGACTGGATGTCGCCTGCTCTGGCCCCCGGGATACACTTCACTATGGCCGCCGGTGTCGCTAACTTCACGTTCCTCAGAATAGAATCACCTTCACTAGAGTCGGCTTTTCAGCGGGTGTGTCGCTGAGAGGGGAGAACCTGTTGGAAACGTGAACTGGTCGGTGGTGAACCGGGGGCTGCTGCCTACGACTATGCCTCTTGTCTCGGACAGTCACCCAGCCGCCCTGACTAGATCCCGGCTGCTCGGGTGCCACTGGGGGGGAGGAAACTATCTCAGCTGCCGTATGAGCTCGTCTAGGTTGGCCCGCACCGGCTACAGGGGGGGGGGCTAGCTACACTAGCATAGGTTGGGCTAGCTAAAGTGCGGAGCCGGGATTCTAACTCATTAATCTTCGCCTCCATTTCTACCATCATCCTACATCTATGACAAGAGGTGCTATCATAAAAGGAGGCAGAAGAATAACTACACGAACAGAAGGAGGAACAGAGAGAGGAGACAGAGAGCTAGAGGACATTGCTAATCGGGTAGTCTGACTAGCGGAGGAGCAGAACCGGTTATAATCTTTGGAGAAAGGGGAGATATTGACTTTTAGACCTAGTGTTGTTGTGAAAATAATTTGCTGTCGTTTGTTTTGTAGGTAATGCATTTCAATTGCAATACGAAATCACTGGCACAAACTACATCGTTACATGGACAGTCCCTGTAGACACTTGTGGACAGCTATTGTAATCAAGTAGCGAGACAAAAATGTGGAGGCTGGACTCTGTTTGGAAAAAGCCAAAGCTATTTTTAAAGTACGCTGAATTATACTTATTTAGCTGCTAGGGGTTTGTTTTGCTGTCCTCCCCCAATGTCTTTGCTACGGTGTAATTATTATGCAAATTTGCATTGCAGGGATTGAGGAGCTTCAGGTTTTCATTAGTTTTGGAGATGAGTGCTAATTTTTAAAGGGGTGGAAGGCCTGGTACTAATCTTGTATATAGATGGATTACAAGTGTCTTTTTTCACAAAGACGTGGGCAGACACTGTTGCTTCCAAGGAGAAAAAAAAAAAAAAAGAGCAGCGACAATACACAGCCTGTTGTTTTTAAGCTTGATGATGACACTGGCTTTGTTTTGTAATACAGAGTGCGCCCAAGAGTGAATTTTTTAAAGATAATGTCAGTGTTTGCACATCGCTGCTGCAGTTGTCCAGCTTGGCATCACTACACTTAGTGAGGCAGAAGCAGCATAAACACAACACAGCCCTTTGACAAGTGTTGGTCTTTAACCTAGTGTTCATGCTGCATGTCCATCCATGACTCCCACTGCTGTCTCTCGTCTCTACTGCATTAGCTGGCGCCTTCGCTTGAAAGACAATTTCTTAATTATACTCTCTGCTTTGTGACTTTCTTCTCTCCCAGTGGACCCGTTGGAAAACAGCAAAACTGAACCAGCTCCAGACTAAAGCATTAAAACCAGCCTTATTATGACTAAGTATCTGTTGATTTATACGGCGCTATTCATTGAACAGATATTTTATTTTCTCAGCTATCCCTACAGTCCTTAATTGATCATCAATGAAATTAGCTTTTTTTTTTCCACTTCAGTCTTATTATGTTCATACTGTGTATGAAACTCTCTGAAACTCTGTAGAATTCTGACATTAAGTGTCTTAACTATTGATTTTTTTGACTTTGGGCCATATGAAATATTATAAATGTATAATTAGAGATAATTATCATGATTGCTATTTGCCTGCAGGGGTACTTCAGTCTCCCAGGCATCTGTCATGCATATTCTTTCATTTTTGCATCAGACACTGGAAGAAAGTCCTCACTGGTTTTCCCAGAAACTTCTGTTCCATTTTGAACGTGGGCATTACCACGTGAAAGATGGTAATGCCCCAGGAACAGTGTTTGTACCCTATGGTGCTGCTGAGTGTGTAATATGGCCACTTATTCCTTGGCTGATACACAACTATTCGGAGTAATTATCAGATATAATGAGTCACTAGATGGCTCCCCATATTATTACAGAGACACTGCCATGTTTAACAGTTGGCACAGACACTGTGGGCTGGAGAGCTGTAGCTCAGCGTAAACCTTTAGCAGAGAATGCATGCACATGCACATACACGTACACATATACACACACAAATGAAAATTACTGACCCTCAGCGTTTGCCTGGGGTTGGTCTC
This sequence comes from Echeneis naucrates, assembly GCF_900963305.1. Taxonomy (NCBI): domain Eukaryota; kingdom Metazoa; phylum Chordata; class Actinopteri; order Carangiformes; family Echeneidae; genus Echeneis; species Echeneis naucrates. The sequence goes on along the minus strand of NC_042515.1, from coordinate 20,551,626 downwards.
AGTCATAGCTAATAACAACCATATGGGAGTCAGGTGTATTGATTTTAAATTGAGAAAGTGATGAGCATAATTACACTGCTTATATTCAAGAGAATACTCTGAGACTCATTAGTTTCCTGTCTTTGTGAGAATAACTTGACAATACCAGCCTCGCTTCCATGTCTATAAACTAAGTAAGTAGACATGTAAATGACTACTAACATATAACAGCAGTAACTCCAAAGAGTTAGGTGAACGCACAGACATTTTCTTACCCGCTCAACTCTGCAACCTTCCTGTTTATTGAGCTTCGAGAGTATTGTTCAATTCATTGTTTCAGTCTCCCATCTCACTTCTTAACCACATTGGTTCCTTGTCAACATTTTAAACATAAAATGGAAGTTGCTTTCAAAAATATGTAAAATGCTCAGCATCAAATAGCACACAAACATTCAGCAACCAACTGGTGACAAAGTGGAACACTGAAAAGCTAATGCAACAGATATTTGTCTCGGGAGTGAGATAAAGGAGTGGATTTCAGTTTGCTAATATGTTCAAAACATCAGCTTAAAAGGTGATATTATGTCAGTGCTGTTTTCATCACATGTTTCCGTCGCACCCAGGAGCAAATGCGTGATCCCTTTATTATGTGGCACTTTCAGTCCAAACCCAGATTATCATGAATACACAGAATCTTTTGAGTCTTAACACTTCACTGTCGACAAAAGAAACAAGTGTGAATACTAGTACAAGCACTGAATTTAAGGGTAGAGTCGCTGTTACATTTCACATTCGTATTTAAAATGAAATGAAGGAAAGCAAAAATGCCTAGTTTCGCTGTACAACAGAGAGTACTGTTGAACATGAGACACTTCATTGAAAAACTGCAAAAAATCGAATCATGAACCAAAAACTAAAATCACCATTTCACAAGACAAAACAGGAAACAAAGATAAATAACACAACACATTTAAAGACATTTTGGTGCAGAAATTCTAATTGTTTGACAGAACTGGTAGCATAATGTGGGATAGAGAGGGCCTGTTGTGAATGCCTTACGTAATAGTTACCCAGCACTGCCACTCCACAGATGGTCCAGGAAAGGTAGGCAGTTGTACCAACACATCTATTTCCACATAGCAGCAGTAAGAGCTCTTATCCCTCTCTGCAAGCCCACACTCTGACAGGAGGCTGAGGCACTTGACGAGCAGCAGCGAGGCCAGATACCATGATTAAAAATGGATGGTGAAGCGAGAGAGAATGTCAGCATGATGCTGCCATAACACACACTTATGAAGAAAAAAAAAAAAACAGTCAGATTTCTGTCTGAATGTGCTGTTCATCGGTCGGTTATTGATTATGGTGAGTGAGCAGAGCGTGCTAAGAGACGGGCTGGTCCCAGGAGAAGATGTGCATGATTGATGTTTTCTTTACATGGCTTGTTTCCTGTGCTTGTCAGCTCAGCAGAAAAAAAGCACATACTGTCCTAAAATATTGAACACCTGTAGACCTGCATTTACTATATTGCGACAAAAATAGGAAACGGCTCCTCATTACCAAATTTTTCCATGTGTGAGGTTTGAGGAAAGGACGGGTTTACTTTCTATGCATGAAAATATAACAGGCCGGGGCTGTTTGCGTATGCGGATCACGCACTCGCACAGTTCCTCTGATGAAAGAGAAACATTGAAAATTTACTGCAAGCTTGACTCCAATGAGCATGTTGATATTTATACTACTGCGATGGGCCAAATAACTACGTATGCACTATCACTCAACAGTTGCAGAGCTGTGTTGAGTCTGCATCGATTGGTCTTTATTTTTCTGCCAAAACAAGCGCTTCTGTAGTGGGCTAAAGGTACCCCAAAACTGAAGAAACCCGGCGAACGCGTCACCACAAAATGGCTCAATGAGCCCCACCTTGGAAATGAAGAACGTCCGATGCCTCGCTACGGACGCATAACAAAAATCAGCATTCATATGTGCAACGACCAGACAAACTAAAAAGTCAACTAAGGTTGTGATTTAGATGCAGTGTTCTCCATTTCCACACCTTATAGCCTACTGAAACAAAGGCCTCCTAGAGTTTTACTCCAGATGACTTAAATGGTCTGCCTCCAAATGGTGCTCTGCAGTACCTGGAGGAAGCCACCGAACTGAATGGCCCCAGGCCCTAAAATCAAGCCCACCTTGTTGTAGAGCAACAGCACTAACCATTATGCCGCCGTGCTGTCTTAGCTAATAAGTGTTTCTCTGATTTGAGTAAACAGTTTGATGAAAACAAATTTAAACAATTTTCAGTTTTTAGTTGATGAAAGTACATTCTTATCAATTAAAACTTTTTCATGAGATAGTTTGGTCCCCTGATTCAATTTTGGTTTTGGTTCATTACTCAGCGTTAGCAGAATTAGGCCCTTTATGAGAAGTTATTGTGGTGGTTCTGGACTCATGGCTTTATTCTGAAAAACTGTCACCGGACTCGTTTCCTGTCTGTGCTGTGTGTTGGTGGCTTACCTTTCACCAGAGGCTGCTCCCATCCCCCGCCCATGGCTCTGAGGCTGAGTGCACTCACCTGTTGCCAATCAACATCTCCAGGCCTATAAGACATCTGCCGCCTTCAGCCTCGGTGCCACAGTATTATTGCTTCTACACAGTGGCACACGGCTCTGCCTCGCGTCATTTGAGTATTTTGGAAAGCGAAACCTATTGTGGTGACTTACCTCGATGCTAATCTGCCTGTTCTCTATTTTTTTTTTTTCCCCCCCAGTGTCTCCCTCTGTGCCTCACACCAGCTCCCAGACCAGCGCTCTCTCTCACCTTTTCGCGCCACCCTGGACTCCAGACTACCTTTGTTCCAACACTTTGCGTCGCAATAAAACCTGTTTTACCGTTCCACCAGTCAGCCGCTTTTGGGTTCTTGATCTCCATCTCGTCAGAGTTATTCCTTGTCATTGACCGGTGACACAGGGCCATGCAGGTGAGAAACATTCATTTTCCTATAAGCTGTACCCCATGTTTTATAAGCACGCTACAGGAACCATGGCCTTGGTTGGTCATAAATGCACATCACTAAATGGCTCACCAGGGCTACCTTGAAAATTGATACTTACGTGTATGATGCCCAGATGCACAAAAAGGTTTCTTGGCACCATGCCTCAGTTCATACTTAAACTTCTGACAGTTTTAATCCAAATTATTTCACATTCACTCAGTATCATCTCAAGACCTTGAAGATGAAAAGTTACTTCTAACTTTATAGTTAGTTATACTTTCTGGGTGTGGCCGTGACTCCAGTAACGATGTGTCACCATAACACTGTTACATTTTTGCTAATATCATGTCTCTTCCTGTGATGAAGTTGGCATGCTGACCAGCTACTCTGCATCACCTTTTTTCTATAGCGAGTCACTGTAGCCTCCAGTCTGCCATGTTCAAAAGTAGTGACCTTATTCTCTTGTTCAATGACCGTGAACACCACCTGCTCCCAGCAAGAATATATGTTGAACGGCAAAGAAAACTTAAGGAGAAAGAGGAAAAAAAAAAAAAAGCCAGTTAAATATTTCATGTATGGTGGTCAGCTACATCTATATCAATGTAGCTAATAAAGAAGAGCAGGGTTGGAAAGTTTGGAAATGTTAAAGCAGTCAAATAAAAAAAAATAAATAAACTTTCATGCTGTGCCTACGTTCTGAGTTACCACTCCACATACCACTATACAGTCCATGTCACTGGCTACATTCAGTTACTACCGTTTTCTTCCATGTATTTATGTTCCACAGAAAACATATTCCAACTACTGATATAAATTCTGTCTAATAACCCTAAACTGGCCTAATGGCTTCACTCATGTACCCTGCTCTCACCGATTAGCTGCTATGATAATACGATTTACTTGAGAAAATTGGATCACTATCACATCATCTTTTTACTCCAAGATAAAAATGATACAGAGTGACAAGAAAATTCCATCAAAAAGACATAATAGCTGAAAACTTCTATTACCAGGCCGGACAGTGGTACATATCTGTAAAAAGTCTCTTTTTCGCCTGCTATTGTGTTCCAGCGTTATCACCCTGGACACCCATAGGCACAAATTAGTGACACGGATGTCCAAAAAAGATGGGTTTATCATTAATTTTGCTATTTACTGAAGAAATACAATACAGGGCTCAAGGAATAGAACTTCCACAAAGCCTGCTATAATTGAGCTCTGCCTCCAGCTGCTGGTATCAGACCTTTGTCCCAATGGAGGCTATTCTCTCTGACTCATCCTTGTGTTGATGCCCAAACAAAGTACTTCTTAGCCCTTTAGGTTATATATTTAAAAAAAAAACTGGTGAGATGTTGAATGGCTAACCGTTTAACAGGCACTATTTCTGGATGTTGCTTGGCTTGATACTTGGCTCTTATAGATGCTACCAGCTGGGTGTTTTTAGAGAAATAAGGGAGCAGAGATTTCATGAGAGCAATAATAATGCAGTGTATTTTGAAGACAGCGCTGTTTCCCATCACACGTGCACTTGTAAGCAGAGGACATAATAATCAGTAGCCTCACTGCTAATGAAAAGGATACGTTTTAACATGTTTGGAGAGGATGAACTTTCCTTGACCTTGAGGAGGGATGTAATAAGGTAAACACTTGCAGGCAGACTGCAAATAATTAGAGCTTTAAATGATCTAAGTTCATTTCCATTGAGCCTCTGTTTCACTTTTTTTACTGGCCCCCTTGCCTAGAATGAAAGGGTGTCTATCACTGATAGCTTGAGCTTTGTATTGGTATTGTCTTTCTTAATAATGATAAGCATATCCCCTTTTTTCCATGCAGAGAGAGCAAACAAATGAACTGAAAAGATGAGTGCCTCCAACAAAAGTCAAGGTAGCCTGAATATAGCTGATTGCAGAGCTTCATAAATATCCTCTGCTTTGGGCAAGGTATCATTAATTCAATATTTTTGCAAAGCATATGATGCTATGAGAGAACTTTTCTCAATATTTAGTTGCTCAGGAAGACTTAGTGTAGATATTTGTTCTTGTTTTTTTTTTTTTTCCCTCAGCAGTCCCTTACATTCCGCTCCTTCAACTCTTACAAGGACACAGGATGGCTACTGAACTAGTGTTCACTCAGACACACTCGCTGAAACATTGCTTATTCTGGCCCAGGACAAAGACATATGCTAATACCTTCCCAGCAGTTCATTTGTGATCACAGTTCAGTGCTCTTAAACTTCGCTGAACCCTGCTCTATTATCCTATCTGCTCTATTGTTACTTTGCTTTTGGAAAAAGGCTGAATTATTGAAAACATGGATTCAACAAGGTGCCAGAAACCTGATCACTGATTTTCAGTCCATGCTGGCATGATGATCTTTCGGCTGCTGCAGTTTTTTGTTTTTTTTTTGTTGTTGTTTTTCGAGGGGGGGTGGGTGACATGCTCACCGTTGTAAACATCCTGCTCCACTTTTCCCCAGTCCCAATAGGGGGTTGACACAAATTCTTGTATCTGTCTATGGACATACGAACCACAACCACTACTTTTTCAATGTTCCTCATGGTAATAACGCCTTCCAAGGACAGTTGTAATGCTTCACTGAATATCAGATGAAGTTTCTAGTGGAGAGGAGATTCTAATCGACATCAAATTCAATACGTTTTTTGTTGTGAGCAAAGACTTGGTTTGGAACTGCAGTCTATGTAACTGCAAACCCAGATATTGTAAGTCCATAGTTAGAAAGCTCTGCAGCTTGGGTAAGTCTGACTGTACCTGTCATTGTCAAGTTTGTAATCAGACTGGCTCAGAAAAATGACCTTAAATGATTTCTACTTGTGTGACGTGTTCTGGTCACAAGTCGAACGATGTGTCACTACACAGCATGTCCAGGGTAACATTTACAGTGATTTAGTGCTCTTGTCAATAGGATCAATGTTTTTTAGCTTTGCTAAATTGGTGTCCTCTTGTTAACATTTGAAACATCAATAATAAATGGCCTAAGTAAACAACTCCAAGGTAAACAGCTTGCACAGCATAAAAATTTTCCCTCCATGCAGGTTTAACCAAGTTGGTTAATACATTTGCTGTCGTTGAGCTTGTTTTTGTTTTTGTTTTTTTTTTTGTTTTTTTTTCTTGCAGCTGTCCCACAAGCAGTAAAATCATAATGTAAACCTTCAATAACTCAAATGATGTGAATGCTAACTGTGCCATCAGCAACAAAGTGAAGTTTTCTGGACTTTTCATGATCAAAGAGCGTTTGTTTTTAAATGACAGACAAATAATGTCACAGGAGAGCAGCACCACAGTCTCACCAAGGAAGATAGCAGCAACCAAATGTTAATTTTAACTCAATACGACTGTTCATTCTCCCTTTCAATCACGCTCTACACTTAAGCACAACAAAACATCTATACCAATGTTTAAAATTTTGATCTGTTGGTGACTGGATATTAAACAGCTGGGGATCTCCAAATGTATAGGATGCAAATAAGGTTCATGGCAATGATGCTTAGATTCTTCAATCAAACAAAATTGACAAATGTGAACTTCATGGTGGTGCTAAAAAGATCAAAGTCCTAAGGATGCATGACATGCATAGGAACAATACTTCCTTTTTTGCTAATCCATCCAGTGGCTGCTTCATGGGGCAACTTAAAACTTTTCTGTTCGAGATGAGAAGCCAGAGGGTAACCAGCCATACATTCATCAGTTACTTTGGACACTATGAATATTAATATCAAACTCAATGTTATTTTCTTTGTTTGTTTGTTCCAAAATACTGATTGACCAACATCAGCAGCCCAATAGTATCACCCTAAAGCTGCTGAAAAGGTTGTTATGGAACCAATACAATTAAAGAAAGTTTTGTTATGGGTTCACAGCAGCTGTGATGCTCCCACTCAAACTTATTAGTACTATCATTGCATTGTTACTTGAGTACTCTTTGCCCATGTAACAACGGTGGCAACTTGTTACTGATGGTGTTCTTTGTTTCCTTCTGTAGTTAAGTGTTGTATGTTACTGAACACATTATAATCCCAGCCAGTACACACCTATTAGTTTTTACTATACTCACGGAGGACCCTGGCCCACTTGAGCGCACAGTTCATACTGATTTAATATACCTCGCACCCTTACAGAGTTGTGAATTGATCTAAAGAATAATCTCTTTTGCTCTACTCTTTACAATTTACTGCAATCTAGGGACAACTGAAAAAGCCAGCCACGGCTTTTCAAAGATGAATGGTGACAGGAAATCATTAATCCCTCCTCCATTTTCAATCAGGGCACAGCTGTAAGTTGAAAAGTTAGGAAGAAGCCAAACTTATTCTCAATTATTCCCATTTGTAATGAAAAATAGAGATGAGTTGAAAACTGCTGAGGAGGCCTGGCACATTTCTCCAAAAGTATAATGTACTTAAAATAAATTGATGACCTCAAGGAGGAGATAATTCACTGGAACAATGAATCTAGCCACATTTACTGGTGTTGACATTTTTTATTTATTTTTTTTTGCCAGTGGACATAGTTGTTTTGTTTTTTTTTGTTTTTTTTTTTTTTTTTTTATGCCCTTTTTGTTTTGACAACAGTATGTCTTGACCTCATACCTAACTTCTTGGGTAAAGTAAATCAGGCATGGTGCTATAAAATCAATTGCTTTTACCATCACTCAATTTCAAGAACTGGACCAAGATTATCCTAACAGAGCGCCTCTCCTGTCTGCTGTCAACAAGGACTGGGGAGGAGAAAAAAGTTAGATTCTTTATGTCTATGGAACAAAGAAGAAACCAAAACAACAAACGTGTATATACAATTACTTGGATGTATTAAAGATGCAGGCCACATCTCTCAGGGGAGGCAAGTATCTCCTCTCGATGCAGGACTGACATCAGCCCAACAACAGTTTGCATTCTTCTCTTCTGTTGCAGCTTGTGGGGCTCCGTTCACCAGGGTCAGACATCTCAGAGGTGGAGGCTGCTGATGGATATCTCAGAGCTCCCCTATCGGGTTACTGGGAGCATAACTCCTGCAAGTCTCCTGCGCAGGCACTTTCTAATGGCAAAAAGATAAGGTAAGAGTATAAACAACTATCTTTTAATTGGGATTTGTTGATATGAAGCTGGAAGTTCCCACTGTGCTTCGAGTAACAGCTTAATGTTGCAAGACACATAGAAGTATCTTTTTCCTGCTGAGAAGCTCGCTAAACAAAAATGTTTAGGTGTTGTCTTACACAGTGAAATCTGAATCGTAAAAGTATATTGACAATGTCAATGAAAATGTTTTGTCGCAGTTGTTGCGTGTAATTTATTTACCTTCCCTTGTCTTGACTCTTGCAATAATGCTTTGGCTAATTGCTCCCACACATGTAAAGGACAACGTGTGGCACCTATTTTGGCATATTTGCTTTGACTTTTTTGTTTTTTGCTTTTCTGTTTTAGATTTAGATTTTGAAAATTGTTGTAGGTTTGCAAGTTTCTGAACATTAAGATGCTGTGTGGTTTCTCTGCATAATTTCCCCAGCAGTGTTAATGGTTTTATACAATTTGATATAAAGCACTTTTAGCCAGATTGTATGTATAACCCACCATTAGAAGAGAGCTTATTATCATGATGTTATAATGAGGCTCTATTCAGCATCTAAATGCAATAAACAATAAATTTTGCAGCTGAGAAGGGCAGCCATGCTCTGTTGGTGAGGGATACTTAAACCTCGTTTAGCTGCTAGTATCATTTTTAGTGTGTATAGTATGGTCACAGGAAATCAGCAAAGAGGAGGAAATCAAATGAAAAAAACATAGAAATGAGCTCAGGGCAGGGAAGGTTTGATGAACCAATTATGGTTGAACATACTCCAAATAAATTTCCCCCTCCATATCTGCTGTTAAAGGCTCTACAAAAACATTAAGGCCAAAAGAATGTGCAGTTTAATAATGTTGAATGATTCCTCTCATCCACCAAAGCTCTCACGGATTCACTGCTATTTAGGACTATACACGCCACAGATTTTCACTTCCCCTGGTTCCTTTTTAGATTGTTTACCAACCATTTTGAAGCAGATCATTGCAAATTGTCCGATGATATGTAATTGCCAAAGTATGTCCAAAAATAGCGTTGTCTGACTAGCTCAACTTTAAAATACTACAGTGACTCATTCTGTAGCAGATCCATTATCAAAGATAAGAGGTGACTGTATTTCTAGGGGTCTTGAGAGAAATGCCATAAAATGAATTTATTTGAATGGAAATGCTCATTGTGTCCAAAAGACTGCCTCTTATCATTTCAGCTGCTCACGGCTATACATCTGACTACTATCTTGCTTCAGTGGCTCCATAGGGTTTCTTCGGCAGGACGCCTTTCGTGCCAGATCCCGCTGGGACAGTATCCAAGAGCTCCCACTTTGTCTCTAGCACTTATTTGTGAGGGTCCGCCATTGTTGCATAGCGATGGAAATAATTAGTCTTCCACTTTTAGAAAGGCTCCTTTAGAAGGCCAATCTCACAGATTGCTTTCCCGCTTTCCAAACTTGACAGAGCACTCAAGCACTCATGTTGTCTTTGATGAAACTGCCATATGACACAGAATAGAGGCATAAATCACGCACTCTCTCTGCATTATGATCAGCCAAATCAGATGTCTTATTTTACAGTGTCTGCATTTCTTTTCAAGTCCATCCCAATAGTGGAAGGGATTGCGCAAGGCTTGCAGTAAGGGACCAAATGGTGAGCCCAACTCCCCGGAGCTCTTCATGCCTCAGATGGTCACATAGTGGCTGCAGCAGTCTTCAGATTCTGCACTTTTTTTTCAGCCCGCAGAATACAACAGGGAAGACACAAAGCAGAAAAAAGGGATCCTGGCTGTCTTGATTCTTCATCCTAAGGGCTCCTCCCAGAAAAACGTGGCCTCTCACACAAACACACACTCACACAGCTCACTCACTCTGTCTATATCAAACGCCCCACAACACAGGAATTGACTTTTGTTCTCGGTGAAACAAAAATATAGCACATTTATTTATTTATTTATTCCTCTGGTTTTAGTGTAGGGGGAAGTGTGCTCCTTGTGTGTGACGTGTGTTCATAGCACAGGTAAATGCAACTGTATGTTGGCAAGATATTTGTTGGGTTTATTTGGCAGATTGCTTGTCAGGAAGTAGAACCAATGATAGAATGAGAAGAAGATGAACATATCTGCTTCATCTCTTGTAGTCTTCTTTCCTTTTTTGAATAGTCTTATTTTAGCTTTGGTTTGCAGCAGTTTGGCAAACAACTATGGCAAGCATGATAAAAACACCACATATATAAAACACTGTACATTATCGGAAACATCTTTGGCAGCAGCTTTGTGGGGACACCTTTATCAAACACTGACCTCTAGTGGAAAACTACAACAAAATGAGTGAGTTCGTTGAAACATTTTTGACTTTGTCACAAACATCAATGCAAATGGCAGAATTTACACAACTTCTCATATTTCCCTGCAGTGCATAGCATGAGAGCAAATCTATAAACAAATAAATATTTTAATTTATTACACTATTTCAAAGACTGTGTCAGACAAACAAGGAACAGGATGATGCCATTTGCTTCAGAACCTTCAGTTCAACATTTTGCATCACAGAAGTACGATCCAATATATGCAGCGCAATCACTGAACTGCAAAAGAATTATGTCAATGTGGGAATGTCACATATATCTATATATACACGCACGTGGGCGATGCTACTGTAACAGTACATGCCACTGAATTTCATTGATTTTACTTAATCATAACTCTGCTTCATGTAGCTCTGTACTGAGCCAACACTGTTAGGCATGAACACGGAAGATGTGATTCTACATTTATAGAGTCCACATTCATACCAGCTGGGTGAGGGGGGGGGGGAAAATGCAACATCTGAAAAAGAAATCTGAGCAAACTTTCCATTGTTAGCTGGCTAACTTTACTCCTGAGCCTCAGTCCGGTAGCTTTACTAGCAAACCAATACCATTACCAATAATGTCAAACACAGATGGCGCCAGGAGGAGTATGTCAGACTCCTCCTTCACAGAGTGTTTTCAGCACAACAAGGCACCAGGAACATTCATCCTGCCTGCCCCAGCTGCTGAGCAGGACAGGCTGGAAAAAAAAAAAAAATACTTTGAGACTTTGTGTTGTTTTACCAGCTAACAAGGTAGTACTTCATTTATGAGATGTATGATGGCATTGTCTGTTGTCAGTGAAAAAGTACAGAAAAACAAAATTGTCTGACCGTCAGAAAAATGATGGTCGAATGCTGTTTCAAGTGAATTGTTGACCAGACCTGCAAAATGGCTGCCTGCACGTGTGCATGGCAGCACAGACTGAAGGCATCTCACCACACGCCACACACAGTGGGCAGTATCTCTGTTTCATGCACTGTGTGGTGAAAGACACTGAGGTGACCAAGCAGAGTTCTTTTGTTTTTTCACTGATAGTACCAAATACCACTTAAGGGCCACGTGGGGAGGAAGAGTGAATCAGGAAGAGACGGAGCATGAGTCTTCAACATCAGTGGAGTCATATTCGTCAGCAGACTCTGTGAGGGCTGGGTAGGGCCGTGGCTGGTCCAAGTTCACATAGGTGACATTCAGACTGATGTAGTGTTCGCCTTCCAGCCCTGACAAGATGGTGGAGACCGCCGACACTAATGTGGCAAAGCTGGGCCTCAGCTCTGGGTCAGGGTCCCAGCACTGGAGCATAATGCTATACCTGAAAAACACAGACCAAGACCAAATGGCCAGCTCACTCTTTTTGCAACATTCTAACAATTTATAATGGCTCACTGTAAACAAAGTGGTTTTTGTCCCCAGGTTAATGTCTCAAAGCGAATGAGTCCTAAGTTACTAAATACTGGACAGATAGCCTCCATGAGAGGTCAAACAAATGCTGGCAGTCTTGACGCTAGATTACTTTAGCTGGTTGTTGGCTACACTGTCTATTTCTCAGCAAGAACTTGAATAACTATCACTTTAATGTCTTCCGTTGGGCCTCCATCAGCTCTTACCACACACTGGATGGGATGCGTGACAAAGCCTCAGAACAATATGTGTGAATGGTTGATTTATTCTCCATCACTCTTTAATTTTGTGAGCAAAAGCGATTTATCATTATAACAGCAAAAATGTGTCAATTTGTCCTTGTGAAGTCACACCAGTGTGTCTGACAGACATACACATTAACTCCCAGTCAGCATTGATTAACCATGTTGAAATAACAAGTAGTGGACAAGTCGTAGTTTTGACACCACTGAGTGACCATTTGAACATCTTGTTATTACTATTTGGACTTTGTACCGGTAACTTTTCCCTTCTACCTTGAAAATGTCTCGTAGTATGTTGTAAGTTGTGCAGTGTGCTGTCTTCTCTGAAATCATGTGCTGTATCTAATTACTTACAGCTATTATTTAGTCTAAATGAACAAAGCAGTCAGCATTCTTGGTACTTACAACGGGTTAGGGCAGTACTGAGGCTGAGGTAGCCTCCTGCCCTTGAGTAAGTAATGCGTAATGTCATAAGGGTCCACCTCTGGGTAGGGACTCGCTCCTCTGGTCAGCATCTCCCACATCAGCACACCAAAGGACCACTGCAGCAAGAGGCAGAAATTGTGCAGTAAGTATCAGTGTATAGCTTCAAGCCTATAATCTTATTTGTGAGTTTAAGTTGCAAAATGGAAAACCCCTCCCTTGATAGTATCGCTCTGCCTGCCTAGTTAGAAAGGTGGAACAAAGTTGCGTAGCAAATGTATTTCCCGTGTTGTGCTGGAAAGCAATGTGCAACATTTAGCATAAAATGCAATCATGGGACACACAAATGGAGCTTTTGCATATGACCATGTCTATTTGCAACCTCTTGTCATTTCATATGTCCAATGTTAGCTATTTGAATAATTTTATCTTGAAATTCCATTAAAATGAGATGACGTTTAAAAGGCAACATGGGACACTGAGACAGGAATACTCCCTTTTCTGATCATCATAATTATATTAACACTCTTACCTTCAAGACAAGCACTTATTGCCATCCCTAGAAACACTGAGCCTTCTCTACTTTCTTTAGTACTAAAGCACCACTGCTGCTCACCACATCTGACTTGGAAGTGAATTTCTGTGTCTGAAGACTTTCAATGGCCATCCACTTGACAGGCAGCTTCGCCTTCCTGTGGTCCTGAACGCTGTAATACTCCTTGTCAAAAACATCTCTTGCCATGCCAAAGTCTGCCACCTTCACTGTATATGACTCGTCCAGCCTAGAAGAAGTAAGTGTAAATCTGTTGTTGCAAAATATAATAAACCAGTTTGGTACAATGAAAGAGGAATTCAGGTAAAATGACGGTGAATAAAGTCTCTGCGAATCTCACATGCAGTTGCGTGCTGCAAGATCTCTGTGCACAAACTTCTTCTGTGCCAAATACTCCATCCCCTTGGCAACCTGCAGCCCGAAGCCAATCAGATCCTTTACAGTGGGGTTCTAGAAAAATACACAAATACATGATAACACTGAATTAAAATGCTTAGACCATCTAGTGAGGACAGATGGTTTCACAAATCATATGATGAACTTCCACTGTTTTACTGCTGCTGACCCACCCTCTTTTCACAGCGTATGAAGTGCCGCAGGTCTCCGTGTTTCATGTAGGGCAGCACCACTAGAGGGAGACCCTCCTGCGGCAGGAGAATCCCGAGCAGGGACAGCACATTGCTGTGGTGGAAGCCTTTCATTATGATGCCTTCTTTCAGAAACTGCTCCACTTCCTCAACATCTGTTATTCCTGATGACAAACACAAACATCATGGGCTGAGATCTAAGGGAGAAAAACACTGAGACCACAATTTTACAAGGTCCTCCAGGGAATGTCTTAGCATGTCAGGAAATTTTATTCCACAGCCGACGAGACTTTCTGGGGCATTACCATAAATCGACTCTCAAGAGGCAGTTATTACTCACTATTCAAGGACTTGACAGCGCAGTGGATCTCTCTGTTGTTGGTGTCTGTGAGGTAGCCATGATAGACAGTGCCAAAATGGCCTGCAGGAAAAACAACAGAGAATGATTGACAGAGGACCTCTGGCCGTGCTTTCAAAATACAGTACAGCTTTCACACGGCTCCATAACAAAGTTTTGGCTTTCAGAGAAAGATCTCACCCTTCCCAATGATCCGATGGTGCTGCACAATAAGCATCTCAGCAGGAATAAGAACATCTTTCACCTCTTCCAGCAGCTCTGGTCTAAAACTTGAGATGGATATTTTTTCTGGAGGCATAAGGGGGCTGAGGGTTGGATCTATGCTGCCTGCAGCATAGGCCAGCCTAGGGAACACCATGGGACCCACCGGGGGGCTGGGATGACTCAGGGATACTACTGATAAAAGTCCAGACAGGGATGATGATTAGAGAAAAATGTGTGTCCAGAACAAGTCAGCCGTACAGTACTGTGGGGTAAAGTGCTGAGCTACACAGTCACCTCTCCTGTAGTCCCCAGTAGCTGACAGCTCCACGTTATTTGTTCTGGAACGGGTAGTACCGTGAGCCAAACGGGTCTCCACCATGGAGGCTGAAACAACAACTTCTTTTTTTTCAATCATCAACCCAAGACAAAGACACATGTACATTCTCTGCAACACCGGAGGTGCTCTACTTGAAAGATTCATCCCGTATTTCCACCCACACTCAGCAGCAGTTGTACAAACAGGTCACATCAACGTTCACATAACAGAGAGGAGCCCACCTTTTTTCTTCTTCCTTAAGTGTTTCATAACAACAAAGGCCAGCACAGCTCCAGCCACCAGAGCCACCAGGATCCCCAGAACAATCCCCACCATGTAGTGGTTATTCACTCTCACCACTGTGCCAACATTGTGGACCTGTCCGTTGATGGAGATCTAGAGAAGTCAGTCATAAACACTGAAAACCATTACTATTGTGTGACTCTAAGAAAGGAAACGCATTCACATGTAAGCTTCAGGCTGTTCACGGCGGAGTGGCTGTGCTTTTTCAAATATCCCTGGATTTAGGGTCTTAAACTTGTGCTTTGAAGCATATTTTGAACAGCCAAACTAATTTAAACTCCCTCGATGAGCTATTTAAATGAATCCATTGTTTTACATCAGGGAGCAACCTGAGAACCACAGTTGTTGTGTATGAGAGAAATTGGTTGAGATTTTTTGTTTTGTTCTGTTTTGTTTTCTACCTGTTAGAGATACACTGTTACTTTTCACTGAACAGGTTATTCCACACGAAAAGTCAAGTAGTAAGTCATCTTCAATGCTGCTCGGTAAACTAAAACTTGTGGGCAGACCTCCATGTTACGCAAACATGTGGCATGAGGGACGCATTCCAACATTAGCAAAGCACATGCAACAAGGGGTAGACAGTGATTCAATTTTATAGTTACACACCACTATATATCTTTCAATAATAAATGCATAATTATATCAAATAAAATAAAATAATGTTCAAATTACACTGTGGGCCCTCCTGTGATGCCTTTAAGGACCACCAGGGGTCCCCAGAGAACCCAGTTTGACATGGCTCAAACCCTCATGCCACATATGTTAACATATCCATACCTATCTATGTTGCAAAATCTGCTTTCATGATAATCTTTTGCAGTATATTTGTACATCATAGTTGTATGATGTTCAGTATATAAGTAGGATATGATCACAGGCTAAGCGATGAGGCAAGTGGCCACATGCTGGGCCTTTGCATCCAGATACAGGTCACTCAGTTAATCATCATGCACATCTCCAGCATAACCAACCTTCACTGGAAGTCCTTCACCAGGGAATGTCATGTTTTTAGGGATCCTGCAGGTGATCTCATTATCCAGGACCTTAGCATCACAATTAACGCCCGCTACTGTCATGATTATGGTCATGCAAGAGCTCACTAGGTTCAGCTTTTGGTGCTGTGGACGGAGAGAACAAACTAAGTCATGAGAAGCAAAATCAGCTATTTCAAAATACCTGATGAATGACACAAGTCAACGTTCACTTTGTCTTTAACTGTAATGTAGATACATTAAGAGGTATGTTTTACATGTAGAGACACTTCGTCAAACCCAGGGTACAAACTTAGCACGTGTCCCTCCGTCTCAAAAGGTATGGGCTCGCCGTAGGGGTGGTAGGAGAACTCTTTGTTCCAAAGTCCCAGCGCTCCATCCATGTCGAAAGAAAGCTCCCCCTCCTCTGTCTCATCCCTGGGGAACACAGGAGTGATACACTCCATCCTTGTGGGCAAGGACTTACCTATGCACTCCTGGAAAAAAAAAAAAAAAAAAGTTCTAAAGGTCTACATGGATGTTTTAAAATGATCTATCTACGCATCACAATGAAGAAAGTACCCTTGTCACGGGTTTCAGGTGGTTCTCGTTGGGTTTAAAGCGGATGATGGTGCGATAAACAGAGTCCAGGTTCTTCCCTTCAATCACAATCTTTGATCCCCTACAATTGAGAAAAATGCCAGACATGGTAACATTTTAATCATGGAAAGAAATTTAACAGGGAATGTCAGCTCTATCAGGACAATTTTTGAATTACTGTCTCAGATGTAAAAACTGTATTTTTATCCAATTATATTTTCTTTGCTATGATTGTATATGTATCTTAGATCAAAATCAAATTAAATTATTCAAATTAAACATATGTCCCTAGGGTTATCCAAGACTTGCTCTTGATTCAACTTCTCCCAGGTCACTAAATAAATAAAAGCTGAAAAAGAGAACAGCACAAGGGTAGATACATAGAAACATTGACCTACCTGTCAAAGCTACAGTCAGGCAGGACAGCTGTTATTGTTGGCTTTTCTTTGTAGTAAAACACTTTTGTGGTGAGTACAGGGGACTTGTCGATGAAAACACTCAGAGGAACATCCCTAACCTCTGAGATGGGCTGGGACAAGCAGATAATGGAGGACATGTTGCCTATTGGCTCTGTGACTCTGCAGAGAGACAGAGGAATGTGTATTACACACCAGAACAGATGAGTGGCTGTAGCTCAGAAAGTATCAGGCTTGTAAATACAGTACAGGCCAAAAGTTAGGACACACTTTCTCATTCATTTCAATGGGAAGGTTTGTCCAAACTTTTGGCCTGTACTGTACATTTCATATATGTTCAAAAACAAAACATAAGCAACAAAGCATTTATACTAAGAAATAGTTTGGATGCCAGTCTTTGAATGGAAAGACCTCTTCCAGTTTTTTCACAAGTCTTAATTATGCCATACACAAGTTGGAACATGCTTGTTTAATAGGTCAAGGCAAAGAAATGTTCTGAGCAACACTTATTTTCCAGATCTACAGAGTGAAGGGGAACTACACAAAGTGAGATGACAAAAATAAACAAATATTCAGGTAAGCTGATGAAAAATATATTTCCAGACCTCTTTATAGGGCAGGGCACATCATTGAGAGTGACTCTCCTGGTTTTCCCAGCATCCAAGTGAGGTCCAGTCACTGTGATGAGTGTGCCGCCAACACGAGGCCCATAGTTAGGCTGGATTTCTGTTATGTTGGGAATCTGGAGCAACAGTTCATCACAGTATCTGTGCATATTCTCTTTCATCCAGGTCATAGTTACATCCAGCCAACAATTGAACTGAACGCAACTGGAATTAGGACTGATGTTTGTCAAAAACGTTTCGCCTCCTTATCCCAAGGGTTAGGGTTAGTAAGTTTGTGTTTGTAACACAACGGTCTGACTAGTCCTCACTAGTCTGACAAAACAGTGGAATTGGACCCAGGTATTTAGCCTCTGTGGGAGTGTGTGGGAGTGAGCTTTGCGAACATTCCCATTCAATTGTTGGCTGGATAGTTCATCACAGTGTTTTCATAAAGTAAGAGTTCCAGGAGAAGGTGGTTTTAAGACTAAAATGAAAAAATATGCTCATTTTTGTTTTAATGACCATGATAATAGTTATGATTACCACAAATGTGAACCCGGGTATTACTGCCTTCCCGTCGATCGAGTAACGTCCCTCCACCTTGCCCTCATGCACTTCCACTGTTATATTTACTGGTTTGGAGAGCTCAGTGGCCCCAGAGCGAATCTTACACACCAGGCTATAGAGCAGCAAAAGAAAAGACACGAGTCGTCACATCTTTGGCAAACATAGTTACAGCCATAGCAGTGACAATTTCCTTTTTTGTTTTTTTAAATTGGAGGGAAACATAGTTTTTGGTTGCTTTCACGGCTAACATACACTTGCATCAGCCCAGATGTTGTGAAGAAGATTGTCACCACAGAATTCAATTGTTGATACAGTAGAAGCACCCCCAAGTACCCCCAATAGCCAAATATTTTGTTTTATCAAAAAACAAAGGTTAAAAATATCTAATTAATTTATTTGTTCTTTTCCAATTAGCATGCTAACAAGCTAAACTAAGACGTAAGATTTGTGTAAAAATCAAAAAATGACAAAATAAATAAACCATCACGCTACAGTTCCTTTAAACTTTAAACTTCCCAGATATGTTTCCCTAAAAATTTGCTATTTTCCAGTAAATTTCCAGGACAGGCCAACACAACTTGTTGCCTACAGTAAATATGATAAGGTGTAAAACAGAGAGAAATTGTTCAAAGGTTTTCCTCATTTTCTAGTTTTCAGAACAGTTTGTTCCCACCTGCGCCCCACATTATAAAATTTAAAAGAGGAGCACAAAGCAAAAAAAGGCATTCTGTGGGAAGGAAACTGTAAGCCTTTTATTTTATTTTCTGTGCCTGGTCACTCACTGTGTGTTGTTGCTTTTGGCTGGGAGAACAGTGCAGGCAGTCTGTCCCAGGCGGACCTGGTGGGTTCTGGAGGTGATGGCAGGTCTTAAGGGTGACTGGAATTCCCATCCACACACCGTCAGCTCTGTTTGACCGTCAGGAGGGGCAGTCCGTGGGAAGAACTGCGTAAATAAAGCAGAATGCATGGTACCACCTTGAAATGAAATGTTTTTATTAATTACACAATGGGGTGTTTTATATGCAGGGTTGTCTGAACGAACCCCAGTGATCCCCGGTGGGCAGGACTCGTTCCTCCAGTGATTGTGACACTCGCTCGGCCAGGAGCACACTCCGGAGCACCAGCCACAGCCCATGAATTTAGGGGCCGTCAGACACATGGCGCAAGTCAGAAAATGTTGACATCCCGGCCCTCTCTGTGGCACCTGGATCATCTGAAACATACATGACATTGATGTCCTGTAAGGAGAGCGATCCCCTGCTGGCCTGCACTCTTCCACTGAAATGTGGATATTGATAATGGATAACCCAACATTGTTCATAACAGTACAATTATCAGTCATTTAAAACCATTAAAATGAAGCAACTGTAACATATGATGCAAATTATGCAAATACAACATTTGTACATGGGACCAGTGAATTAGAAATGAGACTCTCTTTTTTTCATTTCAGTTAAGCTGGCCAGTTTTTCTTTTGCTTCTTAAATGTGCATGTTTCTAAATAATTGATTCCTTCCACACCACGCACAGCAGAGATTGCTTTCTAACGCTGGCAGCATCGTGGTAAACAACCAGTTATCTTTCGAACAGGGTCTTTTATTAGCCACTGTAATGGCTGAATGGCTTTCATGTGGATGAGTCACTTTCTGGCTGTGAACACTGGAAAGATCATAAAATTCTTGAACCGTTTCAGAGGAGCTTAATTTTCCTGTCATGTCCCAATCTCTGTTCCAAAAGGTAATAGTTCTGACATGCCACAGGAACCCACATGCATATTAATTGTGTATGCTACAGGGTCTCAGTTTCATCAGGTCTTAGGCTGGGCAGGTCCCCAGAGAATCACAGGATCATGGAGGGGTAATTAACCACACTCGCTCATTTGTCATTGCGATGGACATCTTTGGCTTATTGCGCATATAAAACGTACCTTGTCTCCAACCACGAAAAGAAGATACTCTGATGAGTAAACAGCGGCGATGGATGAGACTCTCTGGTTCTCCTCCAAAGAGTAATTGGCAAAAATGATTGGACTGGATCTTGTTAACACAAGCTGGCAAAGCAGGGACAGCAGAAAATTAGTAGACGCTGATATACAATGTTAGAGTGAAGACTCACAGCAAAAACAGCGCAGAGAGATTTTAACTTACCTGCAGCAGGCGTCCAGTTGAAGTGCCAATGTGGGCAACAGTCTTGTTCTCTATGGTCGTGACCAGCAGAGAGGTGAGAAGGACATTTGTCATCTGCCTGTTGAAGAGGTCCACTCTGTAGTAGGGCTTCGACACCATAGTAGGGTGGTCTCTGCACGTGGCATTGTTCTCCATGCTCTAAGACCAGAGCCACAAGTAGCAAATTAATGAATGAGAAAGAAAACTGAACAGCAAAACAAACTCTGTGTTGTTCAAATCAGCATAATTAGTCGCATATTAAACTAGCTAAGCCTTTAGATACAGCAACGTTGAAGTAAGACCGTGGAAGGAAGGTATGAACTCTTGTGCTCTTGACCATTTAGTGTGTAAAAGAAAAGCTCACACATGTTATGAGCTGCTCTGGTCACCATTGTAACCATCAGAAAAAGATTATGTGGGACACAGAAGCACAAGGTGAATCTGTTACCATAATGAGATCATTTCATAATATCAGAGGCTGTGACAGATGATTCGGTGCTGCATTGCTGACAGGATGGTCTTGCAGATATAAACAACGAGCAGAGTGGATCCCTGTTTAATTTAAGGAAGTCTTCACGCAAGCACAGGCGAGTATCCCTAAAACAAGAATTCAGAACCCCAGATGCCACACTTCAGACATGTTTCCTTACAATAAAATATTGTTAATAGAAAATACAATCCAATGAGCCTTCAATGTGTAAATAATTCATTGACAAATTAAAAAGGGCAGACAAAAACAACCGCATTTGTGTAGTAGAGATGTCATTAACAAAAATTAGTGTTTGGATAATTTTCTGTATATCACTGGATTACTGTCACTGTATATCACTAGACTATTTTTCTGTTTTGTGATCTCTTTGAAGAGATCAAAAGGGGGATTGATGGATATTAAAATGGATATGTAATGCACCAGAAAGAGCAAAATTTCAGTTGAACTAGTTTAACCTGTCTAAAATACATGCAGGTCACGCCGCCCTGGAATGTGGTAAACTAACTTTCTGTTTCTCACCAAAAACGAGAAAAAACATAAGAGACTACGTCTTAGAAACGTAAGTTGAGAACTTGGCCGATAACTCACAACAGTAGATAGAGTTTACCAATCAGGAACAGGCCACGCTCAGGCTGGACCTCCTTCAAGGAGGAACAAACCAGTCAGTATACAAACTCAAACACAAACAACTTCAGATCAGATCACCCCTGGCTTTTCCTGGTGCACTGTTGAAGTGTATTATGTGATCTCCGCTCTCTGCAGACAGCGCTAAATAAAATACTCTTGTTGATTCAACATTCTGACTCCTCAGCGGTGTTTTGTCATCTCCCGGCCCGGCTGAGATAGCAACAAAAGTGCGTCTCAACATGAACCAGGAGGGAAGAACCAGGATTTGGGATTGTTAAATAACTCCCAGGTTACTCAACAGTGAGTTGGCAGCAAAAAGAAACAAAACAGCAGCCTCAGGAGCAGAGTTCAGTTGTCTAAGTAGACAAAATTCCTCTTAAGGTAAATACAGGAAATAACAACAAGTTGAAAGCTTTTAGAGTTTTTAGAACTGCTACACTTTTTCCAACAGGTCCAACACCTTCATCAGCTAAAAATCAAACACCCAAGGTCGAAACTGGTTTTCATTGCGTTGTTGTTCTTGGCCTGGCCTGAGCTCATAGTCTGAAGTCTCAGTGCAACTACGATTTAACTCTTTATAAAGTCCAATGAAACTAATCCAAACCATGAAATCAGAGCTGAAACTTCAACAGCTGCTCACTTCTTGGAATTTTCCACTTTGTGTGCTGATTCTTACAACAGACATCCCACTGCCAAAGTCACAGTCAGCGCTGACTAAACATTACAAGACTTATATACAGACTAATCAAATGAAAAGCTAAATCTAAAAAAACACCACAAAATGTATAATAAGGCTGTCAAATTTTAATACTCGCATCCAAGACACAAGGCATCTTCAGCAATTTTAAATACTCACTTCCTGTTTGACCTGAGAAATTCATTCAGTGATGCAGAAAACATGTCATAACTGCCCCCGACTCCCACCTTCCGTTTGTCTAATGCTTCTGAATCATGACAACCTTTCAAAATATAACTTTCCAACAACTTTCCAAAACGCAACATTAATCCCAGTTTCCTCCGATTTTACAGCTACAGGATTTTTTTCATTTTACGGGACACTAATTGCAAGTTATTCTAGGCGTATTCCCCTGTAGGCTGAGGGGCAGGTAACCAGTCCTTTCCAGTAAAAATACGTTTCTTTTTCACGGCTGTGTCATCGAGAGGATCTGACGTTGAGATGAGGTGAGGATGCACATCAGAGTGCACGGTAAATGGTTAATCAAGGTCAAAGAGGGGTTTCAAATAGCCAAATGTTTTAATAAAAATAGGCACCATTTCAACCAGATGACCACAGAGATCCATACAGTGATTTTAACATGTGGTCATGAACCACTCATAAGTTAAATTAGCTCTTCATGTCACAACCTGGGCAAACTTGACTTCCCCCCCAAGAGTTTGCTGAGAAGACAGATGACACACTGTTCCCTGCATGCTAAATGAGCAGCTAGAAGCTTAGTTTAACTTAAAAACTGAAAACAGGGCGAAACAGCTTTGTCCAAGATCCATTTATCAGAGCAGACTGAGGCATGTGTTAAGCCAGTTAATCTGACTTCACTGATTATTGGCATGTCATGGAGCAGCACATACCCAATAACAAAAAATAAATAAATAAATAAATTCCCTCATTGTTCATCCTACACTACGCGCAACATACACTCTTGACAAGAAAGCATTATCTCTGTAAAGGAGCATCAAATTATCTTGCAGGAACGAGGCTGTGATAGGTTGTTCCATTCGTAGCTCAGACCAGTGTCACCTTTTACCGTACACAACAATCCACAGACAGATTTATCTTTGGAAAAAAATGAGTCAGATATGAATCACTTCCAGCTGCACGATCTGCACTGTGATAAAGATCCTTTATTTATTTTATTTTTTTTTTTTTCAGTTTCATTTCATTCTTCGTGCTTTGCTCAGTCTACTGCTTAGTAACCATCGCATCTTGCCTTGTTTCGGATTTTACATGATTTCTACAATCATAAGAAAACACACATGAGGCATTCTGTTTCTAAACCTTTCAGCTAGGGAATTACTGTAACTTTACGCATTTGGCTTTCCCCTGTTCCGGTCAAAACAAAGTCTCAGTCATCTGGGCTGACCATCTACTCAGACACATTTTCATATGGTAAAATTTTCAACGGCCTGGAAAACATACCAGCACCCTGAGTCAACAAATAGTTGTGTTTATGGCTGGGCCATGAAAAAAACCTTGATAATTTCTATTTCAAAGAGTTCTCAATGTGACAGTGCCATAGTAGGACTCTCACTTGTGCTACATGAAGTCTCTTCTAGAAATCTGGGACCTTCTAATTTGAAATGAAATAGATCTGGGGTTATGTTATCGACTTGAGACCACCTGTGATAGCTGTGTGTAAGTGAACTGATGTGCTCACCTCATGAGGACAGCTCTCACAGGGCTGAAAATGGCACAGCCCTCTGGAGAGCTGTTCTGGTCCAGACTCACAACAGTCATCCACCCCATCAACAATTGCTTTGTTTACGTTGTCCATTGGGAAGGCGCACAGGGCAGAGTCATGCTCTGTGACCCCACTGTCATCAGTAACCGCAAAAACCCCATAGAGGATGTCGTCCTCCTCCTCCGCCCCTAATTCCTCTGCCAGCTCCCTGCCTGCCTTGCCAAAATGGGCTGCCTGGACAACGTTGTACACCACATCTTTGTAGGGTTCACTGGCTACGTTCCTCCTCCGGCGTTTTGGCTCAAACCGACACTCTAGGATCACCTCTCGATACCTTTTCATCTCCCACTCATTCCGTGGAAGGCGGCCCAGGCGAGTCTGAAACGGAGATGTTTCCTGATCGGGGCTCTCTCGCTGGACTGACAGGAAATAGACAAACTCCTGAGTGAAAAAGCTGTAGACATATTCAATATGGTACGTCCTTCGCAGGCTGGGAAGGACAGTGAGGCCCCGCACGTCACTGTAGAAACCATCCTCGGTGCCCAGCGGTCGTCGAACTGATATAGACTTCCTGCCATAACGCTGGGTCACACTGTCATTGACAGTGGCGGCAACAAAGAAGTAGACAGTTTGACCCTCTTCAACCATGGTGACTTTGGTCCCAAGAGGGCTGGCCACACAGTCAGGACAGTAGGCAGCAGAGTTGGAATCTTTTCTGAACAAACATTTAGAAAGAGAAGGAGGCCCTCCATTCGACTTCAGTTGGTGGAAATAGCATACACCATACTGCGAACTTCCACATGAATATAAATACATGAAGAGGTTATCCAACAGCAAGATCTGATTATTTGTGTCCTCCAGGAAGTTGGGATCCTTGTCAACGTGGCACAGATTACAAATCTGACACTCTGGGCTTCCCACCGGCCCAGTGCGGAGCTCCCAAACCTTCTCCAAGCTTCTGTTCACAGCTTCAATCACATTCTGAGAGGCTACATACACCTCCTGGAAGCAAGAGTTGTTGACAATGTTCTGGATGGGGCCCTGGGCCTGGAAGAAGGGCATGGTGTAAACCACAGAGTAGTTGACAGGACTCGGAGCCAGTGAGGGACAGTTGGCCAAGGCGTGGGCCAGCAGAGTCTGGATCCAGACACATGTCCCCCACTGTGTGGTCCAGTTGACCATCTCCACTCCGGGACACGGTGGGGCAATAGCACAGACAACGTGGGGTTACCTCCAGGTCTGATGTCTGGAACAAAGCATCTTTAACAGCAGCCAACACTACCTGAAGTGGAAGAATAGGGCAGGTCATTCAGTGATCAAGAAATTTGTATCATAAAGACACATAAGACTAAAGCCATTCGAAACTGGATTTCTATTCAATTGTGGATGTCATGGATTACAGTTTTTGTTGTCATTATTATTTTTTTGTTTGTTTATAGCTTAGAGGAGTTAGTTCATTAGCCCAACAGGAAGCTGGAAACAAAGTTTGTGTAACTCTGCTTAAAGGTTACAGTAATGGTAATCATTTTTTATTCTTTGGACAAAGCCTTTAATCCAGTCTTAATGCTAAGCTAGGCTAACTGTCTTCTATCGCCAATGTCAGAATTTACAGCCAGGTATAAAAGTTGCACCCAGCCATTCATCTGCTCTGGTATTAAGGAGAAAAAGTGATATTCTATGAGTTCAATGAGTTTCACTTACTTTCTTTTTTGGAGCTTTTATTCTAGAATACTACACACTTAGTTGAGTCACAGGGAGTTTTAATATCTCTACTGTTTCAATTTGCATTGTAGTAATTTCTTGAAAAGTTTTGATCAAACTGAATTTTTCCATCTCAGGCCACAAACCATATTCCATCAAAGTACTGTAACAGTGCAATTATTTTAATGTTTCATTCTTCAATAATTGATCAATCCCCGAAACGCAACAGAAAATATTTAAATTGTCTTTTTTGTCCGAGTTTACTCTCATAGAAAACTATAACAGCGGGGACCCAACAACAGATCCTACCCCTGGGGTCACTGAGATATTAATCCAGCCATGGCTAAATGCCTGAAACCTACTGAGCCACTGTATTCTTTCGCTCACATTCAACCACCAGAAAAAAAAAAAGAAAATCTTCGACAGTGGTCTGCAAGACCATGGTGCTACTTTAGAAACTTACCAATCAATTTCACTGTGACACTGTGCTGAATCCAAATAGATCTGAGGGGACAGACATCACGATATTAAATAAGCCTGATGATTAAGTATGTGTGGTCACACAGATAAAAGCTTTCTCTGACTCACCTCAAAAACTAGGGAAATGTTTATGGAATCGAAGAGCTGTGTTGATAGGACTCAACATAATACTATTGCAATTTCCAGTGCAGTTCATATATGTTTGGTCATGTTTATCCTGGTTGATCTCCTATCCCACCCTCTTTCCTCCAAATATGAATCATCTTTTATACAAGAGAACTACTTGTATCAAGCAGAGCTAATAGCTTTGGTTCAACAATAATCAATCAAAGTAATCAAATAAAAACGACAATTTTGACATAACTTATCATAATCAATCTCTGACCGTCAACCAACCCAACGGAACCATGTTTCAAGCTTAGAGTCTTGTCCTCATCCTGAACTGACGTGTGTTTAGTGGATCATTAACTGGAAACATCACAGTTGGACTATATTCAGGAGCCCCTGGCCTCTCTACTTTGCATTCTTGTCACAACCACTACGTGCCTTTCACGGGGAAAGATGTGCATAGACTGATGGTCAAAGGACGACGTGAGTCTTTTTTAAGTCCCAGGTGAAGAAGAAATGTCTCATGTGCCCGTGCCAGAGAATTTAATCAATTCTGATTATTTGACTAAACAGCAGACAAAGTTCTTTTTGGAGCAAAAATCTAATAAAACTAAATGTATCTTTGCTGTAAGCAGTCAAAGGGAAACGTTTGAAGTCAGTAGTCTGGTGTCTTTATATCAATAATTCATAGATGTTGTGTTACATTTTAACAGCTCTCTGTGAGGCTAGGTTAGGGTTAGAGGACATGGGTACACATAGTAATGACACTGATTGACTTTGTTCATGTTCATGGTTAATAAACCGAACAGCTGAAATTGAGTTTCCATCCATTGTTCAATTGTGCCAGCTGCAGGCTGATTCAGGTTTTTACTTAGCGTATTTCCTCACCCTTTAAAGGTGCAGGGACATTAACACCTGCCTGCCCAGTCCTGTTATCAGTGCAACGTCGAACTAGATGTCCAGCGACATGACACAGACTTACTGTCCACAGTCACTGTATTTGTATCCGTACTTTCATCTTTTCTTTTTTGCTGTTCTTCTTTTCCAGATAGATAGCACAAAGCTACTCCATATCAACAATGAGCTGTGGCGATGTGGTGAGGAGGATGGACACTTTGGTTTTGCTGTTTTGTTGAATTTAGGGCTTTGCTCACAGGCACTTTGAGAGCAGTATATGAGATGAAGGGAGAGTGACCTTCTCTCATTAGTCAATGTACGGATATCCCAGGGGATTTGAAGATAAGAGCTGCTGTGAAAACATGTAATACCCCAAAGACACTTATATAGATTCAGTGGCAGACAATGCATCCTAAATCAATATAGAACCACAAGAACCCTCCAGTGTGGAGAGATATTAGGTCTGAATTCTTTATTATGAAACACATTTATTCTAACATTTCTTTAAAATTCAATCTTAGAGGCATCCAAGTGATTAAATATGGTTCAGAACCACAAATCTTTTCAGCCGTTCTTATTGGTTTTGTTTTTTTTCCTTCTTCCTTTTTTTTTTTCTTTCCATCTGCTATAAATTATTTTTGCATAATCTGGCAGTCTGCCATAGCTTCTGTGCAATGCTGGCAGTGTAGCCAAAGTGAAAGATGGCATTGGACTCCAACAGCTGCACAAAATCTGAAAGGTTTCGATTTTAATAGATACCGGTGTTACCTATTAAATGTAACAGCTAGTAGTAAGTTCAATTAGATAACTACTTCTAAAAGCAAATATAATATTTCATTCCATCTCATGGCAATTTTAAACGAAATTGACAAACTGGATACTGCTCTTTCGCCACCACCCCCACATCAGCACACCTTTCTCATTAATCATCAGACAGTTTACATTGGACAATATATAATGACAACAGTTTCATGTATTATTATTAAACCTCTGCAGTACAACACAGCTTGGTTTGGGTGATATATGGAGTAACAGTAAGCTCTGTTTAGTGCACTTTATGATGGTGAAATGTTCTCATCCAGTCTGACTGTGTGAGTTTGTGTTGAGCTCCTGTAGGGGAAGTGATCTGGTGTGAGACGCATGCAGCTGTGAATGCTGTGAATGTTGATCTTACCTGTCCAGCTGTTGACCGGGGCCACCTCTGCTCTGCTGCCGTGTCTGATCCAAACGATCACACGATCAGCCTCATTTCTTTCAGCCAAAGCCCGACCTGAGACTAAGTGGAGCTCCCAGTGCGGACCGAGCTGCCGCCGGTCGCTCCTCCCCGCCGACAAACCAAGACAAACCCAATTAGTCCAAGCCGTGTGAGTTCACTCACCTCTCACAGTGACGTAGGTCTGCGATCTGACGGAGGATGATTTACTGCTGATTTATGTGTCAGTGCTGCTCGTTGTTTCGGTTGTCACTCACACTCAGACTTTCCTGTTGCACAACACCTGACTGACTGCCTGGAGCATCAGTGCAGGTTGGCGCTATTTTAATCCCATTAGTGTACACTTGAGTTTTTGTTTAGCCAACAGACCAGCATGTGCAGCCACTGGTGGGTCTCCACAGATATGAAGGACAGGCTCCTCAAAAAGTAGACTAAAAATAACCAACACAAAATAAAAAAAAAAACAAAACAAAACAAAACAAAAAGCCTTTAAATAAATGTCAGGGGTAATATATATATTGAATATACTTCCACAAAATTTAGCCCATAAAAAAACAAAAAAGAATTAGGAAACTATGTTAAATGTCATATATTTACATAGTGTGTATTTTATGTGTATGCATAGACATGTTACATAAATATATATTCATCCTAAAGCCTGTCCATGTCTGTTGACATTATATACTGCAAGGCTCAAATGTCTAAAAGAGTCTGAAAGTGGGAAGACAGATTAAAAATGAATAAAACCACGAGTAGAGAATTTGTATGTTATTTTAATAAATTTGTTGATATATTAATGATGAGAGGTGACATATACGGCAACAACAGAACAAGAACATATTTGGGTACTGATTTGGGTAAAAGTAAATAACAATAGTATTTTACTGTGGGCCCACATTATGGTTTTAAAATTGATAAACTCGTGAATGAAATAAACATAAGGAAAATCATTTATTTGTTTCTTTATAATCATTTTATAATTGTGCAGCAGAAATAATTGTTATAACCTAATGTCAGCTTTGTACAATGGCAATTAGTTCAGGCATGATTCATGGAGGCAGATGTGGCAACGTTGGATTTCTTAAGTAAAGGCCAATGAAGCACAATCAGATGATTATATATAGGTATGGATAAATAGACTTACATGGCCCTGACAAGAACATGTTAACACAAAAAAATGACAGCAGTAAGCAAGTTACAAACTCGTGAACACATTTCTCCAAGTGCCTTTTGCATTAAGATGGTGCATAGAGGTAAAAGGATAATGGTTGTACAGTTCATGGTCGTCCTGTAAAAAACGTTTAAAAAAAAAACAAAACAGGAATGTTAAGCATATTCTGACAGTATATTCCACATTGTACTACGAATTTCCAGTTTCAAACCCAAGTTTTATTCTTGATTTTTAAGACTATAGAATTTTTCTAAAAAATACTGCACTTTTCCGATAATGGGAGGCATAATAGGTCTGTTACAGTAAAACAATGATTTATTGAAAACACACATATTTTGTGTTATTGATACTACTTCCATCTGCTGCTGTAACCCTGATCATTATCGTCATGTTTTTAAAAATCTAGCCAGCTAAAAATACAGCTTTCATTTACAATTATCTGCAAATGCAATCAGAGGATCCCAGAAGCAAGTAATGCATAGTTTTTGACAATCACGCTGAACATTATCCACAGCTGGACCAGGCAAGTTCAGCGGGGCTTTTTTTTCCCAGGAGGTCAGGCAACGGAGTGGGCTCAGTATGTGAGAGGACTCAGGATGAAGAGACGATCCTCCTCCTTCCTGATCCACTTCAGCAGTTTGTTGACAGCAGAGACGGCCAAAGCCTTGGTCGCCAGTGGACTGAAGCAGAGGTAGAGCTCAAAGCCACTTGTCACCTGCAGGAGATAAAGAAATGAAAGATAAAGTCAGGCGCTACAGAACATCATTTTTAAAAGTTTTTAAAGTTTTTTAAAAGCATTTTTAAATGCTTATTCTGCATATTTTCAAATAAATGCATGACATATATAAAAATATGTCTAATTTCTCTTTGTATTACACTGAGTTCATTGCACAGTTTTTGGATGAAAAGTGGTTATTTTTTGACACAAGTTCATTTTATTTGCACATGCATTAATGATAAAAAAAAAATCAGCAATGACAAGACAATGTTGAGCTGAGCTGATGAATATATTTCTTGATTTTGTGCTGTTAGCCGTCTGTGATTTGGAAGAAAACTAAGCCTGTGGCACCTTAAGTTAAAGAGTTTTGAAAAACAGAGGTTGTATTGTGGTCAGTGAGAAACAGCGAAATGCTTTAAGAGACTACAAAAGCATTGCATATTGCATTATGATGGGCTTACCCATGCAAACAGGTTCTCAGCTTCACTACAGCGGTAGAAGGAACGCAGGGGTCTGCTTGGATGGTGCAAACAGCTGTGAAGGTCCTGATACAAACCCATCAGCCTTTCCTGCTCCTCATCAGATTGGTACATGATAGGAAACTCCGGACTGGAGGAAAAGAAAGATAAAAGGTTAAAGGTTTTTTCATAATTAACACACTAGTGTTACTAAAATCCCCTACCCACCTGGTGTACAGCCCGGAGCTCTTTGATTTGTACAGGAAGTGCCTGAGCTCTGGGATGCCGACCTGTGCCACAGTGTAAGTAGGAGACTTAAGAGCCTCCTTCAGAGCCTGGTAGGCACTGCGCTTGCTCAGCCTCTCCAGGAAACGCTGCTTGCAGTCGGACATGTTAAAAAAGTCCTCTCTGTCTGTTGAGACCAGGATAAGACAGAGCTCAGACGCGGGCTCCAGGTAAGAAATGTGAGCATGGAAAAATCCTGCCGTGTTAAATTTTGGCAGGCAGATCGGCGTCCAGCCTTCACCCTCTCGGAAGGATGATGAAGAGCCAACAAGGTTGAAGACAAGGTGCAAGTCAATATGGTGCAGGAACTGTTCCTTTTTTCTCACCAGCGTAACAAGCCGGTCTCCTGCCAGCAAGATGGAGAACACCAGGTTTTTGGCTTTAGCAGCTTGCAGGCTCGATGACACCACATCCCTGGCTGAGCTGGCTAAGGGCAGACAGGTCACGGCGCTGAGAAGCAGGCCGGGGTCTCGGTCCAGACGATGCAACAAGTTGTCGGTGAGATACTCGGAGCCGGCCAGCAAGCGGCGCAGGTCATAGTTCTGCTTGTGCTGGAAGATGTGGTTGAGCTGTGTGAGCGTGAGCAGGCTGACAATCTGGTAATAGATGTACTGCAGCTCACGCAGCAGCTCCTTGTCCGACTGACAGGTCCTGGAAACGCCCACCAGGACCAGAGGGCTCTTGGTGAGGAAAACCACTTTACAGCCATCTGACACAGGACATATCAATAGGGGTTAGATGGACTCGATGGATTTAAATAAATGTTTTTGTCTGGGTTTTTTTTTTTATTTAAGAGAAATATCTATAAAATATCCAATATTCTGACCTGCATGGATGGAGCGGATGATGTTCTTCTCAGCCTCTACAAAAGACACAAGGGCCATCATCACCCCCATGGTGCTGGACAAGGCCTCCTCTGTACCATAGCGGGTGTAGATCGGCTTCCCAGCCTCGCTCAGTACAAACACGTGTTTTCTGTGGCTCCTCCACGCCTCACTGGACACATCCTCCTCCTTTGACCTGCTCTCTGTTGAAATGCTGTTGCATTGATCCTCTATGGCTTTCTCACTCACCAGCACCTTGAGGTCCTCTGCACTTTCCCCTTCTGATTTGTCCAGCTCAGCATCTGTCTGAGCCTCTTCCTCAGTCTCTCCAGTAAGATCTTCAAAAGACTGTGCATGGACAAACATAGCACTCTTCTGACCAGCACCTGTATTCATGACAGTCAAATATTTGTCAGTTTGATGCATAGATTTGGAATTAATAAGTAAAACTGTTAAAACAATCAGGCTGGAAGCTCTTTATTTAAAGTTGTTTTTAGTCTGAATAAAATGGCATAGCAACATTCAGGACTGTTTTACCCAGTGTCAAACAAAATGCCATGACTATGAAAGTAAAAAATAGAGCATGACAACTAATCTCAGTTTAGTATGGTGTTTAAGTTTAGGAATGGTGTCTTTCACATTTGGTCAAAAAAAAAAAAAAAAAACTTGAACAAGTAATTTTATACTCTGTTGGAAATGTTTCCCAACAATACTTGCTCCAAGACAAAAGACTTTAAAGGGTGAACACACACTAGTTGGTTGAGCAAATGTACATGTAGTGAATGGCCCCAACTCCACTGACATTACTACTCAAACACTTCCTTGAGCTTTTCAGCTAGAACCAGCCAGAATTGTGCAGGACTCAGTAGGTAGACCACTCTATTGACCACAAAAGATGGAAAATAATTTGAACTCTTATCCTATGCCAAGTCTTGCCTTGCAAGATGGAATTTTATTAAAGAAAAAAAAAAGGATTGGTCTGGTAATTTTCTGCTATTCAATCAGTGACATATTCAATGCAGCCACAAATTGACAACCTCTGGCTACAGCTTACTTAAATTGGTGAATGATCGTATCAGATGATTTGGACTACTGTGATAACGAGTCAGCCAGATAATGCTGCAAAATCATCCTGACTGGGAAGAGCGAACCGAGACAATGACACATCATTTCTCCCGTTAGAGATGGATTAGATTAAGCAGGACATGACAGATGTGAGCTACTGCAGACGTCCCGTGAAACTGAAATCTCATTCTCCAGATGATAGTCAAGTTATGTCCACGTAAAGATTATTACAGTTCATGGCATAGAGTATAGCATTGTCTCCTTAGATTGTTGGTGATGTATTTACAATGCGTTGAGAGTTTACCTCTATCATTACAGTTTGGTGTCATAGAGACAAGCTATCACAGCTATCACAGCTATCAAAAGGCTTTGGGCTGTTCAAATGACAAGTTGAATACACAGAATTGTGGTCAAATGTTTAACACTTCTTTGCACAGACAGGGTGTGAATTTTCATACTGTCTTGCTTTCACATGCATGCATAGCAACTATGAATCGAAAGGAAGTCTACTAATGAAGCACGTTTTACCTATGAGGGAAGTTTTACCACTGTGCCATTGAAACAGGCCACTGCAAATAGTTTTACTTTTCTATTTTTAATATGGTTGCATCAATTTGGTATCATGGAATTGACACTTTGCAGCATGGTGCCATAATTGCATCAGACACTGCATAAGGATAAAAGAAGGCTCAGCTCTCTATCAATGGTACTCTGATAAATGATTCATGAAAGTGGATCTTATCCACAGGCTGAGACAATCAGCTCACATGGTGACTCACTGCTGTACGGTATGTCTCTATCTGTTGGCTGTGCATTATGCGTACTACCCTCACCCAAAGTCAGTTTGGATTGGCTCAGGATGCCTACACGGCCCGAATGGATAAATGATCTGTGATGAGACTCATCATTAATTATCTTTCTTATTAAATCATCCAACATTTAACCAACTACCAACATGTCACACGCAGACCCACAGTCTTTGAAATATTAGTAACTGAAAATAGTGGTAAAAATCCCATATAAAAGGTGCAATAGAGAGTGGAAAGTGCCTGCAAAAGTGAGCTCGCGTACAAACGGATTTCATAAATAACTGTACTTTGGAAAAAGGGCACTTGAGGTCTATGTGTAGAAAGTGCTGGATGTAGACCAGCCTCACCCGGTTCAGTTCCTTCCACCAGACCTGGCGTGGGACTCTCTGCCCTGTCAGAGCGAAGACGGTCCACAGGAGCCAGAGTGCTGTTGTCCCATGACACAGCCGCCCTTTGGCCTTCTTCCTCCATCACTGCTTCTTAGGGCAGGGACACACAGCTGAGAGGACACAGACAGAGACGGTCAGAGGCCAAAGGCTGACATATTTATAACTGAGGTTATGATTGAAGTTTGGTGTGCTCATAGTACGGTACGACCAAAATCATTTAAAGTTCATGGTGAGACCTCAGCCCTTTGTATTTTCAGATAAGC
Organism: Echeneis naucrates; assembly: GCF_900963305.1. Taxonomy (NCBI): domain Eukaryota; kingdom Metazoa; phylum Chordata; class Actinopteri; order Carangiformes; family Echeneidae; genus Echeneis; species Echeneis naucrates. The sequence continues at coordinate 20,517,615 of NC_042515.1, read as the reverse complement.
TTTCGTAGCCGAACACGAGTCTCACTCTTTCTGTCTGTTATTAAAGTACATCCTAAAACAAAAGAAGAGTGTAACTCGTTTATGTACGTGTGCATCTTCCTCTGTCTCTTTTCTTTATCATATCCCTCAGCTGCAGAGTTGTTCGCTTTCTAAGCAGAACTTCCCGGGACACTTTGATAGCTAACCTTAGCAGCCAACAGCATTTAAATCGGACTCTGTCTCTTTTTGCCGCCTTCATGTCCTGACACCCACACACACCACTCTCATTAACTTGTCCTTACCTTTCATTTCCAGATCTGTCTACATTTGGTCGTTGTGATCCACAGCCCGATGGTCACAGTTAGAGCAGCTAGCTAACTAACAGGGACATGACACGGACACCACTGTCTAGTCAACATAATGCTGCGTTCAGGGCACCTCGGGAAGTCGGAGCGGGAAGCCGTTTAAAAAAAAAAAATGTTTGAACTCGCAGACTGGTCAGAATGTTTTGCTCAGACTTCACGTCACAGTAATCACAATAATACTGCTATTTAATTGTATTTCCTTGGTACATGCTGTGATGTGCACTGTTTATGTGCTGAAGTTATGTTTTGTTTTGGGTTGGGGTTTTTTGTTTGTTTTTTGTTTTGCCAGGACGTTTTGTGATTATTCAAATTACTCGATATACTCGAGCGTCGTTGATATGAATTGTATTTCTTTTATGTTATTAATATGATTATGGTAGTGCAGGCGTCTATATTGATACTGTGAAGGCACAGATTTCACCACTACTTTGTCATGTAAATGTTTCCGGGTTTACCTTGTACGTGAATGTATCATTATGAGCTGATCTACTGCGGAAGTAGGAATTGTGGGATATGTAGTTCTGTCCCACCGAGTGGCTTTAAAGTGGTGCGACCCTGTCGACTATATAATCAAATTGAATACAATCAAATTCAAGATTTTATGAATTTATTTGTTACATTTTACTGTGTTTATTTATTCATTGTGGCGTTGTGATTTATGTAGGCATGGGAATTACATTTTGTATCTAGTACATGTTAAATATGTTAGGCCATAATATCAAAAGTTGGCTCCCTGCAGAGTGTGTTGTGCGTTAATTATTTTCCCAGTACACAGGATAATGTTCATGAGGCAGAAACTGTACACACCAAAAACTCTTGACTACTTTTCATGTGATACGTGAGGAGGTCACAAAGGAATGAGGAGAAACAGTGGCTGCAATAGCAAAACAAGCTCTGATACGCTATTGAGATCATATTTCAAAATTTGCATTGCAGCAGGAGTAATCAGAAGAAAGAAGGAGAGACAGGAGACCTTCATACAGTACAGCCAGAGTTATGAGGTCATAACCCCACATTCAAACGTGCGGCGTACTGCAAGGGAATGCAGTTTGTCGCCTGCCATGAAGTTTCAAAAAGGGGACAAAATCTCTGCGGCCATGAACGCAGCGTCGGGGGCGGGGCTTGTGTTTGAACATACAGCGGGGAAACTAAGCAGTAGCTCTGCTAGCTAGCCAGCTCCTGTCCCTGAGTGTCACCGTATCTGGGATAAAAATGGACCGTTACTGATAATATAAGGGATGTTTCACTTTAAAACGAAGGGTTGTGCAGTAACATAACGTATACGCCCGGTAAGTATGGCAACTTTGACAGGGCTAACGTTAACATTTAGCTAAATGTTAGGAACCATTAGCGTGTTTGGTGCCGTTAAGGTAATGGAGACACTGACGCACTGCCGGGAGTGCGTATGGAAATGTTTGTGCTGGAAACTGGTAATTGTTAATATAAGTTTGTGTATTCTTGACAGGCCGCTCCTCGTCACATTAAGATGCCTATCCGAGCGAATTGTACAATTTGTGCCGATTTCTTCGATCACTCCAGAGATGTTGCTGCCATCCACTGCGGGCACACTTTCCACTATGAATGGTAACCTGATAAAGAACAACAATTGATGACTCAACACACAAACAAACACACAATTCTTACTCTTATTAATCCCTTGTTCTTCTTCCGGGTTGCCCTCAGTCTCCTCCAGTGGTTTCAGACGGCGCCCACTAAAACCTGTCCTCAGTGTAGGAAACAGGTCTGGCTCTGCCACACACTCACACACACACACACACACTCCCCGTTGCACAGACTGATCCTGCAGATTCACAGAAATACACGAACCTAACTACTGTCGTGGTCTGTGCAGGTCAGCACCAGACACATCATCAACAAGCTGTACTTTGACGTTGGTGGAGAGGAGACCACAGCGGACCCGGAGAGCCTGCAGGTACCAAACTCACAATACCTACACAACAGTTCAAGCTTCTTGGTGTAAAATTGTTTCCAGGAATGAGAGATACCAAGAGATAGTCGTTTTTGCCATTATGTCACATGGTCTTTTTTTCCTCCTCTTCCGTTCCTCCCTTCTCTAGAATGAGGTGGATCGAATGAAGGTGCTTTTAAGCTCTAAAGGTAAGATATTATGTTGAATCATCCTGGTGCTTGATTATTAAAAGTAGAAATTATTATAATATTATTAAGTTTACAACTGCTCAATTTGTAGAGCGAGACTGGCGGGACAAACAGAGGGTGATGGACAATTTAAGGGAGACCATGGACAAGCAAAAGAGAGACCTGGACAGTGTACAGAAAGAGATAATAAAAAAGGAGATGCTCTGCTCTACTCTCAAAGTATGCTGGCTGTCTGCTATTGTTTCAACCCAGTACAGACTTACACTGTCTCTGTAATTATTCATTTGAATGATTTTGCTGCTCTCTCAGAAACAGTTGGCATACATGGAGACACAACAGAATGAAGTTCAGGCTGCAAAGGAGGAGGCCCGGAAACTTAGGACTAAAATGAAAACATTTGAAAGGTATCTTTAAGTAAAGGATATTTAGGTTAAGGCTGAACAATTAATCATACTAATTGCAAAAATCACATTCCTCCAACATGAGGGCACGTTGATCCAACAATAATGCAAATTTGAAATATATTTATATTGTAAATGAAAGGCAAAAATGGCCATTCCAATTTAAATCAGGAGTCACAGCAATTGCAATAATTGCCTGAAAGACTTTGCATATTGTTTAGCCTGCATAACACGGTATTAAATAGATGGTCTAGATTTCTGCAGTGTTTGTGATATAAGTAAGAATAAACCTTTAGTTAGATATGGCATAGTGCTTGGGAAAAAAAACTTGCTGTTAGTAATTTGTATAGAAAAGCAAAGAGCGTGCATACATTTGATATTCATTGTTAATCTCTGCATTGTAACTTATTTTCTGTGTAAAATATAGTCATGCTCATACTGTGCATTAACGCTGTTGGTTGGTCCCCAGCCTAGACAAGTTGTTACAAGGCCAGAGAGCAGAGGTTGAGTCCATGATCACAGATATGGGAGTCAATCAGGCAGCAGTGGAGCAGCTTTCCATCTACTGCATCTCTCTCAAAAAGTAAGGCGTCCATTTTCTGTTGATGGTGTCACTAATCGACAGCTCTTTTCACACTGTATCATTCTGAACTTCTGTCAGTCCTGATGAATGGCACCAGTGGCTCTACATTCAACTTCTCGTCTTCTTTCAGAGAGTATGATAACCTCAAAGGAACCCTGAAGACAACAAATGACATGTGTGAGAAGTTAAAGAAAGAAGTGCTGTCCTCAAACAACAAGGTAGTTACAAATCAGCATCCAGAGTAAATAAATTATTAAGTCCAATGTGTGTCTAATGTAAGTCTAATGTGTGTGTATTTGTGTCTTTTTTGAAGTTACAAAAAGCTGCTTTGGAGGTCAATCAAAGCAAGGAGGACTTGAAATCTCTGCAGAATGATCTGCTCAATGCTGACAAAGAGATCTCAGTAAGAACATCCACAATAAATCCTTATTATTTTATAATGATAGAAATTATGTTATAATGGCTGCATGCATGTTTCAACAGAGTCTGAAGAAGAAAGTGGAGTTTCTCCAGAAGACACTGAGCACACCAACAAGGACAAACGAAACTCTCAGCCGGCTCGTGTTTGAGAGGTGTGTGGCATCCTGACATTTAACTGAGATCTCCTCACACTTTCATCTATTTTTCAAAAAACATAAATCATGTGGGTTTTTACTGATGATATTTGTCTGCTTCCTTTACAGCCCAGCCCCAATGGAGCTGAAGCAGCCACGCCTCCACCAGCCTGCTGATAGCCAGGACATTGACCTCAATATGACCTATGACATCACTACCCCAGATGACGTGGCCAAGAGACCATCACAGGTCCCATCCAAGAAGATGCGTCTTGACCATCCAGTGTGAGTTTTGTCATTTAAGTGTTAGATGAAGGTTGTGGAACCTGGGTCAGGGACTTGTGAGCCAATAGTGTGTTGATGAACCTTGTAAAATGGTTTCATTTATTTTATTTTGTTTGTGTGTCGGTGTGTGTGTGTGTGGGGGGGGGGGTTGGTTGTTTGTTTGTTTTCTTCCAGATTATCCAAACACAAAGGCAAAGTTTCATCTTTAACAAAGGTACATCTGTATGCATCATTTAGGCATCATTCCCAAATCTGGTGTGTGTATCATTACATAAAGATGCATGTTGTACCTCAGGCTCCAGATGAGGATGGATCCATGGATCTGTTTTTCAGGAACTCTCTTCTCTTCAGAAAGAAGACTTTTGGTAGCATGTTGGACCCTCAAAAGAAACCTGGAGCTGTATGTACCACACACCAATCTCATCTTGTGTGTTTTACGATTTACCCTTTTAATTGTTTAAAGGATGTGTTTCGTTTCAGGTGAGAACTGGTTATGATGGACTAGGAGGACGGACTAAATTCTTTCAACCTGTATCCTTTTATTGCAATGTGGAATATTTGTGGCTTTTTATGAAATAATTGTGGCAGGAACATCAGCATGGGAACCCGATTTAAGCCTGCACTACTGAACTAATAAAAAATTAGGCAGTTTTACTGGATAGTTTTGGATCTGGATAGAAACCTGTTTTAAAATAAATGATAGAGCTATGTATCTGCTGCTGGTGTAAACAGGTAGACATGAACAGGTTTCCTATAATAACACCATAAATAGATGTCAATGGTTGCACTTACAAAAAAATATTTAGATAAAATTGGTTTTTAAATTGTTTGGGGACAAAGTCAAAGACAGGACAACAAAATCCATCATTGTAAACTTGACTGCAGCTTTCCATAACTGAGCACCCCAGTCTCCTTTATCAGAGATTCGTCCACTGATGAAAGCAAAAAGGAAAAAGGTGACCAGACCTCCACCCAAGGTCGCAACTCACCTAACTTTGGACAGCTTCATCGAGTGAATTTCTAAGAAGAAGAAGCTTTGAGTTCAGGATGCTGTGTGTGAAGCAATGTAGTAGTGCTGTTTCGGCACAGAGACCCGCCTGGCAGCGGTTCTGCCACTCAGCACTAGACAGGACTTTCTGATTCTACTTTATGTAAAAACCCTTGACAACGGATCCAGGGCTTTTGGTGGCATCAGCGACATTTTTACATTCTGTGTTTTGTTTTTTTTTTTGTGCGTTTGTGTGTTGATGTGAATTTATACAGGGAGTCTGCCCAGCGTTCTTTCAGAGCCTTTTCTTGTAGTGTTTTTGTGGATGTTGGAGACAAACTAACATAGTTGTGGACTGTCAAGTCACTGCTCGCTATTATGGCCTTGATGTTTACTCATCTGCTCATGTATGGGATCAATAGAAAACAGGTGCATCTAGTTTCTATACTCTTAAAAATAATCACTTATTTTTTTGCACTTCTTTAAAATCATTTTCCTTGAACAACAACAATGAGATAGATGTTTTTAATTTCAATGGTCTTGCCCAATGTGAAACCAACTCAAATAATAAACAATATATAGATTTTTTTTTTTTTTTTTTTTTTTTTTTTTTAATTAAGGTTTGTGTGGGGTCTACCAACAATTCCCTCTTGACTGTGTTTTGAGTCACAAACATTTCACTGAGGTATGCTCTCCCACAGAGGGCAGTGCAAACAGTGTTTTCCCACATGAGGACATGGAGCTCGCAGCCCTCCTGCGCGAGGTGACCACCAAAGCGTTCTGTATTGTAAAAGGCTGCACCAGCACAGGAGGTAGTCCTCAAGAAATACATTAGCCCGAACACCTTCAGTAAAACCTGAGTTGTGCATTGTGATCAAGTAACAAAAAGTTCACTGCAAATCATTTTCAGGCAAAAAAAAAAGGAACTGAAGTTAATTTTAGGTGTTGACTTAAGTTTAAATCTATGTCTGCAGAATTATTTGTAATGTAGGAGCATTCATGGCACAAAATCTAACAGCTGAGGCAGTGAATCTTTCAGACAAGGTTCCCATGCATGAACGTAACAGCAGTTTGTCTTTGACTTCTGTTGCCACAGAATCTGACCTTCAAGCATATTTGCTTGAAACTTTGACAAACAATATGGGGAAATGCCAACATATTTTTTTCCACTGTGGAAAAATAAAAGTATCAAAAAATGCCTGCTCATGATCACTTGTATCCTATTTTCACCTGCGAATTTCCAGATTCCAGAGTGAAAATCAGTTTGTACCATGCTGATCATATGTGTGACACCAAGTTAAATAAGAAGCCTTGCCTGCTGTGAGTGCTTATAGTTCAGTGATCAAGTCTACCTCCCCAAAGGAATTAGTCAGAAATGGTAGCAGGACATGGTGTGGATTCGTAAAAGCTACTTCCTTCCAGTGCAATCAGAGGCAAAGGTCATGATACCCCATACAAACAATGTTTCAAAACATTCATGTATACACAAGACATACAATCCATGCAGTGCTTTTGGAGCCAGGAAAAGAAGTTTCATTGACCCCAAAGGATTCAGCATTATTGTGCATCTTCCTTTAGAGCAAAGGTTGCCATTTGAGCTTAATTTCTCTTATTTATAACAGCTTTTACCAGGGAGAGGTAAAACTAACAATGTCTCTGTCAATCTGAGGTGGATATGTGGAGTTCATTACAAAAAAAAAATGCTTGCTTTCCATTCAAGATGCCTCAAATTCCTATCAGCCTTAGTTGACGTGACGTTTGCTTTTTTTTTTTTTGTGCTCCATTTCAGGTTTGATAGACCTGACAAATCTAAATAAGAGTGAAAAGAAACCAAGAACTTTGCTGCTGTTTCAATTCATAGCGTGGAGGGAGAAGAAAAAATATCAAATCCAGCCAACAAGAGAAAATGCTGATTTTTTTTGTTTTTGTTTTGTTTGTTTGCTTTTTAGGCTCATCGTAAACACAATCATTATGAATGTGTCACGTTATGCGCTGGACCCGTTTTGGGCCATTTTACTGTGATCTGTCTGGCTCAATCTTGGACTCTCCATTCTGTTTGTCGCTGGACTTCTGGGACAGTTGTGTGGTCACAGTGGCTGCCTGCACCACGGCTTTGAAGCTGCGCTTTCTCTTCTGGACGTTCTGCTCCGGGTGGAAGATGATGACGTACACCTTGGGGATGTAGAGCATGCCCAGGGACACGGTGGCACTCAAGCTCATGGATACTGTCAGGGTGGTGGTCTGGATGAACATCTGCAACAGAGACATGGCGGCTCAGAGGAATAGCTTCACACACAGCAGTGGGTATCACTGCTAAGCAAGCTTTTGATTTACTACACCCATCACTGAGCAGCTAATAATTGATTTTATCATAATGCACAGGTACAATAAAATACACTACATTTAATCTCAGATACTGTCACAATGCAGTCTTTATGACTTTCATCTCAAAGCACAGGAGGCAGTGTTTTTCCCCTGATGAATGATTTATGTCCTAGTATATGTAGTGAGGAATGGAGGAGCTATTTATGGGCTTTGACCATGTCTACTCCTCACTGCCCTTCTTCCTATTGCAAATTCAAAAGTAATAATGAGAAGTGACTTCTTCAGAGATCTGCTCCCAATAAATTATGAACTCATTATTCAAGGAAACTACTGGTCATAAATAAATCAAGCCATACATGCCATAAATAAGATATATTTGTGCCATGAATAACTCATAAATTGTACTCTATCCTCGGCAGCAGCATATCCTGGCATCACACAGGGTGATTGTCAATACAATAAAATTTCTTTTATCATCTTGCTTTTTATCGGTCCCTCTTCGAGACAGCTCCATTTCACAAGGCGCTCTTGTGATTTATCGATGAAGTGGATTTTATTTCTCTGCTCAGCCCGAGGCAAGCGGACAAACTTGGTTGTAGTCAGAATGGTTCATCCATGCAGGCATGGAGCAGGTAAATCTCCTCCGTCACGTGGTGTTACACATGATGCATGAATGAAGGATAACAGCCACTTCATGAGCCAGACAAAAGTTAGAGTCTATATTTGGCTTTTTTTTTTTTTTTTTCTAAGTGATGATTAATGGAATGGGATGGCTGAATCGGTCTGCATAGGGTCCTTACTGTCCCTCAGCTCATCTGACCTCTTTTCCACCCTTCCCTCCCTTTTCTTAATTCACTTCATTTCCATTCAGAGGAGGTGAAAAGACTTTGAAAGTACCTGAGGCTTTAATTGTTTCAGCCTGGCTGATTCATAATAAGGCTCTATATTAGTCAATGCACAACTCCCCCCCTCAACAGTCTTGTACATCTGGTTGCAGAAAAAATGTCCCACAAGCTAAAATAAACTCTGACTATAGTGGCGGCAGGATGTCCTGTGAGTACAGCAGGAAACACAAATGACAGGCAACAGGCTCAGGGAGGGATTCACTTACTCTCTCACTACGAATGTGTCTTATGTCATTTAATTCAACTCATTTGAAATGAAATGAGTGTTTTTAAAATTAATTTAATTTAAAGTTTAACAACTACCATGCCATAATATTCCCTACAATATTGTAATGGTTTGAACAAGACATCCGTGGAGTCACACATACCATACACAGGAGCTGCTTTAAACTTGTAATGTGTAATTTCCTTTTCCAAAACTGAACAATCACATTTATTTTTACTTTTTACATTTATTTCTCTTCCAAGGGGCACTGTCAAGTAGCTTAACATATTCTGCAGATATTTAGGTCAAAATCTATTTTCAATATCCTTTTTTCATTATCCTTTTCTTTTTTATCATCCATCTTTTTATTGGCCAGTTAATAGCCTAACTGTTCATTTTGACCATGAAAAACCGAAGCCCAAATATGATTTACTGATTCAGGCAGCTGACAGAACATTAATGTGGATCAGTTTGGTTTTTCTTATGAGATTTTGGTCTGTTGGGCTGACAAAATCAGCCCAACAGACCAAAACTACAATCCACAAAACCAAAATCACAATCGCTGACTGGAATTGTGAATGGTCTGGAAGCACTGGGTTGAGAGATTGAGAGAGCCACGACAGGCAAATAAGTTGAACTGAACTGAGGCTGTACTTTATAGTCTTTTAAAATACTCTGGAGCTCATAACTAATAAGAGAACCAGTGAATCCTGTGAAAATGCTTGATCTCCCACCTTCTCAGTTGACTGTGCTGTCCCAAAGAAAATTGGTACGAAGGCCAGCCAGATGATGCAGGTTGTGTACATGGTGAAGCCAATGGGCTTAGCTTCATTGAAGGTCTCAGGAACTCCTCTGCTCTTGATGGCGTAAACTGTGCAGGTGATCATCAGGACGATACTGTAGCTCAGGCAGAGGATTAGGGACAGGTCGGACATGTCACACTTGAGGACCCCACGAGCAAACTCCGGGTTTGGAGGCTTCTGCTCCTCATAGTCAATGATGGTGTGGGGGGGCATCACTCCAAACCAGATGAACACCCCAAGTAACTGCAGAGAGAGGAGAATCAAGCTGCCGCAAATGATCTAGGGGAGGATCTACACGAAAGACAAATGTGCTCTTACCTGCACTGAGATGAGAATAAAGGTGATGATCAGCTGTGAGGTCGGACTGATGAATTTTGGGGGCGTGACTGACTTTTTGCCCTGTTCGAAGATGCGGTAGATCCGGTTGGTCTTGGTGAGCATGGCAGCGTAGCTGATGCACATACCGAGTCCCAGCAATAACCTGCGGAAGGCGCACACGGCCACACTAGGCTCAGCTATCATGAGGAAGGTGATGAGGTAGATAAGAAAGATGCCCGTCAGCAGCACGTAGCTGAGTTCTCTGCCGGAGGCCCGGACAATGGGGGTGTCGTTGAAGCGGATGAAGGTGACGATGACTCCGGTGGTAGCAAGGATCCCCAGAATGGCAAGGAAGACTGGGATGATGGCCCATGGAGAGCTCCACTCCAGCTTGATGATGGGTGTAGGGCGGCAGCCGGTGCGGTTCTTTAAGGGCCTCATGTCGAAGGGACACATGTCACAGGAGAACTCATCCAGAAGGTACTGGTAGCCGTCACAGAGCTCACAGTGCCAGCAGCAGGGAACACCCTTCACCATCTTCTTCCTCTCACCGGACTCACAGGGGAAACTGCACACTGACTCAGGGATTTTTCGGTCACCGCCTGACCACTGCATCTCCTCGGACTAGGATGGATACACAAATACACAGGCGATACCTGACTTTATTTAAGGTAGGCAACACAAGGTAAATCACTGACTTTCCAGGCATTTTGTCCTCTCAAGAGTCTGCTGAGAAAATTGATACCACTCTTATGCTTGTATATTAACTACATTGCTCACCAGCAGGCTAGTATCTCATAAACACACATTATAAATCGTTACCCCAGGGAGTTTTCTCATAAAAAACATTTCAACATCAAAGACTTTTAACTCAAGTTCCATAAATATTTCTCGTGTTTTAGTATCAAGACACAATTTAATTAACATCAAAGCTGGTAAATTTCCCGCTCCATTTCACATCATGAAATAGGTTTTTTGACATTCTAAATGTTACAAATGTCCCTAATGCAGAATATTAAAAATTTTAGATCAATCACTGATCCTTTCATAGATGACTTAACATGTCATGCTTTGTTTAATGCAAGTGTCAAAGCATAATGTTGCGGCTAATGCACCAAACAATTTCAGCTAATTTTGAGAAATGCTCTTCCTCCTGTTCTCACCAAAGCTCAGCACAGGTGATTAGCATTACAATAATGCCCCAAACAATGCACCGAGCCAGCATGTCTTAAGTGTGCCTTGCTCTTGGTAATTCCTGGAAGATCCTGAGCCTGGCAAAGATAAAGTCGGATTGAGTCTTACTTGGCTTTTCCTTGTTAACCTTGGCAAAAGAGTGGCATCAATCTCATACAACTATGTGTAAGTCCAACTGTTAGTTGAAGTTTGAACTTGACGGAAATTGATTGAAAACAAATATTTACATTGAGTCGAAGGTGATTTGTCCATTGGCCAATAAGCTTGTAGCCAGGACTGCTGACATTAGACAGTTGGTACTGGAAGATGTCATACCGACCGGGAGCATCTCCATTCTCGTTGAACATTACTCCAGTTCCTGCGCTGCCTGTTCGATTGAGACAGAGTTTTAATGACCAGTGCGCTATCAATGAAGCAAAGTACACAAGGAATAAAACCTGTCTAAGATGGAGATATGCACCCGCATCTTCAGTGGCAAGGAGAACACCCACACACCATTGAATATATCTTGTGTTTACTTTCTTCAGTCTTGTGCAATCATGTGCAAGCTGAGTGCAGGATGCTCTTTAATGAAGGCTTTCCTCCAAGCATACAGTCTTTCAGTGCACTCTGCTCGGTTGCCCTAACATGATGCTGCTCTCAAGCGCCCTGAGGTCCCTGCTGGTGCTCAATCAGAAAATCTTTAGAAGCCAAGGTCATCCAGCAAGAAGAGACTACTAAATAGGATGCTTTCATAGAACACTTTTTCCCCTTTCTTTAAACTGACTTTTTTTCTGAAAGGAGAAGCTGAAAAGCGGGAGCATTGTGTATAGAGAAGAGCAAGGAGAAAGCCCTAGAGAGGGGTCGTGCTTTGAAAAAATGTGCTGTCTGCTGCAGCTAGGTACATTTGCAGAAATATCTCAACTCTTCCGTCTCCTTGCTGACCTCCCTTCTACAGCTTCCTTTTCTAAGTTTTCTCCTTTTCAAACCAGCAAAGGTTTCAGCACAGAACTCGGGGTTCCTCACCTAGTTTGATCCAAAACATCATACCATATGAGACGGAAGATAAATCGCAGATAGATTCCTCCGGCCTCACCATTGAAGTTGACAGAGCGGATGTACTGGAGGAGCATCCGTCCTTCCACGGGGTCCATTTTCTCACAGACACCCATGGAGCCAGCACAGAGGTCCAGGTGCATACTGTGTAAGGCATGGGCCATGGCATACACAGCATCAATCACAAACTGCACCTTGCCCTCTTGTTCATACTGAGAGTCTCTGTTGATTCTTTCGTCCCCTGACAGAAAAAAACTAAAGTGTCACACAAGCTAAAACCGCACACACAGGAAACATTTGAAATGTTCATGGACTTGCTCGTATGTTCAGCTAGATCATACCTGTACATTTTCTTCGGCCAGGGTCATATTTAATGCCAGGGCGAGTTAACTTGCACTTGAAGTCGTCCTCCCAGAATTCTGCAAACCAGATGTTTCTCCTGTTGTTTTCTAGAGATCTCGAAGTGAAGTACTGATCAAACCCTGAATTGGTCCAGCAAGCAAAGTTAATTCATGTTTCATGAAAATGTCACACATTCTTTGAAATAACAGAACTCTGACTGCTATGGGGAACCATCGATAATCACACTCTGCTAAAATCAAAAACAAAATCACATTTTGTTTTATTTTATTTTATATTTTTGTACAGTGAAATATGGCTACGACTCAGTTTACTCAATCATTAGTGTCAGTTCAGTAATATCACTCTGACTTATCAAGCGTTCATCTCCTTTATTTTTTCCATCGGTATTAGACTCATCCATCAATGTCATATGTCACAGGCGTGATCGTAGTTATTCTGTATCCAGCTGGTCTGAGTTAGATGTAATAATGTGATTTTATAAATTGCCCTACCATCAATAGAGGCTCTTTTCGGAAGGATGGTGACAGCGCCCTCAGCCACATCCTCCTGGTCTTGAATTGGGGAGTTTTTGGCACCCCAACTGTCGGAGCCAACAAACAGGAAGTGCCCTGTCAGATTGGCCTTTTTGGCAGCCTGCAGCACCCGCCTGGAGGAGAGAAGAATATATTTTATCATCCATATTTCTATTTTAATCCTCTGTTAGTGGCAAAGTGTGATTTTCAAACAGCAGGCCACACTTTCAAATATGGCAGTAGTTGTATGCACATTTTTATTGATCTCTCTGTTGTGCTTTGTCCAATATCACATGGAGAAGAGCTGTGACTTACTTAATGTCATCCTCGTTGGCAAAGATGATGACCCCGCGGGCATTGGAAGTTTCCATCAGTCTCTTGATGACTTTTTCAAACTCTCCTGGCCTTGGCTCTCTGGGAATCTTTATGGACTGTGCAATGCATAACCCTCCTGTTTTACACACATTTGAAATATGTTGGCATCCATTATGCATCCCTGCTTTCCTCCCTCACTGGACCAAACAATCACTATGTATGTACTACATACATAATACTAATAACCAGTATCATAAATGAAAATGTTATGTAATAGTTTGCCAAAAGGAGGAGATGGATGAATGATCATGAATTTGAGTAAAAATGTACCAGTGTGAATGCTTTGGTTTGGTGAACCAGAAAGCAACACACTGAAAGTGAATGGCCTCTTGATCAGTCAAATAGTAGCACGTTAAGCTAAATGCAAACGAACATGTTCAGTATTTCATCTCCTTAATGTAGCCTGTGACGTTGACACAAAAATAATTGGGGCTAAATCCTTTTTACAATGGACAGATGGAGATTTAGACCCAAAGATGACACTATGAATGATCTCAGAAGTTAACTGAAGTTATTACAGCTCATTCTGAGTGAAACATGAAGGCTTATCATATCCAGTGGCAGCTCATCTGGTTGCAGCAGTTTGCTGTGTTACAAATGTCAAATGTGGTGTCTTGTCATCACTAGGGAAAGTAAATGGATCAGCAAAGTCATAAGGATTTGTCATAAAGATGGATGTCTACACTGATGCCATGGGAATGCATCCACTAGTTGTGGAGACATTTCACGCAAGACTGAAAAGGTGGATGGGCCCCGATCCGCTGGCACAGCAGGGAACAGTAGGGAGTTAATGTAGGAATTCTGATACTAAGAAATCTGATCCCACCATTTGAGCTTTAAAACCCATATGATGTGTTCACTTCTCTTTGCTGTGCCGTGTATTAAAGGATTTGTAACACACACCTGCTTCTCTAGATATCTGGAGGAAGGCATCAACGCCACTCTCTCCATAGTTGCCCTCGGAGGCCAGCGTAGAGACATAGTTCCAGCCCATGGCTTTGACAATGTCCACCATGGCCTGAGCCTGGTAAGAATCAGGAGGCACCACACGGGAGAAGAACTCATAGCGGCTGTTGTCACTCAACTCCGGAGCAGTGGAGGCGTAGCTGATCTGGGGGATCTGAGACACATGGATGGGACGGTGGTAATGAAAAAGACGGGTCAAGTGGAAAATACAAACAGTGCTGATTATTGGGCCAATAGTTAATCCAATGGCAAAGGGAATGACAAAAGGAGGCAGTGAACCATAGCAGAGGATGATGCACCACTTAGTCACAGACAAAACCTGAACCTGCCACGTTAATACTGACAAGTTAGAGTGCATTAAAAAGCCAAAATTGGACAATCATAGAGACAGTTCATCTCTTGAACAGACTGTGTTCTCAGTAATTCCCAGAATTGAGGAAACTTTACAGTGTGATCTGCCCAGAGCTGGTTCGTACTGAGGATATAACCAATGCCACAGTGAAATACAGATGGTAGGAACCACGGCTGTAAAAGCATTTGTTTGGGGAAAAAATAGATGAGAAGATTAATTTACTGGTGTGCTACTTCTTTAATGACACAGTTTATGTCCACAATCTCAACCCTGACCCTGCTAATGCCAGTCTCCCAGCGTGGCTTAACGTCGGGCCCTCTGGAGGGGACGAGGAGAAAAAGGTAGACACAAGGGGTAGTGAAGGGAGAAGGAGAGAGGAGCGAGAGAACCATTTCACAGATTATCTGGAAGGATTATAGGGGTTTTAGTCAAATTACGTTAAGCACAGAGGGAGAAACAGAGATCAAGAGACTAGAAAAAGGTTAGCATTTCTCAGCTGTAAGCCATACAATATATTTAATTCTGATTGCCACATGCAGCTTAAATTTGTTGCTCTGTGTTAACTCCATCAGGATCAAATTTACTGGGCATCCTCCCTGTTATAGGGCACATCTTCAACCAGAGGTGAATCTTCTCCAAATCAGGAAATCTTGCACAACTGTCATTTAAGTCGTCTGAGGGACAAAGCATGACATCAGCGTCCAGAAGAGTTGGGGTCGCAAGAATCGTTCAGTTGTTTGCACACAAACTTTGTAGTGAGCAAGACAACACATAATCCTCTCTAAATTAATCCCCCAGACGCATCTGCAGCAAATCACTTTATAAAATCAATGATCCGTATCGGTGACACAGGAAGTATCACATTACAGTCCTGCTGAAATCTTCTCACATTCAGTGAATGATTGAAACTGCTCATGGAGCCAAGCCAAGAAATGTTAGTTAACGCTCCACTGTAGTGACAAGACTACAATAGAGTTAGATAGTTGCATGCATTACAAATGAGTTACTAGAAATATGTTAAATGTTTTGGAGGTTTGGGAATTCTGAATTAACAGGCAATTATCAATTATTTATATTATTTTTTTCTGAATTTACAGCAAGCTCACACTATTGTGGGTTTGATTATACCAACGATTACAGCTAATTTGGTGATATAAAAATATTTATTAGACATCAGGCAGCAATTAATTGCTGTTGGTGTTGTCTTCTGAATTTAAAGATTATCTTTTTGTTTAACCAAATCATTTTTTAGGCAAATGTAAAAAATAAATGAATGAAAATAATAAATTATAGTGCATTTTCAGACAACCCCAGATACAGTACAGGCCAAAAGTTTGGACACACCTTCTCATTCAAATGAGAGTGTGTCCAAACTTTTGGCCTGTACTGCACTTCCTCAGAAAGCCAAAGCATTTCCATATTTGAGAGCTTGATTA
Organism: Echeneis naucrates; assembly: GCF_900963305.1. Classification (NCBI taxonomy): domain Eukaryota; kingdom Metazoa; phylum Chordata; class Actinopteri; order Carangiformes; family Echeneidae; genus Echeneis; species Echeneis naucrates. The sequence continues at coordinate 20,501,553 of NC_042515.1, read as the reverse complement.
ATAGAAATTCAGTCCACAAACTGATTAATGAATCATTTCAGCTCTGAAATCTGTGTAGGACCATGGACCTGAATAAGTCCAGGACAAGCTCAATATAAAGTAATAAAGATACCAAAATAAATAAATAAATAAATAAAATAACCCCTCTATAAATGACTTAAGAGGCTAACTGTTAGGTAAATATACAGTTACCTTTAGGCTGTTCTCACTAAGACAAACCCAAAGTAGTAACAGCCTCCCTGCTGCTGCTGAAACATCCACATCTTTAACCATCCTGGTTAAGTGTGCAGATGTTAAACATATAGCGATCTGCAGTCCGGAGAGCAGCACATATGGACAGTCGTACGAAACACACCATTTAGTTAAATCTACTCCACACTGGGCACAAGTTGCTGTTATCCTGGAACCAATGTCATCTTGCTGCCCCGATGCTCTATTTTCAGCCCAGCATCCTGAGCTGCTGAGAGGAGCTTAGTTGAGGTTGGGATCTATAATTCTGTAGTTAACATCTGCCCTGTATGCAAGCAGCCCCTCCTTGGCTTTCAACATTTCATCCAGCCAAGTAGAAATGAAATTTTAATGTAAAAACAAATTAGGCCAATTTGACTCAGGGAGCTGACAGTCCTAGATTTTTGGCAGACTATGGTGGTAAGTCGATGAGAACATGACATAATGTGGGATTTACACAGACTCAGTGTCCCATCATTGCTATGAGCAGTGTAATCAATTATTAAAGGTCAATCATCTGTTAAAAGATAACTATACACTGAAAGCCATCACACGGATTAGCCTGCAGAGGCCACCCATGACAGTGGATTGACAATCCTGTGCCCTTCATTACTATGAGGGCTCATCCAAATTATTCAATCCTTATAAATGGTCTTTCAAAATCATGTCAGGTTGAATGTGGCTGAGCAGCACCATTGTCATGTTCTGTGCAATGTTGTCAATCAAATCATCCAGTTGCTATGACTCATTGTTAATACATGAGAGGAGTTTGCAATTCACCACGTTCATGCTGCAGAAATAGAATGTAGTCAAATATTGACCAGTGCTCCCAATCATCATCATGTTAGAGCAGACTAATTCAACAGCTAAAGTTCTGTCAGTTTAGACCTGGAATCAATTTCAAGTGTGTGTTTGACAACACCCACAAAGAGGGTGCAGGTGTTGTATTACTGGCCGTTTCAACCACTTTGGCATCGTCTCAGATGACTCTCAGTTTGAAAATATTTCCTTTCTGAGTGATTTTTCATCGTTTTTGCCCGCAGACCTTTTGGCCTTAATGTGGACATATTCAGAGTTTAACCAATAAGGGATTCTTCCTTTGTGAATGATTTCATTTGAAGAATTCCTTGAGAAGGTGAAAGCAGTATTTCATTTCAAATTAGCCAAAATGAGAGAAATTGTTCACCTGGTTCTCTTCCTTTTCTTTCTTTCTTTTTTTTTTTTTTTTTGCCAAGTTTTGTTTTCTTTCCCTTTTAGCATCTTTAGGATCAATCAGATGTATCTTGGGCCCAACTGAGTGACCCCAGTCCCTAATTTGCAAACCACTGCACTACTCATGTGCTTCTGTTTCCTCCTCTATGGATAGATAAAAAAAAAGAGAAAGCACTGAGGGATAACGGCTTTCACCTCATGAGTTTAAAACTGTGCCAAACATTCTGCCGTTTCAGTGTTTAATGAGGAAAGTTAGTGAAAGAAAGCCTACCGCGAACAGTCTGAGCACATTGGCCACCATGATGGACACCGAGCTGCCAGACGCCCCAATCACACCGACCACCCTCTCTGGTTTGGGGATGATGGGAGGCTCTCCGTTTGAGCAGCGAACATCGGAGTTGTCTTTTTGGATGAGAGCCTGGACAAAAGTGAGTGACTGCTCCAGGGCGTAGGTGTCTCTGGAGCAGGTGTCCAGGATCCTGGCCCCCAAAGTGATGTTTGGCAGCAGGTCCGGATCGCTGTTGATCTGGTCCAAGGCATATAGCATGGCCTCCAGTCGGTGGATCCCCTTCTCTCGCTTAATCTCCCCGCAGGGCACCCCAGCAGGCCCCCGAGAGTGCACCGGGAACAGCCCGCCCAGGGTGATGTCACCCTCAATTTTGATGGACTGGGGCTGGGTGCCCTGCTGGGCCCATGAGCTCGGGCTGAAACCCACCAGAAGCACCCACAGCAGCCCAGACCACGTCCTGCATCCCGATGGTGACCCGAGCCCGGAGAACTGACGGGACGATGGGACCTCTGATGTCATGATTATGACCTACAGAGGTACTGACAGCACCAGGCCACTCCCTTTACCTTTGGCACCTGGGGACAGTCACAGAGGGGGCTTTAGGGCCAGCTCATCCTCTGCTGTAAAATTTAGTGTAACTTCCAGTGTCTCCTAGAGAAGCAAGGAGCACTACAAACTTATCAACCTCTAATTTGACTCTAAGATGTTTTCAAATCAGATCAATCATGTAAAACAATGAATACAGATACTACTAATCTTTTTTGTATTATATATACACACACACACACACACACACACACACACACACACACATATATATATATATAGATAGATTTAACGATTGAAAAGCTGCATTTTTTTCAAGCCTTCAATATGGTTTGACCTTTGTGTCTATACATGATACTAATGATACTGTATGGACAACATGATATTGTAAATGTAAGCCAATACTAAGCATAATTCCTTTACAGTGTTTACAGTTGTCTTCCTTAAACTGCACATGCAGTCCAATGATCTACTGTGGTGAATTAAAGGGACTGTGAGAAAAAGACAAAAGTAGAGAAGAACAACGAGCTATAAATGTATGCACTTTAAAAAAGCCGTGGCTGAGCAGAGGGTTTTCAGCAGTCTGCAGGATGACAGAGTGAACACTGGAAGCTTTTATCAAAGAGAGCTGAGAGCCAATTATGGAAAACACTATAAATTTTGCAAAACAGAAAACATCAACTGAACCTTCACGGGATTTCATGCTCCAAAAGCTGGAGCAAGTTAATTATATCTGCGTGAGAATCATTGAGAAAATCCACAATAACCAACTGATTTCAACAAAATGGAATAAAAATGTACAGGACATTATCAAGACTGCAGGTATATTTAATATTTCCATGCAGACCATATAAAAATATTTATCATGAGGTAACTTTTTTTTGCAATGTAATTAATGAATCCAAATATCTAAAAGGAATAAAGGCTTACTTCCAATAGTTTGCCTGCTCCCACAGTCCTCACCTTTCAAATTTGAAATGTCTAAATAAGCACTGATCGATATTTTTGATAAAAAATTTTGCTACACTGAATCTGCTCATTTGAATTCATTGAAATTGTATTTTCAAAAATCTGTAATAGTGTGACTCTGTCGAAATCCAAGCTCTATAAGTCCCACAGCTGTTGGAGAACATTTTATCTCTTTGGAAATACCATCACATGCAACATGCAAGTCGGGGAATTTCTTCATTTAAGGCATTACTTACCTGCCCATTGTTCATCGACCACTCTCAATTTTATCCATCACGTGAGCTCGTCCGCACAGGCCTCTGTCCATGGTCCAAAATGTGATTATGTATCTAGAGGCAAGGCTCTCCTCTCCTCACCAAAAGTAAATCCTTTATCATCTCAGACAGCTGCTGTGCACTCTCAAAAATAACCAGAACAACAAAGGGGAGAAAAAAAAAAAAATCAACAATGTTCTAAAAAGAAGTGGTGATTTTTAAAGACAAACTGAAAATGATGACTTTGGAGGCTGTGGATTGTTGTATCATGGCAGTCAGGGAAAACTGGAGAAAAAGCGCAACATTACAGGAGTGAGATTCTACAAATCACTGCCAAATCCCTTAAAAGCTCTCTCCCTCTCTCTCTCTCGCTGTCATTCTTTTTCCTGTGTGTGCATCTCTGTCCAGGCACTCCCCCCACCCTCTCTCTCCTTTCTCTGTGTTGAACCCTCGCCTCACTCGTCCTCTCAGTGCACTAATGGCCACAGATTGGGATTATCATGTAGGCGTCTGTGAAGAAAGCAGTAGGTGGACAGGCTCTTTTTTTTTTTTTTTTTTTTTTTTTTTTTCATACAGCTGAAGCAAATGCAGAGCTCCTCCCTCCCCACCCCCCACTCCCTGCCCAGTATGATGGAACTCTGTCACTTTGAGAGATTAGATGAGCAGCGATTTGATTCATACTCACAAACACACACACACACACTAACACACCACGCACATTTGCTCTCTCTTTCACACACCTGTCCACAGCAGCACAACGGTGGAGAATATCAGAGCCAGAAAATAAGCTTTGGCACCACAGATTGCAGCTGGATTAGATTTATTATTGATTTCAGTTGACGCTCTGGGAAAAGCAGCCCCCAGATCAGTTTGCAGCTCATCATCTGTCAATTATGAGCTCAAACAGAGTCACTACTACCATCTACTGTTTCAGTATATGTAGACATCTTAAGAAGTGTTTCAGCTTCAATGCAGGGTGCACGAAAAGGACACAGCACAAACTCTTTCTCCTTTACATGTAACCTTTTAATTTCAAGTCAACAATCTCCATGGTCTGTTAAGAAAACCAGATTTAACTCTGCCGAGTTACCCCAAGACAGGAAAGGTCTGAGGTTTACTAGTAAAACATGACATTTTTGTTCAAAACTACCCTAAGAAGATGGACTTTTCCAGGCCATCCTCCACTTTGGTGTACTCCAAGTGAGATTTGAAGTAGCGGCTCTCGTATTTCGGGCTGCTGCGGATGTACTCCAGGTAGTCGGGAGTCCCAGGGCAGATGACATTGTCTGCCAGCAGGACGCTGCCTTTCCTGAGCAGGCCGCACTCCTGACAGCAGCAAATAACAGCAAAGTGAGCATCGTACCAGAACAACCAAGACTTCAATCAGCACAGAATAAGCCCACCAAACTCACTTCCATCAGTTTAGTGTCAGGAAGGTAGCGATCCTTCCAGTGATCCAGGAAAACAAGGTCAAATGTTTTAATACCAAACTGCTCCTTAATTTTGGGGATCCAGTCACCAGATGCACCTTCAACTAACTGGACCTGTGATCAAGAAAGACACCATCTACTGACCTGAGGATAGTGTGCGTGTTTGATTGGCTGTTTACAGGCTGGTTACAGGCTGACAGGCGTTACCTTTTCCTCTAGCCCTGCCCACGCAATGACCTGACGGGCAATTGCAGCAAAGCCGGGGTTAAATTCAAGAGTGATGAATTTGGCGTCAGGGGGTAGCAGGCGGGCAATCCGCACTGTGGAGTAGCCACAGTAGGTTCCCAGCTCCAACACAGCAGCTGGGTTCATCTCAGACACCACAGAGTCAAGAATGCAGCCTGTGGCGAAGAAAGAAAGCAGCTAATTACACATGCAGGGTCGTGATTTCACACAAAAAGCCAACTGTTGTAGAATGAGAGATCAATACCTTTCTCATCCCCCACATTCATGGCCCACTCCTTATGTCTGCAGAAGTCGTCTATGGCTCTGACCACGCTGCAAGGGTCTCCTCTAGTGGCATTCTTCTGTACTGCACTCAGGAGTCTCTGAGGCAAGTGAGCAAGACCATTTTATCATCGGATGGTATTAAGGAGAAGTTACAGTGAATATGAACCACACATTTCTCACCAAACAACAACAATTGAGCCAAAACCGCTGGAGCTTATGAAAACCGTTAACAAACATTATGGGTTTGATGTTATTTATCGTTCTCTCTCATTTTTTTTTTTCTTTTCTATAAAAGGTATGACCGTTTGTACCCACCACCAGCTGAGGTTTGTTTGGGTGTACAAACAACTACTTTTAACACAAATGGAATCAAATAATGCATTCATTGACCAAAAAAATGATGGATTATGGACAAGTGCTAATTAATTTAATTAATTTTATTTAATTAATCTCGTTGGCAGTGTAGACATACTCAGGTTTCATAAATAGTTGTTTCCTTTGAGTGTGCTATATACCGTAACCACAATACTTTTCCATATTGACCAAAGATTTATTTTGGAGGTAAGCCTTGGGTGAGAACAGCTAAAAGAAATATATTTCTGTTGTTGCCCAGTTGCTGTTTGACCTCCCTTAGAAAAACGGTTCCAGCAAGTTGGCTCTGTGGACAGAGGCTAATATCATGGGTGTCATGGGAAGATTTGCATTATCAGTTATCTGGCCACATACGTTTGGTTTAATTTGTCTTCTGCACTTTTCTCCACCAATTCTCAGGCATTTTTCGCTTTCATTTAATTTCTTGGTCAAAACAATGTTGAAGCTCAACATTGTCTTCACTGTAAAGCGTGATTTCAGACATGTGAGATTTAATTTCCTTTCACGGTAAAAATTCAGTTTTTACCTTTCATATTTTATTTCATTTGGTCAAATATTGATCTTCTCTATCAGTTCACCATTTTGGATGGAGTGTTCTGTGTCTATTACAGACATTCATATGCACAAATATAACTTGGTGATATGTTGTTATTGTTTATCTTCATATTGTGTCAAGTTTTAATTTGTCAAAAGTTTGTTTGAATTTGGGCTTATGTGTCTCAGTTGAACTTTGTTTAATGCCAATTACCAAAAGAAAGCAAGCTAAAATGTTGAACGTGGTAAACACCATACGTGTCAATCACGTCCGTGTTATCATTGTCATTTTGAGCATTTTGGCATTTCGACGAAAGCAACTCTGTGCCTCAGCACAACGTACCAAAGCCCAGCACTTCTGTGCACCTTTAGTTTTGATTTTGTCCCTCTGATTTAGGATCATTTGGATTTTTCAAATAACATTAAGTACCTTTACAATGAAACTTATGAGTACATGTATAAGCGCATCTCTGTATGAATGTTAATGACAAAACAGAAAATGATGCTTTGCAGATAGTCATACTCATTAGCCATGAAGTTGTTTGACAGTGAAGTCCCACCTGAGGACGAGTGGACTGGGTCAGCGTGTCCAGCATCCACTCCACAATGACATCATTCCAAATCAGTGCCAATCCGCCATGATACTGCACAATCAGCGGGATCACCCATTTATACAAAGCATACAGAAGAGCAGCTCCACCAGTGCAACTGTAAACAAGAGTCAGCCACATACTGCAGGCAGAGAGAACAAGCATCAGGTCCGTGTGTTGATATGCTGTTGTGTTGCACAGACAGACTGTGAAAAAAAAAAAATGAGGCACAAAATGCAAAAAGAACACATTTGCATAAGATAAATGAAAGCTCTCATATCTCCTCTCAATCTACCTCTCCCTTTGTGTCAGGCTAATGAAATGGGTGTTTACTATGCAGTCTGCAATACTGTTATTGCTCCTGTTTTCATTATCAGCTGCTGCTGGTCCAGACTGTAGTCTCCACGCGCCTTACAGTGATGATATCACTGTAGGTTATCACCCAATATCAGAAGCAGTAAGCACTGGTAAACACACCGACCAGCACTCAGAGTTCCCACCTTGTGATGGACCTAGTTCATCGGTCTGTTTATATATCTCAAGCACAAAGTGGGAAGAATAGAGGAGAAAAGCACAGCCAGCGTGCATTTGTGGGAAAGCATTGAAGAGCATGCCTGCACAGAAAGGCAACTGTGAAAGACCAACAGTGGTTGAGGTAATTCCTTTTGATTTGGTTTTTGCGTTGCATGGAAACTGGCCGGGGGTTAAGAGCTGTGTCACGAAAGGCAGAACAGTCGGACTTCAACCTTTACTTTGGCCGAATCCCAACATACAGCACCAGATTTAGCCACTGAAATGGATAATGGTCTTAGTACAGCTTGATCAACAGTTGCACAGTATGCACAGGCACAATGGCAAACTACTAAGTCAGAAGGCATTTATGCTAACCACACCATGAAAAGGTAATCAGGAGGCTTTGCTACTATTTCAGTTATAACACAATTTTTGCTTTGAAAACGGTATGACTGAGAAGTATTGCTGGAATGCCAAACTGGTCACGAAATCTAGTCTTTGTTCTCTCACAATTTCTCGCAGTGCTGTGAATCCATACCGTCAGTCCAAAACAGGAACTATATCCCAAACTGATCCGAGCAACACAGAAGCAAACACTTGTTGGGCTTGGAAGAGAAAATAAATAAACAAAACACCACATGCACACCTAAGAGCCTCTTCTCAAATGAAATAGATGGTAAGACTTACATTTGCAGGCAGGCTTTCCCTTTCCTCTTCTCACCTGCTCTGGCTGTTTGAAGAAAACCTCGGAGTTTTCTACCATCAGGACATTTGCTTGCTGTTATATGAGACTAACTCCTCCCTCGTCCTCCTTCCATCCCCCTCTCAGAGCCCTGCTGAATGGGAGCATGTAAGGAATGTACAACACACAAAATCTCAACAGACAATAACTCGCACACATTCACTTGCTCAATTAGACACTGCAAAAAAGGAGAGAGTAATTCCTGATAGAATTTATTTATTTTTAGGTGACATTTGGTGCTGCTAACATGGAATAGATCTGAAAGTCTAAACTGATCCATTCCTCTTTAGTGAGTAATTCCTATTTTTCTCTCATTTCCATTTTGATTACATTTTCAGTTAGTGTCAGAGTGCAATTTTTAACACACACCAAAAAAAAAAAAAAAAAAAAAAATATATATATATATATATAAAAAAGAGAACCATTTTGTCAGGTGAAACATCGGGGTAGTCCTTCAAGTATACATTTTGGACACAATTCCATCTGCTCTTTCCACATGTTTTCAAACACATTTTTACTTCCCTTTTAGGGACTTTCACACGTTCAGATGCGTCCACTGTTGGTTTATTGAATTCTCTTGTAGATTTAATTTTGATTTGTTAAAATTGTCATTTTGTCCATTAAATCTTTATCCTACAACAAAAATCTGAAATATGCTTTTTTTCTGTGTTTTTATTAAAAAGCAAAAATTCATCTACCAAAATATTCAGATCTAGTATTGTGGAACTCCAGCCATTCTACACCCGGTTTACTTTCATTTTTCTTCAGACTGAAGGTATGAACCATTCCTGACACCGTGAGGAGGCCTCGGCCGCAGTGACCCCAAAACCTGTGAAACAGGAGTTTGAGGCCAGCAGGGCTCTTCTTAGCCACTCGGTGCCATTCACCCCCCAAGATGTTTGGAGGGGTATAAGGTTGTGAATTTTTCTATTATTATTATTATTATTATTATTATACTAAACAATTCACACCTGGGTATCATATATACTGCATAATGAGCAAAACAAGGCGTTTCTATGACATGATAAATTACATGTAGCACTATCGCCATCTACAGGAAGTAGAAAAAAACTAAGAAGCGCGTGGAGACGGACAAAAACATGCCGTCTGGACTCATACAGGAGTCTCACAGCTGAAAAAAGGACTTTGCACTCTTTCGCTCTCCATTCACCTGCAGCGCCGCAGATGTGCCAGAGGAGCTCCAAATGGAGCCGACCGGCAGGTTTTGTTTCCAGGTGATGAGCATTAACGCGCCCAAACTGCGCAATCGGCTGACGCACGGACGTCTAAATGATATAATGCAAACCACAAGCAGACAGAAGCTGGTCCCCGATGTGGACAGGCCGCTAAAAGCCAGAAAGTGTCAATCATCGACTAATAGGTAGAGCTATTCTGGGCATAAATGTTTCGTAGTTATGATCTGCATTCTTTCAAAAGTGAATAACGCGTGTATTCAAAGATACGCAGCTGTCCCTTCTATGTCATGTAATTCTGCACTGTTACTTTCATATGTTAAAGTGCAATTTCTCATAAGAGCTAATACGGACGGATGTGTTCTGGAGCTATACCCTGGATTCTTTCAAATGTATTGTGCCCAACACACCCAATGTATTTCTTATTTCTCAGTTGGTAGGAAAATGCTTTCTGACTATTTTAGATTTCCTTCAGCTGGTTGTTCTGCTTTATAGAATTTATAGCGCTATTTTTGTGTCAACATGCAGTTTCTCATTGATGGATACAGCCATTCTGGACAGAAATTTGGAGTTTTGTAGAATCTGCATTCCTTTAAATGACCAAAAAAAAATGTAAAACAAAATGTATTCTTGGTAGTTGCATCGGAAACTGCTCTCCGAGAGAATCATATTTGATGAAGCTGTTTTTGTTCTAAGTATCTGTTGGCCTATTTGAATTGGTTCAAGCAATAAATTGCAAGTAACCTAAATATTTATGTGTTGACTCAGTTATTTCCATGCCCCATGAGGTGTCCTTTAAACAAATCTGTCCCCCTACCAAATATGGCTTTTGCGCCCCTCTCCTAGACTAACCGTATCTGCTGGAAGGTAAATAATCCAGGTAGCTCTCACTCAACCAGGCCTGTTGAAGAGTCAGACAAAATCCCCTTTGTATACAAGGCGTATGACAGGAAGGACTAGACCCAGAATCTTGACAGGCCAAGCCAAAGCCCAGAGAACAGACCTAAAATCGAATGGAGCTTGAAAAGAAGAAAGGATGGGACTGGACCGCACAAAGTCAGAACTTGTAAAAACTAAACACGGGAAGACCCCAAATTGTAAAAGCTGCCAAAGGAACTTGAATTGAATTAGGAGCAATACTGCTGATGTAAATGAGAGGTTTCAGGTTTAGTTTTTTTATGATTCTGCCAGAAATTCCAAAAAACATTTTCACTTAGCCATTACGGGTTATTGAGTGAATATTGATGGGAATTAATGGGCATGTTTCAAATTAAATTTTAATTTAATTTATAATTTAATTTAATTTAAATTAAATGTGCAAGGCTCTGAATTTCTGGAACTGTGTGTCAGCAAACTTAAGAACTTCATAATCATGTTAGAAGGCACCAGTAAGAATACTTCTCTTTGGTCATTGCTGTGCCTGAATTTGACATCATGGCCATTTAAACATCAAACAACCCAACTGGGAAAAGGCTTTAGTCAGGCTAATAAATATTTATGAAAGCTGTGCTCATGATGCCAACACCAGACTCCTTCCAGTGCTCAAACCCATGTCCCATTCAATATGTCTGAGGCTGCCTCCACTGGGCTCTGAACAAATCTCTGAATTCATCTGACATTTATCTGGAAGAAAAAAAAACAAAACAAAAACAACAACAACAACAAAAAAAAAACATGTCTCTAGGAGGTGATCCAAGGGTGTTTCAGACACTGGGCAGCTGTGGCTCTTTTCTCTGGCAGCAGCTCCAACATGGTCAAGAGGAAAGAGCTGAACTGAGTAGCTTCCTCCCGTGGCCACTCGTACTTATCCTGTAGGATTTCAAGCAAGCTCCATGGCTTGAGCTTTGAGATGTGCCGCAATTGTCCTGGACAAGGTAAAAATTAGACTGATACACCACCCTTTTGCAAATGCATTAAGTTTCTGTAAGTTAATATACAGTTTGTAAGTTTTTTCTCACATCAACATTAGTCGAAAATACTCATGTCTGGGTCCTAGTTTCAGATGCAGGAAATTTGGCAGCATGAAACACATAATTTCATTTTTGAACAATTTAATACACTGTACCTTTACAGTTGAAGAATTTTTTGGAATTTCTCCCTGAGAGGGAAAACTGGGATGGGAGGGGTCCCAGCAGCTCAATGATGTGGGCAATGTGATCTGAAGGGACACAGGAAGATGCTATATTATAAGCATCTTTAGTTCAATCACAGATTAATGGAAAGCAATGACCAAAACACACCTTCCTCTCTGGAGAAGCGGGCTCCTGATTGCGGGTCAAACAGATAGTCTCCTGTGGCCAACTCAAAAGCCTAGAGATCACATAAGAAATACATAGAAATACTCATAAAAGGGATGGCAGTGACTCAGTGGGTTGGGACTTGGCTTGAGAACCAGAGGGTCCCAGGTTCACGTCTCAGCCCAGACAACAAAATGCAGAGTGTTGACTGGTGGACCTCCACTGCTGAGGTGACCTTGAGCAAGGCACCGCCCCCCAAGAAACCGCTCTGGGTGCACTGAGCAATGGCGGCACCTGCACTCTGGAACCTCTTCACGTTTGCATAATATGGGGCCCTACGTGTGTGTGGATGTATGGGGGCCTATACACACACACACACACACGGAGAGTGTAAATGTCATTCCATTTGGTGTGCAATGTACATTGTACAACAATTGTACAATGACAGTAAAAAGATTCTTCTTAGATAAAGAAATAGAAAGTAAAAAGATATATGACTAGAATTGCTACCTTGGCCTTTTGTGCTGCAACCAGTCATGCTGCAGGAAAATTTCCTGAAAGCAGTCTGCAGGTACGGCCTTCCAGGGAATGAGACATATGGGCAGACCAACCAGCTGAAAACAATCTAGGAAGATGTCTGTCTCACCATGCAGGCGGTGCTCCAGATGTCAGCAGGTGTGTCGTACTCAGCACCAATCAGGACCTCTACAGACCGGTACTGACACGTCTGGATGTCTTCAGTGAAGTGTTTATGCTAACAACAAAACACATGAGATTTTACAGTTTTACTGGTAAACGGCCTGAATCTTTGGCTATTCTCAGTGAGCTCTTTGCAAATGAACTTCAACTTATTTGGAAAATTATATATGTTTTTATTTAATCAGAGGATGTTCGTATGAGTGCCTGAGAAAAAACTGTTTTGTATTGGTTTGATCATAGAGTCTAAGATAAGGGAAACTATAATTTTCTGGCTTGGTTTGATGAAAAGCCAAGTTCACCAAAGGGGTTTTCATTGTATTCTGAGGGAGAGACTGATGTGTGCACCAGATACCATGTAGTAGTGGGCAGCTGTTTCAGTCTGGGACAAAGTGGCGAACATGAACATCCATAGAGTCCTGCAGCTACTATGGCTAAAAAACACCATTGTCTCTTTATCGCTATTGCATCAGGTGAAGCAAAATGCCATACAAACAGCAGGGTCAAATGCAAAATAATAGTGCATTCCTCATTCAAGCTACATTTCAAATCAACCCACACAGTTTAATCTGTCTGGAAACATATGGCAGCCCGAGGGCATTATAAATGTTACTGCCGTACTGTGCTCTACACAACGCACCTGTCACACTCAGCTCTGTAAAAATAATGGGCTGGCAACTGGATATGTGGCCATTTATTTAAAACTCTGCAGTTTACTTCATAGCTGTGACAACTATGAGATCAGTCATCTTCACGCATCTCTTGCGATTATTATTTATTTTTTTGCCTCTGAAATTTCCTTGAATCCTCATTCAATTTGCTACAGAGCCAATTTTGATTAACTGAACATTTGTATCATGTGCGTGTTTTATACAAGTTCCTTTGTTCATAAGTTGCTTTTCAGGTAATTTATGAACACAGTGAGCAGTTTCATAAGCATATATCGACTTCAAAACAATCCTGTAAAATATTTTGTTATGATGAATATAAAGAGATATGTCTAAATAGCTAATATCTGCCTGCTGCTATCTTAATTTATGATTTATGAGGGATTATAAAGCCACAGAGGAGATCATAAACACACTGGAGGGAAGAAATATCTTAATTCTATTTTATGTTAATTCTATAGTTATTCAGGTTTGACTTGCTTGTCGAGTAAATCACTCACCACCCAGCAGGCATTGCCCAGGTCAGCAATCTTGATTCGGATTTTATCAGCATTCTGTGGGTTCAGTAGGTCCAGAATTGCATCAGAATCACTGATGCCTAAAATACATAAAAGAATCGGAAACTTAATAATATGAGATTGCTGTAAAATACACTGGGAGGACAGTAATCATAAACACATAGTTTTGGGGGAAATACACAACAACACATATGTTATGATACCAACCAGGGAGAGAGGCTGTAGATCGAGGCGGCTCTTTGTCTGCAGTCTGAGGTAATAACATTGATCTGGAGCCAGAGACAGAAGCATCTGTGTTGAAGTCTGGCAGAGAGTACACAGAGTCTCTGATGCTGTGTGGAGCCAAATCCAACCTGTCCTCCAACAGCAGGGTGTGCCTCCTTAATGTGAGGCTGGGACCTGTGAGCTTAGAATGACAGTTGGAGGTACAGGTGCTAGAAGGAGGTGTGACATCAGAGAAGGACACATGAGGTTTGTCTCTTTGTTTGTGGTCAGATGTGTTGGCCTGCCCTCGTCGACCCCTGTCCTTCCTAATCAGACGAGTAACTGAGCTTCTGGAGACCTTGCTGGACTGGAAAAAGTTAATTAAAACAACGCTCAGTGAATCATTACAACCAATTCATGCCTGTTTTTAAAGTGCAGCAAATCATGCAAATTAAAGCTACTAGAGCTATTAGAAAATTTCCACAGCAGTGTTAGCAAAAAAATTATACTGTGGCAGACAGTGATGCATGCACTAACTCAAATATTAAAAACATACGCAGTGTATGTTTAACTTTTTAGCCCTGGATTCATATATTATGTTTATTTGTTTTTTCAGTGATGGGTGCATTTATCATATAGATAAATGTAGTACGATACAAACAAGCAGATATAATTAACTACACCTGTTCTGTTCACTTGAGCTAGAGTACAGGAGCCTGTTGGTGACATAACAAATCAGCATGAGCACAAATTCAACACATGCATGTAATAATGAGAAAATATAGAAACATGCTAAATATGGCCATATATTATACTTATTTGCAAATTGTGGACTATTGTTCAGGGTTTTTTGTGGGCATGTCCTTTAGTCTGTTGTAGGATCTTAGTGTTGCAAACGTGCAATTAAGAAACAAAAGTGCAAACCTAATATCTGTCTTACCCACTCCCCAAGTGTGTGGAAAACGCCAGTCAGTTTCCCCAAAAAGCTGGACAAACTCTTAAGAAGTCATAGCAGGGAGGCACAGATCATATTGTGGTTAGGGTTAGAGATCGAAAACACCAATATCAGAGCAATTCAAGAGAATTAAATAATAAAAGGAAATTGAATGTTTTCACGCCACATACCTGTTTTTCTCTGGAGCTTCTGTTTCCTGTGAGTAAAAATATCACCAAAGGAAAAGAAGCACATCTTGTTAATAATACAACAAAATTTAACCTAAATGTATTGTCCGGACTGTTGATGTAAAATCTACGTTGTTACTGATGAGGCATCCCTAACCTGGGTGGCTGGTGATAGCAGGGGACATTGGCAGCTGCCACAGATTGGTGTTTGCTGCAAGTTTCTTTATATAAACCTCATCCACTCCCAGCAGAATGTTTTCTGGCTTGATGTCAGTGTGGATAATTTTGCATTTAGTGTGCAAGTAATCTAAACCCTGCAGAACCTGTGATAAGGAATGAAAATGGAGTCACTGTCATTGCGCCTCATGTCAATGAGCAGCAAAAATAGAAGATAATCAGTGCACAAAAGGAGCTCAGTCGGTGGTGAGAAGGAGGCCGAATTATGATGGATTCAAAAGTTGCACGATACCTGTCTGAGGATGCTCTTAACGCAGGGCAGCGGGAGGCCGGTGTAGTTGGATTTGATGATCCACTGCAGCAGGTGATGGCCAAGCACCTCCAGAACCATGCACACATCTGGAAAGGAACTAAGGAGCTTCTTTCAAACCAATTCAGGTCCCACCATTCTGGGACAAGGTTGTCTATCTCAATACCTGCATGCTTGTGATCAGAATAATAATAAAAAAAAAAAAAGACTTCATTTAACAAAAGCCAGTCTCTGCTACATGGTATAGCATTGGGGCATTCTGTACTTTTAAAATGTTTCTCTCTGTGAAGGATACGCTCTCCATTTGCACCAGATATCCTGAAGTCCTCGATGAGTTGCACGATTCTTTCGCGTTTGCTGTCTTTAGAGTCGCTGTCCCTTACCTAATAATCACATATCATACATAGGAGGATAAAGCACTTGTACTTTGATCAAATAATACCACGACTTTGCACATATTTCATTTAATGAATACAGTGTAAGGCACAATGAGACATACTTATTGTGTCATATGATTGTTTACATGAAAATTATTTACCCATACAACTGTTGTTATTCTCTTTGTGTCAATCAGACACTTACATGTAATGTAGATAGATCACTATATTTGTTTTGTAGAAGTACAGTAAATAGTCCGTAAATCATTGATCATCTAACTAAAAGAAAAGGTGTGTGGTCAAACTGACACATTTCAGTAGTTTGATCTCATCCAGTGCCGTCTCTGTGAATATTTGGGCACTCTTCACCACCTTCAGAGCCACAAAACGCCCTTTCCTGCATCCAAACAATCACGGTGGTTAGCTCCTGTAATGTTTAAATAATAACCACATTATGTTATTATGCTGTTATGAAAAGTGAAAGAGTCAAACCTTTACTTACACCATATCCCAGCAGAGCCACACTGTAGAGAAGTGACCCCATCCCAATTTTTTAACCACTTGGTACCGGTCAACAAAAATCTCTCCAATCTCAACAAGGTAATAACCACCTGCAACACAATGCGCAAACATCCTGCATCAAAGAAAAGCTCTCCTACCGTATTTAGCATCTGTGCTGCCTACCTATCCCATAGTCTGCAGGATTCTCCTGCTGCTCCTCAAAGAGTCCAAGTGGCTCAGGTGAATGGGGATGGACCTTTACAGCTGGAGGGGGTTTAACAGGTTTGGGAGAAGGTTTAGGGCTCCCTCCTGTGCCTGCCCAGGGGTTAGGTTTGGGTATGACAGATGAACTAGAAGCGCTGGTTGTAAGAAGGGCTGATATGGCTGCGGCATATGATGAAGACATATTTGACCTGAGCAGGTAGAGTGTAAGTGCAGATGGGCTCGGACAACAGCAGTGGAGAGAGAGCTGCAACAAAAATGCATTTGCACACTTAAAAAAGGAGGGGGGTCTTGGAAAAATATTAAAATAAAAAAAACACCTTAAAACAAGAAACAAAGAGCTGTTTTGCCTCAGGAACCTTGGCTTGTGCTGATTGCAGTAGGTTGTTTGCAATGACATTTTAAAAGGGCCAGTGAATGTGTATGTTTATTTTTAGCTGGATGCATGTCAACGTAAATAGCTCCTGACACTGGCCCAGCTGCAACTGAACTCTTCCTGAAGCCACATGAACTGTGACAGTGTGGGCAGCACAGTTCTAAACATGTGGGGATATTCAAATAAATTCATTTCATCCTTGCAAGGGATAGAGGGCTAGATAGCGCTTATGTCTAGAAAGACCGTTAACTTAAGACAGTACAGTGACTGGAAAAACAGGAACGAGCGGGTTATTTTCTGTGCTTTTATATTATTGAACTGACAACGTGTAGTCATCTACTAGTCGCCATAATGAAGCCTGACATTTTTTTTTTTTTTTTAAAGTTCAGTACTTCAAAATAAAAGCCCAGCAGTGTAAAATTGCTCACTGGATGAAGCCATAGGCTAAAACCTGAGGTAATGTAATATCCTCTGAGTGTAAAAACAAAATGCTCACAACACTACACCTTCTCCTACTGACGTTTACCTGCAGTCGCCTGTTTGAATTATTTTCGTCTGAAAAAGGCTCCTGATGTCTTTTTTTTTTTTTTTTTTTTTTTTTTTTTGCTATTCAGCTTTAATTCAAGCTGCGCTCCAGGCAACCTGTAACTCGTGTTGTTCCTACCTGAAACGCGTGACAGTGCACTGGAACGGCAGTGAACTCGAACCACAGCGATGCACTCCGAGTTCCGAGCTGTGACGTCACATCACCGCCTGATTGGCGGACTGGGTCTTGCTCATGGGCCGCTGGTCAGACGTCTGGCGATGGCTAACGTTAGAAAAAGTTTATCATCGCAAGGTATTGCTCGAGCGCTATTCGTCTGCTAATGTTAACGCTGCTCTGGCGTTAGCTAGTTTTCGGTGCATCAATCAATGCAAAATACGTTTCAAAATAACGTAAAATATAAAGAGCTTCTGTTACCTTATGCGCCGTTTCCCCTCCGTTTCATTCAAATGAGCAAGTTGCAGGCACCTTTGGTTATTGAAATGATGAAGCGTAACTCTTATAATGTACGTCATGTTGGTTTGTTTACATACCATAATTCCTTGCACTCAAACGGAAGTCGTAACTTGCCTGCAACGCTTTGAGGTCGGAACTCGGAAATTTCTGGAGCTGGAGTTGTCTGGAGCGCAGCATAGATCTAAACTAAATTCAAATTTTTACATCTTACTGTCGCTTGACTTGAGATGAACTGCATGGTAGAGAAGATGGTGGCTATCGGACTTTAGTTTTACTCAGACAGTTTTGCCAGCTCTACCTTTTATATTTACTGTTTATTTATTGTCATCTATCGCGTTCTATTGCCGCAGCCTCAACCATACATTAGATGCCATTATTTTGGTACGTTTTGCCGGAAGTCTTGTTTAGTTTACTGCAGGACATGGGAAAGTTTGAATTTACTTATCTTGGCCATGACACATGTTTGTACAAAGCACACTCAGCGGACTAACCAACGGTAACAGCTACTTACCCCCGTGAGCCAAATATCTAGTTTTAATGTTCGTTTAAAAAAAAATAATAATAATAATCCTGGCACGAGGAGAACAGAGTTTCCCAGCGCGAGCCCTCCACTCCGTGTGTGTAGAAGACTCTGAGCAGTGTTCCCAACGCCTCAGACAGGAAAGCAGCTATTGGCTGTCCTAAAAGTCGCTAGAAGTCAGTGAATGACGTCACCACTCAATTTGCGTAATTTATTGGCCATAGGCACGTAATCGTAATCGACACTGTAGGAGAGGGTCTAACATCGTGGGAGAGACATAAGGTTAGTAAAAAAAAAAAAATACCTTAAATATATTTAGAGCTATCAATGAACTTTCTTCTCTTGATTCTTTCTTTTTTTGACATTGGAATAGGCCATCACTTCTCTAAATAAGTCCATGACTTCAATGCTTTGAGCCAAAATCAATCAAATTAAATCAATTTAAAATAATAGCAAAACGTCTTTTTTTGAGGGGGGGGGGGCTTTGCACTTACACCCAGGGCGGGATCAGCAGCGGCTCTGATTCCTTTGCAGTCTGGAGGACCTCCTCTCTGCTCTGACTCACTGCACCATCTGCGGCTGTAACCAATGTCTTCGCCTAGGCTCAGACAAGATATGGGTGAAATTCCCCCAGTTAACATCGGCAAGTTTAAGGTGGTCCTCCTCTGCCCCCAGGTGTTTGAGGCATGAACAGTTTTTTGCACATAGTCCTGCTCTGTTTGATTTGTCCTGTGTCACAGGCTCCAGCCAACTTCCAACAAGCGCGACAACAGCATCACCTGGCCCAAGCCAACACACCTCCTGACTGCTTAAGGCAAGTAAAGGTTAAGGGTAGGAGAGTTTTCAGTCACTGGTGGCCCCAACCCGTTCCAACACTACTCTGGTAGTGATGTTTTGTTTTATTGCTGGGTTGCCTGCTGGTTAATTGGCACCCCCACTTTTGGTCCAGCTGATAAGAGGTACAGTTTACATTCTCATAGTCAGTGTGGGGGTTAACCTTGTATTCTACCCGCATACTGTGATGGGTACTCTGAGCCATGCTCATCTAGCCAGTCTGACCACAGTGGTCACAGAAGGCATCGATGTCCTCCCAGATCAGTGCCAGGTTACCTTCTTACTACAGATGCACAGTGATGCACGGCTCATGTTGGACATTTCACCTGATTTCACATGATATACCACTGTTTGATAAGATGCCAGTGCAATAGATGTATTTCTTCCCTCAGGGCCATGACTGAAAAAACTTGTTGGGACAGAAGTGTGTAGAGTACACAGATAATAATCCTGTAACCTTTCAACAGCAATGTTTGTCTACAGAACTTCCCAACTTTGAGTATGTCATCAAGTACATGCCTGGGAGAGGTAACAGTAGTGCCTACGCCCTCTCTGAGCAGTACTCACCAAACGCATCTATTCCTGGCTCGTGGAACTCCAGTTCCAGAATCCATGCAGCTAGTCTTTTAACCAGCACCTTAATAACAAAGCAAGCTCCATGCTATTGCTGTCTTCCCATGTCACTCCCCCTCAATTCTCCATGCCCTACAGGAAGCAGATTCCACCATATGCAATTTCCTGGGGTTCTGGACCAGATGTCCAAGAATGCACTTGCACTGGTCAATCTGTGGGATCACATGGTCGAGCAAGATGGTGTGCTTAATCACAAGGTCTACCCCCTGATGGGGATGAGATTCTTCAACTGGCTCTGCCGTTGTCCATTAGCTGCCAGGTTTTACATCAGCTGCACCATGAGCTGTAAGCATAGTTTGGCAGAGATTGTACTGGCCTGGTATGCACCAAGATGTTAAACAGTGGTGCCAAGAGTGTGAAAGGTGCCAGGTAGCCAAGGACACCCAGCCATGAATGCAAGAAGCCTGATTGCTGTAACTGCAACAGAAGTGGAAGAAAGCCATTGACAGTATTATTATGCATCTTTGTCCGTGTCTTTTGTGAATAGGGTCAAACGTCTGACAGTAAGCAAATGCATTTGACAAGTTCTGTGTTTTGTTTTCAACTTGACATTTTATTTAGTAGAATGAATGCACAATCTCATACATACAGTATAGGGCAGGCCTTTTTAGCCTTACTTCATAGGCCTAGTTATAAAGAGGAGTGAAAGAGAAAACAGCTGCACTTAAATATCTAAAAAAAAAAAAAAAAAAAAAAAAAAAAAAGTAAAAATCTGCATAATCAAATATTAACACGTCACACTGCTGAATTAAACAGTTTAAACACACATAACCAATTCCTGCACTGATGAGAATGAGCTACAGCAGATAGCTACAAAATGTTATAGGTTCATAAATATAGTGTAGTTTGAATAAATTTGCTTTCAAGCTAAATTTATATTATTTACTTTAAACTTACAGAGTACGTTGTATGAAAAATACATTTACGACCCCCAGTGCACAGCAGTTTGGTCTTTGATTTCTGGTTTTAACCAGCTGAAAGCTCTATGAAGCTGGATACAGAGAGGATGTGAACATATCAGACAGCAGAAGAAACTTGGGAAACATGATATGCTTCACTTTGTAACAGAGTAGAAAACATCACTCATGACACGTAGAGAATTCCATTCAAATGAGTCCAAAGATGGCCAACAGTCAAGTGCATTAAATGAAGAAAATAAACTGAGTTCTGTTTACATTACAACAGATATTTTCAGTTTTGTTGAAGGGTTTATTTCTCATTTTCTGACGTTTACAATGCAGAATGCTACCATGTTTCTGAATACAACAACATGAATGTGTTATGATGCTAAGATAAAAAAAAATATTTAACCAAAAACACATGAAATGAGTTGAAAACATTAGAAACACAACAGTTAGCCAGCATGAATGCTCATAAAGAAATGTTTACTGGTATGAGACCTGCTCACACCATCATTCAATGCTGCAGCAGCCCCATTTGCTTCATACCTTACTTTCTATAACCATTTATATAGTTCTCACTCGGTGGAAGGACAAAGAGGGAGGTTATTGTGATTAAATATTTTTTATGTGGTTAGTTTAAAATTACAGTATTAGTATGGGAGTAAAATATCAACTTGAAACTCACCAGTACAATCCACACTCTATACAGACTAACATTCAGATAGACCTTCAGCAGAATTTGACAAAACTGACTTAACTCTGTCCCCTAATAAACCCTGTCAGAACCTTCCTAATGCCTGTCATCTGTCATGGTGACAATTTCATAGGGAATTAAGGCTTAAGATGTTCATAAAGTGCTCTGTATGACACTCAAATCCTCCACAACTAAATGCAGAAAAAATGATGTGATATGTGTAAATTATTGTCATACAGTCATGTGCTACTGCCATACAGTAGGTCTCATAACAGCCATCAGGTTTCTCCAAAAACTAGTCTAATTATTCTGGCAAGGTCAGCAAAGAGAAAGCTACGCTTGATCAGCTAGCACCGAACTGAATCTAGATAACAAAACCAAAAAGATTATTCTCTCTATATACATAGAGATAGAGAGATATAGATATATATATATATATATGACATCATTCCAAAATCCTAATCTTGTGACATCATGAACTGCTTTACGTTTTCGATTAGACTAAGCTCACAGAGGCTTAATGCTAGCATTTCAGAATATTAGAAAGCACTTTAAAGTTTTCTAACCAAGGTTTAATATTAAAACATTTAGGCACTCCCGTCCTGCTACACCAGTACGCTACAGTTCATGGCTCGTTTTGTTTATCAAACATGAAAAATACGAATGGCTGTGAAGTTAATGGTGGATGAGAAATTGAAGCTTGGTTTTTGCGTTTTATATAGTTTACAAACACACATTCATCAGCATGTATTAATACTTTTCAGATGATATGAGCTCATATAACATTTTTGTATATCACATGATTAAAGAGCAATAAATTACCTCTTTAGTATAACTGTTCTTTATATCTCAGAAGATACAAAATAGTGATTTAGACTTGTATATATTCTGTAAAAAAGTATATCTTGGGAGACTTTTCATGGTTATTAGGCAGTAACTCACTGCTCGCAAAGGTTAGACCAGATATATCGATATACAGCATGACCATGTTGTTGTTACACACTCCGCAAGTCAACACCAGTGCACATCCACATCAGAGTGCTGGGTTTGGATTTCATACTGGTGGAATCGGTTAAAACACAGGGAACTTGCCAAGGCTTTTTCATACTGCACAGCTACAGTTTGTCATCTATTCCAGTCTCTTTCTGCTGAGGTTGCTGTGTTTTGCTTTGCAATTGAGGTCACATTGTATCAGTTTGTCTGTGTAAGACTATTTGAGTGAGTAAATGCATGTGTGAGGCTACAGTGTTTTTGCTCATAGAATATAGTGTGTGTGTGTGTGTGTGTGTGTGTGTGTGTGTGTGTGTGGGTTGGGGTCCTGCTGCATCAGACTAGGGTGCCTGGGTCTGCACTGGGTTCCTTTGGGGTCACCTCTTGCATCTGTGAATGAGGAGTCTCCTGATAGAGAGAGAACTCCATCGACCTGTTTGGGAGGAAAGACAAATCAATACAGCAGTCGACAAGAAGAATGCAGTGAATCATAACACCTCAGTGACAACGCATCTTCATGAAAAAAAAAAAAAAAGACAGAATATGACGGAAGCTGGAGAGTTGTTTCATCAAAACCTCATATTCCTTATGACATGAAGGAAAAAAGACAAAATGCTCAATAGCAAAGCTGCCATAATGAGGCAAACAACTAATGCGTGTCCACATTTATGTTTGGAAATTTTAGAGTAATCGTATTTCAGAAAATAACCAAGAACTTGGATGTTGATATGTGACAGCGATAATGATAGTGAACATGCAAAAAAAAATAAAAATACAAAAAGTAAAATCAATCTCAATCTCAATCAATCTCCAAAAGGATAGTGGGTTTCTTTATTTTTGTGGTGATGCAATCGTCAAATACAAGAAAAGGAACATGAACATTTTGAGAAAAAGTTCAAATCCTCAAGCTCCAACTGCAGTAAACAACACTGACTCCCACCAAGGCGCATACGGGGGGAAAGCAAGAACAATAAAACAAAAAAACAAAAGTACTAACCTTCCATGCAACGGGAGTCCATGGAAGCTGGCTGACTGGGGTATCTGAGACCTGTGGGGATTGGCTACTTCACCTTGTACAGACTGGGCCTGGTGCACCAGCGGGTGGGGATGTGAGAGGCGAGAGATCCCTGCCTCGTGGCCCTTTGAGGCAGCAGGTGGATAGCCGAGGGCGTTCCTCAGGTACCAGTCTCTCAAGCCCTCAAGAGCCAGTGCTTTATGCAAGCTTCTGGTCGAGTCCTCTGGGGTCGGGAGAGAAAACTGTGGCGGTCTGCGACTGATGGAGGGCCCAGACATCTCAGTCTGGTAGGGGTGCAGGTTGGGGATGGAGGATGTGTTGGTGCTGCTGGCAGGTAAGGGGGACTCATACGCTGATAAGAGGATTGCATCCTGGGGATGTTGCTGCAAAGGAATAAAGGGTCCACAAGATTTGGTTCTGGTGACTTTGACACGGCGCAGCTCAGCTTGGGACCCTCGAAGGACCATGGGGCTGTAAGGAGGCGCAGCGCTGGGGAGATGCACCTGGGAATGAGAAAAACCGTTTGCATGGGGTGGCACTGCCACTGTGGAGGATCGAGGTGAGGGCAGGTCCTGCCAAATCCTGCCCGTGGACTGATAGAGGTGGTGTTGCACTTGCACCCTTTGCTGTTTCCCCCAGATATAGTCCATTAATAGCTCATTGTAGCCTCCACCTGCCCCCCTGCCGCCCATGGACAGACGCATTTTGGCCTGTTCCACGGAGCCATCCACTTGTCTGTCAGGGCTGCCCAGGTGAATGTGTCGCAGTTTGCCATCAGTCAGTGTCTCTGAGCTCTTGTAGGGCCCTCCTCGGGGGGGCATCCCATTTCTGGTTGCTGGGTCTTCAGGGAGACTCGATCTGTCCAACAGAGCCTCTGAGCTGTTACTCCGTCTGGCTCTGGAGTTGTACGGGCAGCCTCTGCGATCAGAGGAAGACCCCTCTTGGGCTAATGGAATCATATATGGCACATCCAGACTGCCAGACCACTGCTTCAGCCCGTTACCCCCTGATGCATCAGACCTAAAGTACAGATGAGAGACGGCTTACATTAGCCCCAAGGCTATGTTCACACAGTGGGCCCAGGCTGCCCCAAATGGGCCACCTTTCATATGTGGTTTTAAATCAGATACAGATCAGACCTCAGTCTGAACAGCCATGCATGCTGTATCAGAATTCACAGTCACCATAATTGTGTGCAGGCTGGAGTTGCAAAACAAAAACAAACATGGCAGACAGCGGTGACAAAGGTGACATCCTTAGAAGGATCTAGGAGGAAATCCGAATTGAACACTAAGACTTGCGGTGTGAAGGTAGTCTAGGGCTGAAGTTCGAAAGACAAATTGCATTTCATAGAAAATCCCTTAAGAAGGGGCTGATGTTTATGTTTAAGGGCTAAAAATGCTAAATATGAAAATCATTGTTAGAACCCTGACCCTATTTCAGCATTTAAACTAAGTCTCTAAGTGAGCATTTTCCAACTATGGAGGGCTCAGACCAAAGCGGCACTGTATGGCAGATTACCGGACATGGACGCTGATTGGAGCAGTTCGTGCCAGGAGAGGAGTTGCTGGAACACTTCTGCCTTCAGCGTTTGATGCACTTCTTGGTAAAGAGTGAGTTGGGCTGTGAGAAGTGATACAGGAGGACACACATGGTTGCCTTTATGATCTATCACCCACACATGAAAACAATCATGTGTTCACTCTCACACAGATCAAGGGGACGGCACACACTACGGCTTGAAGCTAAGTACCTAACAGAGCTTGTGACAGAGTTACGTCGAGTCCTCATCTCATAATAAACCTCTACCGGAGACAGTTTCCTGCTGACTCTGTGGTCGGGGCTGCCCACTGTGAGGCGAGGCTGAGACAGAGAGCGCTGGTCAGCAGCCACGCTGGGAGAGGACTCTTTTGGAAGGAGAAAGAAGAGAACGTTTTAAAACAATTCAAATATGTGTGTAGTTGGTGTTTGAACACTAGAAGTGAAAATGAGCTTCACACCAACTAAATGTGAGAAATGTATTTTGAATGTGAAAAATAACACTGGCAAGCAGAGAGCAGAGTATGCATATTGGATGAACTTACCATTGTCATGGGATGTTGAATCTGACATGGAGCTCGTGCTCTCTGACATAACAGTGTCCTCTAAAAGACAACAAAACATTCAGGTGCTCAGCATAAGTGCAAAGATAAATCTGTGTTTCCAAACACATACATTATTACTGACAATGCTCTTCCCTCAATTATCGCAGATATTTTCATTTTTGTAAATGTTTTAGTTGTGCGCGTGCTGTGTTATTATACCTGTGTGACACCCCCGGTGAACTGTCCTTTTGCTATTTGGGACGTTTCGATCTGGTTCTGAGTGTCTGTACAGGGCACCAGTGAAGATGGCTTTCATCTGCTTTCTTTGGGCAGCCTCATCCTGCAGCCAAGGACAGCTGTCAGTGTCAGACCACGACTACGCACAACAACACAGCTGCTGCGTAAACACAATTGATATTCAAGGTGTTGACTTACGTCTGCCTTGCTGTTGGGCGCCAGGCCAGCCCTGCGCTGTACAAGTGGCGGTTTTTCACCCGTCTCCAGGGGGAAAGCACGTGGCAACTTCCCAGTCAGCTCCTGCAGAGGACATTTATTAGTCCGCACTTACGAAAGTCCCCTAAGTAACACAATGTATTAAAACTGCATTAAATATAATGTTGCTACCTTATTTTCAAGCAGAAACACAATAGCGCTTGCTACTGACTGAGTAGATGATCAAAATATCATGATCTTGTGCACAGTTGTGCTCTCATTCATTTGTTCGGGTGCTGAGCTACAGCAGAAAAATGGCTGAAAGGTTAAGACTGCTGAAATTCCAGCTCACACATGGCTCGTCTGGAACATCTTCATTTATTAATGTAGCATGATCACAAATCAAATTACAAGAACAGAGCAGACAACTTGTGAATCTAAGGATAAAGCCCTAAGAAGAGAGAGTTAGTCACCAGCCGTCCGTTCACACATGCACAGGGATGTGTGAAACAGCTGTTAATGACGAGCTGAGGTGGCTGTGACTTCATCAACACATGCTGACGAGTTTTCCCAGAATAATCAAGAAAATATTCATATGCAGCCACATTTGTACAAAAAAGCTGATTTTCAACTAGTTGTGGTTGCAATTATGGTGTGCGGTATTCTTATGTGTGATTTTACAACATAGAATTATACATCAGTAATAATCAATAATAATGCAGCTATCATTGAAACCACTGTGATTTATCGAGTGCGATTGATGTTTCAGAGGAGCCCCTTACCGCTTCCTGCAAACAGACTTGCTTGAGCTCTCCCACTCTGGTGTTAAGGAGAGCCTCCAGGGCATGCTTCCTCTCTTGCAAAGCTGCAATCCTTTCAGCCTGCAGCTTATTTTCCTGGCTGCCTTGAATATCTACACATCACAGAGCATATCACACAACCGAGGAATTAAAGCACACGGCTGAAAACATTCCAGATTCCTTTGTTCTCAACACATCCCAGGTGTGTTTTCTGTTTTCTGTCTGAAAACTATTAAACACACAGCAATGAGTCACACTTTGTGCTGGCATGTTAATTTGTACATGGAACAGTAGCTTAAGGCAAACGGACAAACACACATGTAAAGCTCAGTAAGAAATACAATGTCATGGGATTTATTGGTCTAAAAAAAAAAAAAAAAAAAAAAAAAAGTTCGAGTTCTCCTTTGACTAGATACTGGAGATTTTACATGTGAAAAAATGTGTTAAGTTAAATTAAGTTACGTTAAATTAAGTTAGGAAACCTAACCATTTCCTCTGTTTTAAAGGGGTTGCATTTTAAAGTGCTTGTCTCTAACAAGTCATCTCATGTTAATTTAGGGCTCTAATAAGATTATCTCACAACTAGGACAAAAGGCATTCACACATACAGCCGTCTTTTCAGCTGTCTCTTGAGAAAAAAAAACAAAAAACTCTGGCTCTCTTGAACACAAGCTGATACATCAGCCAGGCCTGTCCAGACGTGAAAGTGTGAGGACTCACAACTCACCAGGAGCCCCCAAACCCATGGATGTGATCAGATGTCCTTTGACCTCCATGTGCTGTAACTCTGGGGACTTTACAACTCGAACTCCCAACCACGTCCTCACCTGATGAAACAAAAACAACTGAGGTTTAACTGCAGCTGAGATGCATCAACAAACTTTATTCAGGGTTCAAGTGTTGTTTTTTCTTACCTTGCAGTGTCAGCCATATGTTGTCTGGAGGTGGAGAGTCAGTTGTCGCATTTCCAGCAAGTCAGCAGTAGATAAGCATGGGTGTCTCCGAGATCAGATTGTAGCAGGTACCATCAGGGGGAGCTACTGCACCTCTGCTCAGGTATGGAAGGCTGAAACCTTTACAAGACAAAGTGTTCATTTCAATCAAAAGCACCATAAAAACCAGATTGGACCAGATATAACACCATACCTAACATATGCCTTTATCCGGTTTTTAAAACACTTTTAAAATATCAAAAGTCCGACAAAGGACTCATCAAAACTAAATTTGCACCTTAAGGCATTTTGAAAGTGAGGGATACTCTAAAATTAGCTCTCAGACACAATTAGCAACCAATTAATTTTCAAAAAAGAACAGAAAGTGAGTCAGGATAAGTTGCATTAATAATGCATGGCAAGAAATGGAGAGAGAGAAACCTCAACCCTGTGTGTTTTGTGTCTCAATAGCTCAGCAGCAGCAAGTGTAAAACAGAAAGGGGGACAGAGGAACCGAGTCAGAAGCAAAGAAAGAGAAGTGACAGAGGCAAGATTCTGTTGAGTTTCCTTTTTTGCTTCTGTGATAAACACGAAGGTTTACATGCAATTTGTGTTGTATAGGGCATTTACTGTATGCTGCAGCTTTAATATATCTGTTCAGTAGAAATGTTGCTGAAAACTGAATGTAAGCTTATTTTTTCCAAACTGTATCCTGAAAATACTGCCTCTCACCAACTGTGCCAAGTAAGCAATGTTTCATGTGCACTTTCCCTTCCACAAAAGGTTCACTGGAAACAAAGCCTTTACCCTAATACCCAATAGAGACTTCACATCCAAAAATAGCAACAGCATTTTCTGCCAAAAGCCTCTCACTCAATGCTGCTCACAAATCGCTGCTATAAACAAGCATCTTCCTGTCTCCTTGCCAGTCAAGTAAATCATAAAACGACTCAGCTCAACCCCCAAATCTAGACGAAAGGCCTCAAGGGCTGAATCAAAATTACCCATCCAAAGACTGCCACTGCCAGCATCACATCTTTCAAACAGAAACATTTATCCATCTTTTAGTCTGAGCAGCTGTCTCTAAGCTCTGCTCACACTGACCCGCTTTTTGGTGCTTCTGAAGTCAGCAAGACGTGGTGTTCTGTTTTCCTCCCTCACACAATGCAAAAAATGAGGCTCACTTTGTGTGAATGCATAGTTGAAATACTTCTACTGAGTTTGCGTTGGCTCCTGTCCTGGACCTGAACCAGTAACTGCTGTCTGCTCCTGTTCGTGTGAAAACCCCCAGCATGCTTGACCTCCCATTGACAGACAAGTAGGAGCCTTTCACAAAAACAGGTGGCAGAGTTACGACCGCTGCTCAGACAAAAGCTCATCACATGAATCCTGTTACACGAAACCAAGAGTCCGTGATGATCAGATTTTGATCTATCTAATCTAATATGTGGAGGGGGATTCGCACCTGGGGAAAGCACATGAGGTGTTAGGTCTACGCTCTGCTGAACAGTGGTAGTGGTAAACTCCCAGGGAGGAGACAAACAGAGACATGTTCATCTGAGCCATCGCTGGGCAGCTGAATGCTGCAGCCAAAATGCCGCCATGCCTCTTAAGAATGGCTTTGTCCAGCAAACAAAACACTTTTTGGACACTTGGTGCTATTCTTTTCAATCTCTTAAACATGCCCTACGTGCCTTTACAAAGTTAACAATTCTTCATTTAACCAGCTAAGCTTCATTTTCAGTGCTGTGACTGATTTCATGCGGCCACTTAATAATATGTACTCAGAATGAAACCTTTCTCACACTGAAATCCATTAACAATTTATTCACTGCAAAACACTGAACGGTGGTTTTACGGTTGCGACCTTCCTTCTTTTGTTCACAGTTAATGTCAGCTAATGTGAACACTTACACATTCCACTGACTTCACTTCTGGTACCTTTCTACAAGGCAGCACACACCAGTGGTGTTTCAATGCAAATCAGTGTGAGGATATGCTGCTGACACACATCCGCTCTCCAGCAAAGCAGAGCAAAGTTTTTTACATTCAGCACGTCCTGACTGCTGTACCTTAACTACCATCTCTCCCCGTGTTTGCACAGTGTGCTATGAGCTGGAACACAACTAGGGTGTGTGTGGCTGCACTTGATACTAAGATTTAGTAGGCTGTTAGCAGCAGTAGATATAAATGCCAGATTTTGAACAGAAATGGTGCAAATGGAAAACAAGGCTGTTTCAAACCCTAGAATCACTTTGGGGAATGGCAAGAAGAAGAGTGATCATCATCAATCAGTTTCAGCAGGACACCTTCTAAATGCTTAGGTTGCCAAATAACACACCTGAAAGGATCTGTGGTCCCACTGGTCAGAGTCAAGCACAAACTCCTTAAACATCTGGTGTGCAGATGTGTGCTCAGGTACAGGTACAACAACACAAGAGTGGATCACATTCCAGAGAGAGGCCTGCAGGAGAGAAGGCAGCACAGTGAAGATAAAGCAGATAAACAGAGAGTCGCAAAGAGCAGCATCAAAGGAAGGATCAGAGGAGACACGAATACGAGAAATATGAACACAACACAAGCATCAAACACATGTTGTAGCATGTGTAGGGAGGGGGTGAGGCGCGGGCTCTGGATGGTGGTATAGATAGCACAGAGGGAGCCATGCTGATTAAAACATGAGCCGTGCAATGGGAGTGAGCTGCCCCTGTGCAGCGCGCATCACACGAATGCAAATCAGCCAGGAGTTTAATATTCAAGTCCGGCAGGCTAAACACTAAAGCCTATAGGCCCATCCTGCCATGTCCACACAAGGACTAGCTCGTCTTCTCTTCAGCTTAGAAGTCATAAATATTCTCTGATCGCAGTTTGGCAAATTCACAGCGAAGCTATATTTCTACATGCATCAGTTTTATACCCAGCATTCTCATCCCTTGATAAACAGGATGGCTCCCATCTCGTAAATAGATTCACTCACCGTGTAGGAGTCCCAGAAACAGGCTCCTGTTGTCAACAGCATTTATATAAAAGACATATTCATGACTTATATCTCAGTGTTTCTTCATGTGTCTCAGGAAGGGCTTCGACAACAAACTCATTTCCTTTGAAAATGGCAATGGATGCACAGTATGTTTGTAAGTCGTGCGACGTGGAAGAGCAGCTGAAATATCCTTTCCAGCTCAGCGTGGACAGGTGAGGCTAGGAGCCCTCATGTTGACTGTTGGTGTTGACACAGCTGCTGCTGTTGTGGATTTACACATGGTAACTGGAGCAGGGTTACAACTATACAGCTCCTGAAGGTCCCAAATGAATCACAACTAGGCCAGTAGTACGACCGACAACGTAGCTTTAAAATTAGGCTCCCACATTTTCCCCAGTGATGTCCTGCAATGACTCTTCTGGAGGGTTTTCCTGATGCGTCTGACCTCTGAACCTCACGTTGTTCCTTCGCAGAACAGCAACCTGTCTTATGCGCATGCTCTGTCTACCACTCAAACGCCAAAGGCATCAAACAACCGTTAGTCAGATGTGATGGTGTGGCTCAGGAATAGAAAAGTCAACATCATACTGTGCTCATGCTAAATAAATAAATGAACAAAAAAAATCAGGTTTCAGTCAGCATCAGTCACAGGTCACGCAATGAAGAGGATTCAGCTCTGGATCACCTCCACCTGACCAACCCCTACCAAACAACTTATGGAAGGTCAGGTGACCCCATCTTCTACCTCCACACATTAATACAATCTCTTCATGTGATCCCTACAGAGCAGCACAGCTTAGCTTAGCTCAGGTCCAACAACCGTTCGGGTTCATCAAGATATTCACCTTCACATGTTTGACACAAGTACCTCAGCTGAAACAAAGCAATCTTGGTGATTGGTATCCAACTGGATTCTGCTAAGCCGAGGTGGGGAGAG
Source organism: Echeneis naucrates (assembly GCF_900963305.1). Classification (NCBI taxonomy): domain Eukaryota; kingdom Metazoa; phylum Chordata; class Actinopteri; order Carangiformes; family Echeneidae; genus Echeneis; species Echeneis naucrates. The sequence continues at coordinate 20,470,010 of NC_042515.1, read as the reverse complement.
TAATAAAGAAAGGAATGTGGCTCTAATGTCCGAGGGGATTATTCTTATACATTTTCCCTGTGCTCTGCAACACCTGGATGGTTTTTTGTATGTATTCCAGCGTTGTTTTCACGATCCAGTGTGGGTCTAATCCTCTTTGTTGATTTTGGAGGGATTTCAGAGCTGCTTAGGATGTGCAGCCACAGCCGTACAGTTAGGTCCATTACAATGCAGCCTGATTTAATTCTTCTGAGCATGTGAACTTCTTTATAACGGAGTAAAAGTGGGTGAATTCTCTCCTATATTCATGTCACTGCTGCTCTGGTGTATTTTCAGCACTTGATAAGGTCTGGGACTTCAGTCCCTGAGCTAACGCATGAAACACCAAGACACTTAGGATGGAGCCTAAAGCGTATTTTCAGTAGATCCTCAAACTATGCAGATGTCCAGGTGTGATTCTTTACACTTCCCTCTGAGCACACACACCCATCAGGAGCCGTCACCTTGATGTAACACAGTGGCAGAAGAATACTGTTGTGTTTGATCCAATTTGGATCAAGGTCCAATTTCAGTGTTTGAATGAAGGCCAACACTCACAGGAATAAGGAAGGTACAGTAGGATGACACCCATTGGAAGACAACGCTGAGGGGAGAGGGGTGAAAACAAACACCACCATGTGTCAAAGTGCCCCTTATCAACATGAAGCCCAGCACAAATGCTCTGCAATAAAACAAACTCTGCAAAATGACCTGATGGTCCGAGAACTCAAAGCCTTTGTAAACACAAGGACCCCAAAATAGCAACAATCAGCACTTTCACAAATGCTCGACAGCAAAAAGGAAAATCCTCTTCTGAAAACAGAGAGGTGTTTCCCAGACCACCTTTTGGGTGGTCTGGGAAACACAGCAGTGACTCGCCCTGAAGGCACTGACTGACCCACACAACTCTTTTAGATTAGGTTGGGGGGTTTTTTCCACATCCAGACAGACATCCTTGCTCAGGAATCTGTTCATAATGGGGCTTAGCACTGCTGCATGAGAGCAAGCAGTATTTAGAAATGGGAACAGTGAAATCGATAAGGCCCAAGAGGCAGCACGCTTCCACACATTTTGCCCCACGACATTACAGCAACAGGGGGAAGTTGTGTATTCCCAAGAAGCATGACACAGATGATTTTTTTTTATACTCCTTTAACGCTGCCCGTTGAATTCATGCAGCCGGGGCTGCAACATCCGGCACCCCCTGCCTTAATGACAATGAACGTGCCGCACAGTGGTGTTGTTGTTGTTGTTGTTGTTGTTGTTTACAGGCGCGAATGAGACACACATGATGGATCTCGTTTGGCACAGACAGTCATTTCAACGCACAGCCGCGTTTTGTTTTTTGGTTGTTGTTGTTTTTTTTTTTTTAGTCGATGGCACAAGCATGTGTTCCTGTCGACAGCAGCCATCCTGCATCTGCATAGCGGCAGCGGAGCGGAGCGGCTCACGGCCACACACACACCGGACCGACGAACGGAAGCAACAACACGTCGCAGGTGTGTCACCGTGTCACACCGGGAAATACTCGCTTTTTACAGCTGGCTGAATGCGCGTAAGAAATAGCGAATAACACCTCGATGAGTCATGTGTAGGCCGAGGTATTAAAAAACAGGATATCGATATCAAGGTTGTGTCCATTAATACGCCTGTTCAGGATGAGAAGGACATCTTGATGAACCCCCCCCCCCGCCGCACACAAACACACACTTCTCTCTTACCAGAGAGCATGACCGATGCCTTCCCGGGTCTCCACGGTCCTCTGTAGCTACACAGAGCCGAGACAAATCATCCCTGGGCCGGACCACAGGCTGAAAATCACCCAGAGGAAACAGCTCCGGTCGACGGGGCGAACGCTAAACGGGGAGAGACGAGAGCAGCCGCCGGTTCATGGTGGCTTCGCATCCCTCTTCCATTCGCCAGCAGCCTCTCTGACCTGCGCTGCGTCGGAGCGCTGCGCATGTGAGCAGAGCGGAGCGGAGCGGCTCCGGCGGAGGACGGCTTTACACACACACACAACCCCCCCGCACCGGAGGGAAAAACCCTCTGCTGTCACATCTGCCCCTCCCAGATGTTACAAGCCTTCAGTGTGCAACACTTTCATCCAGTCACACACACGTTGTTGTCCAGATGTGCCATCTCACACGCACAATGATGACGCCTCCCCCCATCGTTTCTATAGATTATATTTGAAGAAGGTGCATTCATGTGTCTAGAAAAGAAAACAATTCAAATTAATTTTGTTACTAACGGAAACATTTACATCTGAGTAATGAAACGTCTATTTTTTAATTGAGAATAAATAAATAAAAATATCTTTGTTCCTCACACATGCTGACATTCATGAATAGACAACCCAAGAACATAAATCAGAAAATAACAGTGAAATGGACACCAGTTTTCATTTCCCAACAAAACGGAAAGCACTTCTTACACTGAGAGGGAGCTGTACAACATCAATGCACAGCAGATGTCTTTATCAACATAACAAGCCAGTAAATGTCAACTACAGTGCATCACAGAGACTTCACTTCAAACATGGGCCATGATCCCCCACAGGTCCTCGGGATGTTTCAGATGTGCTGTCAGACAGATTTGATCAGTCTAATAAAAATGGGGTTAGCAACAGTAGTTTTGCTTTCACACTGCCTTCACAAAGAGAGGAACTAAACCATCTCTTTCATTTATTTAAACATCTTTTAATTCAACAACTGAATAACAATAGTTAAAAAAAAAATATCAACAGGTCCAAGACATTCCACTTACTCAAGAAAACCAGGATAAGAAAAATAAATGTTGACATATGTTAAGAATGCATACTTTTTTCACATTATAAAGATTTGAGGGAATCAATTTATTACACATTTTAGGATTGTGGTAAAAAAAAAAAAAAAAAAAAGATTTTGGAGAAAAAAAAAAATAAAAATTACAATAAGAACTACCATTAAGACTCAAGGCCAGAATGACTCGAGACTACACAACCGCTTTCACCAGATATCATTTAAAAGATTCTGCAAATTTCTGATGTTATGACAGCCATTCAAAGCCAGCCTGTCTCAGTAACAGCCTCTAGTGCCCAAAAACTCTTGATGACCGGCTTTCGGTTTAGAATTTATCTAATTTATTAAGTAAAAATGTTTCTTAGTTGTATCAGCTTTATGGCATTGGGGCACCTTTCTTTAATCATGTTACATGATTACAAACACTGTATTTAACACAAATTGCTTACAAGCTGAAACAGTGATGCCATGCTGCCAACATAGAAACGAGTATTGATCTTTGCAATAAAAAGGAAGGGAACCTTTTGAAAGATCCAATGTCTGATTTTCAGGAGACCTTCAGGAGACCAGGGGAGACCCTTGAACTTGCTTTCAGTCTCACACATGTCCACAGGCAACCACTTCCTCAGATGTCAAGAGTGTTTTTGTGGCTTTTTCTTTGCATTTCAAGATAAAGCAACTTTTAACAACTATTCTCTGAACAAACTCTCCATTCTCAGCCACGGAGCCACACTGTTCATTATGAGCTCACCTTTGTGTTCCACAAGATATTGAGTGCACTGAATATGCTGTTAACTTTCTCAATAGCTAATTTTATGCATCTTTGTTGTATTTATGTTAAAACACTTGTTGTGACCTCTGGAACCAATCAATGGGCAATGAAAAGCTTGAAAGTGGTTCACATGAGGTGTGATGTGTTTTTTATGGGCACTTTAATCTGTCTGATGAAATCAGAGCATGGTATACAAGGCATACTTCAGCTTCTCCTTTTAGTCAGAATATACTTATAGTGGACAGGAAATAATAGACAATTTGGTGCATGGATTGCTCATACAGTGTGTCAGAACTCTGATGTCTGATGGATCCAAATGCATCAATTCAACCATTATTAAATTAGCAAGAAGAAAATAAGAGTGTCCCTCAATCATTTAATGTCCAGAAAAAATTCCATATGTGCAAGATCCAAATTTATTTTGTGTATATAAACTAGAGTTTTCCTTTTATTTTTGTTAAATGTGGCGCACAGTACACAGGTGTCAAGTCAGCGTCCTGATGGCAGGCGCTACTGGTGAAGGGATAGGTGGCTTCAATGATGACATGGAATTGTCGTTCTATTGTTGGGCTTAGAGCGAAAATTTGAGGTTACATGAAATGTATTCCTTTAGTAAGAATGTAGCTTGTACATGGAAATCAGCTCAACGTACTCATCACACAGCCCCAACTCTGACATAACAGTCATGAAAGAAGGCCCCAACCAACAACAGAAGAACCACAGCTGGTTCGTACTGTCAGAACTCCTTGAGTACCTTTGGTGATTCTTCAATTGATCAAATTAAGCTATTACAGTCCAGAGGTAAAGCTGTAGAATGTCAAATATATTACTACCTAAAACTAAAAATTTCTGAAACAGAAATTTACGGTACAAAGTTGCACCAATTAATCTGCGGTTTCCAATGTCCTTATATCAAGATTTTGTTCTGTGTGTGCTTGAGTTAAAGTCCTTGCAATGCTCTGCAATTAAAACAGATAGTCACATTCCTCTTTACCAAGAAATCGCACGTTGATGCCCGCTCGAGTATGATTGGGTCTCTATGAAGTACTGGCTGTTTAGGGGGCAAGCCCTGGCAAACAATGTATTTCTCCAGGCCCAAAAGCAGATTGACCACCTCAGTTACTGAGGTTAAGCGTTGTGGGTAGTTGTCGTAGAGTGGGTGGGTGGGCAGTAGTGGCTGCTTTTGGACAGTGACTTGATAACAGAACCCTGGGTCAATCAACACCATAGTGTCGGCCATGCTGGACTGCTTCGAACACTGGATGAGCTGCAGCTGCGGGCCCTCCACCATTATGGCATACCATAGAATTGGCAGGACGGATGAGCGCAGAGAGTGCAGCAGTTTCATTAGTTGGTTTTCTCCATCCGCACCGCTCCCTGTTGGGTTATCGGCCAAACTGAAGATCTGTGTGATCTGCAAACAATAAAAGTGAAACAAAATACCCATCATGTGACAGGGCTCTGTCATTAATCACAGGACAAACTCAAAGAAGCTATGACTCTTACCATGGGCAACTCCTCCTCCTCTTCCTCATCCTCTTCTTCACCATGCTTTGGACCGTCTCTGCCTGCTGGCAGTCTCTCTGCATCCCATCTGCTTAGCTGCTCCTGGATCCATAAGCATGAAATCATGAGATAACTTTTTACTTGTAATCTGTAATTCACACATGATTGAAAATATCAAATTAGAATCAAACTAAAATGAAGTAAAATTGAATCACAACTGCATCAAACTGTATGAAATCAGCTTTGAACTGAAGCATAAGACATTAAATGTATCTACTGATTGTGTCCAATCAGGAAGAAACCATGTGTCATATCTTACAATAAATAAAACCTTCTAAAAGCAACCTAACCTTTTACAGTGGGAGGTAACCACACCACCAGTGTGTGAAAACAAACTTTGGTTTGGTGCTGACTCACTGAGCTCACAGTACAAGTGCACAAGCTATGCACTAGCTGTACAGCTTCGTGAGCTGATAGTCATTTGATATCTTGCATGAAATAAAAAACAAAACAAAAACAGTTTGTGTGGATGATAGCAACTAGATAACAGGTTGCTGACATGGCCAATATATAGAACTAGTGGCCCATTACAGAAACACAAAAGTAACTGACACGTGCATGCCTTTTTCATGAAGTCTGTGGGAAGGCTGGATTCAAGTGGTCACCATTAGCCCATGGTTAGGGCAGAAAGGAAATAAAGAGCTAAAAAAGATCAAGATGATTTAAAGTGATTTACTGGCTGCTGGGCAGAAAGTAAGTTTGGTCTTATCAGCCTGAAATAGGTTTAAGATTCAATTTTTTATTATGTAGCATAAAAATTTTTAGCATAAAATGTTCCTACAATTTAAAATCACCAAACAAAGTGTCTTTATATTTCTTTCATCTAAATTGACGACATTGTAATTGATGCAACTACTACTAGCTAATTCTTTGAATACTAACAAAACCTAACAACAAACACTGTAGTTTTGTATTTGCAAAAGTGGAACATGTGAGAAAGAAGTCAAAATAAAATCCAGTCAGTGTTTTGATAGTGGTGGTAGATAATTGTCTGAGCATGTTTGTTTCTGAAGCTGCTGCCATCTCAGCCACAACAATGATTTAGAGCTTTCTTATCTTGAAAAAATAAAACAAAAACAAACACACAAAAAAGAACCTGTGAATCAGCTGGGCCTATGAAGCCCTTTAAACTTGCTACATGTAAACTGGATAACTGCATCAACCAGTGCATCTGTGTAGTGTTTTCCTTATATTTATTCAGATTCCTGTTTGTAAGAGATGGTAATTTGTGCTGTTTGACAGTACAAATTACCATCTTTTTTATCTTAGGGTTATATTACTTGGAAAAATAACGGCAACAACCTGCTCAAATGAGAAGCAAACAAAATCTGCCCGCTCTCTTTCTTACTCTTACTTTATACAGGTAAGTTTCAAATAAGTGTCTTAATGCTAAAGGGCTGGTAATGTATTTTGGAGGATCAAACATTTTCATGCTATCAAGTGAAAGGCAAAACAAGTGACCACAAGAACAAACTGAAGGACAGCCAAGAAGGGAGGGGTGACAAGTAGAAACAGCTTGGCAGCGATATGTATCCATTACAACGATATCAAATTATCTTTGTAGGTGGCCTGGTGCCAAGTGGATAAGATGCATGCCATATAACTGCAACATCCCATGGGCCATTTTCACTTGTCATATCCCTCTCTGTCTTTCTATGTTCCCTGTATCTGTGCTGCCAAACTGTTCAATGAAGGCAAAAATGTCCTTTAAAAAAAAAAAAAAAAATCCCTGTGTTACTCCATATTCTCCAACTTGAGGCAAGACATCAGAAATTTACACAACCACACTTAATACAAAAAGCTTCATCAGCTGTGAATTGAAGGCTGAAGCGATGCAGATGGTATCCCTGTACACAGGTTAAAAAAAACTGGTCTGAGCTTGGATCCAGGCCTGGAATCACTGAGCAGAGCCTGAGCCACAGGCCAAAGAACAGCATGACAGAAGATATATAAGGAAATGGACAACAGGCCAGAGGCATTTGTGAGGGGAACTGTAAACAGACAGCCACGATGGCTTATGATCAATCAGGGCTAATGCAATTAAGCATTGTACAGCAATAATTTGTTCGCCATCAGCCAGGGAACAGACAATATCTTAATCGGTGCTGTGAGACAACACAAGAAAAAGGCTCCTGAATGTAATAGATACACGTGTGTTTTCCTAATGGAGGAAAAAAAGATGTATTATTACCAAATCAGGAGAGGATGGTTGTAAACTTACTGGCTGACAGTTGTTATGGAAGCTGATGTGCTGGACTCTGTCGGGCAGTCCATTCCTTTGTCCAAAATTTGAATAATTCAACTGCTGATAGACAAAATTCAGTTAACATCCTGTTTTGTTTGGAGATTAACATCAGCTGACAAAAATGTGCAGAAAAGAATCTTCAAAAAGTCTTCAAACCTGCATAGACGATTGGTGGTTCCTCACATTCATGTCATTGTATTTGCTACCACCGACAGGCTCTGAGCCCCAACTCATCTAAAACAGCAAAAGGGGAGTAAATTAACCTTTTATCAAATGTTTTGTCTGCAGTGGAACACTTTTCTTAAAAAAAAAAAAAAAAAGTATTCACTTCAAGAAAAAAGACTTGAACAACAAAGGTGTTGTGAACTTACTGCTTGTAAGTTACTGTCATCATCTTCATTGTCAGTGAAGTCTAAACTAACTTGTGGCGTTTTGTTTTTCTTTAAACCTGACTTGCGACTATATGTGTAGTGAGGTCTGGGCCTGCCCGGGAGCATTGTACCATCAGGTCCATATTCTCCTTGTCCCATCTGGGAAGGCAGCAAGTGTCTCTATCAAATACAAGCACAGAGAGATTTAAGTCCAACACTATTGCCTCATTGCTGTAATAAACAAGTAATCCCTTGAAGGTCATTGTGATTTTTACCATTGCCTGTCTCTGACATTGCCTCAGTCGACACTTTTGCCTCTTTTTGTTACTCCCTCCGAACTTGGGTTTGTCTATACAGAAATCACACGTGCCACAGTCTTTCCTGCAGAGACAAGCTTTACATTCTCCACAGGACCGTCGCTTCCGCTTCTTATGCCACTAAAAATAAGAACAACAAAGGAATTTGGGCATCTTACAACAAATAAGTGAACAAATGGTAGAATGTTGATTATAGTCTTTTGTCCTGCATCTATGATATGACCCCCCCCCCAAAAAAAAAAGAAAAAGAAAAAACCCACTCACATCATCATCATCATCAGTTGATAGGTCTTCCTCATCCTCAACATCCAGATTGAGAGTGTAGTTCTCTGTGTCACTGCTTTTGAAGCTGAGGTGCTGCGTGCATGAAACAATATCAGTGTGAAGAGCATTGTTAGTTATAGTCAATCAGTAATACTAGGTAGTATAAATACTGGTCTGTTTGACATCACATCACAAAAACCTACCTGTGAGTCTGCAGCTTCACTCTGTTAAATAAAAGAATGTACATGTTAAAAATGTAATTACTTTTAATTTTATTACTCTATCACCATTGGAAAAAACTCATAACAGTGCACAGTTTGTATTTAAACATGGACAATCAAACTTTTAAATTGCAACTATGACGAAAATGATCATTGTTTTCAATATTATTAGGCTGTTCAAATGTGAAAGGAAATGTTTGTATTGTTGGGCTGTCAATCCATTAAAAACTTTAAATATGATTAATTACAGGGTAGCTGCGAATCAATCACTATTCTTATGCTCGATTATTGAAACTGAAAGATAAATGACAGGCGGTGGTTATATTCGTTTTAATCTTTGTTTTTTTTATTCATGACACCCAAATTAAGAGCTGTGCTTTTTCTTTTTTTTTTTAAGCAAATATGGATGGATTGATGAAACTTCACAACAGTTTTTTGGTCATTAACAATGTGAAGCAGTTCTCATCAGTGTATCTTGACTCTTAAAGAAAATAACTATGTACTTTGACGTGATGTTTCCTTTTTGATTCATTTGAACATAATGTCTGCCTCAAAAATAAAACTTTCCTTGTTTCCATGTGAAATATAAAATATTTAAACACACCCTGCTGATTATTAATGGCCATTTGTTTTGGGGTTCTTTAGTCATTGTCATTTACCCATTCATAGCTAAGTCACCTCTTTGTAGGTTTGCACCTGTGAATTTTAGTGTGGGGACTCCTGCTAATTTTGTGACACCACTTTCCACCACGTTTGACTGACAAAAACTGTAAGCAGCTCATTAGAAGTGTAACAGACAAGCTAATTCAATCATCAGCCAGGTCATCTATGGGTACACGGCCCCCTGGATCAGTCTGAATGTAGCCGATGGCTGCCCACAGAATTAGGAATCGGGTGGAAATTGTTGTGATGCAGAACCCTGTCGGTTTAGTATCCACAGGGTGTGTTCATTTGTTCGTTCGCTCGCTCGCTCTCTCACACAGACACGCATGCACGCACTCAATTCTCACGAGAGTCCCACATCAGTTAGCGCTCAATGCAACATACAATCAGTTTTCACTGTCAGAGTGACCTTCTTGGTTTTCTTTAAATGCAGTATGTTATAGTACGGTTGGCCAGCATTTCAATTTATAGTTTATGAGTAATGTTTGTTTGTTTGGTTTTTTTTAAGAAAATTGGTTTCCTCAGTTTTCTTTACTTCCACTGTTGACACTCCCCCTTGGCTCCTATACTTCGGCCTTTACCAGATGAAAGTTGAGCGAAGTGCTCAAACACAACAACGCACGACTGGGAAGAGCTTTTGGCACTTAAACCCCATTTGGAAATTGAACTTTACAGTCTGTTTTTCAGAAGGAAATATATATATCCATATCGCAGAGCCCAATGTTAAACTAAAATAGAACACTTTTCTGAAATAATTCCTGAATTTCTGAAATAAAATACTTTTTCCTTGGTCTTTGATCAATCTATTCGCAGGTAAGCAACGCCACATTTATAGTATTTTTTTTATAGTGGAGAGGTTAGAGGAGATGAATTATGAGAAATAAACAATCATAGCCTTAATTTGATATTTAGATATAAAACATGAAATATTACATTATAAGAGAAAGCCTTTTCAACCAAAAAAATACAGTTTGTTATGTCAGTTTGCATCACATTTGTCAACTAGCGCAATGCCATATCTGTTTACGTTGGGCAATGATGCAAATGGAATGGTCAGCCACCAAGGGAACACTCAGGAGAGAAAGCAGAGACATGACCATTGCTTAGCATTTAAGAATAGGCTACGATAAGCCAGAAAAAGCACTGTCAATAGTAAAACTACTCAGCAGAATTCCAGATGATATCCAAAACATTTGGGCAGTCTATTGTTCCCATGCATTGTTCTCTTGTGTTCAGAATTAGTTGGATAAAACCAAGCAGTTATCAACAAAATGGATAAACAATAAACAGTATATTACTATTCATAATTTATAGTAGTTCTCTAGACATTTACCAAACTGTTTACTCTGCATTTCCTAGCATTCATCCATCCATCCATCATACAAACTACTTGAAATCAATCATTCCACAGTCCAATCAATAATCATAAATAGACAAATTTCCAGACTTTTCCAAACCTGACTAGGACTGTATGTCCCTGAAAATTCAACCATAAAGCTAACATAAAGATGCTCAAATACATTTACAAGAATGCCATAGTAATATCAAGGAATTAATAAGACACTCTTGCAACAGGCAAAGGTATGAATCAACTGTTTCAAAGACACTTAACAAAAAGCCTACATAGGACATCTGGAAAGGTGAAACCCCTGCACTCATAAAAGAATATTAAATGCACAATTGAAGTATACCTGTATGAAGAAGTGGAATGCTGCTACATTGCTCAGTGGCCAAATGAATCATTTGCAATGCCAGAGGTCATGTTTGCCAAAAAACAAACACTAACTTTAAAACAGTAGAACCTCATGGCTTCTGCCTATCAAAAAACTGAAACGGAATCAAAAATGTATCTTAGCACTGGTTATTGAGCCAAAACACTGAAATAAATCAACAACCCCCTCTGCCCAAAAGTAATAGAGGGTTACAGGAAAGTTCAGATCCTAATTCAGTAGAAATGCTCTGGAGGTCTAACAATATGCTATACATGCAAGATAACCCTCAGTTATCACAAACCTAATGGTGGTCATGATGCCATGCCCAACAGTGGTCACTTCACCATCCTGCCCACGTGGCTCACCAGTGGTCACTTGGTCACCCTGCCCAGCGGGCCAACCAGCTAACATCCAATTGTCTTATGCAGAGGACCCATCAGTGCTTGCACCAGCATCTTGTCAAGGGGATCAAGGAGTTACCATATTGCCATGTCCACAGGTTCCACCAATGCCTGCTTCATCTACCTGCCCAGAGGGGCCATGAGTGGTGGCCTTGCCACTCTGTTCAATCTCTGGCCACCTCAGCATCCTGACCAAAGAGCTACCAGTGTATTACTGACTCACACTTTATTTTAATTATTAAGTATTTTTGTTATTTAATTTAATGACATATTTCCTGTAAACAAACAAACTCTCTTTCCTTAATTGAACTATGTATGTGTCAGCATTGTAATAAACACTATAACTACTGTAACATCTCCAGTAACTTATTTGCTTCTGCAAAGCATTTCAGGTCTTCTTATATATATTAAAAAATTTTATCTTCATTCATCAATATGGTAGAGCCTACATATATATTACATTAGAAATTTTTCGATTAGACATTTTCATAGTAGTAATATAAGCACTACAATCTTACTAAGTTCATTAATATTATGATGCAATGTTACTACTTTTGGAGCTGTAAGTGAACTGCTCCATGAACAAATATACAGTCTGATTAACTACTTAAACCTATTTAAATGTAATGCTCACAGAAAAAAAAAATCACTTCTGATCATGTCTACAATAGTCAAGTGGAGGACAGGAAACAATGTTAAGTAGCATTAGACAGAGGTCAGAGTAAGAATGTTACATACCAAGTTTTGTAAAAAAAAGTATTAGATCTCTAAGAAACTATATCACCATTGCAATCTGATTGACACATATGTCTGTTATTTGACATTGCCAGTATTCCTTCACAATTTAAATAGAGCATAAAGAAAAGGCCCAATAAGTGAAAATTTGCATCAACTGAAATTACGATTTATGAGAAGATTGTTTTTAAGTATTTTCTTCATATGTTAAAAACAGGTTTAAAATGGGTGTGTTCAAGTGTTTGTGGAGTGTGTGTTTGCAGACGAAATTTCAGAACGATTGACACAGTGAATGATTTTGGGCTAATTTGCAAATTAATAAGTTAAGGAAGCAAATTCATTGACTTGTGGTTGCTATGTTTTGTTTTTTTTTTTTGATGTGCTATATTCTTTAGGTCGGGATTTAGCTCAAAATGATGTGTTTTGAATTTCATGCCGATCGGCCGAACCATTTTGGAGAAGGTGTAGTTTTTGCTCATATCGTCATTATGAAAATTTGTTCCAAATTCAATTAGGCGGATGTTTATGGTCCAAGAGGCATATTCCTTCCCTGTGATGAGGGGAACCTGCATACCAAGTTTCGTGACTTTTCATCAAAGGGGCCCCCCAGGGGCCTGACCTTTTGAAAATGGCAACTTTAATCCAAAATGGCTGCCAGGTCATGTGACATATGTACACCATCTTGTACACAATTGCTCAGGACTTGACCCTCTACAATCCCTGACTTTTCGATGTACTTTCGGGGTTTTACGGGCAGAGAAAAGCGACGGAACAATAATCCGAGCAAAAAGCACAGGGTTCCAGCTTCGCTTGGACCCCTAACTGTCTAGCTAGCTAGCTAACGTTACCTCTCGCTCTTTCGCACAAGCGCGTCTCTGAGCTCTTTCCCTCTGGAGGACGGCTGACGCTGAGTTGGCTGCTGCCTGTGCTGGTCTATCCGTTTCCCCTGCACTGTAGCCACTGAAATCGAAGACTGACGGGACGGCGTCAGGCTTCAGTCGATTAGTGATCCTCTGAACAAAGCTCCCATCCTCTTGAAATGCTCCTTCAACAACATAATTTGAGGGAATGAAGTGGTCGCTGCAGACTCGCCGTCCAGGTCCAACGGGTGGATCTTTGCGTTTGAGCGCAGCTAGCCAGCGGCGCAGCACCTCAGGTTTAGTCATTGGAAGTTGGTGAAAATGAACCACCTTCCCGCTGACTTTCACTCTGTAATATGCATTTGAGCATCCGGGGACGATACAAAATGATCCTCCGCGGTTCCAAGTTTCCGTGGGTGCCTCATTTTTATCACTGACGACGTCCTCCATGGTGACAGGCTGTGTAACCAGCAGTATCAACAGGTTAGTAGCTACAATGCAGCCGAACGCTAGTTTACAAACTAGCCAGCCGGAATGCAATGCCCGTGACGTCACTGCCTAGCTTGTTCCAGTATGGCTGCGTCCGATGGCCAAATGGCGGAATTGCGTTTGAGTTCTCAAGCAAATAGGGTCAACTTCGCATTTGATTATAGGATCATGGCTTAGCTCGGAATACAGCTCAAACGAACCATGCATACTGTCCAATGATTCCTCGCCACTTTAAACAAGGAATTGTATCAGATTGTATCATATCTCATCAAGTAGTATTTAACCAAATTGTATCAAATCTTACTGAATCCCAAAAAAACAAATCATTCCATTTTAAAAATCTATTGTCCCTGCATTGTATCATACCCCATGTCTCTAAATATGCATCACATTGTCTTTTTGGAGAGATGCCATACAGAACCTAGCGTGAATTCAATTACCACAATTACAGTATATATGTAATGCTTTTCTTACCTGTAAACTCATGGATGTGTCATCAAAGGTTTCAGAAATTTCATTATAGGGCTTCTGCAGCAGGAAGCCTCCACTTCCTGGGCCCTGACAAACCACACAGAATTGGAAGGATTGGGTATGAAAGTAATATAGTGATCATTAAATTAAACAACAACTGGATACCTGGCAGCTTACCTTGCGAATGGGACACACACATCTACGTTTTCGACATATGCGTTTGCGGGACTCTGGGCTTTGCAGGCCATGCTTGCAGTTGGCACACTGGCCACAATTCAGTGTGTTGTGGCATCCAACACACTGCCCACAAGGAATCCACTGGAGGTGACATGAACAAGCAGAGAAAGGCAGACATGATTTAACCCATACATCCAGTGCCTATAACTGCAAAAACAAACACACACACACACACAAAAAGACAACAACTTTGTCCTCTTGGAGCTGAACAATATGACTTTTCCTTTTGTTATCTCATTTTTTTAAATCCCAAAAGGATATACAACCTCACTGACTTAAGAAGTGTTTGACTTGATTCAGTTTTATTCTTGCAAATATTATGTTTTTTACCTATGTTTTAATTCTTCTTATATTTTCTGTCAAGTACATTGAATGACCTCTGTGTGTGAAAACATGCTATACAAATAAAGTTTCCTTTTCACCATGCCAGATTAAAAGCAATGTTTCACACAGCCAAAATATGTTCAGCACCAAATTCACACACTGCAGGACTGAAGGCATGGTTTAGTTCCCAGTGGACCGTGTGCTTTTGTTACAGGGGTTGAAATGCAGTCTTTCATGTTAACAGCCAGCCCACAGACGATGCTTTACCTTTCTAAAACGAATCATCGGATGCTCCTTTGTCTTCGAAGCTGCTGCAATAAAAGGAAACAGAGTAGGATGAGTAAAATTGTAATAAGATAATATATGTAAGAAGTACTGATACGTCCATGGCTTGTTTCCTATTTCTGGCACTACTTTGTGTGACATTCACATCATATTAAATTGTATTGTATAATTCACACACTGACATACCCCAACAGGAGGGACAACAAGGCCTTTTTCTTTGTTTGTCATACCATGTTCCTGTGAAGGAAATACCACATCTTGCACAGATCCTGCAGAGAAACACGATCATGTAGACCCTTAGTATTAAATGGAAACACTCAAGCATCTGTTAGTTATATCACTAGTTTTCCATTATATGATTAAATAATTGAAATATGATAGAAAGGACTCACAGTATGCTGTCTTCTGACCCAATTTCTCCATTTATTGAGGGGAGCGGGAGCGGTTTGGATGATGATGGAAAAGGAAGTTTAATTTTATCTTCCACTGGTAGGTCTTCATCATGAGAGACTTGGGTTGGTGTTCCTAATGTGCTCATCTGGTTGGCATGGACATTTTTAGGTACCAGGTTGGGGGTGAGCCTGTGGAGTGAGTCAGGTGTATCGGCACCCTCTCCTCTCTCAACAAAGCTGGACTCTGAAGAGGAACGCTCCCGGACCTTTCTCTGATAGATGGATGGGTGGGTGAGTGAGTGAGTAAGTAAATATATATATATATAAAACTGTAAGATATAAGACTTAATATGTTTCAAGTGTTAAAAAAGGCAAATACCTTCACTCGGTTTCTAATTCTTATGGGTGGTGCTTCGCCATGGTAGAACTTTCCTGACTTGTATTCAAAGTTTGTCAAGTCAAGGATCCCCTCCAGCACTGAAGCCAGTTCTACTCTGCTTCTCACACGATCACCTTGTGGACTATGGAGGAAACAAAGTTACAACAATCTCGTCTACTACGGCTGTAACTTATATGGATGTTATAACAGCAGGTGATAATTCTGTACCAGTCCATTGCAAAATTATGGAAATGTGATAGTGCTTTATTCTCTACAGTACTGAAGGTACCACTGATTGGATATATACTGGTGCTGTGATTGGTCAAGAACTGAAGGCAGGACAGAAACAACAACAAGTACAACTCCACAGTTGCAACAGGTCTGCTACAACTCATGGAGAGAGAGGAAAAAAAAAAAAAAAAAAAAAAAAAAAACATTCTAAGGCTCATGTCTCAACATGTTGTCTAATAAGTTAGAGACAAAAGCCAGTACACAAACTGGCAAAGATCATCTCAAATGAAAGGAGGAAACTGCAAACTCCAGTGAGATTGTGATCTTTACAGTGACCTTCAGCTGATAACTTCACATAACAACTTGTCAAAATCCACTCTTAAGTCTTTTGAGCTGTTGTGAGCAGTGTCTTCTCAGTTTAAATACATGAGGGGAGCAGATTTTTAGAATCACTTTAAAATTGAACATTATTGGTAGATTTGGACGACTATAGCAGTTGTGGACCCAAATTTTATAATTAAATATTTTCTGCTCTCCATACTGTAGCATTTAGTTATTTTCACTACCAAACAGTATTTACCTCATGTAATATACATCTTTCTGGCCAATACTGCTTCCTGAACGGCGAACAACTTCTTTGCGTTTCCAACCATTACCAAGTATTGGCCACTCCTCCCATCCCTCATCAGGATGTGATCGCTTCCGGCGTGGGACATGAAGTCTGTGTTTAAAAGATGATAAGGGAAAAATGCACTGAATGTTCCAAAACAGACTGCATGAGAGGCCATCCATTAAAATGTCAAGCTGATGAGCTATAGCGTGATGTGTTTCATTGATTTCAACAGGTGCGTGTAAAGTTGCCTCAATCTGAGGTCACAAGTAATATTTCTTTTGTAGCTGAATAATATCATTTAATTTTTTTTGTATTTTTACATACTAAAAATACTTTTAGGTAAGCCATTTATTTAGATATAATATGTACTATATTTATTTCCAGGAATCTATTAACTGTAACCATCCTTCTTGTGTACTTTAATTTGGAGCTATTTCCTTTCATTAAACATGCCTCCTAGTGAATTAAGTCAGATCTTATACAGCATCATATCGTGTGCACCACTCTACTGAAGCCTCTTAGTGGTGGTTATAATGTGGCTCTTGTGCTTTTGCACGTGATGATTAAACTCTAAACTCTGATTCTAATCTAATTTAAACATAACAGATCAGTACTGTAATAATGCATCATGACCACAGATAGGAAAAAAAGGTTCAACATACTGATATATTTTCTTGAAGGCCTTCTCGCTGCCAGCCACACTCTCACTCCTTTCACTTTCTCCTGCCAAGCTCCCAACGCTGTTGGCATCATCATCCTCCTCAAGGGGCTCGAACCAGTCAACAGGAGGCTCACCACCAAGGCCCTTTGTCTCATCCTTTACCTCATCCATTTCCTCATCATGTAACAAGTCCTGTGTCTCATCCATTGTCTCTTCTTTCCCCTCACCAGGACTTTCCTCTTCGGGGTCAGAGCTGAAGTTGGTCCCTGCATGAGGACTGTATGAGGGTGCCACAGGTTCGTGGGTTGATGCCTCCTCGGGCGCGTTTTCCTCTTTGCTGCTCTGTTTCTCAGTGCTTTGTCCCACATCTTCTTCCACGGACTCCTTGCCAGGGAAGGGATTCTCAAGCGGTTCCTCCTTCATTGATGCACCAGTTCAGGTTTCAAACAGGCAACAGTGGAGATAAATAAGATATCCTCTAATCTTGCATGTCATTTAAAGTGGTGAAAAGACAGGCTGTCCGCGGATGCTGCTTCTTGTATTTTGGCTTGGAGCTGACAGATGAGTCGGGGACACAGATGGTTCAGGTTTTCATGACAGAACCTGGAAATGAGAGTCCTTTTTAAAAACAGTGATCAAGGGCCACAAGTCCAGTGCACCATGTCCAGTTAGCCTAGCTCAATGTTGTTAATGTGGCGTTAGCTTCAAACAACAACCTGCTGTTTTCACCCAATGTCATTGTTTTCCAAAAAGTATTTACAACACAGGCCGAGTGTGTCCTTTCGCCATCGCTAGCTAGGTTCTGTTAATATAAACCAATCACAACAATTAATTAGCTAGCACTTAAGTGTAGCAAGTGTTAGCCGACAAGTACAATGTTAGCAACACTAACTAACCCCAGGTGCCACTTGTGGGGATCCTGTGATTATCTGTTTTCGATTCCAGGTATTGATGCCATCGCTGACAATCAGCAGTGCAATGTCAGAACCACTTACGCAAGGCAGCAGGGGAGGAAGCACTCAAAGTGGACACCGGAGTAGCGATAACCACCGTCAGCTACAGCGTCCCCCCCCCCCTCCACGGTTGCAGTGCCACTTTGCTAAAATGACTCCTCTGACTTTAGCCGTGTATTGTTACCGCTTTGCATGTGTTTGCATTGAAGTGGGCCTAAAAACACACCAGTAGGTTAATGTTACCCAGATGCTTGACACTCTGCTCGCAGCATGCAACACTTGAGTTTACGGGTTAGCGCTAACTTATCTAGCTACAGAGCAGTACCGACGGAAGCGGTGGACGGACAAAAGAAGGCGAGGCGATAAAGAGAAAAATCCTCCAAAGATTGAGCTGTGGGCTCGGCTGCAGAGCAGAAAGCAGCAAAACACACCGCCGTTTGCATTAAATGCATGTTTTCCAAAATATAAATTGTATGTTATCTTAGTTACTGACTTAATTGCTTATGATTTAAGTGACACTACAATTATAATGCAATGACAAATTCTAGGGGGCACCACAGCTCGCTTAACTACGTTAGGTTAAGCACTCAAATATATGCCCTTTCATTTTCTTTTTCTTTCTTTCTTTCTTTAAATAAATAAACTTACTTTCTTTTATTTTTTTTTTATTCTATACATTTCTGCACATAGCTGTGACAGTTGAGTTATTTGGCTGAGTTCTGGCATGTCTGCTAGCCGAAAAGCAACACAGCAGTATTTCTATTTTTGAACAAGTACATGCTTTCTTGTGTGATTTGCTATTCGCTCATTAGAAACAGAAGACAAACATTTATAGTCCTCATCAAACGGAGTATGCCGACGATGACAAAAGATGGGGATATCTCTCATCCCACTGTCACCCTCTTTGATTCTTCATAAAAGTGCTGCGTTCGATGTGTTTGTGGAAAAAAGAGGTATACATTTAGTTTACAGTTGGTAATGTCTGTTTTACCATGTCGGTAGAATACCCCGGTGTTGACGTAACAACGATGTGGGAAATTAGTTACTCTAAAAACCACACATTTCGGAAACCATAATTTGCCGTCTATTTGTAATCCTGTAAGGGATGGCTTTTAGTGGGATGAGTATGGTAAATTTGCACCTGAAGGCATCGGCGCTTGAATGAATATCGGTCTACTAGACTAGAGCAGGTGGATCATCCAGAGTCGAGTTGTGTTCAGACAGCCTGGTTTCCTCCGGCTAACGGTGTGTCTTTCCAGAATGGACCACTGGTCTTTCCCAAATGAAAGGATCCGTCACACACTGCTGTACGCCTGCACAATTTAAAGCCGCTTTTCACGTGCGAAAGAAATGACTTTACTCATGACTAATTTCTCCGAAAAAAGTCAGACTTTATTCTCAGTATTCTGAGATTGAAGTCAGATGACAAGTAAATTTTGCTCCTGCGGCCCTAATCCTCTCAATTTTTAACCTCCTTATGTTGTGTGTGTGTGGGGGGGGGGGGGGGAGATTGGACTTTCATGTTGACCTGAGTTCCAAATCCACGAAGATAGATTTCTTTTTCTTTAAAATCTGTACAATCAGGAAACATCTTCAATGATTCTGTTTGAGACAGGAAATCCCGACCTACGGTTTGTGACTGCTCTTCTCATTTGGAAAAGGTCACTACACAAAAACGCTTTCCAGTTGCAACATAAATCTTAAAAAATTTGCCAATCATGACACATTTCAACACAGGTCAAAATAAAGAGTCTATATGAATAAAATAGAAGGGCTGACAGTTCGCTCAACAGCCTCAAGTGATAAACTTCTGCAAAACTACATTTGGCCAAAAAAAGACGGGGATAGTGTCAACATATTTCCTGTACATTGAGAGTGTGTTGCCTTCACATCCTTAATGGCTTGAGTTTGCAGCTAACGTTTGGTTACTTTTGGGAAAATTGAACACTTAGTCAGATTTGAGTTTAAAACAGGCCCTCTCACAACTTCAACCACTCAGAGAAGCAGAAAGCCTTGAAGGCAACTTTACATACAACCACAAGGCAGGACCTCTGTTTGAGCTTTGAGTTCTCATACAAAGTCAACTTCTTGGTAAAGGCAAAGCTCAAGTGTGACTGTAATATTACAAGCTTATTGGTACTTAGAGTAACTGCATTTAAATTCACAAAAAGCCTAAATTCTACATTATGTTTCAGTTCTCATAGTCTTCCTGTCTAATATGTCAAGTACTAAGACCAAAGGGACTAGATGAATTAGATGAAAGAAAAAATGTACACACCACACCTGGACCAAGCTTAAGATGTTTATTTAGTGAGTTTATACCAAAACAGTAGGTTTAAGCCCACCTTCTACTAGACAGAAAATATATAGATATTCATTTACCACTTCAAGTTTATCATACAAAGATTTTAAAATAATTATCTAGTTAGAAAACCAGTTTTCATCAAACGGTAGATATTATTCTATAAGTTTAAATCCATTCAAATATTATGTTATGCACAGTGGTCCACAGGGGTCAACTGGGGCAACTACCTATCCTTGTTGCTACGGAGATCAGTAGTCAAAGGGTCATGCTGAATAGTCTGATGCAACATCAGAGCGAGCAGACCAGCTCTGTTGGTCATAGCAGTCCTGACATTGCGCTCCTGTTCAAAGAGCTCGTCCAACTTGTACCACTGTTGGGAACAGAAGTAGTGGTTAATTCTGAGGCTGGTGTCTAAGCAGTGTTATGTAGCACCAAGAGGTTAGACAGCCATCATTTCACTCAGCATAGCTAAAGGGCCAACAGACATTTGCAAGTAAAAGAAAATCCATTACCTTTCCAAAAAAAAAAAAAAAGCACTAGGCCCAAAGTTGAACTTACCACCCTGACTCGCTCCAAGTCCACCTCAGCTCTCCTAAGCTTCTCCCAGTTGTAATGTCTGTTGCATTTTCTTTTGGAGACTCTGCAGTATTCTCCAGTCAGCTCAAACACATTCTTTACCAGAGGACATCCACACACTTCATCTACTGGGATCTTGATGTCAAAACATAAAAATGAGGCTTGAAATACTACTATTATCAATGTTTGAAGTGTTAGACCAAACAGGCAATTTTCAACGAGTAACCAAAACCAAACAGAAAATTTAGAAGATTCTGAAAAGTGGCTGACCTTGGGATCACGGGAATGTTCTGGACACAAAACCTGAAGCCTCTTACAATACGTTTTGCTTTGTGGATTGTACACATCACAGAAGAGCCGGGTTGCTCTATGGAAAAATAGAGTTTGAGTAAAGAAAAAAAGAAAAACAGCTATACAAAGAATTCTTTTTTACTTACCCTTCTATTCTTGTAGGATACATGGATCCAAAGGATGTCTGACTCTCATACTAATGAGACAATTATTGGGAAAAGAAATGTTACCAGATGGCCACATGATTTTAATTGTGCTTACATATTGACACTACGAGACACAACATAAAATAATAATCACCTTTGCGTAACATCTCTCCATGTGTCGAAGTGCCACTTTTGGATTGACAGGATGACTACAAGACACACAAAAAATCTGCAGATCTGTGTCCTCACTATCGCCATCATTCACCTGCACACAGAAGAGTATCAGATTAAAAAGAGTCACTTCTGTTCTTCTGCTACAGCAAGGAATGCCTGAGATTGCACTTCCATAGCAGGGGTAAAAAAAAAAAAAAAAAAAAAAAAGTTAAATAATAAACCTGTTAAACTTCATATACAACAGTGCACGCTGCTGCCAGCTCACCTCTTCATCTTGCTGGACCGCTTGCTGCTTGGCCTTGGCAATGATGCCCTCTAACTCATGGAAGCGTCGCTCCATCTCAGTGAGGCGCAGCCGGGCATTCTGCTGTTCGCGGCGGATGCGCTCCAGCTGCTTTTTCCCGTGCTCTTCAGCAATGCAGGGACTCTGCTGCCACTGCTGGATACGCTGGGGGAGGATCTCGTAGATCCGGCTGTGCACAAAAGCCACACAGATTAATTTATTACCGTGCTAAAAAAATTAACCATGTCAAGGATTTTCCTGAGATTTAATTAATTTAATAATTTCAAAAACCAAGGATGCTCCTAATACAACCTATTGAAACTGCCCAATCAATTCAAACCTTATAACATTTAGTGAAGAGGCAGCACTCACATTCAAATAAAATAGTTGAAATGTGTAAAAGCAAAAAGTAATTGAGTTATGAAGTTACAAAATTTCCGAGAAGAAAACTTTAAATAAATCTCTATTCAAATACACTAGAAAAATTACTTTGTTCAAAGTTAATGCATGTTATCCTAATGGAAACAAGGTAATCCACTGAAAGTGAGAGTTCGTACTTGGCAGCTAACTTCATGCCACATTCCTCAGAGCAGTATTTGGAGTTGGGTCTTGCAGCCTCGACACAGCTGGGTCCCAGACACTGACGTTGTCCTCTGTTGTCACGCAATTCCCCTTTCTCACTATGCCTGTTTCTGTCTTTGTGTTTTTGCTTCTGCTTGTGGCGACGGGACTCCTTCTAGATTGAGGAAAAAAAAAAAAAAAAAAAAAAAAAAAAAAAGATGGCTTACCAGATGTGTAACGATTATTTAGCCTGTTAACTTAAGGAAACAAATCTTACTTTCTTGTCAAACTTCTTCTCTCGTCTCTTCACATGTTTCACCTTCACTGCTTTCTTTCGCATGACAGGACTAAACGGTGGCTCATCGTCATCATCACTCGCCCATGCCTTAGTAAGAGAGGAGCAAAAATTCATTCAACAAAGGGTTCCTGATAAATATTTTGGGTGCAGGGAGAGCACATTTGAAATTATCATTAGAAATTTGAAATGATTACAACTGACAGGAACAATATCCTGTCAGTTGTTCTGCTACCATGTTGTCATCAAGTCCTGCTGCCTTGTACTGTTGGTACAGATCTGCTTCACTATCGTAGTCATCAGAGTATCGCCTCCGTCTGTGGTAGGAATTGTCTCTCCTTTCCCGCAAAGAGAACTCTTCATCCTTCACACGCAGCATTTTCTGTACAAACGCAAAAAGCAACAGCTCAAAGAGCGATCAAAGCTCTTCAGATGAATCTAGGGCAATATTTAAATGATTGTTTATTAGCACATCCAAAACCTTATTTAAAAACAATAAGAGTTAGAATAATAAGCAGATTAAGTTACATACCCTAGCTCGAACCTCACATTGCCTAAATCTGCACTTCTGTCTGATTTTGTTGGGGCCTCCAAACTTCTTCATGTCCTTGCAGAAGTCACACTGGGCACAGTCCTCTGTCCTTCTGCAGGGCTCACATTCCCCACACATTCGAACCGAACGCTTTACCTGAGGAAAATTAATCAAGAGCCACTGCAATTTAGAAAAACATGCAATGTGCTAACATTATACATATCAATCAGGTTTGAAATGGATGGGTCCTAATCATACCGAAGACATAAAAATATATGCGAAGTGATCAAGTTCATTTTCATGACGACACTGCTTCAATGACAAATGGCAAATGATACAAAAACACATAAGGAATACAGTTAACAGTTAACAAATGCTCTTTGGAGAGCTAGAAAAAAAACAACAACACACATTTAGGTCAGATATACAACCTTCGATCCACGCCTCCTCTCACTCTTGTAGTCTGGAGTGCTTGGGGTGCTGTACTGTTTTTCAGCTCTTTCAGGTTCAGACTCCTTATCTCGGCTTTTCTTTGATCTATACTTAATTTCCAATAAGGGGTTGTCGCCTGGTAACACGGACAATAAAGCGACAATGTCTTATGTGATTTCTGCTATACTTCACAGTGAGTGGGAAATTGTTAAATGCTGCAATCAGAGAATCATTTTTCATCACCTCTGCATCTCATGCAGTACCATTCCCTGATTGCCTTCGCCATCTTCTCAGTGATGTTAATGCAGTGGCCATGGAACCATTCATTGCAGTTATCACAGCCGCTGCCAGTGGGAGAGGCAAAAGGAGAAAAAGAGATGAACATTGTTTACAAACACACCAAGAGACTGACTGAAAGAACCGTGATGGGGATGTGAACGTACATCATGAAGCAGTTGATGTCTGGTTTCCGGCAGATACAGTACAGCGGTGCATTCTCTCCCTCCATGCTACTGGTCTCAGGCCCTGGTACAGGGTCTATATCAGATAGTTCACTGTCCTGAAAAGCAAAAAAAACCAACACAAATCACATCATATCCAGTGAGGTTTATCCAAACCCTAAATGACAGCTCGCTGGCAAAAAGTGGCTAAGTTTAGCTAGCTTTGGTGCAGGACATTTCCCTCAAGGACAGCAGATGATTTCATGCTGTGGTTGCAGTGTGCAGGAGCTCTGCGGTGTAACAGTCTATTCCACCTAATGCTGGCACCACAACAGCTTCCCTTCTTCACCATCCCGTTCATTACACGTGTTCAGAAACTGTCGCTGAGTTTATTGCATTATTGAGACCGAGGGGTTCAGGTTAAACGACCGCACACACGTTGGCTTATTGACTGAAGTCTGTCTGCGTTGGAACAGTTCACAGTGACACTCAGCTGATAGTTAACGTTATTTGTGCCACCAGAGAGTTTGTTGTGAAAAGTATACAATGCACACAACACCCACAATGTCATGAAAACCGAGTAACGTCGTCAGCTACTTTGTTTACACACAGACCCAAAGTCTGTGCGGGCTAAAGTTAGCTGCTACACGTTAGCATGCGCTCAACGAACATCGACAAACAACATTTGCTTACGTTGTCCAACTTGATCAACAAGCTTTTAAAGCCCCTGTTCGTGATGGCTGGATTTCACTTGACTTATAATCAAACGCTGTAACTAATGTTGGATTATAGGATGCATATATCGGATGTGGAGTAAGGGCCGTGAAATCTACTAGACGGCTAACCCAAAACTTGCTTTACAGAATTACAGTTAATTAAAATAAGTGTTTTCACGCTTACCATTATATAAATGTGCACAGTCTTCGGTCACTCTACAAAAATAACAAAAAAGGCAACGAATAAAAGGTAAAATAATGAAATCGTTAGCTCGAAAGCTAGCGTTGTACTATGGTTTATAATTAACACGGATATGAGATCGCTCAGAATCGGCTGAACTCGTTAGTTTTCGTAAAAATACAATCTGTAATTGGTCAGTGTTCTTCTTCTCTGGTGCTAAACCACCGTGTTTAATTTTGAATTGTCGCCACCTATCGGGTTTGTTTTAAATTGTTTTTTTTTTAAGCAAGACATTTTATGACATACAACCGAGACAGCGCTAAACTAAATAAATGATATGCCATACATAGTACAACTGCTTTATTAATAATCATATGAGTACTATTATTATTATAATACAGTCACGCTTACCGTTGATTTCTTGTATTGTGTGTTTTTTTTGGGGGGGTATTGATTTTTTTTTTATTCTGTTTGATGTGATAGGGCTGTATTTGACCAATCGTATCAATAAAACCTCTTAAAATTAATATAGGCTGCTGTAGGTTTTCTTGTTTTCTTGTGCATGCAGGAAAAGAGCAGAGAGAGAGAGAGAAAGAGAGGGAGCGAGAGAGACAGACTGTCAAAGAGCATATGTGTTTCATTTACACGCCTGAAGAGTCACTCAAAGATGTGTTTGCGATTAAGATTGCATGCTGGATTATTTACAGATTAAATATGCCGTGAGAAGTAAGTACAATATGTTCCTTACACAGAGGTGTTTTTATGTTGTTGTTTTTTTTTTTTTTATCTTTCACTGAAAATTGAGACATAAACTGCATGGTTTGTGGATTCTTGTACTTTACAGTAAAGTATTAAATGTATTCAGAGGACAGCTATAAATTCAATTTATTTCATTAAATGGGTTATAGCCATCCAATGTAAATCATGTTCAATTATTTGATGCATCTTATTTAGTTTGATTTGTATTCTGCTCTCTTTGCATCCTTGCATTCCCTACAGTTATTGCAATGTACCTTAAAATACTTTGTTGATCTTTAAGTTAAAAATTTGAGTAGATTGAATTAGAGAAGTAGAATAAATATCTTTGCCTCAGTCTTACCAGAAAAAGCTGTCAACAAATCACATGAGATAAGTATTACTTAAAAGACATGAATTATTAATTAAGGCAAAATGAAGACTTGACATTCTCACTGAGCTGTCAGATATCCGTATGCTGCCTTTCATCTACTTTATTATTGCTTCCAAAATGGTGATTAATAATATATTAACTTCTCTGCTGTTTCCAAGTTGTCCACTCATCACTTACAGCTCCAAAACCACAGCCACAAATCCAACTCTGGGTCTATAGCGAACAGATCGATTAAGTTTTTTTATTCTCATATTCAAATACTACGAAGTGAGTGCTTTCATTTCAAAATGATCCAAATTCTCATCTCAGTATTCCTGTGTCTTTAGCTCTTTAGTCCTCAAGCCAATGACAAATTTTCACTGGGTTCGATGATGGATGCTGAACTGAACGCTACAGCTATGAGCAATATGAAGGATGGTGGGAGCAATGACAAGCCACATCTCCAAAACTCTAAAACTCCAGATTTGCAGGCACCTGTCAGAGCTGACAACACCTGTGAAGGTATGTGCATGCAGAACAGATACTCAACAGTGATGGGCTGCAGTTATTCACAGCTTTTTCTGCTTTTTGCCATACAGGAGCTTCGACTGAAGAAACTTGTTTTTCAGAACAGATCTCCACTGAGGATACTGAACTACCTTCAGCTGTGGATGTGAGCAAAACAGCAGGTACCTTATCCATTTTCTTAGTCCATTCTTATCACATCAGGCAAAGCAGCTTTTTGACCGATTTGTTTATTTTCACCTCTTCAGACTTCTCTGTAGAATCCAACTTGCAAACAAATCCAAAAGATGGTAGCAACAAGGCAGTATCTGGCTGTAAGCCAGGCCGTATGGACAAAGACGAACCAAAACCTCAGTGTTCCCTGTCGCCACCCTCCATGGAGTCCAGCACAGTCTATGAAGTCAGTCAGTCATTCACATCAATGAGCAGGAGTAGAGGAAACCATAAAACCACTCATGACGCCACAGAGCCAGATAGAGAGGGTAAGGACACTGAACTCCTCCAGGTCTTCTTTCTTATAAAAGCTTCATCCTTTCTCTCACTCTGCCTCATTGCCTCATTTTTTCTCTCAACTGTTTTATGTGAGATATCTGCGCTGCAATCCTCTTGGCCTGTCTCTTCTGCCATCCACTGGAGTGTCTCTTGGCCATAATGCGAGGGTGTAATGAGTGCTTCTGGTCCCTGTGCTCATGTCTGTGTGGTTGCGAGCCCACTACTCTGCAACCTCTCCTTGATGTCACCCAGAACTGCAACCTCTGCTGTTGTCTGGATGTGTGCAACTGCCTCTGCGACTGCGCCCTTTGTGATATCTGCCTCCAGGCAACCGAGTGCCTGGACCTTGCTATGGAAATCTCTCAAATGCTCTACCACTGATGAATAAAACAATCAGGACATCCAGACATGAGCCAATGGGAAACATTTATTTGTTAAAATCTTCTGAAAGCCAACTTGTAGGGACAAGACACAAATGTTACATGTATGGTTAACAGTCCATGTTAGCACTCAAATATATGTCAGGGTAAGACGTGGATTATATTGCTGAGAGCAAATAACTATGAATATGAAAAAGCTAACCACAGATGCCTCATAAATAGATGACACCTCAACATTGCTGTAACCACCAATCATTGTCACTCAGTGCTATGATCTAAAGCACCGTTTTCATGTTACCACAGCTCGAAGAATAGGTTTAAGTACTGCAATATTTTACAGGTTGTGTTGGAGAAAAAAAATACAGGATATCTGTTCCAAAAAAAAAAAAAAAAAAAAAAAAAATCAAAACATCTACACATAGGTTGTGTTATTGTGTTAAGCATGACAAATGAAATGCCTTCGTACAGTTTGTGGCTATTTTGCTGAGTAATTGTTGCATTCTGGCTTTTACAAAACAGATATAACCGAGTGTTGCAGAGGTGTCAGAGAGAGCCTAGTGCGTGGTGTGAGGTCAAAGCCCTCCAAATTCATACTACAATGAGATTTAAAGCATCAATAGATATATTCATTAATTTTGATCTTTAAAAAGCCACAATCTTGGTTGAACATGCTATCTGGTAAAAAAAAAAAATCACTCAGTGATCACCATGGTTAATGGAGACAAAATATTACTGACAACACAGATATTAGTCAGGAGAAACTACTTATCAAACTATTATTCAGGTATCAAAAAAATATGTCATGAACTACAGTACTATTGTAAAAGGATAAAATTGTTCTGCATTTGTCATACTTTCTTGCATTTTTGTCAACTGAGTGAATATATTCAAAAAATAAAAGGCTGATTTGTAATTTGTAGCTACTCTGGAAGAAGTCCTGCTTTGGCTACCTAGCTGCAGCAGCAAGTGATTTTCCACTGCTCTCAAGGTTTATTACAAATACATGCTACTTGGGCATTAGCTGTCCACTGTGTGTAAAAGTAATAAAAACAGACAAAACCTCTCATAAAATGCATAGACTGCCATAAAATAAGGTGCAATAAAATTGCTCAAAATAAAATATTCTTATATACAATAAGCAGTAAATATTTCACAATGTGCCATCATTTTACAAAAGATCCCTTCTGTAGCTGCTGGTGAAACAACCCAACACAGATGAGTATGTGAATGCTAATAACAAACCCTGATTCCAGTCAGTTGACAAAGCAAAAGGAAAAAAAAAGGAACATTTAATGTATGTTGGCATCTCGTAATAAGTTCATTATGCCATTTCTGTCATGAAAAAGAAACCTCACAGCTTTTCTCCCTGTAAATGAGCAAATAATAAATTCAAGCAAACTTTCTATTCCTCTTAAATCTCAGAAAAATTTTTAAAAACAATTTCAGAATGTATTATTTCTAAATGCTTAGTCCATGCCCCTATTATACAATACTCCATTGTAATAAGATTGCATTTATAAATCCAGACATAATAATCTGAGCTACTCCAAACAGGAGCAATAATAACAATAATAATCAACAATCTGTATGGCAAATATTCAAGAAGAACTTAAGTTTCTCCAGATGCAACATTTATGTTAGTTTTGATCTTAATGTTAGCTAGTTTGCTTTTCTAAATTCAATTATACAGTCCTATGAACAGACTTGTGTTATTTGAGGATAGACTGCACTTCCTGACATTCTTGTCCAAACAGACAGTCTCTGATCACCCTGCTGGGTTTATCACAAGTCCTCGTCCATTTCAAGGCTGCTCCTGCGACTGCTGGTTTTCGAGGCACCTGGTGACAGAGGAGAGAAGAGTGGGTCACCCACTCTCTCAGGAGACAGGGTGCATCCGTCGTCCATTAGAATATCTCCCAAGCCCACATCAGGATAGAGTGCTGAGGCTGAGGTGTCATCTAGTTCAGCGAAGCTCAGGCTGCCAAGGTCCAGAGGGCTGCTGATGGTGACTCCAGCAGGAGAGTCCGAGGAGGGTGGGGACAGGAAGGAGGCTGGCAGAGGCTGTCCGATGGCTCCCAGGCCGAGAAGGTTCTGAGTGGATGCCACTCCTGCCCTCGGAGGCAGAGATGGGCCGCTCTGTGGGGCCGGCTGCTGCTGGAGCAGGGAGGGGTCAGAGCCCAGACCAGAAGAAATGCTGTTGGAATTGGAGAGGCCGTGGAGCCGTGCCTGCATTTCAAGTTCCTAAAAAGAGCAGCAGCATATTGGCATTCAGGCACAGTGTCCTGGGACTGAGATTGAAATTATTACTTTGCATCTATGACATGTGTTTTTGCTGAAGGCAATTTCTCTATGATAAAGACTGATGAAAGCTGCAGAGTGGAGTTGAAGTTGAATTGATTTATTTTATCAGCACATAAGACGATCTGACGATCTGACCTGTAGGTGTAACTATCAATAGATGTGTTGGGGGAAAAAGCATCAATATACCTGTTAAATATTTTAGGATCACACTGATAAATGCGCAGATGTTGTTTTTCAAGTCTTGGATATGTTGCCGATTAACACAGCTGACCATCAATCACCAACCTGTATGCGCAACATCAGACTGTGGTTTGCTTGCTCCAGCTTCTTCTGTCGCATCTCAATGTCCTTTGCTCTTTGCTGCTCCTTCTGTAACTTCCTGATGTAGTCGACAGAAGCTTTCAGGATGGTGCCTTTGTTCCAGCGCATCTCACTGTCATCATATAAAGGTATGTAAGAATGATTAAACAACAGACATTTTTACTGTAGACAAGTTGAATGCACACTACCACTGGAAATTAAACATCACAATAAATTTCTGGCAGAAAAAAAAAAAAAAACATCACGTACGGGTCACTTGATTTGGGTATTAGAGTTCCCAGCTCCTTTATGCGGTCATTGATGTTGAATCTCCGTCTCCTTTCAACTGTAGACGAGACAACATATACAAAAACAAATACATAAGAAGAGAGAGAAATCTAAAGGATGTTTGTCATTAGGTTGAACAGAACTTGACTTACTGAGGTTATGGTTGTCCTTCTTCTGCCTTTCTTTCAATAGTGCTTTGGCATCTGCATCTGAAAAACAAATTCATGGTTTCATACAATGAAATGTTCTCCATGAAAAAAAAGGTTTTCCTGAACTTAAAAATCAGGGGGCATTTTTGCACCAGCATGTTACTTTACCAGTAATTTCCCTTTTAATTTTTGGAAGATCAGCCGGACAGGAGTTGCTGACTGTGAGAGTGGGTGCTGCCATTCCAGGGCTGTGATATACATCCAACAGATTTACTGGGAGCTAAAGAAAAACACAGCATGTTCAAATATATTTCCAAAATGGTTACTTATAACCATAAACCAAGAAACATATGTGGAAAGGATGTCTTTCTCATTCCTGCTTATCACTTTTGGAGAAACCAAAAAACATAAAGATAAGATAATTCCTGTGGCAGGAAACAAATACAACTACCATGTGCCACAAAGTTAAGGCAAGTGTGAAAGATATCATTGATGAACTGTAAAGCACAAAAACTAACTAACTGTACAATGCATAAAATCCTTGCCTATTATAGCTGAAAAGCCAGACATGGTGCTATTTAAATAGTCACAAAGCATTTACCTGACTGTGCTTCTTTATCTTCTCCTCCAATAGCATCACCATAATCCTCATTTTTTTGTTTCACGGCAAAAAATTTTGGCAACCCCTGTCTTATCTGAAAAATTCCGTGTTCACCTGGCGGCTTTATAAAGGGATTTTTTCCTTAGCATAATCCACTTTGTCTTGCTTCTCCCTGTCTTGTATCCCCTAGCCTCGACCCGCCCAGGCAGCACTTCTGTGACGAATAGTAGCTGAGTGCCAAAAGTGTATATTTACTCCCACGACTTCAAAATTCCACACATAAAAGAGACGTCCACTCACAGAAAAAACACTTCAGGTGTGTGTGTGTGTGTGTGTGTGTGTATATATATATAGTGTGATAGAACTCCTGAACTCCTATGTTCTGTGTTCTACTTGAATTATAAATTAACATGAGAACAGTAAAATTTAAAAACAAAGTATTCACTGTAAGTAGTTCTGAATACCGTGCTAGGCAGCTGAAGACCCGAGTCAATCAGTGTAATGATGTCATCATTAAAACTTGATTCAAGACTAATGATGTCGTCAATCACATCGTCGATCTAGATAAAGCAGGAGAGAGAAAACAGCATTGGCCCAAAGTAAAGCCACTGGGATCAAATGTGTGGAAGTAATAAACAGAATATGCATGTATATAGTGTACTTTGTAACTATGAACACTGAACTATGAACTTAAATAAGAACTGAAGACCGTGACTCATCATATAAACTTCTCTAAACCAAGGCAGCAGTTCTAAAGAGGCCTGGTTTAAAGAGACAAACGGGTGCAGGAGCAGAGTGGGTGCAGTTAAATAGGGCCTGTAGTATTTAACATCTTATTGTGACAACAGGCCAACACGGGTATGATGACAAAAAGCATGCATCGTCACAGTGGGACCTTTGGGCACATCACTGCAGAACAAACAAAAAGTAATTAAGCAAGAAATGTGCAGAAGGCAAAAACATTTAGCTTTTCAAAAAAATCCCTGCAAGTTTACAAAAAAGCAACATTTGGCAAGGTTGTGTAATCTGCTGCTACCAAACTCAAGAATTTCTCTTACTTCCTCCTTGTTGGATCCAATGTTAAGCAGAGCCATGGGACTGTTAGGGGCACTGCTGGCAGAAGGGGCAACTTCTGGAGCAGAACTGGACTGGGGCACAGGGGACACACCCAGGGACTGAGTGACCGCCTTGTTGCCCAAAGTGGTGGAGAGGTACTGCTTCACCTGCTGCCTCTGTGCCTGCTGTATGTGGTACTTGGTGGGGTTCTCCAAGTGAGTCTGCACCTGATCATTTCAACAGCTGTTAAGGGCTGAGATTCTGGCATAGTCAGATTTCATATATGACGAACACGCAAACAAGACGCTCTTACTTTCAGCACCTCCACAGGCACCTGTGCTGGAGGTGGGCGGGCAGCATTTGGGGGAAGAGTGACAGATATGGCTGGAGTGGAGTCAGAGGCCCGGAGCTGAGAGGCAGACGCCTGCTGCTGGGCCTCACGTCTCTCCTGCTCCTGAGCTTGTTCACGCATCAGCTGCTGCCGCAGCAACACACGTGA
The DNA here is from genome assembly GCF_900963305.1 of Echeneis naucrates. Classification (NCBI taxonomy): domain Eukaryota; kingdom Metazoa; phylum Chordata; class Actinopteri; order Carangiformes; family Echeneidae; genus Echeneis; species Echeneis naucrates. Next base: position 20,437,419 of record NC_042515.1, on the reverse strand, counting down.
TGACATGGCTAAGGAGAGAGATCCAGATCTAGGGGCGGAGCTGGAAATACAGAACAAAACAATTAAATAGGTAACATGAGTATATCACATTTCGTTTACAATCATTTAAGAATAGAAGTTGTTATCTATGACAAATCAATATTTTGTGAATGCTACATGCAAACATTTTAATTACAGATGAAATATTCTGTGACCCAAACAAATTATTTATATATATACGTAAAAAGACATGTTAGAGTACATTGGACATTTATAAAGGGTGCCAACAATCAAGAAACTTCATCCCAATTTAACATCACATGTTAAAGATATCTTACTATATTGATGGCGCATTATGATCTTTGGTTTTATGGGGGGGTTTCTTTTTTGTTGATGTTTGTTTTTGTTTTTTTATCCTCCTTTCCAAGCCTTTGATTTTTTTTTTCCCTTTCATTTTCAAAACATCTCACATATCAAGCCCTGTGAGTTTTTTGGCTTTCCTAACGTTTAATTTTTCATTTATGTATAATTGTTTAATATAGAATTTTTTTTCTGTACCAAATAAATCAAACGAAAGCCATTGACACAAAACTGCTGACACATTTCCAGGATTATGAATGCTCTGTTTGAGAGAATGATGTGGTCTTAACCTAAACATGTCAAAGCCCAACTCTTCAACAACTTGCATTTTATTAGTTCCCAGACCAGCTTCTCTACTAATCTCCCCCACAAACTCGACAAGATTGTGAATGATGTGTCTATTTGTCGGCGCAGTCACCAACAATAATTAAGGGGCACAGTGTCCAACTACCCAGATACATGTTATGCTTAATTCCTGCTGTCCCTAGGAATCTAGATGCTGTTAAAGCATCTAGATTACTATTGAGCTGCATAACTGAACACAGGTCAACATCCAGTAAACTGTAGTTTCAGCATTTGCTGGTTGGAGATTCAATAATGTGAAGTGAAACAGTGAAGTTGGCCGAGCTAAAATACATTTGTATTTTCCACCAACCAACAGACCCAATGAACTGTGCTTACTCAGCATATAAAGCCTCCCCACCTGATGCTGATTCTTCAATGAGAGATGAAAAATTTCATATGAAATGAATCAATTTAGTAGCCCTCCTTTATTTCCCTTCACAAAGACTTTTGCATTTAAACTCCAATCTGTTTTATATTGTGTTACACCACACATGATCTTGGTGATACTTCTTTGAATTCAGAGATGATTTTTTTTTTTTTTTTTTAAGATTCTCAAGGATTTGATAACCACAGCAGACGAGTCTTACTTCTCACCCTGTTCCTCTGACATGCTACATTTCTTCCTCTTTCGTTTCTCTGACAGACAGGGCGGACACATCGAGACCCTTGCAAATTTTTTTGCACCCTTATTTTGCCCTCAGCAGGGTAAAATACACGTGGCATTCATTTCTATATTTCAATCAATGTTCACACTGAAGTCAACACGTTTTACAACTACAGCCGCAGTTCTTACATAATCTGACATGTCTGACAGTCTATCATACACACACACACACACACACACACACACACACACACACACACACACACAAGGGGGTCAAACTTTGAACACCATGACTTCTGGTTATCTAGGAATAAAACCAAAGCACACTTCATCTGAGGACAAAGGGACTCGCACAGTAAGAAGGCAAAAGTCCGGGCATACTGCTGCTCTGTGGTCAGTCATGGAGACACGGAGCTGACGGGGGTTTTTGAGCCCCTCCAAAGTGGACGTTGTCTGTTTTGACAACCGGACCCCCAACAAACCAGCAGGCTGGTTCACTAAATGTTCGGTTAATGTTTCAGTTTCGATGGGGAGGGGGGTCTAATCGTGCCCATTAAATACTTACTGCTTTTAGCTGTTTTCGTAATCTCTATTTCTGGCAGGCTCCACTCCAGCGTCATGAGCTAGCTGAGCTAATTGACAGCTCGGTGCTGTTAACGGGCCCGCTCCGCCGCGCTGGCTGCGGACACAGAGCTGGAGCCGCCGTTTACTCCGCGGACAGTTCACACCCATTTCACGGTAACCAAACTACAACCACATGCGAGGAAGATTGCGGGTTCTCACGGAAAACCTCGAACTTGCAGCGGCGCCTAATCACACGTTCACGGCCGAGTAGGAAGTAGCATCTTAGCTAACTAGCTAGCATCCGTTAGTTCCCTAAAGCTAAAACGACTTCACTGAATAACTGAGCAAATAAAGATAAAAACGTACCCTGGTGACAGTTTTGGTGAACGTTAACACAGCCATAAATCCCCGAGGTCGTCCGGTTTCTTTGCCATTTCTTTCGGTCAGTGAATGAAGCTCTTCAGTCGATATCCAGTGTTGTTTACCTCGGGCCGACGGACTGAGGTCATTGACGCGTTACCCGGAACTTGTTGTCAGCTGGAGTTTTTAGATTCACGGCTGCGGCACTGCAGGTTCAAAACAAACCCCTGTCACTGGGAGCATCTAAAAATAACTCATCTGACTTCACTTCAGAGAATAACTCAAACGCGTACTCCTGACGGGGAATGCAGGCGGAAACGATGTCAGATGATAAAAACCGTTATTTGTGTGCTGGAGACAGTCAGTATATACTGTAGCTGCCAAACAGCAAGAAATATACAAAAAAAAGAAGAAAACAGGAGAACAAATTGTTATCAATTAACAAAGGGTCAGGAGTCTCAGGTGGTAAACCTCATACAGTACGTCATCAGATGAACTCGACCATGACAACTACGTATGTTTCTTCTCTTCTGTAAAATAGCACTGGCTCTGTTAAGGGGTTTGGGTCTTCTGAGTAACAATATCCTTTTTTATGTATGCCAATGCAATGAAATTACAAATCTTGGAACTACTACAGCTATAGCACCAATACACACAAAACACTGAGGTTTTTTTTCTCCAAATATTTTTTATTTCAATTTTATTTTAATCAGCTATCTGAAAATTAAAAGTCCATGGCAGCCGTCAATGTGTCAGAGAGTTTTGTGGCAATTTTTTCTATAGGAAAGAAAAAAAAAAAAAAAAGATTAATTTTATTTCCACCCTTTAAATCAAAATCAATGTCATGTAAAGAGAAAATTGCAAAATGCTTGCTTTTGTGTGTGTACCATTTCATAAAAGAACATATTTTAATGTTGAACAAAGGCACAACATGCCTTATCAGCTTTAATATTAATACTAGACTGAGACTGATATTGATACAAACCAGCTCTTTTCTGCTGCTTTTTCCTCTTCTTGCTAGCAGCCAGGAGGGCTTGGCCTTGCTGTAGAGGGTCTACATTCACAATATCCTTCAGATTTGGAGCCTTGGATTCAGCTTCATTCGCAAATATGTCAGCCTTTGATTTCTGAGATTTGATCTCCACTGTCATGGGTCCAAACTGTTTTTAAGATAGAGAATATCAGAAAAAAAAAGTTTAATGAACACCAATTCACAAAAGTTAAGGGTTTCATTAAACACTGAATCTGGAATGAAGGTGCTGTTTTAACCTCTGGGTCCTGGTCATCCTCCATAGACTCAGCTTCATCTTGGAAATCTGGATTTTCAATTGTTCCTCTTCCCATTTCCAAGTCAGAAGAAGTTTCACATTGGCTACCTTGTGTCATCCCAGTGGTTTCCATGCAAAATCCCATTTGGATGTCAGGACAAGATGATTCTGAAGCACAGTAGAAATTTAAACCATTTTACACAATTCCTTACAAGGACAAAAAATGTCCAAAGGTAATTTTACAAAACGATTCCTTTTCATTTCCTGTTCTACTACTTCCCAAAAAGTAAATTATCTCAGTAAAAACTGATGAGTGAATGTGAAATCAGTAGATTTTCCTGAGTAACAGGCACATTTTATACATCAGTTGTTTTGTTTTAACTTACCTGCAAGAACCTCCTGGTTTCCTTTTTCAAGCTCATCCCAGTCAAATGCTTTCCCCATCTCCGTAACAATCTCAGCACTGACGTGTGTCGGGAGTGTGTGCGTCTCTGGAGGGTGTGTGAAGTAGCTGATCCTTCCCCTAAATTACATAAAATGTTGAAATTAACACAATGATAAGATAACTTACTGAATATCTTGCTTTTCCCAAATTTTACTCACCCAGTCCAGTCCATTAACACACTCTTCGCTGCTTTGTCAGTGTCAGGGAGCCCTCCTTTCCTTAGTTTTCCTTGACGTTGGGCAAGCAATGCCAAGAACTCCAGAGCTGTGTGAAAGTCTGGAACTCCATAGTGCTCTATGATCTGTACATTAAGCAGAAATACTAACACTGCAGCATGCAATTGATGGAAATCAACCAAGGTTCAAAATGTTAAATATCCAACTACATGACAGACCTGTGCCTTGTTGCAGCGTCGGAGGATGGCCTCAACAGGTGGAAGGGGATCGACGAGCTGTTCAATTTTCACACAGTTTCGAAGAATCATTGCTGCATCAGTCGTTGAAGTTGCCATAACAATTCCAGGGCAATCCAGAAGCTTAATGTGTTTGTCCAAATGCACCTCCTGAAGGCACCTGAAACCCAGAACCCAAAGTAAAATCTGCCGAGAACAAGCTTGGTTTCCAGGAAAACTGGAGTCAAGTACTGTAAAACTTACTTTGTGACACCAGGGGTGGCTCCAACACTACAGGCTCGTGCCCGTTTGAGACTGTTGATCAAACTACTTTTTCCCACATTGGGAAAACCTAAAACAGGAGTGGGGGAAAAAAAAAAAAAAGTTTACATTTGAAAACTTAACACTGCAAGAGAAAAAAATGTGACTTTACTGGATGCAGTGCTTACCTACAACACCAACAGTGATGGCTGTTTTTATGTCCAGGTTGCGGCAGTAGTTGCCAAGTAGTTTCATTAAGCAGTCTGCACCAACACAAGCACTACTGTTGAGGAGCTCTGTGGTGGCCTGTGTCACTGGAACATTACTCCGTTTCTATGCATTTCAGGAGACAGAGGGTTTAAATTTGATGTGAAATGGTCTTATAATATGTTTTAAAGAAACTGAAATGAGATTGTGCATATTTCTAATTAAGAAACTTTCAACTGCATACCAAGTTTTTTGCCTGCTGCTGGGTGGATGCTTTGAAAGCCACAGTAGGAAACTCATTGCGAAGATACTTAATCCACTTTCCCACAATTTCCTTTGCCACTAAATCTACAAGTACAGTAAATACATTGAAGTCAAGTTTCAAATGTGACATTACAAATAAAATATATATTTTTTTGTCTATTCAAATGCATAATGATACATACAATTCTATTTATCTAACTTACCAATTTTATTGAGTACCAAAACGATTTTTTTGTCAGTTCCACTTTGAATAATTGCCTGCTCCACTTGAGGACATCTGCAGCCAAGAGGGTCACGTGCATCCAAAACTTCCAAAATCACATCTGCAGCTTCTACCACCTTTAAGGAAAACAGAGAGACACACACAAGTTGAAGTTGAAAGAGATCAGATTTACAATTATAAAATTATATATTTAATTATATTATATATTACTATTCATCAGAGATGGGCAAGTTTGTCCCAAGTAGGGATATGCTGCCTACCTTTTTAAATTCCCTGTAATACGCCTTTCTTGAATTCTCGTTTTCAAAATTAATATGCTTCTCCAAACTCTGGATTTCTGTTTCCTGTGAGGGCAAAAAGGACAGTGAAAGTCAACATGAGCAACTGGCAGCAATTTGAGCTAGAGTCCATTTGGACAAAATAAACTGCTTTACCCTCTGTTCAAACTCTCTCTGTCGCTGTAGGATGTCACTCTGAAAGCTTTGCAAATTCCTCCGCTTTAGCAGCTCTCTTTCTCTTGAGACTTTCTGTTTTTGTTGTAGCTCTTGGAGCTAAGTGAAGAGAAATTGGTTAACCTCAAGAAAATATCAACAGTGTTATGTCAAGTGCTCAAAAACACAAAGCATGGCGATTCAAAGATTTACCCTTTGCCTCCTTATTTCGTCTGGTTTTCGTTGTACATGTTGCACAGACTGCTTGGTAGTCTTTGCCTGACCTGAGGCATCACCCTTCCTCCCATCTTTAGACTGCATAGAAAAATCACCCCCAAAGCCAGTGTTTTAATAAGAATAAAAAACTTCGCTTTAGTTAATTAATTGCATTGAATGCTGAATATAGCAACACAACAGATTAAGTGAGGCTTTGCAAACTAAACCTAGCCAAGAAACTTGGCTAGTGAAACAACTCTATTTACAACTGACTGTAGAAGAAATGTATAGCAGCAACACGTGTGCCCCACTGTCAGCTGTCCGAATGAAATTTGCATTCACAACAATCTTTTTTGAACAGCTCGTAGGAGGTTAAAGTGTGTGAGCCTCAGACGGTCACGTGTGAAAGCATTTGCTCGATAAATACTGTAGCTGTTTGGGGCGATTAAGGCGGCAGGCGCAGTGACACTGATCCTGGCAGTCGGGTGTCTGCGTGGCACAGTCCGGTACCTTTGTGGGTATTTGACAACCCGAACCATGTTTGTGTCAGTGTCCCTGCAAAGCTCCAAGCATCCCGAGGGACATGGAGATGGAGACCCTGTGCACCGGTGTTTTATCAGATATTACCAGTGTCGATATCACCCTCGTGCTGTGATATTTATCGACGGGAAAAGCTTCACGACAGTTCGACTGTCTCTCGAAGAAAACACAACGCAGTTGTAATCCTGTAAAGGACAGAGCAGCAGGCCTGGGGCCGACATGTTTAGCCGGAGTGGAGTTAGCTACCACATATAACGTTAGCTGGGCGGCGCTCACCTGAAACTTCCCCAGGAAGCCGAGACGCTTTGCTCTTTTCTGTTCTGTGAAAGGAAAGAAACGACAGAATCCATTCAGAGGGGCCCGCAGCCATTAGGACAGAGAGGACTCACAGTCAGATACGACTCAATACGTACTTGCTTTGGACATGGTTTCAACAAACTTCTGCTCCTTGACTTCACGTGTGAGTGAACAGCATGGGCATGCGCAATGACGTGTGTCACAACATCCGGCTAAATGTCAAAATAAAAGACTCGTGTCCCAATCCCATAAAGTACACGTTACTTATGTACAAATGTTTTAATGTGTGGTTTTTTCCTACAGAACTGTGTCATGTGACTATTACCTGTCCATACTGATCATGTGATCACGTGCTAACCTATATAGTAAGAAGCCTAAATGCGACCATTTTGTACTTGCCCTGATGAAGGCCGCAATAGTTCAAACGCGTTGGCATGTTTTTATCTATGATTAGGTAGCCATTAAGTATTAAGGTCTTTTTAGTTCACAACCCTCCTGAGTGTCTCAGATCTTTTCAGTAACTTTCTGCTAATACTATATTGTATGATGATGGAGGCATGCTCTTTTTTTGTAGCTTTTTCATTAATACATTTAGATATCATTCACACTGAATAGTGGCAAGGTAATTCTTGATCATACTTTAAGATTGGTTAAAAATATTAGGAACAGACACGGTTCGTGGTAATAATTAGGCTACTATAGCAATACAGGTTAGTTTTAACATGAGCTATGAGTTCTGGGACAGAAAACCCAGAACAGATTTCCAAAGGTGGCTGCGAACGCACTGATGTTCTGTGATGACACAGGCATATAGTCATGTATACCATTTAGTGCAGTTATTCAAATAAAAGTGGCCATTACTGAAAAACACTTAAGAGAAACCATTTACACGATGCTTAACTTAATTGTTATTTATTTATTTTTATTTTTTTTTTATTTTTTGGTTTGCAAGAAAGTTAAAGCAAAAAGGAAACGATAAATAGAAACAACAAATACTTTCTGTACAAGTCATATTGGTTCTCATTTCTTTTTCAAAAGGTAAAATATGCAGGTTTATGCAGGAGCCACAGAGGAGACCTCTGTCTTTGATGTGGAAACTTCAGAGCCATCATCCACTTCCTTGCCAAAGAGCTGCATGATACATGTCCGGAACTGATAGGGAGAGAGCAAAAAAATGTGTTACAAATGGTGATCCATCTAATTTGTGATGGTTGCGTGTAGCATTGTGACTGCCACACCCACCTGTCGGTTCATGAAGACATAAATGATTGGGTTGTAGATGGTGGCGCTTTTGGCAAAGTATGCAGGCATGGCAGCGGCCAAAGGATGGAAGGCATATCCTGGGTTGGCTGCAGCAAAACAGGCAAAGAAGGTGTAGGGTCCCCAACACAGACAGTATGCCAGTATCATGACAACCACCATTCTGGATACTTCTCTTTCAGCTTTCTGGGTTGACTCGGATTCCTTCTGCTGCATGGCTACCTGTAATCAACAAATCAGTGCAGTGTGAGAGTCGGCCAGGCTGTGATCTACTTCAGCTGAAGTATCAAACTGCAAGTAACTTACAGTATGGATAGCCCACCAGACGGCTAAGTAGCACAAGATAATAATAGACAGGGGAAGCAAACAACATGTAACCATCAGAACAATCATGTAGGACTGAACTCCAGGGTCTTCACTTCCACTGAACACATCAGGTCCACATGAAGTCTTGAGTCCATGAGGCCAGTACCTGACAGGAGAAAATGGTTGGATTTTTTCCACTGATACATCTGATGAAATAATTTATTTTATTTTGATAAAACTAGCAATCTACCTGCTCCAGCCAAAGATGGGGGGAGCACACCAAACTGCTGCCCAGACCCAGGAGAAGAGAATTCCTCCCGTAGCCCATTTCTCATCAAACTTGATGTTTCCAAAAGGTTTGCACACAACTACCCATCGCTCCCAAGAGATGATCGTCAGGGACCAGAGAGCAGCAATTCCTGTGTGAAGAGGCAGGATACCCAGAAATGGTGTTTCACACACAGTCCAATAGCATATGACCACAAACTGTTTCCATATGTTTTCAGACTAAAAAACTTCAATTTACCACAAACTGAGACAGTATAACCCTCAAAGATGCACATTGGGTGTCCCAGAATGAAGTAGCCAAAAAACTGGTTACAAACACTGATGGTGCTGGCAAAAACTGTCTCTCCAAGATCAGCAACTGCAAGATTGACCAAGATCCAGTTGAGTGGGTGACGGAGTTTCTTGAACTTTGCTGTGGCCACCAAGACAAGACCATTGGTAAAGACCGATGCAATGACCACAAAAAACATCCAAAGTGTGGCAACATTGTAAATCCACCGAGGAGCAATGTGGTAATTTGGACCCTCAAATGGATCTGGGGGAAAAGAAAAAAAAAAACTATTTTATATTGTCTCGCATTTTAGAACCTGCACATAATAATTAAAATCAATATAAATAAGGTTATTGATATAGTAAGATTTTACAAGAAGTCAGCGAACCTATTTAAAAGTCATGAGACAAATAATCAAAAGACATGGCTAAATATTTACATTTCAGTTTAGTTTCACCAACAATCTCCCATTTATTGCATCTTGACTAGAAAATATGGCATTGGCAACTCTTTCAATTAATTCAGTGTTTATGCAAACGTCATTTAACAGTGTCCATTTTTAAAAGGTAGACACTGCCAAAAGATGCTCATCTTCTTGGTTCAGCTTCTTGCTATACTCATCACTACCTTTCCTGACTTAAGGTGTTAAGATTTTGTACAAACACATCATATAACTAAGCTGCACATCAATTTATTCAGAAAATAAAGTCATAATACTGTACCTTTGGTATTGTTACTGTTTGTGTAAACGAAGGCAGATCCCCTTGTTGTTTCTTCTTGGTATCTCCTGGCAGCAAATACCTGCTTTCCCCACTCTTCTGCCATTCTGATCTCAGAGGTGGGCCCTCAGTGGTTGGCCTTTCTTGACACGTGGAACCTCTGGGGTTGGCTGATGCTACACATCTCACTGCAGCTTTTATACCTGTGTCTTAGACACCCCTGATGGGATTAAATCAAAATCAAATTACAGCCAGGGTGTGACGGTTTGCAGCTTAAAAGCAAGAAACTTTGAACCGTAATTAAAACTACCAGCTAATTAGGTTATGACGCAAAAGTCAGAATAGTCTTATCCTCTGGCAACTCTGGCAACTAATCTTCATTAGTTGCCAGAGTTTGGAATTAAGGATTTCAATTTTGAGCCCCAATTTCCCTCAATTGGATCATTTACTAGCCAGTATTGATTACTACTCATCCCTTTAATGACTTTGTATAGAGAAAGCAATAAATTGATCATTTTGCACCAAATGTTCATTTGTTTTTTGATGCAGAAATATAATTCCAAAGGAAAATGCCTAATATTGTGAATTATGTAAATTGCACAGTAATTAAGAAATCAAACACTGAAGAACTATGTGCTTGATCTCAATCTCATATTTTGAATGATCTTGATAGGTTGGAGGAACAATGGTGGACATGAAAAGACAACCAAGTTTTAAAGCAGCTTACATATGATTCTAACAGTTGGAGTTGCTGACATGTGAGGGAATAAAACCTCTTTAATCCCTCCGCAAAGAGAGTTCACTTTGGAACATAGGATGTTTCAACACACTTTTGAGCCTACAGTACATCTCACGCCATTGAGGAGGGGGCAACGCACCCTGATTTATGAGGGCCAGTTAAAAATAAAAAACCTTTCAAAAGACTGGTAGAATTTGAAAAGCATGATAGGAGCACACAGTTTCTTTGCCTTGCATCAGCGAGTACATAAAAGTTTTTAACAGAGGTTATGATTTAAATGAATAAAGTAGCAATAGAGCAGTTCCAAGTCAGATGGATATATTTGATGCTGGAGAGGAGCACATGGAGTCAGGTCTCCACCTTTTTTTGTCAATCATTCGAGAGCACAGATTTCAGAATTAGGCTGAACTAAAACCACATAATAATTGTGGCTTTAATTCATTTGAATTACATGTTAGTTTAATTTAAAGTTTTGATTTAGTTAGAAGCAGTTTTATATAACTTGATGCAATTGTGAAAATAATATCTGACCATGAAATAGTATTCTGAAGATGTTCTTAACCTGATTCACACAGATTTTTTTACAAAGTGACACTATGACAGATGTGCCTGGCCAAAGCCTTTCAGTTCTGGGTATTCCTAACACGACAGTGTGTCTTAAGGCGATAAGAGCAGCAAGTGACCAGCAAATCCAGTGCCCTTTTTCTTGAACTTCTTAATTTGCACCACCTGCCAATGAAACGGGTGTGCAAATTAAGGTTTCTTTTTAATATTATAAAAATGCTATTTAAATTATGTGTTGGGCTAAATCTTTATTTTTTCATTTTTATGACATAAATGTCAAAGAGCTGTTGGGGTTAGTGTAGACATGTAAGACATGTAAGTGGTTATATCATTTTACCTCTGGGTTGAATTGGAAAGGATGCAGTCTTTTTAGAGAGTCCAAGCCAATCTAACAGTGGTTTGTGAAGTATTCACAAATCGTATTAGAATGTGCAAATGAAAAGTATTTTTCCATATTTTTCATGACATAAACAATATATAGGAATTAATATAAACAATGTTTAAATCTTGCCTAACAACATAGTGTGTTGATACATGCACAATGAAGGTATGTTATGTGTTAAAATATCATAGTGATTAGAGCATTCATATGGTTGCATGCTTTTGTTTAGACACGCACTGTAGTCACTTCAATGTTAATATTATTGACTGTTTATTTACCAGAAGCAAACAGCTTTAAACATTGTTGCATATACAAGACATGAGGTAAATATTGTGTGTGTTTTAAAATCTTAACTGAATAAGTTTTGAAAAAAAGTCAACATATCATTTGTTACTCTCACCCTCATCCAATGTGGATGATCCCTAGTATTACATAGTTGGCCATTTTAGCAGAACATTTGGTGTAAATCCAAATGGGTCAGGATGAAGTAACGGGTGCTCTGCCCAGACAGCTCAGATGTTTCACTTTTGGAGTCCTTATGTCTTGCTGTGCTCACTGTGGCAGCCATGGCAGATTGTTACCTCACGTAGCTGAGTATTGGACTGGTGACGGGGATTCCATAAACAGAAATTCTGTTTAGAAAGCTGCACAGAGGCTGTTGCTATCATGCCAGTTTCAACAAAACCAGTTAACAGCATCTCATCAACACAGGCTGGGGAACTGCAGGGCAATGGGGGCAAGCAGTACTTTATCACAACTTCATAAAAAAGAGTCGTCTTTGAGTGAAAACCCAATATAGTCATTCTAAGCTGGAGATGTTGACACAACAGTATTTGTTCATCATTAATCATTAATTAGTCCCATGCAAAATGAATTGTGTATTAGCTGCGAGGATTTCAAATACATTTCAAATATTCATGAGCGTAGCAACATGGAGACATGAACTTTGATGTTTGACTGGATCTTTTGTCCTTCATTTGAATGTAGCACTGTATAATGGCGGGTCCCAGGTCTGTAACAGGCACTAATAAAACAAATGGTCCACATGTACCTTTTTGGTGACCTTATAAGTTAACTGATGTAGTGGCTTCCCTCATCCTGGTGCTAATTGGGACCTAGTTGACCCTTTGAAATGCCAGTTTAGAGTTCTCATGTCCCAGCAGACCAAAGCAGATTATACGGACAACTGAGGCTCTTCCACAAAACAGATTTAAAAAACTGTAATTACTTCTGGCATGTTCACTCCGTAACGCTTTAATCTTTCCGGAATAACCAAAGCTGCTTAGCAGGTAGCAACTTCACAGATTTAGCAAGATCTCTCTGTGGGACAAGGACTGTACATGAAGAGGTGGATAGATCTTGAGACAGAAAAAAAGTTTAAACTTTTCTTCTCTTTTCAACTAACTTCATTTGTGCAGATGCTCATAATAGTGCTTTTCTTGACTAAATGTTCTATGTAGTTGATGTAACACTGGATTTGTGGCATCGGTATCTTTAGAGGAAAGCGATTTGTTTGTGTTATCCGAAAGTAAATTTGTATATGAAGCACCAGGTATGGTTGATAGTAGTCCTTATATTTTGTGCTAGTTATTCCATGTGGTCCTGGGATATTTTGGGGGTCAGTCTGACATGCCAGTAGTTCTGAGCTATTTGGGTTTGGCAGAAATCAGATTTGCTACAGACTACTTACAGATATCTGTGGGGGAGACCATGTCCACGGGTGAAAGTCTGCTTTGTGCACTTGCGGTCTGAATAGCATATAATATAAATGAGAGGTGAGGATTAATGAGTTTGGATAGAAGTGAGCTGAGTGGTGCGGGGTTCTGATGTTCACTTCATATTAAGTAATTAAACTTTAGTCTATCTTTATGAGTGTGATGAGAGTGTTCTGAACAACCTTTCTATGTGTCATAGTCTAAGTAGCATCATTAAAATATATCAAATATAAGTCAAAATAATGTGATCATGTTTAATCAGGGGCAGCACGGCAGCATAGTGGTTAGCGCTGTTGCCCCACATTAAGAAGGTCCTGGCCTGGGGCCTTTCTGTGCAGTGTTTGCATGTTCTCCCTGTGTCTGTGTGGGTTTCCTCCCACCGTCCAAAGACATCATGTTTGGGCTAACTGGTGACTCTAAATTGTCTGTAGGTCAGAGTGTGAGCGTGAGTGGTTGTTGGTCTCTGTCTGTCTTTGTGTGTTGGCCCTGTGATGGCCTGGTGACCTGACCAGGGTGTACCCTGCCTTCACCCGGAACGTTGGCTGGGATTGGCTCCAGCACCCCCACGACCCAGAAACAGAAAAAGTGCTAGAAGATGAATATTTAATCAGACTAATGCAGTCCCATGGTATGCATTGTTGTTATTTTTCTTTTTTTTTTTAAATTGGATAGGTGTCTTGCATCAACTTTTGATTTGTGCCAACACAGCGCACCATGAAAGGGATTAATCTGTGATCCCATTATCCGGGTCATTGCAGTAAAGCATTACACAATTACACATTTAAACTAAACATTCTATTGCTCTTTTTCATCAATTTGGTCCCAAATAGAAAAATATTGGTTATTATAGCAAATGTTATTGACGTGTGTTTGTGTGTATATGTGTGTGTGTGTGTGTGTTTGTGTGTGTGTTACCCAACTTAATTATCCTGTAAACTCTGTAAGGTTAATCCTTTAAGTCTGATGAGTAAATAGGTGTGTAAACTGCCCTGCCCTGAGCACACTGTTGCCAATAAGAGGCCTGAGAAACCTCTGTGTGTTTTCATTAGATCAATCAGCTAAAGTCTAAATGATAAAATAAATAAATAAAAACAAAATCAAGAAATTGATCGTCTTTTAGAGTAGAGTAGTAGACTACAACTGTTGACTGAAAGTATATTTGATGTAGTTAATCACTTAGTCAAATTGCAACAATTCAGTGCACACTGTACTGTGTTGCCATCTGTAGGCTGACTGCTGAAGGTATCTGTGTCTTCGATACCACTGGCATCTGGAGTTTTGTCCACAACTGAATGAACTGATTAATAATTCAGCCCATCCTCAGCTCTGGACAACCACAGTTCAGACGGAGAAGGACGGAGTTGATGCACATTCTCCTTGTGGATTTTTCCTTTAACCACATATGATTATGGTCTGAATAAAAACTGATCATTATAGTACTAAGACATTGCTGTGTCCGTATATCCAATGCACACTTCTGCTGTACCTCTGTAATGGTGGTATGCTTTTTGTTTGATCTTTGGCTCATGTGCATGAATTTTTCCTTTTCACGGCAAATTGTCTTTCCAGCTGCTAATATTGTGAAGTCAAGATTTCAAAAATCTGCCAGTAACTTGGAAGTGAAGGTTTTGGGGTTTGTTTGTTTGTTTTAGATTCTGCTGAGCAAATTATCAAAGCCAGAGAATCTAATTGGCTTCTTTTTCAAAGTAAATAGTATTTTCTTGTGTTAGCAGGAGCGCAGTGTCGGTGTGCTTCTGTTCATTCACCAACTTTGCCTGACATTGTGTTACTGTACATTAAGTGCTACAGTTGTTGGGCACATCAGATGGTTATAGCATGCATTCTTGCATTCTTACGTTTGCCCGCATTTTATTTATAATTTATATCATTTATAAAGCAGTGATTTACCATACATTTATAAACCTGTAGGTCAGTTGTTTATTAATGCTTTGTTAGATTGTATATTTTACACAGATATGTGAAATCCAATAACAAAAATGCAGCAAATGTTCAAAAGTTCATTCGCATTTACTTTTTAATTGAGTATTAAGTATTAGAGGTTTTTCAGTGACCCCAAACTTAATTTCTCCTTCCTCATCACTAAATTCTAACCGGAGATATTCTGACATCATGCAAGATGCTGATGTAATTCAACCCTTTAGTGATTCTAAGTGAAGACACAGATAATCATGTCATCACTGGCATGAATTATTTATTTTTTCTTCAGTATTTCTTTTTTTGTTGGTGGCTTGTTTTATTTATTTTTTTTATTTTTTTTAGAATTTTTCATTGCATATATTTCTGTCTGTTATTATAATACAGTTTTGTTGTATTTGTACATTCAGGGCTATTTACAATATGTTACAGTGAACAATCTAAGCAGGTCCGACTTTAGAGACTTCAGTCGTTGACTGACTTGTCGACTCCTCATCATCACCTCCACTCATCCCCAGCATATTCTTCATACTTGAGCGGAACTGAAAAGCAAAATGGTCACAGAATGTCTGAGTTCACTATCTTTCCTTTAATGTGAATCACTTAACGGCAGCAGAGTCTCTTTGAGGTCACGTACTTTAACAATATCAGGTGTCTTATTTATGATTGTTTGTTCAAATTAGTCGATTAATCGGATCAAGGATTAAAAATCCGGATTTTCAACGTGCATCCCTTTCTGGTTGTAGGTTTAGAAAGCC
The DNA here is from genome assembly GCF_900963305.1 of Echeneis naucrates. Classification (NCBI taxonomy): domain Eukaryota; kingdom Metazoa; phylum Chordata; class Actinopteri; order Carangiformes; family Echeneidae; genus Echeneis; species Echeneis naucrates. The sequence continues at coordinate 20,421,727 of NC_042515.1, read as the reverse complement.
ACCGTTAGAGGGCGCCATTAGCCTTGTCGTGTCCTTTTTATTCCTCACTGCTGAAGCTTTGCAAAGTGAAGCAAACGCTAATCTTAATCTAATTTTATACCTCTTGAATCAATAACCCACCTGTTTATTGAGGAGAATATAAATAACAGGGTTGTAGACTGTGGAGGCTTTAGAGAGGCAGGATGGTATGGTGGCCAATCTCAGGTCAAACGGCTGCCCACGGTTGTTCACAACCCACAAAGCAAAGGAGGTGTAGGGCAGCCAGCACACCAGGAAACCCAGCACCATGAGGACCACCATCCTGGTCACCTCCCTCTCTGCCTTCTGGGTGGAGGCAGACTCAGCCTGGGCCTTTGCTGCCTGTTGGTGGACAGGTACAGAATGCAGGTGATGGATCAGAGCCAAACACTTCCACACTCAAACCCTTCTTTCTCTTGCAAACCAACTAAACACACGTATAAGAGTAGATTTGAGAAGATATGTTTCCTACCGCTTTGAGCATGAACAGCAGCTGTGAGTAGCAGAAAATAATTGTGGAGAAAGGGACAGCAAAGCAGAAACAGAAAAGGAACATCACGTAGGACTCGTTGTTATACTTGTTGTTAGTTGTGTACCAGTCTGGTCCACAGGAGCACTGCATGCCCTCTGGGATATACCTGGAGACCAAGACAATAAATTATTCTGCCTGTCATTGTTCTGTAGGACAATAAGCAAGGTTTGTACTTTTTTTGGAAATAATCGGGTGACCATGAAAAGTAAGTAAAATGATGTGCGTGTTGAGTTTTTAGATGCTGACCTACTCCATCCAACCAGAGGAGGAACAGCAGCAATCAGAGCAAACACCCAGGTCACCACACAGCAAGCGATGGCGTGATGAGGTTTGAAGGCAAAGTTTCCAAGTGGCTTACAGACAACCAGCCATCTTTCAAAAGCTACCACAGCAAGTGACCACAGGCTTACCATACCTGGAACAAGGCAGAAAACCATAAATGATACAGAGCTTACTTCCCTCATTGAGCTGATACACCTTCCCATTGAAACAAATACATATATGATTCAAAAAGGCAGCAGTTAAAACATTTACATCAAGAAACTTAAATCTTAAAAAAACAAATACATACATTTTGTGTTAAAATTACAGCTAATATTAGTTTCTATGATCTGAAACTAATTCCATCTTTTTTAACATTAAAACAGTTTCACTGATTTAAAAAAAAAAGGCAGTGTATTGATTAAAATAGGCTGCCAGTTTTACTGCCCCTCAAAAGGAATATTTTACAGATAAAGAAAGACTGCATTTTTGGTCAAATAAAGTGGGATAATACTGGATTTATCCAAGCCCCTCTGCTGCTTACCGCCAAGAGTTGCTGCAAATCCTTCAATCTTGCAGGCAAGGGGACCAAGAATCATGTATCTGGAGGAAAAGCAGCAGAAGCAGGTAAAGGAGCCCACAGAGGAGACGAGAAGGTTTGCCACAGCCAGATTCACCAGGATGTAGTTCAGATGAGAACGGAGCTTCTTATATTGAGCAGTACATGCAATAGTCAATATATTGATGGACGTGCCGGCCACAAACAGGAAAAACATAAAAGCTGCCATGGCATAAAAGATTCCTGGACTTCCAAGGTGATCCTGAGGAACCAGGAATGGACTAAGGGATGTGATGTTGTTGGTGTCCAGAGGGATGGGGATCCAGAAGTCTTCTGGTAACTCCGTAGGATAATTTCCCCTCATTTTTCTCTAGTTGTGTATTAAATAAAAATGTAAACACAGATCTAAAGGAAGAAAAAAATTATGTTATATTTCAAAAGCTAGAGACAAAGTCCTTATAATTTAAATGATAATGAAAGATTGAATGCCTTTTGTGTCGTCTGGTAGAGGTTTGTCTCCCTGAAACCAAATTAAAGCTGCATTTATAGGAACTTTAAATAATACTCCGGCTGAACTTAACAGGCTCAAAGAAGGGATTTAAAATGACTACACATACACACACATCAACTCCAGTACAACACCTTTGCGCTAATACAGGCTTTAAGTATCTCAATACCGGAGCTGGCAGGGATCATCTCATTATATCCCACTGGAGAAGCCCTGTGCTTCTTAATCACATAATCTGATTGTGATGTGGTGTTCAGGAGGTCAATTGCACGCTCATGTAATCCAGGTTGCTTTACCTCAGGCCTTATGGTATTTGGCATGAAACAGTATGAATATTTTGAACAAGGCAGTTTTCATGTGTCTTTGGAAGCACCTTCTAGGAGTGTACTTGACAATAAGAGATAAGAGAATTAATTGCTTTAAAAACATAAACATTTTCATCACATTTTCAAAACTAAAATAAAATGCATTCCACTTCCTGAAAATATTTGCTTAAATGTACTAAGAAGAGATACTTATACTAGAAATGTAGTGGAGTCAAAAGAACAATATTTATATTTACACCGTCATCAAGTTCTTACTGTCCCCCGTTGTCAACCCTGTAACATAATTTTACTCTGAAATCCAAATCTCAAAAATACACAGTGTGTAAACATATTTGCATTTTTTTATTTTTCCCCTTTTCATTTCTTACTAAATTTCAATTTCAATCTTGTATACACAGGCTTTTCATATGCCAAAATATACATATTTACATTGTTATTTACATTTTGAAAATCACACGTGGCTGAGAGGTTAATATTTTCTAAGCAGGGCCAACTCACTGATTGTGTTGTTGACGACTCCTCTTCACCTTCTCCCATCATCATCATGGATGAACAGAACTGAGAGAGAAGAGAAAAAAAACCCTTGTATTGTTAAAAAAAAAAAAAAGACAGCTCCATCGACTTTGTCCTGCATCTCATTCCTCATTTACCTTCATCATCATACATGAACATATCTGTAAATGTAGTGGCAATCTCGCTACAAAAAAAATGCAGCTTGAGGGAATTTGAAGACATTTCAAACTTGTGATGGTGTGTAAAAATTAGGTCCGCCATGGATGTGCGTTTAACATCTTAAAAACACCTGCAAAAGCCGGGTGCCGAAAGACTTAAAACCAAGCTTCTTTATAAAAAGACAGAAACATTGATACTGCACAAAATCCATTCAGACGGCCACACACACAGGCACGTTGGAAAAACTGTGTGGTTTCCCCAGATGCTAATTGCCTGACATTGATCACCAGCGTCTCCCTTATCTAACCTCTGCCTGGCTGAACACGACCTATGTCCAGATGTGCCGGTAACCATAGCAACCATAGTGCCATCATACACCCGCCCACAAATCTAAATTGGCTCCAACAGTAAGGAAGAAGCTCAAATGACGGACAGTGAGTCAACTCTCGGATGATTTATCTAATTTATCTAATTCTTGTATGGATAATGGAATAAATATGTCAGCATAGTTCACCCTTACAAAGTGATTTTACCCAGCAAAAGAGAAAAAAAAGTTGGGCGAGAGTTGGGTCCCATAACAATCACCAGTGTTTCCTGCCTCTCTTTTTGCTCTATAAATGTTGCCTCACCATTTTCAGCTGGGTATAGCAGAAGCAGAGAAGGAACATCACTTAGGATTCATCGTTGATCGTGGTTTACCAGTCTGGACCGCAGAAACACTGCAGGCCTCCTGGAATATACCTAAAGTAATCATCACAGTGTATAAATTGTAGCATGTGACACAAGATGCAGGGGTATAACAGAAAGAAGCTAATAAAAAATTTCATGGTGTTATCAGTCACATGTTGTTGTAATCACTCAGTCACAATCTCAGGTCAAAAGTAACAATTAAGAGTGTAAGCACACACACAGACAGACACACACACACACATACATACAAAAAAATAATGTATGTGTGCTGACATAAAGATGTTACAGACCCATAAGGGGACAGTTTATTTGAGTCCAGTCACAGTGGCCAACCTGGTTCAGTGATCCACTGATCCAGTGAAGATCCAACTTGTAGGAAGGACAACGTTTACCAATCAGTTAATCCATTAATCAGAGCTATTACAGCTAATCACATTCAGTCTTCCCCTAAGTAACCTACTTTCAGCTGACATTAGGATGGATGAGCTCTACCTTCGTTATCGTATCAGGTTAAGAAAGGATTACTCAAAGTAGAAGGTGGCTCTTGGCACAGAGTGTTTTTTTCCACATCTGTGTCAGATATTGTATGACAGTCATTACTTGTTGAAACAGCCAGATAGCAACCAATGCAACAAAATACTTGAGGATTATTTTCATTGTATTTGCTGAAACAAGCGATGAATAACTGACTTTGACTCAAGTCTGTCTAAGTGCAAGTGCATAAGTTTGTGCTTCCTGTTTCAAAGGATGTAAAGGGTTGTCTTGTTTCTGCCAGGCAAAAATATGTTTATGTGCAAGCACAGTCATTATTAAAAATCCATCCATCCATATTCTACCACTTTTCTGTTTCCAGGTTGCGTGGGGTACTGGAGCCAATCCCAGCTCACTCTGGTGAGGGCAGGGTACACCCTGGACAGGTCATCAGTCCATGACAGGGCCAACACACAGAGACCAACAACAGGTGTACAAGAGATTTGAGGAAGCTGCAGATATCATGTATACTTTTTTTGCTGCAATAGTAAATTATAAAGTTGAAAAATAAGCAATGAATGCATCATGAATATGATTATGAACATAATTGATTGTTTGTCTTAATTGTTATTCATTATCTTCGATATGATGCAGGAATGTGCCCCAACAACTGAGCAGGGTCACAGTGAGTGCAGGAGCTGAAATAACTCAGGTTTGAAAGTGGTAGACTGAATAGGTCCTGAATAGGGCTTCATCTATAAATCGCGAGTTTGACACTTATTGAATCTTATTGTTATGATAATTTATGAGTAATCTATTACCTCAACACTCAACATGAACTAAGTCCTCATCTTAACTATTTGGCCAGTGTTGCTGAAAAAAATAAAAGTTAAAGAGATGACGTATTTAAGAAGGAACTTAAAAAGGTTAAGGGGAGAATTAAATGCCGGTTTAATGAAGAGGACTGGTTTAGCAAACAACAACATGTGCTGCCTGCTGTTTTGCCAGAGACATTGGTCACAATAGCAAAATGGTTTATACTGTAGCTCTGCTGCATTTGCTGTGTACAGTACAATGCAGTGGAAATAGTTGTAAATGTTGGTGGATTGTTTGCACAAGACGGAAAGTATATCTCTGTAATAAAAATTCCAATGTTGAGATTATATTTCATAATATAACACATTGTAACCCATAAGAAAGTGGCCTGTGACAAAAGGGGTCCAACATACACATGCTAGGATGCTTTTAGTGGGTGAAAACACACATAGGCCTCATGAAAAACCTGCACTTCCTGCTGTCTTAATCATTGATCCATCTCACTTGTGCAGCTTTACACTGTGATCTCGTTAGTCTTTCAAAGTTCAGTTCTTCAGCCTTTTCCTAAGACTCTTACTGTGTCTAAACAATTAGGGCCAGCTCAGACTGATATGGGAGGTCAAGGTGTTTGTCTAAAATCCACTGAGCCATTTAACCTGCTGCTGTGCTGGTGAACACACATGACTACTTTGTGTTGACTGATTATGTGAAGGCAAAAAAATATAACTGTTGGATATTACAACTAATGGGGAGAACAGGTGTCCTACATCCTGATCCCGAGATCTCCAGTATAAAACTCTTCTGATATACAACAGTGTGCAAAAACACAATTGTGTGTGTGTGTGTACATTATGTAAAGAGTGACTGCATGGTGAAATAATTTACATACTGCAATTCATGAAATCTATGTGGCGTGTGGTGAAACGTATTCGTCATCAATACAACATATGATTAAGAATGACCTACTTTGATATAAGCAAAATAAAACAAGTGAATTTAAAGACCCTGCCCACTCATAGTATATTAGTTGGTATGTAACTTCTTCTCAGAGCTGTATGACATCTCCCCAACCTTTCTGTCAAAGGACACATTAAACTGCTGTCTCTCTTATTGGTAACATACATGTAGGGGTGTACAGAACCTTTAATTTTTTAGAGATAACACACTGAATCATTCACTAAAATATGTAAATAGTAAAACATAACCTCTTCCACCTGGCAGTTGTATTTGGACAGGGTTTATTCACTTTCATTAGCAGACCGTATTCAAAACAAAAACATCACAAGTCTGCCCTCCGAAGGTCTAATAATGTATTGCAAAATTGGACAACTTTGTTTCAAAACAAAAGTCAGCATGTCCATAATTCAGACTGAGGTTGTGCACATGCTCATTTTATTTGCTATAGTTATGACCATGTCCAAACCTGAACCCATAAATGACTATCCATTTTCACAATACAAGAAGTAACCGTTTGTGTGTCAGATTTCAAGTTCAGTTAATCTGAAAATAATTGACATATTTCAGTATTTCATAATATTAGTGTGTTGTCAAACAGACATGCCCAGCCACGTCTCCAAAGCTCTAAAGTCCATAAAATCGATACCTGCATCAGTAAGACCACATAGTTGAGTACATCTTATACATCTAGGAGGAAATTCCAGTAAACAGTGTGTTGTGTTATAAATGTTACGTGTGTATAATGTGGAGCTCTTCCGATCCTGTGATTGCAACAGGTTTTGTGGATTCAACATACACCGAGGTGTCCCCAATCAAACACTGTGATACTGTTAGTACATAATATCAAAACGGATTTTTATCTGTGCTACAGATTTCTCCCTCCGCATCTTATATGTGTCCAGAAGTGTCATTTTAAATATCTACGCGAAAATCGTTGAGTTCGGGTCACATGCACACGCTGGACTCTGTTGAGTCGAGTTAAAAAATATATAGAAATCACCTCCAACATTCACAAAACCAATCAGACAAGTAAAAGACAATCAAAAATATCCCAACATTTTAAACACTTAAGAACCATTTTCTTGTATTTTTATGACGAAGCCAAGAGGGAAATATGGCAGGGCATTCATTGACTAAAAACAATGCAGAGGGACTACTTTGTCGCTTATGCTGATGGCGTTATCTGGCAGTGCAGTCCTGTTATCAGTGGAGGGCGCACTGATGGTGGGTGTGGGCGTGGCAATATCATTGTACGTGAACGATAAATCTGCAATTTGGCTCTTATTCAGTATTATTTTGCAAGAAGGGGCATATCTAAGTGGGTGCAGAGCGAAATAAAATCAGCATCAGCTGCAATATTAAAATAAAGGGGGTTCCAGCCCGGATGTCGCCATCTTTACTAAGGGACAATAAGCCCAGTACTATGACACAACTTGTTGTAATTTGCTGAAACTCTCGATATCTTCACTTTATATAGATTTCAAGTACTCACAGAAGCATTATCTTATATACAGCATCCTACGTGGATTTACAATGACTAATAACAAAAACCGTGAATGCGCTTTTACGTGAAATGGTTGGTGAGCGGGTCTCTGTCGCCATGTTTAGTTTGGGTGACGCCAACTCTCTTCCATTTTCCTCCGCCTCTGGTTGTCAAGAAGATGGCAGCTTCCAGGCAGGCATGAGAGGAAATACTTCTTCACAAATCGAATGAATTTGGACTATTACCACAAGAGAAGACCACATACCGGCATTTTTGCAATTACTGCGTCGAAATAAGTAAGTAGATTTTTAAAATATGCAAGCCGTTTTCTGTTTGTTATGTTTTGTTGTGGCAAACCGCCCGGCCATTTTTCTTGTGGGAGCTGTAAATGTAGGCCGATCGTCGAAAAGATGGCTGCTTCCAGAGACGGCATGAAACAAAATAACATTCTGTTTTTGCGGTTTAGCTCAGTTTAGCTACCCTTTAAGCGTCTTGTTGCAACTACATTTATATCAGGTAAATTATGCATGTGAGGAGAACGTGGAGTTACATTGCATTTAATTGTAAAATTTGGCGACGCTTTGACAGATGCTAGCCGCGCAGCTAACGCGCTTAGCTTGGGCAAATTATGTTGAGCAATTAGCCGCTACTGCTAACGTTGTACTGCTAATACCAGAAACCGCCCGGGTACCATGACTGTCCTTAAACGTTTTGTGTATTTTAATCAATTGTTCGACGGGGGTTCAGAAGCGTGATTTCCACATCACCCACCGTCGCTAGAATAAGGTTGAATTGTTCTCTAATGTCAATAATTGCGCTTAATGGGTTGCAGCAAATGCTAAGCTTGCTAGCTACAATATGGCGACTCCCACAGAAGCATGAAAATAGCCGACTCTTGCTAACGGGTATAACTGTGAATAAAGTCTGTTTTGCAACGGTGCATTGTTCTGTTGTATTAGCCCATTGCACATTTGTTGAATTTCGCTTTATTTTTGTGTATTTCTTTGCCGGTGTGGTTGGCTGGCTATCGTGTATTTTTCTTTTTCATTCGCTTCCGCCATTTTTCAGACTGGCAGCAGCGTTAGCGGGGGTTTGTTTGGCTGCAAGATGGCTGCTTCCATGGATTGAATTCAATGGTCGGATAGAACTGAGATAAAACTTGGTTTGGGGAGATAGATTTCTCGTGTTTCTTACTACAACCGCGGTGCCAATCCGATACGCAGGACTCCAAACCAACAGTTTCTTGAAATCTTTTATTTCCGTCATGTATATCTGGGTTGACGGTCTCCGCTCACCAGAGCTAACGGCTAGCTGTTAAGCCGCTGTAGCCGCACCAACAGTTTCAGAAGTTGGCTACACAGTGTGGGCAGATGCTGCTGCCCTGTTTCTGTGGCCATTGACGTGGGGAAATAACTTTATCGGATAGGATCTATGCTTATTTATCATTTCATTTGACAGAAGTCATGTCTGCCCCTGGCTCCGCGGTGTCTGGGACCACGGCGTCGGTTCTGCAGCCGCGGTGGAAACGGGTCCTCGGATGGTCCGGTCCTGTTCCTCGGCCCAGACATGGACACAGAGCTGTGGCTATAAAGGAGCTCATGGTTGTGTTTGGCGGTGGAAACGAAGGAATTGTGGATGAATTACACGTATACAACACCGGTAAGTGTAACTTTACATGTTTCTGCGTAACCTACTGTTTTCACTTGGAAACACTATTTCTTATGTCAATTTCGCAGATAGGCTAATGCGAAGCCACATTATGTATTTTCAAAACGAGTTTCCCCAGTAAAACTGTATAATTTAATTTCTAGTGATCGATTGGTGAAGTGTAGAACTAAGTACTGAATAGGCCTCAGTAGGCCGAGCAGGTCCGTATGTGATCAATAATAGCCCCCTCTGCTGGAGAGAGGCATTTAATGCATGTAAAAAAGGCGGGCTAAAATAAAATGGATGATGCTGGTTGGTTTAAGCATATCCTCTGCCCCAATTTCAGCACAGAAACCAATAAGAACAGACAAATTGAACTAATCTATTTCATGTATCACCATCCCTAATTAATGTTTGTCTTTATATTCAAATGTTTATTGAATGAATTTTTAGGTTATACTGGTTAAGCACTTCTCTGACTCAAAGTTTGTCTGCGTGATCTCCATTAAGCTTGCTATACATTGGCAAATCACCTCTGATTATTCGGTTGTCCTTGCTTTATTATATAGCAACAAACCAGTGGTTTATCCCGGCTGTTCGTGGCGATATACCCCCTGGCTGTGCAGCATATGGATTTGTCTGTGATGGCACAAGACTGCTGGTGTTTGGTGGAATGGTGGAGTACGGAAAGTACAGCAACGATCTCTATGAACTGCAGGTAAGCTGTTGATAGGAGAAATTTTGCATTTGAGTTGCACGTAGGATAGTTGGATGCTTATTAATTGAACATAGACTTAATTCAACCAATATATTGACCTTATGCAATTATCACACCTGTGTTTTCCAGATATGTTACATATTTTTGAAAATTTCAATTAAATTGTTTATAATGAAAGCTCTAGTTAGTATTGGTGTAATTATTAATAGTGAGGAAAAACAAAAATTTGTATATGCTTCTATATCAGTTCCTTAGTTGTTTGCAAAATTTCTCTTATCAGACTTTGGGGGGAATTTCCCAAAGTGAAAACTATTTCCATACTTTCAACAAGCTAATGATGTTATTCTGCTCCTTAATCACGCAGCACGTAAATCTCCAGCCATGTCTTTGTTGAGCTGCCTGTTACTTACAAATATTCTGCTTCTGATGATGTAAGGAAAGAGTTTAGATGAATTTTCAGGCAAAGTAAATTCAACAGACAAAAGGAATGTTGGGGGAAGATGTGTAAATTTATAGCCATAGTTTTGACGTCAAGTAATTTTTCTTAGAAAAACTTTGCTTGTTCCTTGGAGTTTCTGGTGTGACATTATTAGCTGATATTTTGTTTTGAACAATGTTACAGGCCAGCAGATGGGAGTGGAAAAAATTGAAAGCAAAAAATCCAAAAAATGGACCCCCTCCTTGTCCTCGTCTTGGCCACAGTTTTTCTCTGGTTGGCAACAAATGCTACCTGTTTGGTGGGTTAGCTAATGACAGCGAGGATCCAAAAAACAACATTCCCAGGTACAGTTGTTTTGCCGACTGGAGCCCTTAGGGCCCACTTATGCATGAAATTCTGCCTCAACCAGCAACATAAGGCTAATAACTGTGTCTTTCAATCTCAGATACCTGAATGATCTGTACACACTTGAGCTTCGTGCTGGTTCCAGTGTGGTTGGATGGGATATACCAATCACATACGGAGTTCTCCCTCCTCCCCGTGAGAGCCACACTGCTGTGGTTTACACAGAGAAGACGAGCAGGAAATCACGCCTGATAATCTATGGTGGGATGAGCGGCTGTCGCCTTGGAGATCTGTGGACACTTGATATCGGTAGGTCTCTTCAGTGTAGATGGAAAAATAACAGCACTAAAGTTATGAAAGCCCTACTGGCACTTGTTAACATCTAGTCAGACAAAACAGGATTGAACATTTACATCGGAATTAGAGTGCCAGACTTTGTAGAGGGCCTAAAAAGTCTATGTGTGGGTGCTTTTGTATAACATCTTACTCCTTATCATTGTCTTCAGAAACCCTTACGTGGAACAAACCATCAGTGAGTGGCACAGCCCCACTTCCCAGAAGTCTGCACTCCGCCACAACCATCACAAACAAGTGAGACCACTACGTCACCTTGCCACTGACACTGAATGCTGTTTTTAATGTTTTCTTCCTGTATATCAGGCTGTTCATTTTAGCAACATCTCACAGATGATATTTTCTCACCGCAGGATGTATGTTTTTGGAGGATGGGTTCCTCTGGTAATGGATGATGTCAAAGTGGCCACACATGAGAAGGAGTGGAAGTGCACAAACACTCTTGCCTGCCTAAATCTTGGTTTGTCTAATATATTTATAATATATATATATAATAATATATTTATAATATATATTATATATTATATATAATATATATATATATATATATATATTATTAGATATATAATATATCTAATATATATATATATATATATATATATATATATATATATATATATATATATATATATATATATATATATATATATATTTATTAAACAGAATTTCACTTTAATAACATTTGGGAATTATGCCCCTCAGTGATGTTACTTTACCACATGCTTGCCTTTAGATACCATGTGTTGGGAAACAGTATTGATGGATACTCTTGAAGACAACATCCCTAGGGCCCGTGCTGGGCACTGTGCTGTGGCTATCAATTCCAGACTTTATGTTTGGAGTGGCCGTGATGGTTATCGAAAAGCTTGGAACAACCAAGTCTGCTGTAAAGACCTCTGGTACCTGGAAACAGGTAAGTGTGCTGTAACACGAGATTGACTTGAGTGTTTCAGATTTCTCAAACAATGTTTTTGTTAAAAAAATTTTTTGTCTCCCCTTCTCCCCTTTCCAGAGAGGCCACATGCCCCTGCCCGGGTTCAGTTAGTCCGTGCCAACACCAACTCTCTGGAAGTGAGCTGGGGTGCAGTATCCACTGCTGACACTTACCTGCTGCAGCTACAGAAGTATGACATCCCTGCAACTCCAGCTGCAGCCTCACCAGCCATGAGCGCAACTCCCTCACAGCCCGTAAACTCTCCTAAGAGCCCTGCCCCGGCTGCAGCAGCACCCTCTGCTCAAAGCCTGCCACAGACAGGTATTACTCTAATGGCCAATGACTTCTGTTTTTTAATTCTTTCTTGCCCATTGTTGCCACCACATGAGGAAGCTGAAGAACTGAAAATACATGCATAAAGTCTAATCATTCGTTCCTTTACTTTACAGCTGTTTTGAAGGTTGCAGCTCAACAGTCAGCCACAGGCACATCTGTTGTCACAGTCCGCCCCAGCCAACCTGGGAAATCCCCTGTCACTGTGACTTCTCTTCCTCCAGGTGTCCGAATGGTTGTGCCTGCTCAAACAACCCAAGGATCAGTATGAACAATTTTGTACATCTTCATTACAACATTGTACAAGGTTACCCATCAAATGAACAAATGTTTTCAGCAATTGTTGCTTTTCTGTTTTTAGCCAATTGGTAGTAGCCCTCAGATGAGTGGCATGGCAGCTTTAGCTGCAGCAGCTGCAGCAACACAGAAGATCCCACCGTCCTCTGCAGGCACTGTCCTCAATGTCCCTGCTGGTGCAACTATTCTCAAAACAGTAGCAGTTTCCCCCGGCTCAACCACGGTGAAAGTGGCTACTCCGGTCATGGTACAAAGCTTTTTTATAAATATGTATATTTCTAATTGTACATTCTAAGGGCCACTTGTTAAATTAACGTTGTTCTTATAGGTCAGTAATCCAGCCACCCGGATGCTGAAGACTGCTGCAGCTCAGGTGGGCACAGCAACTGCGTCCTCTCCCTCCACCACCACCAGACCGATCATCACTGTGCATAAGTCTGGTGCTGTCACAGTGGCCCAGCAGGCCCAGGTGGTAACCACTGTGGTGGGAGGAGTCACCAAAACCATCACCTTGGTCAAGAGTCCTCTTACCATGGGCAGCAGTGGCACTCTGGTAAGAAAACAGGACTCTTTAGCAAAACATAATACTGACATCCCAGTCTGAGAGCACCTTTGGTGCTTTCACATGCATGCTTTAAATACTACGTGTTTTTGGTTGTCACACTCAGTGTGTCTGTTATTTATTTTTGGGGTGGGTCACAAGATGGTGACAACATGCACTGAGTTTGAACCAGTGGGGGAGGAAGTAAAGGTTGGCCTACAGTGACTGTTGGAGAACTTTATTAACAAAACAGGGAGCATGATGTTAGTGATCTGCATGATTGTCGATCAGTTAGAGATGATTCTAAGAGCCACCAGTTTAGTGGTGTACCGTCCCTCTGCAGTCCCTGTACTGTCCGATGTTCTCTGGTGACTCATGAACTTGAGTCTCTCTCCTATGTCGGCAGATCTCCAACCTTGGCAAGATGATGTCTGTGGTACAAACCAAGCCAGTGCAGACATCAGCTGTCACAGGCCAGGCTTCCACTAACCCTCTCACACAGATCATACAGGTCAGCTATCTGCATGAGTGCAGGAAAAAACAGGAGGTAGCTTAAAACTCCTGAGACAGGCGCCAGATGCCTTTCTCCAAATGGTTTGAGTAACATGCATCTCTCTCCTCAGACAAAGGGTCCTCTCCCAGCCGGCACCATTCTGAAGCTGGTGACCTCTGCAGATGGCAAGCCCACAACTATCATCACCACTTCACAGGCAGGAGGCACAGGAAATAAGCCCACTATCCTCAACATCAGCGGCGTTTCTCCTACCACTACCAAGCAGGGCACCACCATCATTAAGACCATCCCCATGTCAGCCATCATGACCCAGCCTGGAGCCACAGGTCTAAATTCACTTAAGTTTATAATGTAAACACAAACCTCACCAGTCTTGAATTTATTCAGGTTTGTTATAATCATGCTTATCCCAGAGCAGGAACAAAACTCAAACTGGATGAATATTTTAAAGACATTATCTGTTTGTATTTTAGTTGATGTTCCAGAATGGCAAATGCGGTGCAGTGATGTTTTATCTTGCATTGAATTGCTTTGAAAAATTCCTGCAATGTCACTGACATGGCTTGGAACATTTTTGCCATTGGCTCAGATGAAAATTAATAAGATTTATTTGTAAGTTTCCATCAACCAAAGTTTGGAATTTGGGTAGTAATGCTTATTGAGTTGACCTCATCAGGTGAAATTTGATTTCAGACATTTATGCTTTTCTCCATGCAGGCGTGACAAGCAGTGCAGGCATGAAAACACCTATCACAATCCTTACTACAAAGGTGATGACAACTGGAACACCTGGAAAAATCATCACGGCTGTGCCTAAACTTGCTACTGCAGCCGGCCAGCAAGGATTGACACAGGTAAACTCCAGATGTGCAGCTTTTTACATGTCAGAGGGATATGTTATGGCCATATTATGTAACACTCATCCCGGATTGCGTCAACAGGTGGTTTTGAAGGGAGCTCCTGGACAGCCAGGAACTATTCTGCGCACTATGCCCATGAGCACAGTGGGTGGTGTTCGACTTGTTACTCCAGTGACAGTGTCTGCAGTAAAGCCTACTGTCACCACTCTGGTTGTCAAGGGGACTACTGGTAAGAGAAACAATAATCTATTAATGGGATATCAACACAGATTTTGAAGTTGGTACATTTTACAATAGATCATTTACTTTTCTTTTTCATTTAATGGAATTTATCCCTCTTCCAGGTGTCACAACTCTTGGAACAGTCACTGGTACCGTCTCTACCAGCCTGGCAGGAGGCGCAGTGGACAGTTCCAATGCTTCTCTGGTTACTCCTATCACCACATTGGGAACCATTGCTACCTTGTCCAGCCAGGTCATCAGCCCAGCTGCCATAACTGTATCGGCTGCTCAGACAAGCCTGACTTCGGCCTCCGCACTGCCGCCTTCTACCATCACGGTGCAGGTTAGACCCAGTAGCTTTCTGTTCTTAACTTTGTGTCTAACCTTTTGATTTCATATAGATGTCAAGTGATGGCATCAGTGGGTACTATCACCTTTAAATTGCAGCCTAAGAAAGACTGAAATTGAATTGACTGCAATGATTCATTGATAAAAATATCAATTTACACAGCTGCAAGAATTAAACCATTTCAGTCAAATGTGCTGAACGATTTAAACTACAATTAAACTAAAATTGCTGCTCTCTCATCAGAACCAGCCCACCCAGGTGACACTGATCACAACTCCCAGTGGAGTAGAAGCTCAACCAGTGCAGGATCTACCAGTGTCTATCCTGGCTTCACCAACCTCTGAGCAGCCCAGTTCCACTGAGCCTGGAGCAGCTGGTGAGGGTTCTGGAACCGTCACCCTGGTTTGCTCCAACCCACCCTGTGAAACGCACGAGACAGGAACCACCAACACAGCCACCACCTCCTCTGCCACCATCGGAGCAGGGCAGGTCTGCTCTAACCCGCCTTGTGAAACACACGAGACAGGAACCACCAACACAGCCACCACCTCCTCTGCCACAATCGGAGCAGGGCAGGTCTGCTCTAACCCGCCATGTGAGACCCATGAAACAGGAACAACCAACACAGCCACAACTGCTTCATCGAACATGTCAGCAGTCCGTGTGTGCTCCAACCCACCATGTGAGACCCATGAAACTGGGACAACTAACACAGCTACCACAGCATCTGCTAATATGGGAGGGGTCCAGCAAGTGTGCTCCAACCCACCATGTGAGACCCATGAAACTGGGACAACTAACACAGCTACCACAGCATCCGCTAATATGGGAGGGGTCCAGCAAGTGTGCTCCAACCCACCATGTGAGACCCATGAAACTGGGACAACCAACACAGCCACCCAGGCATCATCTAACATGAACACAGGCCAGATGGGCACCACACAGAGGGTGTGCTCCAACCCACCCTGTGAAACCCATGAGACGGGGACCACCAACACTCCGTCCACCGCCACTTCGAGTATGGGAGGTGATCAGACCAGCACGGCTACAGGCCTGGTCCAGAGGGTGTGCTCCAACCCACCCTGTGAAACACACGAGACTGGGACCACCAATACAGCCACCACTGCCACCTGCAGCATGGAGACAGGCGAAGGCACAGGTACACCATTATTTATCCTGACTGTCAGCAGTTTTTTTTTTTTTTTTAATCACTGACTAAAATAAATTTTAAGTCTATTACAACAAAATGGTACTGATCCTGCAAAAAATGTAAAAAAAAAAAAAAAAAAAAATATTGCTGCATCACATTACATGGTTTGCTAGCTTTGTTTGTTCATTGATAGAAAAGTGCCTAGTTTTAATATTTAGCCAAACAAATGGGGAATTAAGTCAAACCTAAATAGTGGTTTTGATCACCAGCAGCCCAACAGACAGAGGAAGGAACTGAAGGTACCAGCAGCACAGAAGTGGCCTCTACCACTGCAGCAACCAGCATGGTCACCACCACCCAGGGCAGGGCTATCACGACCGTCACTCAGTCTACACCAGCACCTGGACCCTCTGTGCCCGTAAGGATAGCATATATTAACAATCTAGAGGCTAATGTCTGTTAAAGAAACTTATCTTAAAAAAATGTATTTATGTGTCAAATTATTTTTGTCTCTCCAGTCAATTTCATCAATCACAGAAGGTGTTGGTACTGCTGCCAGCTCCACGGAGGAACAAATGCAAACTGATGAAACAGCATCAGCAGAAGCTGCACCTGCAGAGGAGGGAGCTACTCCCATGGAGACACAAGCAGAAGTAAATGCAATATATTGAGTTTGAAAGGGATAATGCATTTTTAGTCATTTTATGTAACCTTTGAAATCCATTCTCTCAGGGCGAAGCCACAGCAGCGACAGCCTTGAACCTGCCCTCTGAGCTGATGTCTGAGGGTCAGGGAACCACACTCATGGTCACAGGACTGTCAGATGAGGAGCTGGCTGTGACTGCAGCAGCAGAAGCTGCAGCTCAGGCAGCAGCCACTGAAGAAGCCCAGGCCCTTGCTATCCAGGCTGTCCTCCAAGCAGCTCAGCAGGCTGTAATGAGTGAGTTCAAACATGATCTTGTATAGCTGGATGTTTCTATACATTTATTACATTTCCATGTTTTAACAGTGGTATTGTGCAACAAAGTCTTGTAAATCGGAGGAAAGACAGGAAGTGCTGAATAATTTATGCTCACAATTAAAAACTGGATGATCTTTAAAAGAACCAGAAGTTGCTCCAACCTCAGCAATGATGTTGTCATTGCACCACTATTAATGAATTTCCCAATGTTTTCTACGTCAACAGATGAAGGCGATTCTGCTGGAGAGAGCCAGCAACCCACCAACATCCCCATCATGCTGACCCAGCAGGAGCTCGCAGCACTAGTACAGCAGCAGCAGCAGCTGCAGGAGGCTCAGGCTGCAGCCCAGCAGGCCACCGTGGACACAAGCTTGCCCACTGAAGGCCTCGCCCCAGCTGACAGCCTCAACGACCCGTCTGTCGAGAGCAACGGACACAATGAGATGGCTGCTGCAGTCACCAGTGCTGTGGCATCTCTGCTGCCACGTACCACTGCTGAGAGTAAGATATATATATATATATTTTTTAGTTTTTGTTACTTTAGATGTTATTTAATTCAAGAGACTGACAGTTTTCTGTTATTCCTTTCACTCCACAGCACTTGCTCCTTCAAGCACCTTTGCACCCTCGGTGTCAGTGGCAAGTCCCGCCAAGCTGCAAGCAGCAGCTGCTCTCGCAGAAGTCGCCAATGGCATTGAGGGAGAGGTGAGTCATTCTATTAGTGAAGATCTGGCTTATTCAGGCATGTAAAGAGAAAAATAGTAATTTTTATTTGATTGTACATTTTTCCTCTCCAAACAGAAGCAAGCACCTCAGCCAACCCCAGTAAAGCCTGTTGTAAAGAAAGAGAACCAATGGTTCGATGTTGGAATTGTAAAAGTGACAAATATGGTTGTCACCCATTTCTATGTACCGGCAGATGATTCTCAAGGAGATGTAAGTGTCTCAGGTGTCCTCCTTCATGCTCAGACGGCTTGATGTTGGTGTGCCCAGTGCATCACTAACTGCTTTTGTTGCTGTTTGCTAGGATGACTCTGGCATCATGCCGGACTACAGTCAGATGAAGAAAATGGAGCTGCAGCCAGGAACAGCTTACAAATTCCGTGTTGCTGGAATTAACGCTTGTGGTCGTGGAACTTTCTCTGAGATATCTGCTTTCAAGACTTGCCTACCAGGCTTCCCAGGGGCACCTTGCGCCATCAAAATCAGCAAGGTAAACATACCAGTGAAGCATGTTTTTCATTCTGTCTTTTTTGTATGCGCATATGTGTGTGCAAACCAAAACAGCAGCTTGTCTCTCATGAGCAATGCTTTGCTTCACTGATGAACATTGCTTACTTGTCTCTCTGCAGAGCCCAGATGGTGCCCACCTGACATGGGAGCCACCCTCTGTGACATCAGGGAAGATAATTGAATACTCGGTGTACCTGGCCATCCAGAGCAACCAGACTGCTGAAGCCAAGGCCTCCACCCCTGCCCAGCTAGCCTTCATGCGTGTGTACTGTGGACCCAACCCCTCATGCTTGGTGCAATCGTCCAGCCTCTCCAACGCGCACATTGACTACACCACCAAGCCAGCCATCATTTTCCGCATCGCAGCCCGCAACGAGAAGGGCTACGGCCCAGCCACCCAAGTTCGATGGCTGCAAGGTAAGAACTGTGTATCATGAACTCTTGGTGCTGTAGGTGCATGAGTGTTAACTAGCAGAAGACCGGAGGTATCTGAACTATTTTTCTGCTTTGTAGAGTCTGGCAAAGATGCTGCCTCTGCAAAACCGGCCCCCAAAAGACCAGGCACCTCTCCTGATACGTAAGTACAGTATTCGTGTTTCATGCCCACAGGCACTGCATGATCATTGCACAGATGAATGAAAGATGTAAATCTCATTGTGGTTCTATGTGTACTTTACAGTAAGGCTACTGGTCCAAAGAAAGCAAGGACGGACCAGTGAGGTTGCCCAGAGACCCCTCCCAGTCTTTTGTCCTTTTTCCACTCGCTGTCCTTTTATCAGGAAGACTGACCTTCACCCCTCCTCCACCTCTTCATCCTCATCCTAATCTCATCTTCCACTCAAGTCTCAGATCAAGACAGCAATGGAGGCAGAACAACTGTATGAAGCCAAGATGAAAGTCAATCTGAAAGATGTTTCTGTAGATAAAAACCCTCCTTTTTTCCTTGTTCTGTTGGTCGTACTATTTTTAGAGCAACACAAACTTAGAAGCACATTATCTTTTTCAGTCACATCCCTTTCCATCCTTTAACATCTATTTTTGGCTTGTTTCAGTAGTTGAGCATTTTAGAGAAGCATTTACATCTTTCACAAACTGGGAGCCAGCCCGTGAGCGCCATGTTACCTTTTTTTTCCCCTTTCTTTTTTGTGTGTGTGTCTTTGTTTTGTGAATCCCGGGGGGATGTAGAAAGAGACTACATGAAATGATGTACAGTGTTGAAAAAGGCTGTGGAGGCATTAGTCTAGATGAGAGGAAAATTCAGTATGGAAACAAATAAAGCACTTGTCCTCAACAAAAGAGGACATCATTTTTCCTTTTTTTTTTTTTTTTTTTCCTTCTCAAAACAAATTTGCTTCATCAAGAACCAAGTCTGTACAGTCACTGTACTGGACTCAAGTCTCCTGGTAATGTCATCACTGTGCGCTTTTTACCCCAAGATAAGGACTGGTGGCTGACACTTCGATGTGGACAAAAGAGAATGACAAAGGAAGAGATTTGTAGAGAAAGAATGACAAGACTTTGCTAGGACTGAGACTTGCAGCACACAGAAAAAAAATCTTGCAAAATCTTCCCAAAAAATTAGCAAGCAATGACGCAGAAGATCTTTTGTGTAGTTTATTTTTGTATTTTTTAAGCTTTTTTTTTCTCTCCTGTGTGTATGTGTATGTTGTGCATTTTTAAAGACATCACTTTTTTTAACTGTTGTTCATCCCCATAGCTTGTGTTCATGGGAAGATGGGTGGCTGTGTTCAGGTTGCCACTATATTTTTAAAAATCTTCGTTCAGTTGGTCGTATGTTCCTGTTGTTAACAGATGGTCATGAAAGAGAGACTTTTGTATTTGTTCCAAGTAGAACCGCAGAGGTTATAGGACTGAAGGGAACTTTGAAGTGGACCCAAGGAGAGGAGAGTTTTTACTTTGTTTACTCAATTCTTGTGTTGCTTTGTTTGCCAAACAAGGAATTTCATGGGGTATGTGGATAACATCGGATCGTTTCATACCTTTCCCCCTTAATATCCCAATCAGTTGTCCTACGCTTTTTATGCTCATGAATGTGGTGTCTCACCTCTTCTTTAATTTTTAGAATGGCAAATTATATTAGTAGACCTATTTTCCCTATCCTATTGATGTATGTGAATCCATTTAATAAATTTTAATTTTTTTTTCCCTTCCACGGCTCTGTATTTCAGGCTACAGATGGTGTGCAAGCTAACTGTGATGTGTAAACCCGTATGTCTTTGAATGGGGATGTCTTGGGAAGAAAGCTTACATAGCCGGAGTGTACTCACTTGTAAATTAGTTCGTTCATAGAGCAAGAATAAAACAAACAAAAAAAAAAACATCTTGGCCTTTTATATAATTACCTGTAACAAACTGTTTTTACATGTTGGTCATCTCTTGATTGCCTTTTGTGTCTTTACTTATAAAAGAAACAAATATATATATAAATATATATAGTCTCCCTGATTGTTCTAATTTGCTTCTGTTGAGCTGATTCACTGTAGGAGTCTGGATCACTGCTAGGTTCATTCGGTACAAACTTGTACAGGGAGGAGGTTTCTGACTGGACATGAGTGTATATCTACTTTCTAAGGGCGGATTCATTTGTGACGGTAACGGCCAGGAAGGAAGATCAGAGCCAAGGTTTCCGCTTGCCGCCTTTTTTCTGGCTCGCACCTTGGTTTATGTTTGTGGTTTCTCCCAATTTCTTTCTAGAAGCAAACTTTCTATTCATATGCATTCATAATTTTGTGCGTGTCGGTGTGTCTGTTGAACAAAACTAGACATGCATGCAAAAGCAGTGTATTTTAGTAGTGATGCCTTAAGTTAGACCATAAGCTGAAGGTTCTCAAAAAAAGAAAATACATTTAATGAGTTTGTTCCTCTCTCCATGTGGTATACAATTGTGTCCTTTCCTTCCATAGTACCTTTGCTGGGTCACTATTTTTGCACCCTCGTTAGATAGGTCATCATCAGCAGTGCCGAGGTCTCTCTGAACTTTCCCTCCCACACTGGGACGAGTGCTGCTCTCAGCACTCACAGGTGTTGCGAGTTTCTGTCGGCTGTTTGCAGGTTATCTGGAAATGTCCTGTATTTTCCAATGTGTGTTTTTTGTACTGTAGGGAGTAATGTATCTTTTATCATCAAAAAATAAACATGTTAAACATACAGTCTTTCTCTTTCTTCTCTGATATTGAAAACATGAAATGAAGGTCATCACCTGTTGTAAGCCTCTCTGAGCCACTCTCAGAAATGGCTTTTCCACATCTAAATCTTCTTTAGCACTTCCTTCGAAGTACTCGGCTCCAATATCTTCACTCCACTGCCTAGCTCTGCTGCCTGACACCTGCAAGAGGAAAAACACTGCAGTCATAGCATCCTATTTATGTCCCAAATCAGGCTCCACAATAAAGACGGAAACTGCATTTGTGTGCACTAGAGAGTTGAATTGACTTTCCACATAGGTCCAACAATCTGTTGCTCTACAACTTGAGATTTTTAGGGTTGTTGTACAACTGCAAGTATTTACACCATAGCTCATGGGGTAATGAGTTGTCAGTTTGTGGTAAGACTCTCTTGAGAAGAGTTTCTTTATTAGCGCATGTCTAACACTAAGAACTTCATCAAATCTTCTTTTAGTCTATAAAATATATCATCAGGAAACAACCTCCGAGGCAACATCCTAAAGAGATTTGAATTGTTGCCTAATGGTTTTTGGTCATAAATAGTAAGTAATTTCAGTCATTCTATTTAAAAACTATGTTCACACATTTAACAACATTTCTACATTAATACTTTGATTTGAAAATACTTGGTCGAGCATCTGTAGGATGAGCAGTGCCGGCTTTGACTCAGCGCTCCTAAAACGACTGACTTATTTCTCGTGCAGATGTAATGACAACATCTGTATCGTCTGTGGGACTCCATGTGTTTGGCTCGGACAGACAGACCGTGTGCCCTTCAGATCAGTGCTGCCGGTGTTTGTCTTGGTCATAGTTAGATTTTAACTGTTGTGGATATCGGAAGCGCACTGCAGAAATGGTGTCTGATTGTCTCTTGTCCTGAAATGAAATGGTGAATAACAGCTTCTCTGACTGACCTCCCTGTTACTCAGGTCCGTCTTGTTTCCCAGAACAATGAAGGGGAAGTCGGAGGGGTCATCGAGGTCGGCTTGGACCAGGAACTCCTTCCTCCAACCCTCCAAGGCAGAGAAACTGTCTTTGGATGTGACATCAAAGACCAGCATGCAACAGTGAGCTCCCCTGTAGAGTGGTGTGCCCAGAGACTGGAACCTCTCTGTGCCAGCTGTGTCCCAGATCTGACACACACACACACACACACACACACACACACAAGGATGGGTGATGACAACAAACTCTCCAAATGACAGGGGTGTGGACATGTTGCTGTGTTTCACTGGGATCGCACTACGGTGGCCCTGACAGCACAACACACTTCAAGGAAACACAAGCACACACAGGGCAGCAGCAGCAGCAACGAACTCACGTGACAACACAAATACTCCCAACACAGCCGGGCAGAGGAGGCACCTGCAGGGTGACCGGACCTCCGTCCGTGCTGACGCTCCTGGAGAGGAAGTCTGTCCCCACGGTGCTCCGGTACATGCTGGTGAAGCGGTGATTGACATATCTGTTCATGAAGGAGGACTTTCCCACCCTGAGTCAACACACACACACACACACACACACACAAAACACAACAAGGTAAAGGAACAGGGCACTCAAATTGGTCTCAATTTCAACGCAAAGTCAACACTCACTCAGTAGCGACACACAAAAACCTCGGTCAGATTTACGCTGGTGTAAACCTGACAATGTCCCCCAAAACTGAAAGTAAAACAACTGTCGACGGAGCGACACACAAAAGTAGCAAAAATGTTTTAAACAGGTTACCCGGAGTTTCCTATGAGGATCACCTTCAGGGTCACCGGACATTTCCCTTCGTTCATCTTCACTGTTCTTTCCACCGGGACACATAGTCCCATGCTGCCTTCAGGTGCTCCTCGTAAATCTGCCCTCCAGCAACGTCGTACCAATTTTTTTTTTTTTTTTTCAGAATGATTGAAACTACGGATGTCATAAATATAAGCCCCTGTCTCTGTGTGTGTATACACATACACATACATAAACATAACACATAAACATATAATCTTTTAAAGTCTCCAAAGTTATGTTTTCAGTGATTTTTATTTATATTTTTCGTCAAAATACATAAAGTTTGTGTTAACTGATAACTCTGAATTATCTGTAGGTTTGAGTGTGAGTGGTTGTTGGTCTCTGTCTGTCTCTGTGTGTTGGCCCTGTCGTCGCCCTCACACAATGTCATCTGGGATTGGCTCCAGTACCCCACGTGACCCGGAAACGGAGAAGTGGTAGAAGATGAATGAATGAATGAAGCAAATACAGCTAATGTCACATTTGATAGCATGAAAATGACAGATGCTTTTTCTTCTTCTTGGAACGGAACCAAACTATACAGTCGATTTCATATCAGGAGATATACAAAATGGGAAAAAAAAAGATTTAAAAAGAATGACCCCAAAACACAGAATAGATGGAATCGATTAAAGATTAGATGAGGTACTAAAATGTATCTCTAGGGGGCAGCAGAGACTTCAGGTGATTCACCTTACCTCCAGGTTCTTCAGCCTGGCTGAGTTTGTGTAGTGTCGACACATTTTAATCGATTGAAGTCAGCAAAATAAGTCAAGTCATCAATAGCCTGTAACAAAACAAAATAAAATGAAGCTTTGAAGAGAATGAAACACCATAAATCTCACCAAAGAACCACAACAATCCTCAATGATGAATGAGTCAACCATCAGATTATCATTAAGTGGAGATACCAAAGCTTCAGAATATAACAAATATGTCAGGATGAATTTCAAAAGTGATGCTCTAGAAATGATCATTACATTTGGCGGATCATAGGAAAACAGAACACAGAACTAAATCTAATGTGCAGTATTACATAAGCTGAAAGTGAAAGGGTTCAAATAACGTCTTCAAGATTATAACTGAGCAGAAAAGATCCAGACATGGCTATGAAGTTCGGAAACAAATAAAAATAAGCAATTTAAGGAAAACACAATTATCTACATGTCAACTTACACACTTTTGAATGTATGTCCTCTTGAGAGTGTCAGAGGAGTACCAGTATACTGAGATTTCACAAATTCAGCAATTTATGAGGCTACCACATCACCGAGTCAGTGAAACAAGCTTTGACCACTCAGCTACCTGACTTCATTAGTCATTGTAGAGAGACACATTCATATAACACTGCTGCTATACAAAACATCATGTGCAGGTCAACACAATGTGCTAACAAAACTTCATAGACTGTCTTTTACTAAAATGTCAGCTGATAAAAAGGTCTCAAATTTAAGAGCAACGGAGAATAGAGGGGACAGAGTTTTGGTTGTATGTGTGTGTGTGTGTGTGTGTGTGTGCGAGAGAGAGAGAGAGAGAGAGAGACAGAGAAAGACAGATCTCCTGGGTATGTCACTGCAGCCCTGCATGTCAGAGATAAGACCACCGCCTAGCCAGAAGCGTGTTTCTTGGGAATTAGAAAGCTGTCCCCAAAGTCCACTGGTGACACACAACACCATACATCACCAGCTAGAACAGACTCACACAACCTCCCAACTGCACAACAAGACACTCCAGTGTCACATCAAACTACTTCTGCCAAGATACTGTCAACAGAAAAGGCATTTGTGTGCATGTGCATGCGTTTGCGTGTGTGTGTGTGTGTGTGTGTGTGGGTGGTGTGTCTATATGCATGTGTGGTGTGTGGACAGAGACCTATGTGAGTGTGACCACAGACATGCTGCAATGTCCTGTAGGTCTGTGTGTTGGTCTGTGCTGCTGTGTGACAGTGAGCGGCAGGCTTGTAATTCCTGGCCTCTTTCTTTCATCTTGATAGGTTCTTATCAGAGCAGAGCAGCCCACTCACACAGCGGCAGCAGCCACATCCCTGCCCAGCTGTCTACACTGCCAAGCAGAACTCATTTCACTCTCTCACTCATGATATTGCTCAAATTGACGCAGACTGCTGCACTCCCTGTGTAGCTTAGCGCATGGCTTTTCAGTTTTTCTCAATAAAACGTGTGTGTGGAGACAGAAGCATGCAACCAATCAACAAGAGCCATAATTTGGGTAGATAAGTTGTCAATAAATCACCACCACCAACCACCTTTCCATATCTCTCAATTTATCCTCTTCAGGGCATTTTGTCCACCCAGCATGCACTGGACATGAATCAGGCTTCCAGTCTGTCACACAACACACTCATGTAGACAGACACGCTGACCCCTGCAGACATTAGACAGTTCCCAGCACACCTGACCACCAAAATTTCAGCTCAGCGCATCCTTTCTGAGGCCAGGGCGCAAACCAAGGTGTCACAAATAAATTATATCAGCAATTTTGCAGATCATTTTTATTTTCCATCTATTCCTCCTTGCCATCTTACTGATAATGCAGTAACGAGAGGCAAAAGAATGCCACATCCTGTCACTAAGCTAAAGCTGGATGAAGCTTTAAGGGGTGATAATAAACATGTTTTGTTTTGATTTGCCTTATTTGGGACAATGATTGATTAGTCCTATACACTTCCATTCATTTTAGAAACTGATTAAATATAAATCAAACACCCATCACAGGGCCAGGTGTCAAAATATAAGTCAACGTGGACACGAGTGACTACTTAAAAATCAGATTTTCACTTGAACTTGGAACTTGAAGCAAGTTTGTAATCCTGCATATTCTCCAAAGCTGATAGTGACACTTCAGGCCACTGCTGTGGTTCCTGACACATCCAGCCAAAGGTTCAGTTGCCCTTTTTCTGACCCCTAACCATGCTGACTTTTATCTCAAACAGTGTCACACATATTTTGTTGTCGCAGAATAGTAAATCTATCCCAAACGTCAACTAACAGAGCCATACTGAAGGGAACACATTCCCCAATAACAATTTAGTGCCAGGCCTATTTATTGATTTGCATCTGGGGTAACTGATGCTACCAGCCTTATGATGAATTAATTTCAGCTTAACAGCTGTAGGTACTTAAAAATCGAGTGGTACAAATAAAAAAAGGACCAAATTATTCCTAACTGTTTTCCTCTCCTGATTTCCCTGAAAACTGTAAATGAACAAAGAGAGAGGAAAGTTGGGGAACTGCTTTGACTAGCAAATGACTGGGACAGTGGCGGTCTGTGTGCAGCCAGGCTGTGTCCAGACCATATCTCTCCTCCATGATTGCAGCTCTCCTTGCAATTTGCATTACTGTGTTCCACTATAAGCTTCGCTGGACCACAAAGAAGTTGAGTCTTTGCATTTTATATTTGCTTTGTTCAAATGTCTGTCAAAGTCTTTTCCATGTGGGCTCAGTCTTATCAGGGGTTGTATGCACATTTCATCAACAGACAAAAAGCACCCATCGTGTGAGCTGACTACTCTTGCTGGAACTGCTGCATCACATCCTGAGCATTACATTTATATCTTTAGCTGCAAAAACATGAAATCCTGCAAATGA
Organism: Echeneis naucrates; assembly: GCF_900963305.1. Classification (NCBI taxonomy): domain Eukaryota; kingdom Metazoa; phylum Chordata; class Actinopteri; order Carangiformes; family Echeneidae; genus Echeneis; species Echeneis naucrates. The sequence goes on along the minus strand of NC_042515.1, from coordinate 20,394,977 downwards.
ATATCACATAACATTCGCACCAGCTTGACCCACTTGTCTGATAATTGTTCAGGTTTGTTGATATGCTGATATCCTTTTTATATGTGGAGCTTTCTGTGTGCAAACCATCAGCGATACAAACATGTTATTAATACTACACTGCAGCACACAGCTATAAAGGAAAAGCAGAGGAACCAAGATTTAAAGCAAGACACATTTTCCCTTCGTACATGCTTCAGAATCCCAAAACCTTTGATAAGATGTTATTTCAGGAATAAATGACACTTGTCACTATCTTTTTAAATCCAAGACTGTCAGCATATTTGATCTGCACTCATAAGTTCTTTCTCTCTGGACAAAAGAGGTGTGTCTTTCAAAAAAAAAAAAAAAAAAAAGTTGTCCCCCAACCCCTCCCACGAACTGTCTCTTAGCCCTGAACTTTGCTGTTGTTTGGGGACGTTGTTCTTGTAGCCATCAGCCTATGCTGAGGTAGACACTCTAGCTGTGCCACCGTCCACCTAACTGCATCAATTTAACTCGGAGTCCCGCAGCTCTGCTCATTCATCTGTGACCTCCTCTCAGGTAGGTGACCCCATCCATGTTCTCTGCCCCTTTGGTCATAAGATTCTCCTCTAATAACACCAGTATAGAAATTAATTTAATTCATCTGCCAAGAAAAAAAAACTAAACATTTAAGACTTTTGCTGATGATGGTTAAATATCACTCCAGTGTATTTGATATCTAATGATTGTAAAGTTATACAGATATGAGAGGTGAAGTCTTCAGCTTTCAGTTTCCTTTGCAAAAATCTGAATCAGCTGTTTCTGATGAATTTTCTAACTTTGTCTTTGAGCTAAATCAATTTCTATCAAATTAATATGTTTATTTTAAAGCTGTACAGTACAGGGCAAAAGTTTGGACACACGTTCTCATTCAAATGAATACAAAAGTGTGTCCAAACCTTCGGCCTGTACTGTATAATTACTATATCTGTGTAAATACCCATTCACAATTAAACAAGATAAGACTGCAGTAATTAATGACATTTCTTTGTAAAATTTTGATTTCTTGAAACTCATTCAGTCCAAATGTTATCATTTCCACTTGTTTCAATTTCTCCGCTCCTCAGCACATTGCTCTTCCATCGTCCCTCCATCACATGCAGTCTTCCTCTCTGAGGTCAGGTTTATGTTGTATCAGTGGAGGTGGATATATTTAGCATTACAACAATGCCATCTATCAGATTTTCTCACACTTTATCGGAGACTTTGAGCCTCCTGTCTTTCCGCTTCTCTTTCCTCTAAAGATATGGAGCAGAAGCGGCCTTGTTTGTCAGCGTCAGTGTCAGCTCCGATATGACTGCTACACTCTCTGAGCTTTCACGGTTTTCTGTCACACCTGCCAGATGTTTTTAAAGTTAATTGTTTTCTCAAGGAAAATGAATATTTGCTGAAACACACCAGCACTAGTTACAATTCCTCAGAAAAGCCCCAGGTTAAGAAGACTGGTGTGAAAATGTCACAAAATCTGAGATGTGCAGGTGAGAGTGCAGGTTGTTGAAGTTAACGTGCTCACTTACTGAATTTTGCCTGCAAACACAACTAAAAGTTTCTTGCTATTATTTTTGGTGAAGCTGTTTGTCCACTCTGCACCCTCCCTGAGGACGTATATTTTTTGTATTCCTCTAACTGACACACCTACATTGAAAGGCCACTCAGTAACTGTTGGGTCACTGGTTGCATGGCTACATTTATAAACCCATTTATTTTTAGTTTTTACTTTCAACCACAGTCAAATGAGGATCCTAGAAAAGGAAGTTTAAAGAAACCTGTTGTTGAGAGATCTTATCCATCACAGCTTGAACTTATATTGGCTGTAATGAAGTGAAGTTAAGGGTGATGATGTACCTGCTCCAATCAGAGGTTTTCTAAATGACGCAGCTGTTACTTAATATAGCCAGCTCATTACCAATGAGAACCAAACAATGATCTGAAAAGATGCATTTATTCAAAAACTCCATGTTGATTTCTGACATCCAGATTCTTGTGTTTGGTGCAGCTTGAGTATATCACAGTCAGCATGGAGGATTCCTCAGAGCAGTCCCACTGGGTGTCTCCAGCCCTGCTCAGCTCAGATCCACTCAGTTTCTCCGCTGAGCCTGGCCTGTTGCCTCCAGGGGAAGATGGGGAGGCCTACTTTTCCAGCCAGGATGCAGAGTACACTGGCCTGCCCTCGTTTTTCTCTAACCCAAGCCGGGCACCTTCCACTTACAGACACAGCTCGGGTCAGTGCTCCGACACACTGTCATCACCTTCACAGCCACCGTCTCAATCATGAGCCAATTTATTTATTGACTATTCCCGCTCCTCCCCCACAGTTCGACAGATGTTCACCTCACCCAGCCTCATCAGTAACCTCCAGATGCTGGACGGGACTGCCAACCACTCTCTGAGCTCCCCCTACAACCCCCCAGCCAGCAGTTGGAGCAGCAGTACTCTCACCAAGGCATCGCTGCACTCACACACCCCAACTTCCCTCTATACACCCGGAGTCACCTCCTCCTTTACAACCTCCAGAGATGGATACGCTTCTCCGGGCAGAGATGGCAGGGAGAGCCCCCGGCTTCAGGAGGCCCTAAAGGCAGAGCGCCTGAGTCCTCTGGGGGGGTCAGGATCCAGCAGCAGCTTTCTGAATCTGACTCCTGCTGCTGGGAATGTATACACACCATCAACCCACTCCCATCCACACATGCTGAGCCCCTACAGCTCATACATGACCAGTCCACAGGAGTACAGCTCTGCTGCACTCTACTCCAGCTCCGGGGCCTGGATCAGCCCCTCATACTCTCCTAAGCTCCGCAACAAGATGAGGATATCCACTCCAGGTGAGACTACGCTGAGACCCTAGCAGTCAAGACCATCTCATCAGCAGGTCCATTTGGGGAATCCTGTGGAACTTTCATTCACATCATATGACTTTCCTCAGTAGATGAACCTGAGATAAAAATGTAGATGATCAAGTTTACCATCAATCTCCAGGTCAAATTTTGGAAATTTGAATGCCCACCTATTCAAGATAACTTTGTATCAGCAAAGTATTTGAAACTAATTGGGTGAAATGTGGTGAGATAGGATTTTATTCAATGATGCAATATTAACCAGTCCGTTTATTAATTATTTCGAGGGCATTTGTAAATCCAATGTTTTTTATGTGTTTTTATCATGAACAGAGGCCAGAGAGTGTGTCAACTGTGGAGCCACAGCCACCCCTTTGTGGCGTCGCGATGGTACAGGCCACTACCTGTGCAATGCATGTGGACTGTACCATAAGATGAATGGTCAAAACAGACCTCTCATCCGACCCAAGAAAAGACTGGTAAGGCCCACTGATGGCCTTCGATTGGAAAAATGGGTCCAAGAAATATATAAACCCTAACTGTCGCCGCTTTTATTTTTCAGATTGTCAGTAAGCGGGCAGGTACAATGTGCGCCAACTGTCACACCAGCACAACAACCCTGTGGAGACGCAACGCCAATGGAGAGCCTGTGTGTAATGCATGTGGACTCTACTTTAAACTGCACAATGTGAGTCAACCATTCAGCAAATATTCACAACTATATTATTCGCAAAGGAAGAGGCGCTCTTCAACTTAAGTCCTTTCTTTTCCTTTCACAGGTCAATCGGCCCCTCACCATGAAGAAGGACGGCATTCAAACGCGCAACAGAAAAGTCTCCAACAAGAACAAGAAGGGGAAGAAGGCAGTCATGTTGGAGCAGTTCACAGAGGTCACTCAGCCATCTTCAATGGATGACAATGGCGGGCCCTTTTCCCTTGGCCCTGGGACTCTCCTGACTTATAGTCATGCACCACACCTCATCCCACCACCATCCCCCTTGCACCCCTCTGCCTCCCTACCCTACACACACCACCTAAACACCGGCATGGTGCCCACACTGGTATAAAAATGCAAAGCAGGCACCTTTGTACACTCAGGAAACAACATGCTTGCTTGTTTCTTATTGGTGTGAATTTGTACATACGTGTTTGTACTCTGGATGTCAGGTGAATTGAAATGTATGTTTATTTCTGTATTTTCATTAGAAAACAAGGTATATGTATATAACTATCTTGATCGGGCCCTAGTTTGTTTGTCAGATAAAATCACTCTGCTGGAAAGTTATTTTTTCCATTGCAAATACAAACACAAATCAGATGTGACAGGCCTGTCTATGCCTCTTCTATTATTCAGGATGTGAAATTATACCTTCTCTCTGTGTTTTATGGGTCTGTTTTGTATTTGCAGACTTTATACCAGTCAACCAAATTGAACTTTGCAGAAGAAATAATAAACATGTCATTTAACCTACCAGGGTAATGAAGGCTTTTGTTTTAAAAGTCATTTGAATTGTCGGTTCATCCGCTCACCTCAGTGAACTGTCTGCAGCAAAGCCTTCTCTTTGGTGTTATTGTACTCCCCTGCTCAGTTATAATAGCCTCTTTGTACAGGCAGCGCTCCACTTTGACAGTGTAATTGAACATAGCAGGTATGCAAATCCCCCCATTCCACAGAAGTGACAAATATTCATCTAAAGTGGAACACTTACACCTGGTTTTATCATGTTTGTATCTATGACACTGCAATGTTTGTGTGTTGATGAAGGGCAATTTACGCATTAAATTTCCACTCTGATGTGGCACTTGAATGCAAAAGTCATATGTTACGTGGAAGCTGCTTTTTACTCTGAAGAAGACAGAAACCCAAAGCCAGTGAGCTGGAGATGACAAATGAGCTCAGAACGCCCTGGTGTTTCTGTCAGTGCGCTGATTGCTACGGTTCATGAGTATTCGGGTTAATTTCTTAAGCAGACGTATCAGTAGGGTCACCACAATCTAAAAAAATACCTCCTTTCAAAGTATAAGTAAAAATCTTGCTTAATATGAAGCGTAAAACTTCAAGTTACTTAAAATGTCAAAATAAAATATAAATGTCATTACACAGCAGAACAGTTGCATCTGTATTATATTATTGCTGGCATTTATCTTATTAAGGGGTTATTATTAGCGAAATAATTTTAGATGGTCATGTGTGTTTGGAAACTCTCAATCTACAGTATAAAAGTATAGCTTTTCAGCAGTATAGCTGAAAAATAAATACAGTTTGATGCGTAGAATGACCTTTAAAATTAGGTAAATTAGTAAATGAAAACATTTAACCAAACTATAAGTTGTTTGGTTGTGTGATGTTATAAATGTTCTGTCTCTGTCTTGCTATCATACATCTATGTGGATTGTAGTGATACAGATGGGGCTACTGTGATTGTTTACATCCAGTTTATCCAGCTCAGTGAACCAGATATATCTGCTTCTTTTTGAATTTGTGGCCATGTCTCGTACTGATCAGATTAGAGCTTTTAGGGAAAGTTCTTTGACAGCACTCAAAGCGAAAGAATCTATCTATAAATCTACCAAAAATAAAACGCAATATCCTCCAAGTACAAGTTCCTCAGCGCGTTGCTTAAAATGCCTCACAGTAAACACAGCACAGTGGTAAATATGTAAAATGTTTTTTTTTTTTTTTTTTATGGTGAGCTGCAGGGTAGGGGCAGCTCACTGAGGACTGGGGGATGACTGATATGTTATCACTGAGGCCACAGATACCAAACCATCCACCTGCTGCTGGCAGCGCCACTCTCACACTCCCTGTCAGTTACTGAACGGGGCAATATGTTCACTTAAAATGTTGAGACCCGACCCTCATAAGAGTTATCATCAAGCATTATACGTCTCATCGAAAGGCCAACCAAAGGGTGTCTAAGCTGTGCGTGGTCTAGGTTTGTTCTGTTAGTTTGAGTTTACGCATCGTGTATATATTTAATTGTGATGTTTGGGTTAAATAAATCCATCCTAGTTTCATAGTCTCTGGTCTACACCCACAAAACACAAGCAGATCTTTGCATGCTTCATCGCACACAGAGAGAAATAAGACTTTCATGTAAGCATTCAGCTTTAAGCTTCATGACCACAGATGACACTGTGTGACACACTCACACACATCTGGAAGTATTACCTTCTGAGAGGGAGTAACAAACAATTTTTGGAATATGAGCA